>NW_026542595.1:43766949-44990239 GCF_028750875.1 Macrosteles quadrilineatus | reverse complement strand
TGTCTATTACGAAAAAGCCATATTTAGTTTTATCCCAACATTGGTGGCAGAGATTTTTAAATTGGTCAAATGAAAAGTCATTACCAACATGATTGTGATATACATGTTTTAAATTTAAATCATCTTGTTTGAATAATATTAGGAAATTTACATTATCACGTAAATGTTTGTGTACTTTGCTGTAAGATTGACACAAGTAAAAACAGTTAATATTTTTATGTCGACCCATTGAGAAAAATTGTGTAATATTTGGACTATTTATGTCATCAAATACAACAACTGACTGTGATTTTACATCATTTGGTGTGATTTCACAGTCAGTAAACGTGTGTAATTTCACTTCATCACACAAACTAAATATTTCAATTATTTTTTTATATTTTTCTTGTTCTAACGATTTAGATATTAAATATAAGTTTGTAAATTTTAATCCTTCCTTTCTTACAATTAAATTGTAAATTACAACCGTCTTCCCACTTCCACTTGGACCGCAAATAACACATCGAATATTGGTAGGAAATAGACCCAACTTCTTTGGTATATTTTCCTTAGTATGTACTATTTTAAATTTGTGTTTTTGTTGAATAAAAGACATTTTTTATATAATAAAAATGGTAAAAAATGATAATAAGAAAACATGTAAAAAGGGCAAAGGTTTATTCCTAAAGCCTTACAGGGGTCGAGGGTTATTGAATACTCTTATAAATAACCTTCCATTCCCACTTCACGTACCATCATATCGATACTGTGGACCTGGAACGAATATACGTGAGAATCTAGCTAAAAATGTACCTCCAAAAAATAAACTAGACTCTTATTGTAAAGAGCATGACATATTCTACATGAATAATCCCGATACCGCTGCTCGGAACAAAGCAGACATGAGATTAGCAGACTTAGCTTGGACTAGAGATACAGCCAATGATGCAAGTCTTGCTGAAAAAGCTGCTGCTTATGCAGTGACAAATTTGATGAAGGCAAAAGCAAAAATGGGAATGGGATTAAAATTTAATAAAAAAGTTGGACAACTACCAGCTGTTAGAGGCCACAAAAGACGTGCCTCACTTCAGAGGGGTGTACCTAAAAAGCGAGCTAAAAAATCTAACACCAAGAGTAAAAGAGTGCGGAATAGTTAATTTAGACAGTTCATCTGGCACACATTGGACAGCATATCGTAAAAATAAAGATATTGAAATTTATTTTTACCCATTTGGAATCCAACCTCCAAAAGAAGTAATTAAATATTTTGAGGGATATAAAATCTACTATACAACCGATCAAATACAAGATTTAAATAGTTCTATTTGTGGAATTTTATGTTTATCATTCATAAAAAATATTTCTTTATAAAAATGGATTCATTTACTATAACATTTTCGGGTACAGAGTCAGAGCTAAAGTCAGTGTTCTTTCCTCCCATAGAATTAAATGATGATTATGTAATTGGATTAGTAGATTTTCAAAGTTATAATTCTATATTTAATGTTAAAAAACCTCTAAATACTTTAACATATTACAAAGTAGAGAAAATAACATTACCAAAAGGAGAGATCTCTGTCGATGATTTAAACCAGTTATTAAATGGCAAACTTAAAGTTATAATAGATAAAAATGGAGAAGCATTAATTAATACTAAATCCAAACTTTTATTTAAAGGGCTTATTCCAAAATTAAATCAACTTAAAGGAAAAAAAATAACCATTAGTGAAGGTGATGATGTTTTCTATTATGACCACAATACTCCAGTTACAATAGAAATTTCTGAAGGAACATATGAGGTGGTTGAGCTTGCAAAGGAAATTCACAAGCAAGTCCCAGACTTTTTCCTTACAGCTAATAATAAAACTATGAAAGCTACACTACTTTCTAGCCATGTGTTTGATTTTACAAAACCATGTTTAGGGTCTGTTTTATTGGGATTTAAAGGTGTTTCTACTCCTGGTGTTCAGTTTGAATCTACAAATAAAATAAACATTAATAATGTAAATGTGATTAGAGTAAAATGTAATATTGCAAACGGGTCCTATTTAAATGGCAACAAATCACACACCATACATAGCTTTTATCCAGAAGCTCCTCCTGGCTACAAAATTATTGAAGTTCCAAGAAATATTATATATTTTCCTGTAAATAAGAGAAGTTTAGATGTTGTCAGTATAACATTTGCCGATCAGCACGACAAGGCAATTGACTTTAACGGAGAAGAAACTACAATTACTTGTCATATAAAAAATATATGAGAATTTATAAGAATTTATCTATAAGTGTACAAAATGCTAGGTTCCTAAAGTCAATAGGACTAAAGTTAAAATTTTCTATTAATAAAAATGGAAGATTTTCTAGATGTTACAGGGAAATCCCAATTCGACGATAGTGTGGTTAAAATTACAAATCACTCCTATGTTCCCCACAACACTTTGGCAATAAATAATTCTGATGAAATTCGAATATGTATTAATAATCAAGACTTGCTAACTCTCCCATGTAGGAGTTATCTGTATATTAAGGGAGAAATTGAAAATCATGATAAAGGTCATTTTATAAATAATGCATTTGCGTTCTTATTTGATGAAATTAGATATGAAGTCGCAGGTAAAGAAATAGACATTGTAAGAAACCCAGGAATTTCTAGTCTTATGAAAATATTGAGCTCTTACAATAAAACTACTAAATTGTCAAATGTGGCATTTGATTCTGATACAAATTTAAAAGAGTTCCATAAAGGTGGTAAGTTTAGTACATGTTTGCCATTAGAGCTGTTAATGGGTGTATTTGAGGATTTTAATAAGGTATTAGTAAATGTCAAACAAGAATTGGTGTTGAAAAGATCCAAAAATGATTTGAATTGTATATTAACAACCGCTAGTGTTCCAGCCAGTGGCACTGCTGATACGATTCCCAAAATTACACTTAACTCAATTCAATGGGTGATGCCACATGTGATACCATCAGATGGAGAGAAGTTACAATTACAAAAGATATTATTGCAAAATAAAAAATTGCAAATTGCATTTAGAAGCTTAGAGCTGCATGAACTTCCATCATATCCCAATACTACAAGACATACATGGTCAGTAAAGACGTCTTCAAGTTTGGAGAAGCCTAGGTATATTATATTTGGTTTCCAAACAGCTAGGGATAATAGTGCACGAAAAAGAACTGATGAATTTGATCACTGTAAATTAAAAAATCTCAAAGTATTTCTAAACTCTTAATATTATCCTTATAGTGATTTAAATCTCGACTTTGAAAATGGAGATGTCTCTAAAGCTTATGAGATGTTTATGAGGTTTAGAGAGACTTACTACAATACTATCCCAGATCCTATGATTAGTAGGGCTGGGTTTATGAAGAAATATCCACTAATTGTAATAGACTGTTCTAGACAGAACGAAACAGTGAAGGAAGGAATTGTTGATATTAAATTAGAGATTTAAACTGCAGAAAATGTGCCAGCAAATACATCTGCATATTGTTTGATAATACATGATAAAGTGTTTGAGTACAATCCTTTGTCAAATGAGATAAATAAAATGTAAATAAAAGATGAAAAACATTCAACAAGAATTGGTTGACTCTGCAAATCAAATACGAGAGAAATATAGAGCTTTAAAACGTGGCAAGTTTCTAGAGGCTGAAGAGAGGTTCCAGACATTCCAACCTTTACTAGAGCCATTACAAGAATTAAAGAAAATCACATCAGAGAGGCCTCGAATGGAGATACTCCCAATGACTCCATCTAGAATATCAATGATACCAAGATTACAACCATTACAACCATTACAACCATCCACTCCACAGAAATTAGATTTTGGTCTTTTAGCATCAGACTATTTAGGAAATTACCTCAGTAAAAGTAGTATGACAGACACTACATATGGTATTAGACGAGAAGCAAATAAATTTTTTATTGGAAATAAGGAAGTTGATATTGCCAATGATGATGTTACAGTTGCAAATAAAACCTACAAGGGGACAAAAGGTTTATGGGAATTGTTAACGTTAAAAGAACCTGAGAACTATACTCAGGCTGATTTGCAAAATTATAAAGAGATTTTAGAAGCTACAAATGGACATTTAAAGAGTTACAAAGATGGTGCACCAATTTCAAGTAATAGACATACTAAATATCTTAATATAATTAAACCTCTATTTAAATCTGTTGGTGAAGGTTTGAGACAAGTGACTGGTAATAAAATAGACTATATTTATTGGGATGATCCTAATGAGCTTGTAGATAGGTTAAGACTTCTTTGGCTAAGTCGCCAAGCTGGTAACTCAGGAGTGGATAATGAAATAGATTCCATTATTGAGGAATTGAGAGAAAGTGGAATTATTTATTAAATAAAAATATGTTTATAGATAAATTTTATCGTTTATATAATCCATATAATAAGCCTGCAGAACCCAGGGCTAGTAGTGAACCTACTTTAAATTTACAAGACGATAGTTGGAATTGTTTAAACCGTAAAATTGGTAATGTTAAAGATGGGGAGTTTGTAGATGATGTATCAACTTTGGGACAGACATTAACTAGAAAAGGTGATGTCTTTTTACAAGGTAAAACTAAATATGAGTTTTTAGAATCTAAGAATAAAAATTGGAATGCTAAAAAACAGAAAATTACTAATGTGAAAAAGGGTGAAAGTTTAGATGATGTGCCCACTTTACAACAGACTTTAATACGAACAGATGGTGGTACATTTGTACAAGACAATAATAATTATGAATTTTTAGAATCAGAGAATGGTGTTTGGAATGCTAAGAAACGGAAAATTACTAATGTAGAAAAGGGTGAGAGTTTAGATGATGTGCCCACTTTACAACAGACTTTAATACGAAAAGAAGATGGTAAATTTATACAAGATGATAATAATTATGAATTTTTAGAATCAGAGAATGGTGTTTGGAATGCTAAGAAACAGAAACTTAGCAATTTGATGGAAGGTACAGATAGTAAAGATGCTGTGAATGTTTCACAAGTTCCAAAAATGGAAGCAGGCTATTGGAGTTTTTATAATAAAAGGTTAGTACGTGTTAAACCTGCCATTGATGAAACTGACTGTGTTATAAAAGAACAGACTATAACTTTTGATAAAAAAGAAAAATGTTGGGATGCCAAAAAACAATTTATAAGGAATCTACCAGAGGGAGAACATTCGGATGATATTTGTCTAATTTCACAAGCTATGCATTACGATGGATCAAAATTTGTATATGGAGAAAAAATTTTTAATTTGATGGAATATAATCCTGATTTATTAGTTGCTGACCCCACATCTTTGAGTGGATTTAAGTATATAGATAATAGACCATATATACCAGAAAACTATGTATTTAATAGAATGGAAGATAATCTATTGATTGGGGCTAATGGTGATGTATTTAGAGTTACAGGAAAGGATGATGTTATAAAAAATGAATGAAATTGTATACGAACTTCATAAGCCTGCAAGAAAGAATTTCATTAGAAGGTCTTTTAAAGTATTGGGTATAAACGAAACCATACAAATACATTTAATTGATATGCAAAACTATGCTAGAGAGAATTCTGGCAATAAATATATATTAACTTTAATAGATACATTTTCTAAAAAAGCTTATGCTGCTCCACTAAAGAATAAGACAGGGTTGGTGGTTACAGAAGCCACTAAAACCATTCTACCAAAGGGGGTTAAAAACATTCAATCCGACAATGGAAAAGAATTTTTTAATCAATATTTTAGCAAACTAATGAAAAAATTAAATATTAATCACTATCACACATTTTCTACAACTAAGGCTGCAATTGTGGAGAGGTTTCAGAGAACTTTAAAGAATTGGTTATATAGAGAATTTAGTGCTCAGGGGAGTTATAAATGGTTGGATTTACTTCCAAAGTTAATTCGAAAATATAATAATAAGGTGCATAGATCTATAGGAATGAAGCCTAACCAAGTGAATATTAAGAATAGTAAATATGTGCATGAGAGGTTGCATGAAAGGACTTCTAAAGTAGTGCAAGTTAAAAAGCCAAGATATAAGGTAGGTGATAGCGTAAGGATTTCCAAGTATAAACATGTTTTTAGTAAAGGTTATACTCCAAATTGGACAGGGGAGTTATTTACAATAGCAGAAGTAAAGAATACAAAGCCTGTGACTTATATCTTGAAAGATGAAAATGGTAATATAATCAGAGGAGGATTCTATACAGAGGAGTTGTTACAGACCAAGTATAAAGACATGTATTTAGTAGAAAAGGTAATTAGGAGGAAGGGTGATTTATTGTATGTCAAATGGTTTGGGTTCCCAAGTAGCCAGAACTCATGGATTTCCACTAAGGATGTCCAAGGGAGCGCGCCCACGCCATGAGCCGAGTTCGCACATACATGATTTTGAAATAGAAATATAATATATCAACTGGAAAGGGGAATTGTAGATGTACTAGCAATTGTGCATGGGGCAGAGGGGAGTGGTGAGGGGGTGAGGGGGGGGGGAGTTGGCCCAAAAACCCCGCACCTCAAAAAAAAAACGGCAGCAACAATCTGATTATTGAAATTCAACACGGTGTTGCTCCTGCTCCATCGAATATATATTAAAACCAAAACAATCGAGTAAAATATCGTGTACACATGGTGGGGTTCTATGGTACAATTGGGGGTTGCACCTGATCCTGCTGCAGTGAATAGCGTTTTTACACTACTATACTATGGGACAGTTGGAGGGATGCACGTGCTCCTGGTTCATTAAATAGTGTTATTACATAGAAATATATATATTTAAACCAAAACAGATACACAATAAACTGTACACATGATGGGGTGCTATGGTACAATTGGGGGTTGCTCGTCCTGATCCAGTGAATAGCGTTTTTACACTACTATACATATACACATGCATGGGTCAATAAATGAAATAATTAGTTTTTTTTTTATTTTTGCTTAATATCGAATATATTTATGAGGAATAACTAAGAAATAAGGTTTGACAATTATATAGGGATTTGCAGGCAAAGATCAGGATTTTTGGAATTGGTGGCCAAAAAATGATCCCCATGTTATTCTTATGGGAAAAAACGCCTAAAGTGAGGTAAAACCGGTAGTTCTCCACTACTGAAGTCGTGTACAGGAGTGTTTTACAGAGTCAAACATCTGCATCAAGATGTGCGGCTTGCCTGGTGGAGCAAAAGAACACTCATTGGGAACGGTTGGAATTTGTTTTTTTGCAACTGTGTGTAACTTATTGAGTATGGGAGAAGATTTTAAATGATTGCATTTGTGTATTTTTAACGTATAAGGCGAAAAACATTGTTATTTCTGTTATTCGGGGTTGTAATACAGGGGTGTTTTACAGAGGCAAACGTCTACATCACGGTGCGTCGATTGTCAGCTGGAGGCTAATCGACAACGCATTCGTGAAGTAAGACTAGACGAGTTTTTAGAGGTAATAATCGATTTTGATCTTATATTGTTAACCACTGTAGACTGGATAGTTTTAACACTCCTCAATATAGAGATTTCTAATTTTAGAAAGAAGAAATATGTATTATTAAAATTGCCGTGTTAATGTATATATGTGTGTGTGTGTCTGTGTGTTTGTTTGCGCGCGAAACCGTCCCTTCCCCTCAGCTCCTTCGGCACGAGCCTCGACCCACAGCTGCGCCGCTACTTTTGGCGCGTGCTGGAGTGGGGAGAGCACCTTTGGAGCCAAGAGCCAATCTACCTCACTCTTGTATCTACCCTCAACCAAGCACCAACAGGACCACTTCCTCCTCCAAACCAAGGTACAGTCTAGCAGTTATTATACAGTAGTACCTTATCTTTACATTTGAGAAATTTAGCAAACACACACACACTCACACACAGTGTTTATCTTATTGATGGTCAGCTTTAATAATCGTTTTTCACCTAGTATTTACCGATTTATTTAATTTATTTTTTATTCTTAACTAGACCTTGCTTTTTCAATCTAGTTTAAATTTAAGAAATACGGTTGGAATAGTGTTCACATAACCTGTGCCACAAAGTCAATAATTTTTGCATTTTGTTTTTACCCGGTTGATGCTTAGATGATGTTCTACACTTAGTGTTTAGTAAAATTAATTTATTTTCCCCTTCACACTGATTAAACGAGCATTTTTTTAACTACACCTTTACTATTTTGTTAATTTAGTTTTAATCTCGTAATATAAACCCCGTTAGAATAGTGCCCATTCACAAAGCTAATATTTTTCACACATGTGGTCATGATAATTAATGTTTAGTCTCTCGCGCACCAAAGTTCAAGACACTAACCACTAGGCTAACATGATACCCAACACACATTGAAAAAAAAAAAAAAAACTACATACCAATTACACACACAAACGTTAACACCTAATGCCATTACATATATTACACAACACCCACAAACCCTATCCATGAATTATAGTTTCGCTGTATCTTACAGATGGATCTACAAGCAAAACTTAGTGCGTGCGAGGTGGCTGAACAGATCCCTAAAATTCCGATCAGGGAGATTCAAGAGCCGGCCAAAATCACTGCAGCACGCAAAGTGCAAACCAAATTCACTAGGCCCGCAATCCTCTTAGAGGTCACCACGGCTCAAGGGGAGAAGCGGGTGACGTTTCTACCATCAAGATTTGTAGAAATACTAGACACGAAGGACCTAAGCGAGCTGAACTCATCCAAACTGTACAGTTTGAAATGTACAGGCTCAGTGGGATCATCCCCTAATGTTTTAATTTTTAAACACTAAATGTATATAGTTTTTAGTTTAGTAAAAGTGTGTGTGTCATATTTTTGTGTTTTTATTTCAGCCTATAACTCGCACCCTCAAAATAAGGGAGGGGAGTATTGCATGGTATAATACTACTACCAGTTTCGCTGGACTACAATACAATACAATACTCTAACCTGGGGGTGTCCTTCAGACACTCGGACAGTCCCAAACCCTGTCCTAAAGGGTGCGAAACATTTCAGACTAACAAAACATACCATACACTCAACTTCAAACATGTCAAACATAAAATCACAAAACACCATCACATTACCTGCGCGCACGCCGCCATCACCGACACCATTACCAAACGCGGACTCCTATTGGCCCGGGGGCGGGCTCTATGGAAAGGGGAAATACACCTGAATACATGAAATACATTAACAGGGGCGTGGCTTATCAAATACTCGTTTCTGATTGGTTTCTGCTATACTCCGGCTTCTACTACTAACATCCATGAAAAAAAAACAGAATCAAAGTAAGTCACTGTTGACCTCCAAGTCACCTCAAGCCACCTCCAACACAGATGGTACGAACCACCTACTTAAAAAATACTAACAATTAGTTATCAATCAATATGCTGTTATTGCTGCCCTTTGAGTGCCAACTGCCGATATATCGGCGCTCATCAGCGTTGCGAAAATGGCCACCCGCCGATATAACGACAAGTATATTTTATTCATTTACTGCTCAAATGAGACTAATGACAATGATAAAAATCATACCATTTGAAGCTACATTGAAGAGTTTCCCTACAAGAATATATATATTTTTTATAGTATACAAATATTTTTAACAGTTGGCATTCAAACTAACGGGAACGTTAATTTTATTGGCTCTGCCGATGATGAAAGAGACTACAACATCCAAAACCACCCATCCATTGGAGCTGCTCAGCTCCTGGCTGTAAAAGCCCTGGTTTTTTGACAACATTACGTACTACAGTTAAGACTTTACTGTAATGCAAAAAATATTTGCTACAATCAGTGTGAATAATAAGGCATTTACAATTTATATGTTTTGAGTTAACTTTGGAATTAGCTTATGATTCTGTTCCCAACCATTGTTACTTTCGTTATCGGTGTGAATGATATAATATGGACATAATTATGTAGTTTAATAAATTTATATAATTTCGTAATCCCTAATTTTAGAAAAGAAATTGCGATCAAACGGGAGCTTGTAGAGAGCTGGCAGGGGTCTCATTTTAAAGGTTTGTCATGCATTTTCATGAAAATTACTTGTTCTTAAATATGCGCTAAAGAGTTGTTAAGAATAAAATATTACATGTTTACATATTTCCCTTGAGATCAACATATGGACAATGTACTGTGTTTACCGCAAATGTACTGTGTCAACCACCATATACGATGTATCCAAGGGGGTACAATACAAAGTATATAAGTTTTACAGATTCCCAAATGCGACGAGATTTTCTGCACTGGGAAAAATAAATTTTAAAAGTGCAGTCAGTCGCAACCGTTTGCCGGGATAGCTCAGCCTACAATGGCTGGGTAAAATTCCAGGGTCTGCGATAAGGTCAGGGAAACCACTAGGCCAAAAGCCGGGTCTAACCGGTATAGGACTGGCTCATACACGGGCACTGTGAACAAGTCAAAAACAAGTCACCACAACAAACGTGCAATAATCACTATTCACTACCAGGCCTACGCCGATTCTCCACACTCCTAGGGGGTCGTTGCTGACTACGCAACTCGGGCTTCGTCCTAACTATCCAATAGTCAAGCCCAGAGTGCCTAAAACACAGTGAGTTACACGACGACTTGCCAATAAAAACCACAACGCGTGTTATCACCAGGCGGGGTCTACTAGGCCACTATAATCCAATACACAACTCTAATGCCCAAGCTAAGAATCAAACAGTTCACTCAATAAAAATACCAGATAACAATACAAGTGCACTATAGGTAGAGTGACTACAACACCAGTAGCTGGTCTCAATAAATACCAAGCCAAACAAGCAAAACTAAATGGCAATGGCACTATTAAAATATTGAGCTACTTAGTAGCAGATAAATAAATATTAAATACTCCAAACACTATAGATAAATATATTATCTGATAGCCGGTACTCCGCTATCCAAGCTACCAAGATAACGTGTTGGACTACCAAACAAGCTGTTCAGGTTAAATTAAAATAATCAAATGAATAAACAATAACAACCCTACTACTGCTACTGCTACTACCAACTTTATGTTACTTAGCTGGGCTTCTGTTAATCGGCTAATAATATTAGCTACTAGCCTACTGGCCACGTGTTTCCAACTGCGCACGCTAAATCGTGCAGCCTAGGTTTGTCGGGCCTCAGAGTTATTAGTAATATAACTAACTCTAGGTACAACGCAAAATAATATCTACTACAGTCAATTAAATTATATTATTTGCGCTCTAGCACCTGCCCAGAACCGTCAGGAATACACTTTAATATTATTCCTGACTAATATAAATCCTAACTACCGTCAGGCTTTGACCAGCACGGTTACAACTCTAACTCTCGCAATAAAACCAGATATTAATATTATCAAACGAATAATATCAAGTCGTCCACTCACCACAAGTGGGTCAGTACCCAACTTACACCAACACTCGGCGCGATCACACCACCAGCATACTCCGACACCACTGTCACGTACACCACTGGACGTCTCACTAGACACACGCTCGCTCTCTACTGCACGGGATCCACGACTAGAAAATCCTTCCTATACTGTCCTGAAGATCTAGGATATCCCAGGCTTATCGGCACTGATAAGCCGGGTCAAAGGGCGCTCGCTAGCCTCGCTGCCGCCGCTCGCTCACCTCAACAATCGGTGCGCGGCCAAATAGCAAAAATATACCCCCCTAGGGAAAATAACTCGTTACATCCCCCACTTACATCGGGATGAAAAAAAAGAAAATGGCCAAAAAGAAAAAAAAATCTTTGAACTCCGGCCAAAACAAAATACTCCGGCTCTTAACCCAATGATTCCTCTTTTACCACGGGTCTCAAAGCAAAACAAAGAAAAACTCTTCTACTCGCCACTACCAGCCAACGTGGTGCTGAATGATTTGGCATCAGGAACCAGACGGGGATTTCCATTGCAAGAGCCTTCGGGGTCTTCGTCACCAATTTTGACACTGTCTATGCGGCCACCTTGGCCAGAACAGTCACCACCCACGCCCATTCTTATCACCTCCGTCACGACCGTCACAAGTCCGAGATGTCGTATGACATCCATACCCAAAATCATATCCGTGGTAAGAGTGGGAACGTACAAGGCGTCTCCAACCCACCGTCTTCCCGCAGCCTCCCCTGCCAATCGGAACAAATACTCGGCCCTAGACCGCGACCCATCTGCCATCCTTAGAGGAGAGGGTTTCTTAAAAGGTTCTACCCCCTGGCGTTGAAGATGATCGGCGACTTCTCGCTCAACCAGGTTAACTACAGACCCAGTGTCCAATAACGCCTTAAAAACGCTGCCCATCAGCACAACTTCAACAAAGGGCCTTGTCTCCGAAACCAGCCGGTTCTCGTCTACTCCACCAACCAGGCTGTTTAGTTTTCCGAGCCACTCGGACCACTCTTCTGAGGTCGTTCGTTTTGGGTGGCCTTGCCCAGTTGACCTCCTGATGTCTGAGCTGGCCTGCCGTTTCCCGCCCGACATCCACACTGACTCACCGTCAAACCAGGTTCGCCACACCCATAACAGGAGACGGTCCTTGGTTTACCACATTCTCGGGCAAAGTGACCAATCTCCTGGCACCTAAAACATTTCACCGTCCCCTTTGGACCCTCAGGCGCTCTAGCTGCTGTCACGGTCCGTTGACCGTGGACCCGATTCGACTTCAAAGCTACCCGCCCACGCGACTCAGCTTCCGGAGATGGTCTCTCGAAACTCCGCTTCTCGACGGCGGCAGTTTCGGCGCGCTTCTCCACCTTCTTTTTGGGTGTGTAGGCGGTTTCCAAAACCAGCGCTACGTTCGGAGGAGGAGGAGGTCTAAAGGCCGCCTTCTCTCGCAGATAGGCCTCGTAGTCTTCGGCCAACTCAACCACCTCGGCCAGATTGCGGAAGTCCCGCCGTCGCACCATGAGTTTGTACTCAGGTCGCATGTTGTTGTAGATCAAGTCCAACCTACTATGCTCCGACAACGTACCACTACGCCTAAGCAAGGTACTTATGGCCACGACATAATCTCGGAAGTGTTCGCCTTCACCCTGTGTCCTTTTCCGGATCTCCTCATCCAAGTTCCTCCAATATCCTGGTGGGAAGAACTGGACCTCAAATTGATGCCGGAAAGCTTCAAAAGAATACAGGAGCTCCCTGCAGTTCCTATACCAAAGAAGTGCTGAACCTTGCAGCAGCTCCGGTAGCGCTCTGAGCAGGTCCTCCGACGATATAGAGTACGAGACCATCAGCTCTTCAAGACGCTCCAGGAATGACACAGGGTCTCTACGTCCATCAAACTTCAAACCCCACTTTCGGACCATGTCACATATCTTGGAGCAATTCTTCGGCTCCACCCTGCTGGCCTCACTCGAGAGCATACCCGATCCACGTGGCACCTCCACACTAGAAGGACGGACTGGTCTCTCCGAATGATCGTTAGGTCGCTGCCATCCCTCGGGTCTACTTGGTAACCCAAAGGTAGACAGCTGATCAGCCACAACAGGGGACGCAGGGTTGGCGGGTCTTTCGAACCCATAGCCGACCTCATTACTCGGCGAGCCTCTCGCCTGTCGCACCACCGATGCCAGATGTTCTCTAAGAGTCCGGGTATCGGTCTCCGAAGACAACCCAAGGATCTCTTTAATCGCCTCTAACTCCCTGCTAAGCTCCCCTATCTCTATTTGGCCCGAATCAGTACTACCCAGTACCTGAGGTACGGTTCTCGGGGGGTCAGGAAGTCCTACAGTTGTAGTAGCCGGCGGTACATATGCCGGTGCAGCAGCCCCAGCCGTACACAGCCTATCATCGCTGTACCGACGGGCATTCCGCTGCTTCCAAAACGACGAGAATCTCTGCCGTAATTCCGCAGAAGTTCCAGTGGTCACCAAACCATACTGGTCCATCGTCCTCATGAGCTCCCCTTTCGAGAGGTCATATATCCAACCCACGCGACCGTCCCGGGGCTGCGACCCCAAGGACATAGTCGCTGGCGCGGAATAAGTCAGAGACGTTGTCACCGTCGTACCCACGACCGATGAAATAGTCGGCCAAACGGGCGAAGACGCCGGCCACAATGACGATGTCGTCATCACCGACAGTTCGGAGCTAACCCCAGAACTAGTCGTAGCAATAGCAGACGTAATAGGCGTACCGCCCAGCACAGACGTCGTACTCGTAGTCACAACCATATTTAAAATCCAAATACCACGACCAATCCGAAAACAAGCGAAACCGATTAAAATCTATTTCACACCGTTATAATAAATCAAACCAATTATAGATGTGAAAGACAAACCACAAATACACAATAAGGGTTCTCACTCAAATAATATTCGATGCTAAAGCTCAATTAATTAGCAAAATTAAAATTACTAACTAATATCTATGTATAAAACCACTAAATAAATTAGGGTTCACAACACACCACGCTGTAACAGAAAACAGGTTAGGCCTACCCAACCGACTATAAAATCACAGCAGGTCTGCCTAAAACTCTGCTCAACAGCTCAGGTCCGCAGCCAATCTGCACAAGTCCACAGCAAATCTGCACAAATAAAATTATTTTGTTCGGGCGCCGTTAATACGTCAGCAACTCAGCACCACTGCCAACCTCAGTCCCTGTTCGCAGGCGCCATCTTGCGACGCTATGTTCTGCACTGGAAAAAAAATATTAAATATTAAAAGTGCAGTCGGTCGCAACCGTTTGCCGGGGATAGCTCAGCCTACGATGGCTGGGTAATATTCCAGGGTCTGCGACAAGGTCAGGGAAACCACTAGGCCAAAAGCCGGGTCTAACCGGTATAGGACTGGCTCATACACGGGCACTGTGAACAAGTCAAAAACAAGTCACCACAACAAACGTGCAATAATCACTATTCACTACCAGGCCTACGCCGATTCTCCACACTCCTAGGGGGTCGTTCTGACTACGCAACTCGGGCTTCGTCCTAACTATCCAATAGTCAAGCCCAGAGTGCCTAAAACACAGTGAGTTACACGACGACTTGCCAATAAAAACCACAACGCGTGTTATCACCAGGCGGGGTCTACTAGGCCACTATAATCCAATACACAACTCTAATGCCCAAGCTAAGAATCAAACAGTTCACTCAATAAAAATACCAGATAACAATACAAGTGCACTATAGGTAGAGTGACTACAACACCAGTAGCTGGTCTCAATAAATACCAAGCCAAACAAGCAAAACTAAATGGCAATGGCACTATTAAAATATTGAGCTACTTAGTAGCAGATAAATAAATATTAAATACTCCAAACACTATAGATAAATATATTATCTGATAGCCGGTACTCCGCTATCCAAGCTACCAAGATAACGTGTTGGACTACCAAACAAGCTGTTCAGGTTAAATTAAAATAATCAAATGAATAAACAATAACAACCCTACTACTGCTACTGCTACTACCAACTTTATGTTACTTAGCTGGGCTTCTGTTAATCGGCTAATAATATTAGCTACTAGCCTACTGGCCACGTGTTTCCAACTGCGCACGCTAAATCGTGCAGCCTAGGTTTGTCGGGCCTCAGAGTTATTAGTAATATAACTAACTCTAGGTACAACACAAAATAATATCTACTACAGTCAATTAAATTATATTATTTGCGCTCTAGCACCTGCCCAGAACCGTCAGGAATACACTTTAATATTATTCCTGACTAATATAAATCCTAACTACCGTCAGGCTTTGACCAGCACGGTTACAACTCTAACTCTCGCAATAAAACCAGATATTAATATTATCAAACGAATAATATCAAGTCGTCCACTCACCACAAGTGGGTCAGTACCCAACTTACACCAACACTCGGCGCGATCACACCACCAGCATACTCCGACACCACTGTCACGTACACCACTGGACGTCTCACTAGACACACGCTCGCTCTCTACTGCACGGGATCCACGACTAGAAAATCCTTCCTATACTGTCCTGAAGATCTAGGATATCCCAGGCTTATCGGCACTGATAAGCCGGGTCAAAGGGCGCTCGCTAGCCTCGCTGCCGCCGCTCGCTCACCTCAACAATCGGTGCGCGGCCAAATAGCAAAAATATACCCCCCTAGGGAAAATAACTCGTTACACAAATAATATTGATCTTCGTCAGAAATGAGTGGACTCCATTGTAAAATCATACTAGGAGCCCAAGGCCAGTAGTGTGTTGTGTTCAAAAAACTTCCGTGAAGAAGATTTTGACAGAACATCTCTCGCTTGCATTCGGATAAGAGAAAATGAAATACCATCTTTGTTCCCCTACAATCCTACACAAGAAAAGGTCAAGAGGAAACCAACAAAAAGAATATGCACTTAATCTGCAAACTCAGCCTTTTGAAGAATCGCCGAGGAAGAAGAAGTTACGGCAAGAACTGAACAAGGTAAAAACCAATGTAGATGTATATAAAAAGAAAGTGAATAATTTGAACCAGAAACAAAGACGCATGTCGAAAAAAGTAGCAAACCTAGAAAATATAATTAAAGATCTACGTAGTAAAATAAATGTAGTATGTTAAATGTAAATAAATAAATGTCATGCAATTTACTAAATTCATTGTCGAAAACATTAAGGTGTTAAATAAAACGATCCTTAAATAAAATTAAAAATCCATCTTTGAAAAAGGGGTATGATGACAGAATGAGAGCATTTGCATTTCTTATCACCAAAGGTATACCTACGTAAGAAAGGTATTCGATACTGCTCTACCACATCCAAGAACCTTAGGGGGCTGGTACAGCAGCATTAATGGTGACCCTGGATTTTCCTCTGAGGTTCTTAGGGCACTGAAAGATTACACTGAGAAAAGTAAAAGACCTTATCTTTGTTCACTGGTTATTGACCCTATGGCAATAAGGAAGCACTTAGAATGGGATGGTGATCCAAACAAGGAAGTCAAATGAAAACAGTGGGATGATGAGAAAAATGTACTACTTTGAATGAAGCTGTTAATTATAACTCGCAACTGAAATACTTCAAGACTCACACTTTTATCAAAAGAAAACAGTCACAATATTTTGATGAGGTTAATGAAGAGCTTAAGTGTAATCCTGATAAAGTTGTAAAGCAAATGGATTTTGCAGACAAATACTCCCTAGTTGAGCAAGAGGAAATTCAAAGTGCTCACTGGAGTCATTCTCAAGTAACAGTGTTTACAAGTTGTGTGTTTCACAAGGACAGTGTACTTTCTTTTGCTGTTATTACTGACGATTTGGATCATTCCAAGTATTCAGTTTGGGTATTTTTTAAAGGAAATCCTTAGGCAGGAAATCCTTAAACCTGGTAGCCTATTTCTGTCGCTCCCGTCCCTGGGGTGGTGTAGCTTAAGTAAATAATCAACTTAACTGTAAACGTCTTGATCTGAGAAAATTGAACCCCCTAATAATGCCTCATTATTAACAACCTCTTTATTAATAAACCTCATGCTGCTTTAGAAAAATGAACTCCCTATAGGCACTAATTCCTGTTTTGTTAAGTTAATTATTTTATTTTAAATTACATTATTTTTCAGATTCCCATTACATATTTCGTCAAGATCGGGTTTTCAGACCTCAAATCATCAATGTACAGAGCGAGGCGGAGTAGAATGGAAGGAATTCCCGAGAGTTTGGCTATGTTGGCAGATTTTCTAGCAAATCCCAACAATTCTCTTTATTCCAAATCTATGGAAGGCGATGATTTTTACTTGGGCTCCGTTGTTGATGAAGAGAGGGCTACGTCATTACTCTTTAGCTCAAGCCTGTTCCTCGAACAGACCACGACGATTACTGAGTTGCACTTAGATGGTACATTCAAGATCAGGCCAACCGTTCCCCCTTCAAGACAACTAATGACAGTGATGCCAGTTAATTTAAATAAGGTTGGTAGAACATTACCTACTTGTGTTAAATTATTCATAATTCAATTTTATACATGTATTCCGAACAACACGTAAAATTATACACGTAAGACGATTCTTTGAAGTAGCATATTAATAATATAGATTAAATGAATTGGACTATTTCATGTTATAATATTAGTTTATTCAAGGTAAGAGCCTATTTTTATTGGTAAGAGTATTGCCCATATTTAATAATGGGATCATTATTGAAAACAGAAATTATGTTAGTTTCTGTTATTGATATTACCATTTATTATTATTACTACTATTACTATTATTATTATTATTATTACCATTTATTTATATAATTTTTATTCTGTTATATCTTTATGTCCCCAAGGTAATGTGTCAATTCTATTTTCACATACAATAATGATTTTTCCCATCTTCTCTATTAGTTACTAACAATAGGAAGTCTACTTGAACCCCCTATAGGCACTAATTCCTGTTTAGTTAAGTTAATTATTTTATTTTAAATTACCTTATTTTTCAGATTTTCATTACATATTTCGTCTAGGATCGGGTTCTCAGACCTCAAATCATCAATGCACAGAGCGAGGCGGAGTAGAGTGGAAAGAATTCCCGAGAGGTTGGCTATGTTGGCAGATTTTCTAGCAAATCCCAACAATTCTCTTTATTCCAAATCTATGAAGGCGATGATTTTTACTTGGGCTCCGTTGTTGATGAAGAGAGGGCTACGTCATTACTCTTTGGCTCAAGCCTGTTCCTCGAGCAGACCACGACGATTACTGAGTTGCACTTAGATGGTACATTCAAGATCAGGCCAACCGTTCCCCCTTAAAGACAACTAATGACAGTGATGCCAGTTAATTTAAGTAAGGTTGGTAGAACATTACCTACTTATGTTAAATTATTCATAATTTAGTTTTGTACATGTATTCCGAACAATGCTTAAAATTATACACGTAAGACGATCCTTTGAAGATGCGTATTAATAATATAGATTAAATAAATTGAACTATTTCATGTTATAATATTAGTTTATTTAAGGTAAGAGCCTATTTTAAAACAAATAATGGGATCATTATTGAAAACAGAAAGTATGTTATAGTTACTGTTATCGATGGTTCCACCAAATAGTATGCAAACTAATGAATTGGTTTTAGGACCAATTCCATATCAATAATTTATATGCACTTTTAAATTGTATTTTTAAGTTATAACCACTTTTTCAGGCTTATCCTATACTATACGTTTTGATGGAACTGAAAAGTAATGCATCATACCGCAGTGTCTTCAATGACATGAAACAGAATTGGCCACTTATCAGGCCAAGGGTGGTGATTACAGATTCTGAAAGAAGTCTGCTAGACTCTGTGACACAAGCGTACCCCAAAGCAGCTGTAGTCGGCTGCTGGTACCACTCGGCAAATGTAAGTAACAAAGCCAAATACAAACAAAGCCCAAAACAAAATTATCTTTATACCGACCGGAAAACATAAAAATTTCATGTGTGTATGGGTCTCTCTCTCTCTCTCTCTCTCTCTCTCTTTCTCTCTCTCTCTCTCTCTCTCTCTCTCTCTCGCAATTTTCCGTCTTATTCTGAGGATTGACCTTAAATTTACTGCGGCGAGGCTATTTATTTGTTTCGTGTTGTTACCAACAACATTTAGTAATAACAACTATTCTACTTAAACAGGCAATGAGAAGAAAGACCAGAAAACTAGGCCTTACGAACCTTTTCAATCGAATTCCAGCTGCTAAGAAGGCAGTGCACATAACTATGGCGTTACTACCTCTCCTGCCACAAGATGAAATAGAGAGGGGTTCCAATGAAGTAAGAGATTTCGTGGAACGAAACGGTCTGACTGAAGAGCTGCAAACGTATTTAAATTACGTTCGTCGCACGTGGATAGAAGGTGAATAGCATCGCGGTTATACTTTTTAACAGTGTATTTGTTTGATTTTGTATACGTATTTATATTTTAATGGAGATTTTCCTTTGAAAACAATATTATAATTTCATCTAGATATATAAATTCAAACAAATGAATACATTAACACCAATGGAAAACAGAAAATGAATCTGTATATTGTTCGTTTATTTTTATTATTATGTCTTGTGTTTTAAGATATGCTTTGGGTTTATTAAATATTAAAAAAAGTAAGTAGATAAATAATAAGATCATCAAAACACACCGACAATTTTATTGTGCTTAACTCCATATTCTTACGCACCAACGATGGACTACGTCAATTTCCTTTATTCAGAAAATCATGAATAAAATGACAGGCAAAAGTAAGATACAAGTTTCGTTGTTCGATATAGTGTTTAATTAGATATAATTGTGGAGAATTGCTGCCAATTTCATTAATTTTACAGGTGTTGGGGCTGCATACTTGTCTGTGTTCAGACATATCCGGCACACCAACAACGATCAAGAGGCGTATCATCTGTTGTTCAGAAAAATGTGCCATGCCCATCTAAATGTTTGGGTTTTTATTGGTAAAAAGATATTAATAGATTTATCTACCGATTACTACCAACATTTTACAATTTCAGTATTAAATAATACAATAAATGCTACGATAAAACAAAATTACTGGGTTAGTCGATTTTGAAATAAGTAATAACAAATACACATTACTAATTGTTAACAAAAATGCAACACAAAAGGTTTTTGACTATTCTATATGATGTATTTTCTAACTCATACAAAAGGTCCAACAGAACCAGCTAAAACATGTCAGTGTGCTAACATAAAACGTGTTTTGGTTCTTACTCTGCTGCATTAACAAAAACTGCATATTTAAAGTGAAAATTTTTCATCTTCCAATTAGATTATGATACACGTATCTCAATAACTCAGTATTGTAAATTTACAAATGGATAAATATTATCTTTGCCAAATGTGATTTGAACAAAGTATAAATTTTTTTACAGAACACCTAAAACGAGTTGAGCACTCTTACAGACAAGACTTTTTGAGGGGGACAATGGAGGCCACGTCCCAACGAGAAGACGTACATATATGTAGGTACGTATTTGGCACAAGATATCAACGTTGCTAGGGCAACAGATCAGATCGTTCGGGGCCAATATTCCGTTTTGGATTTTCTTCTCGCTGTAAGCCACTGTGTCCACGAGACTATGGAAATTGCTACGCCCATTGATGTAGATGGCGACATTGATGAACTAGACGACGACGACGACATCGTAGAAGCTCCACAAATAGATTGTGGATGAAGCAGAGGTGCATCTCCCCCGACAAAACATTTCCAAACCCATCTAGCTCCCAGTCAGTATCAAACTCAACACATTCAACAAGAAACATCACTTGATCACAACTTGACTCCTATTGCTTCGGGGCGTTAATGCCTACGCACTTGATGAGACCCGAAAGAAGAAAGTGCCCATTCATACCGCCTATACCGCAAGAAAAACTGAAACACGAACATACACACATTCATACACTAAACAACACCTAACACTTGTGTGATGGGGTTAACACACAATTTTCTTTTAGAGTGACCATGCTTTTGAAACTCTTGTTCGTGGAGGATGCAAGCATTGACTGTTGTTGTATTAATAGTCAAAGATGCAAGTCATTAGCCAGATTCCACATGGTGCCTCGGCCAAAGGGCTAGCTCCGAATAAAAGTTGTGTCTACCCCCCCCCCCCCCCACACAAAAACAAGTACAGTTTTGTCAAAATTGCCAGGCCAGAACTCTGCCGTGCTAATCACAAACGGGGTATCTGCAATTTTTTGCTATATTGAGATATTGATAACTAGTAAATCAGCCTAATTTTATCCATCAGTTACTAAGGTATTTTGGCCATAACAACAAATAATCTATATATATAAAAGAGGAACTATGTATGTATGTATGTGTGTATGAATATACGTTATGGACTCCGAAACCGCTCGACAGATTGTAATGAAACTTTCAGGCATCATAACAACAAATAATTTCCTTTAAAATACTATTTTTTAGTTAGTCGTATCTGCAAGAATGACATGTTTTATTAGGGGATTTTAGCTGTAATTAACATTCACTAAGCAATAAAAGTCGCATCTGCTGAGGATACGACTTATTCCCTTATTAATACGCAAATACAACATTTGTATCTTAGGAAAGTACAAGTTGCCATATTTTTGCTTTAGTATGTTGGTTTAGTATGGCAACATTCTCACATGTTTGTAATTCAAATTGTAGTTGCAAGCAAGCTGAGCTTAGCTGTATGTTACGGTACTGATTAACCTCAAAACTTTATTGATGTTATTTTTTTTTGTAACCGTGAGTTACTCAGTCTCTAAAATATAAGTTTTAGGCACATACCTTGATGATGACGGGTACACTTCCATTTCTATTGGCACAAACAAACGAATGAAAATATCGATTATTCTATTGTTTCATTCGATATATAGTTTGGCTAGTTAGGTTAAGTTAACCTTACCTAACTAACCAAACGATATATCTAATTAAACAATCGAATAATCAATATTACTCATTCGGTTGTTTGTGCCAACAGATATGGAAGTGTACCCATGATGACTAAAAAGTGATTTAATAAATAATGTAGTCAATCATAATGACTGGGAGGGGAAAACTAATGGTCAGTTTTTGTCCGGAGACAAAAGTTTGTGAGTGTTGAAGGTTATGATGATGCCACTTCTGATACAGCAACTTTTGGATGTGATGAATCTGTAGTAAGTAATAATCTAACATTAAATACATTTTTAGTCCAAAGTGGCGGTTCTTTTAATAAAACAGCTACAGCCCAATATTTTGTGGTAAATGAATTGGACGGTTCATTAACACCTCTAGTTACTTCAGACTCCATCACAGAAGATATTAATTTGGACATATCAATTGACAATGATCCTACCATTGAAAATGTAATAGGCCTAGTGCCATTTGGAGTTAACAATGTAGATCTAGAAGTAAATAACTCGACTCCTACGGTAACAGAGTCATACTCAGTTGAAAGTGCCACTAGCTTGTTAACAATTAACACCGAATCCGTAGCTGAGCTTAATAAATGACATTAATATAGTAGTCCTAGAAGAAGCGAAGTTGCTAAGCTAAATATCTCATTTTTAAAGCAAGGCATTGAAGAGTGTGAACAGTGTGAACTTTTTAATTTACATGGCCAAACTAAAGAAAATTTGCAGGAGGACTGTGAAGTTTGCAACATTTTGGACACTCATATTAAAAAGGCTGATGCAGCAAGGGCAGAATATAAAAATGACTCAGATAAATGATGACGGATATCAGATTTATTTATTCAGATGATATGGAGAAAGTAATAATGCTACCAAGGTGATCTATTATTGATTATTGGTTATGTTCCCTTAAAAAATATTAATAAGATTCAAAATATTGTGATTATCTATTCAAGATAGTTAAGGAAATTTAATAAATAACGAAAATGAAAAGACTATCGTGTATTTAAAATTGAAAACGAATTTTCAATAATTTATTAATACATTATTTTTTATTAATGTAAACATTATTTTTTATTAATGTAAACATTATTTTTGATTGATTGATTTTTTAAACACAATTGATTGAATTAAAAATGATTTTATATTTAATAATAAAAATGTACTGGTTGTATTTAGTAAAGAAAATGGACCTTGGTTTGAAGCAAAAGATATAGTAGCTGAAATAAAACTGATTTTAAAAACATTATGTAGTAAGGGTGTCTATCAGACACCTTTGAAAATAAATTAAAAAACATGATTTTTATAAATGAATCAGGGTTATATTCTTTGATTCTAAAATATAGTGAAGAAGAAGCAAAATTATTTTAAAAATGGATAACAAAAGAGGTTTTACAATCAAATAGAAAATCTGGTGAATATAAATTAAAAGAACAATTAGCAACTAAATTTAAAAACAAATTAAAAATTATAGATGATGAAACTAAAAAAAATGAAGAAGAAAATAAAAAAAAACTAATGTTTAAACAATTACAAATAAATAATTTTATAACAAATATCAAAATTAAAGAAAAATGGAATTTATTTGTATTGCTAGTAGCTCACAATATTCTAAAAATAATAATTTTAAAATTACATTTATACAAGATTTAATAAATAGACTAAATTCTTATATGACAAGAAGAAGTTCTAAATATTTATATTATTATGTTTTTACTAGAAATGTTTATGATGGTAAGAAATTAAATAACTTTATTCAAAATTTAAAAGTTAATAAAAAAAGAATTCCTATATATAATTCATTACTAATATTTAAATATAACGATTATATTTATTATTTAAAAAAAATTATAATGAAACATATGATTACATGAATAATTTTATAAAACATGATTTAAATAGAATGTACAAATTACATCCTTAATTAATTAATTTTGTAAACTTTCTTTAACATATGGTATAGTTTTATATAAAAATGGTTTTATATTAAAATTGAATGTATTATGATAAACATTATATCCTATAATAATAATAATAATAATAATAATAAGATAAATTAAATACTTATTTGACGATTTGGTTTTAAATAAAAACAATTTTTGATCATATTCACTATGTATTAATTCTTTTGGTATAATTATTATTTCCATTTATTTATGTAATTTTTATTCTGTTATATCTTTACGTCCCCAGGGTAATGTGTCAATTCTATTTTCACTTACAAATTTTGTATCATCTTTTAAAGCCATTTTGTTTATTCTAACTGTAGACATAGTGGAAGAATATTAGGAAAATCGACCTAACAAATTCGGACTAAGTGGAAACTTTGCACAGTTGTTTAGTAAGCCTAAATAAATAAAATTTCAAAAGTCCCCATAAATCCCTGCTGTGCTTCAGCCGCCATCATGGAAAATGGCGGCCAATTTTCACTTTTTTGACAATATTTCACAAACTATTGGTATTAGAGAATTTTTGTTAATTCAAAAGATAAAGAACATCTAAAGATACATCTTTTTTATGTAACAAGGTTTGCTCTATCTCTAACGGTTATAGAGATAAAGAAATAAAAGTAATTATTAAATTTATAATTCCCATGTTATTCTTATGGAGGAAAATAAAATTGTTTCAGTTTGCTTATTTATGTATATATTTTGATCAAACTTGGCAAATTTATTTATTTTATACTAAGCTATTAATATTTAACATAAATATACACTTTAGTACCCTCCCTATAGCAGTAAACCTAGTACTCGTTAAATTTAAAGTTATTTTAATAGGGAATCTATCTTACATTTTTAGGATATATTTTTAGAAAAAATCCAGTCAGCCAAATGGATATTCATTTTTCAATCATATTAACAATCATTTTTCTTATTAGTATTATGATTTAAAGCCCACTTACTATTTTGTCACTACCATGTAACTACTAAAAGCTTAAGTGGTACCTACGTTATCACTCCCGGTAAAATTATTTTGTCGGTAAATATTAGGAAATTGAACCTTAAAATCCGGACTAAATTGAAATTTTGCACAGTTAAGCAAAGTGCGACTAGTTGATGAAAATGGCAAAAGTTCCCAAAAATACCGGCTGTGCCTCAGCCGCATTAAGTCCGGATTTTAAGGTTGAATTTCCTAATATTTACCGACAAAATAATTGTACCGGGAGTAATAAGTAGGCCTACCATGTAAGTAGTTACATAGTAGTGAAAATATAATGAGTTAGCTTTAAACTTACTAATATTAATAAGGGAAAACTATTGTTAATATGTCTAAAAAAATAAATTTCCATTTGCCGGACTGGATCATTACTAAAATATATCCTAAAAATGTAAGATAGATTCCCTATTAAAATAACTTTAAATTTAACGAGTACTAGGTTTACTGCTATAGGGAGGGCACTAAAGTGTATATTTATGTTAAATATTAATAGCTTAGTATAAAATAAATAAATTTGCCAAGTTTGATAAAAATATATCCATAAATAAGCAAACTACAACTATTTTATTTTCCTCCATAAGAATAACTTTTTTATAATTTTTTTATTTAATTCTAACTTTTATTATTTATCTCAATAACCATTAGAGATAGAGTAAACCTTGTAATATAAAAAAGATGTATTTTTAGACGTTCTTTAACTTTTGTATTTACAAAAATTCTCTAATACCAATAGTTTGTGAAATATTGCCAAAAAAGTGAAAATTGGTCGCCATTTTCCAAGATGGCGGCTGAAGCACAGCAGGGATTTATGGGGACTTTTTATTTTTTTTTTTATTTAGGCTTACTAAACAGCTGTGCAAAGTTTCCACTTAGTCCGAATTTGTTAGGTCGAATGGCTTTATTATTCCTAAAATTCTTGGACTAACAATTCATCTTTATAACTTCTAATACTTGTCATTATCCTGTATTGTTCTATATCATCAAAAAAGAAAATTTTTTTAATCACTCATATTAATTGTGTTATTAAAAACACTTTTTTTATTCCTTTACAATACACAAGATTTTTATTATTAAATTCATAGCTATGTAATTATGATCTTAAACCACAGTACTCTTATAGTATTTCTCAATCAGTTCATCTTTAAATTTACCAATTACTGTTTTATTATTATCACTATAACACTCATGATCTTTCTTAATGTCACTTGTATCAAACTCGTTTATGTTTTTTTTTTTATAATCTTATAAGAGTCATTCTTTAGTTCTACAAAATAACTATCAGTATCCATATATATATAATAATTTTGCATTTGGATAATATTTTTTTAGCTTGCCATAGTAAAATTCATACATTAATAATTTTGATAATTCTAGCACTGAAAACCCTATATATATTGGTTTATCAAATTTCACCTTTTCTTTAGTCATATGAAAAGTAATTCAATCATTATCGAATATACTAAATGTTTTAAAGTTTGGCTTTTTATCTTGTTTTAATGAATATTCTTCATCAACTAATTTTATGTCTCATATATTCCTTACATTTTCCATTGTTTTATCAAATACAGAATTATTCATTAGCTTAAAGAAATCTTTTTTTCAAAATCTGATTTTGATTGTGCTCCTAGTTTTGTGTTCAATTAAATATAGTTTTACATATTTCTTGATCAAATGTCTTCACTCTGTTGGCTCTTTTTAACTCTAGACCTTGTTTTAAGTAATATTTTAAGTTTCATGAATAAACCACATAATCTTTTTTATCAAATAATGTTGTACACAACTTATTACTATAATGTTCTGTAGTTAAAGGCAAATATTTTTTTGATATTCCAAATCAACATGTAATATATTAACATAATAAGCATTTTCATCTAATTCTGATATAGTTCCTTTCCACTCACTTAAAGAATATACAATAGGATTCATCCATTTATGTTCTTTATATGGTAGTTTTAGACTTAAAGCCCATCCATATAAATTATTTCCATCTACATATAACATAATTTTCAGGTTTTGTTTTGCCATATTTTTTTGGTATATTTATTATTTGATTTACGATATCTCTTGTAACACATTGAGAAATTCCACCTCTA
This sequence comes from Macrosteles quadrilineatus, assembly GCF_028750875.1. Classification (NCBI taxonomy): domain Eukaryota; kingdom Metazoa; phylum Arthropoda; class Insecta; order Hemiptera; family Cicadellidae; genus Macrosteles; species Macrosteles quadrilineatus. The sequence goes on along the minus strand of NW_026542595.1, from coordinate 44,962,981 downwards.
ATTCCTTTTTCAATCATCAAATACATATTATAATCGCTTATCAGTTCTAATTAGGTTTTTGTAAATTTTAACATAGAGTCTCATGCTAATGATGGTGATGTTAAATAATATGTAGGATCTAATTGATTGTTCTTTAAACAAACTGATCTACAATTTTCAAATAAATCAGCTAATACCATCACATCTTGAATATTGTATGAATCTGAATAATGACCTAATGTTTTATCTTTTAATGTATTCCAAACCTTCACATAGTGTTTATAATCTTCATCACTTATATTTTCGTTAGTTAAACAACTTTAAAATTGTGCTTTATCATTGACTATTGGATACTGAAGTATACACTGAAGGATATTGTATTAATAGTCAAAGGCTTTATCTAATATTTTATCATAATTTAATTTTTCAATATCATCTATAAATTCATATGGAAATAGACCTTTAGAAGATAATATTTCAAATGTTTCAATATCTTTTTCAATTATGTCAGTATTCTTTATATGTGCATTCAAGTGATTAAATTCTTAAGATTTTTAGCTAATTTATCAATTGATGATGCCATAAATCTAAATGTATCTACAAATTAGAATTTTTACAAATTATTTAGGTTTATCATCTTCGGATTCAAATCCGTACCAGAAACAGAATAGTTTATATACTTTTCATCAGTGTTTGATATTAAGTGCATTTTACCATATTTCTCTTTAATAAACAAATGGTATCATAGTTTGAACTATTATGACAGAATATAGGAATATTTTGTGGAAACTCTAGACTTAAATTACATCTTGAATGAGCTGCCCCTCTATATTTTCCTGTTAAATGACAGTGATCTCTTACTTTTCTTCTTTTGTCATTATCAAAACCTCTATTTTTACAAATAAATAGTTTATTTTGTACATTTTCCAACTCTTCATCTGTCTTTGCTCTATAACGAATTGGTTAGTACATTTTATTAGTCACTCTAGAAACCAAAAAATTTTGAATCCATAAAGTATATGTTTCTGAATGTTATTTGTGTATGACCTGTTTGAATTATTTTCACAAGTATCTATCTTTTTCAAAATGATTTCAAAATTAATATAAATTACATGAGGGTGTTCAAATTTTGTATGATAATTTTTAAAATCAACAGTTTGACCAGGAAATGGCATAATTGGTCGACAAAGCTGAAGAGATTTTATTACTCAAATCACTATTTTTATAGAAATGATTCAAACACCTTCTACAAATATATAACTTATGTCCTTTTTTGAGATTTGATTAGAAACTAATTTACTTAAATCTTTTATTAATATATAATGTGACTTATCTCAATTTTTATGGTATAATAGATTAATATCTAATTAAGCATCATAATTTTCAGATATTTGTAATGGAACAATCTTTTGATCTTCATCAATTCTATATACATTAATTGACATAGATAAATAATTATATTTAGAATCAAATGATCTTTTCTCAAAAAATTTTATGTTTTTTATGTCATTGGATAATCAAAACCTTTAAAAATGTCATTATTTATATATTTCTGATACTGCTTAACCCTATGTAGAGGATCTAATTTTCTATTTTCATATTTATCAATTGCACATATAATTGTATACATGAAAAATATTCATCTTTATTTTGAAAGTTTATACAGCACTTTTTGTTATTTATTTCATTTGGTTATTAAATATACAAACCAACATTTAGTGAATTATTTTTAAACTATTTTATATTTAATTCTAAACATTTATTTATTGACCATACCGACCCTTTTATGGTTGATTAAAATTTTCTCTTAATGATAACTTTTTGAACTGATCATCAATAAATTCATCAATATTTAAAATAACGAACTCGTAAAAGAATAATACATTGCACTTGTTTGATTTTCACCACTGACCAATTTCTTTGATATTCACAAGTTAAAGCGTATTTACTATATTTCCTTTTGGAATTAGTTTATTTTTAAGATAATCAGTCAATAATTCAATCAATTCTTCTCTAGTTTTATATATAATTTTTATATTATTTTTTACAGCTAAATCCTAAATAAATTTTAATGATTATGGCAACTGTTTGGATTTTGTTTAGTTGTATTAAGTCTTTTAATAAGTTCGTCTCTTTCTACATTTTCAAAGTTTCTAACAGATAGAAAAAAATAAATTAACTAATATTCATTAACTAATATATATTAACAATTTTTCCTCACGGGTCAATTTAAACTTTATAGAGTATTTTTTTAATAAAATTTTAACGTTTTTAAAAATAGGTAATTATTATATTTCGGTTATGTTATTGTATTTTTGTTATATTTTCTTTATGAATTTTTTTCTGAATGTCTTGAATAGTTCTTGACCTATTTAATATTTCTTCCACAATCACAAAATTATGGTTTTAAAAACAACATATGTCTAATTCATTCAATACAAATTGTAAACTTTTTAATCTTTACCATAATAAGAGTTAAGGAAGTTTTACCATATCTTTAATTTCTTTACAATTTAAACACTCTTTTTGATTTCTACTTCTTCTACTTTAATATTATCAAATTCTTTTTTTTTATACAATTTATCACATTCTTTACAATAACAATATAAACCACCTTTTGCTGAACTTCTTTTTGAAAATTCAGATACATTTTTATTTAATTTACATCTTGCACATATCCTTTCCATTTATATGGTGGAAAATTCACAAATTAGTTTTCTTCAGTTCATAATCATAAAAAATACCAATTATATCTTCATTATTTAAGTCTTTAATATTATATGTAACAGGATTTGTATTATTGATTCTGGAAACGAGAAATATTTCTCTCGACCAATTATTTTTATATTATTTGGAAAGGTTGATCTCTTATTTCCTATCCTGACTCTATTATTAATTTAAATTTTTATTTTATAATTATTTTTGGTGGGTTATATTTAAAAATTGTATCTAATAAATCATTTTCATTATCTTTATTTACATCATTTGGTTTCGTTTTAATTGTTGAATGAAATGAATTAGTAAATTCTTTAACAATTTTTGGAAGAATATCAATCCATCTAAAATTTTTATTAATTTCAAATGGAACTTTAATTTTTCATTTTAAGTTCTGTTGTATCTTTCAATAATACTTAATTTTTCTTCATTTTCTGTATGATACAATTTAATATCATACTTCTTCAAATCTTCAAAACTTTCTATTTTAGCATGAAGTTCTTTAGCTTCAACTATTTCATCTTTCTTATTTTATTATTTTTTAATTACTGGTTTGACTTCCTTTTCAAAAAGACAAAACTGGTAGTCAACCATGCTTCATCACACTCCAAATCTGATTTCAACGGTTGCTTCTCTTGAAAAATAATATAACAACTGCCTCCAAACTGCAACCACAAATTTTTGCTTCAGTAATGTTCATGTGTATCTATGGACTACTTAAAGGTAAGCCTGTTTTTCTATTATTCTCCTAAACGATTCCTGGCAAATGCCTTATCTTTTAATCAGATGACAAATGCCCTTCTTGGGCTTCCGTTGACTCATTGGGTTGACGACCACTGCTATGACTAATGCATGCGACGTAATAACGGGAAGGTTGTTTGGCAAGTCCGATTCGCCAGTTAGTAGTAGCTGGCCTTCGTGGGCGTTAACTTACCTCAATTATGACCAAGTGTTGTATTGAATATGGTTGCAATTGGACTTTGTACATAGTTCAGTTTTATTTAGTTAGTGTAAATTTGTTAATTTTTATAAGGTACTGATTTTACAGATTAGGAGCTGGAGCTACGCAATTTACAGACATGCCAGATATTAAGTCAAAAGTATGGATATGTGGTAAAGTGTTAAATAGTCAAAGCAGGGAAATTGTAAGCCATGTCAACAGATTTATGAAAAAGGAGAATTCAGTGAAGTTGTGAAAAAAGTGTTGTAAAAAGCAGATCAAAATTGAAAGTGAACCTCAATCCCCTGACACTCCATCTTCCCTGCCCAGTCCTTTACAGTCTCGTATAATTCAAACGACAAGGTTGATAAAGATCCTGCTATTTCTATTCATCTTCCTAATAATAATCTTTGTATTTTGAATTGTGGACCTAATGATACATTTCAAATAAGCAATGAATTTCAGGATCTAGGTGTAACTTAATCTGATTTTCAAATGACAAAAAAATAATTCTCTCACAATTTTTCGTTGAAATAACCAACTTATTAAATCCAGAAAATAACTTTACTGGGTGCGTATCAAGCGTCATTAAAATATTTAAAAAAGTTGGCCTTAAGTGGAAATTGGCACAAATCAATAGAAGAATATTGATCGAAAAATTTGATATCAGGGAAAATGAATATCTTATTTACAAGCAATAAAAAGTACCGGTCTGAGAATCCCCCAATAGTTTATAGGGATGAGTCATATGTTTGCACTTCTCACTTCACATATAAAGTACTAGCTGAGTACCCGTCCTTCGTACGGGGTTGGTATACAATGTTTATTCTAAATAAATACTCGTGCTTTGCATTTGCAATGAGAGAGGACACGTTTTGAGGAAATTTGGTTTACTATAATCTACGGTATACTATAGTATACAGGGTGTCCATAAACAACGTTTCAGGACTTTGGGAAATGAATCCCCATACTAAAAGGAAGAAAAAAGTTTATGGGAAGGTATGTCCGAAAATGCATATTAACCCAGATATCCGCCATTTTGTTTTTTATACAAAAATATTTTTATCTGTGAAGTTTTTTATTCGACGATTATGAAATTTGGTATAATTGTTAATATACACAAGACCTATAATAGAAAAAATAATAAAGTTGTTCCGATTGTAAATTTCAAAATGGCGGCCGTTTGAATTTTTCTAACTTAAATAACTCAAAAATGAAAAAATGTCAAGAATACTTTTTTTTAGCATTTTTAATTTCCAATCAAACAATACCAAGATCAAAAAGATCGGACAAAAGATAACTGAAATATAACGTTTTTTGTGTAAAAATAAGGCAAAAATTAAGGGTTCCTCTACTAACTTTGCCTTATTTTTACACAAAAAACGTTATATTTCAGTTATCTTTTGTCCGATCTTTTTGATCTTGGTATTGTTTGATTGGAAATTAAAAATGCTAAAACAAAGTATTCTTGACATTTTTTCATAGAATTAGCTGTTTTTGAGTTATTTAAGTTAGAAAAATTCAAACGGCCGCCATTTTGAAATTTACAATCGGAACAACTTTATTATTTTTTCTATTATAGGTCTTGTGTATATTAACATGTATAACAAATTTCATAATCGTCGAATAAAAAACTTCACAGATAAAAATATTTTTGTATAAAAAACAAAATGGCGGATATCTGGGTTAATATGCATTTTCGGACATACCTTCCCATAAACTTTTTTCTTCCTTTTAGTATGGGGATTCATTTCCCAACGTCCTGAAACGTTTTTTATGGACACCCTGTATAGAACATCTACCATAGCCATAATGTTCTACCACTTCACCTAAACAATAGAAAGAAGTAAAGTTCTCACACTCAGGTTTTTGTTGCTGCTTGGTTCAAATTAGCTGTTGTCATAAATGTATAAAGCACTAATGGTGCTGCACCCTGTTGGTAAACCGTATAACCTTTTAATGCTATTGAATATCATAGAAACAAATTGTGTAGTTGAAACAGCTGGCAAAATTATTTAATTCCTTTTAAATATGAATACTCATAAGGTTAACATGGGAAACTTCAGAGCCGCTGGGGCAGAGCCCGAAAGGATTTTTGAGGTAAGAATATGTCTATATGTTAATCGGGAATGTGAGCTATCATCATACCAAATTTCAACACAGTCCGACCAGTAGTTAATGCGTGATTTAACTTCAAACAAACAAACAAACAAACAAATAAACAAACAAACACACAAACTTTCACATTTATAATATTATAGTATGATGTTATGATGGAACATCAAACGGCGTTTTTACTCTAATATCATAAGGAGAACAGCTGATTATGGTACACGCTGGTTAATAAAATGGCTTCATCCCAAATGCACTTGCAATGTGGAATGCTGGTTTAAAATCAAGAGATTATCATGATAACATGAATACTACGGTACAAATTTTATTAACTGGATGAAAAACCAGCTAATTCCAAACTTACAACCGAAAACTGTTCTAGTAAGACAATGCTAACTATCACGAAAAGCAAATCCAGAAAGCTCGTACGTCAAACAGCAGGAAAGATGAGATGACCAAATTAATGGTTGACAGAAAAACCTTTTGAAGACTCAATGCTAAAGCCGCATTTGTACAAAATCATAGTCGTAAACAAGGCTATATTTGGATATTTGGAGTTGGATGATAAAAGGGGAAAGACGTCAGTGGTTAGCCTACTGCCGTATCCCGATCTTAATCCTATTGAAATTATTTGGACAGATGTGAAAAACTATGATGCTGACACAACACAACATTTAAACTTCCAGATATTCAAAAGCTCTGCGAAGATTGGATATTCCTCAAGAGCCTCAAAAAAGAGGCACAGACCCTTTCAACAATCTGGTCATGCCAGAACAAGAACTAATCTTTAAACAAACAGTTAATAGTCCAAAAAAAATCTAGAAAAACTTAGATTTATTAAGAACACGTTCATGTAAAATTAATGTTTTAAGTAACTTTTTATGAAAAATTGGCTGATTTGAATGATTTTTACACATTCATTACGACCATAGCATAACCTATCAGTTTGTGCAAATTACAAGTAAAAAGTTAAAATGTAAGGACTGTAGTGCACTCGGACACCGGTACCTTTGGATTGTGTGGGTTTGGAGTAAACTCGACTCACATCACGATAACAGTCTTCCTGCTTCCACACCCCACTCCACTGCAAAGACTATTCACTTGTCACTGTCAGTTTAGTATACGTATATTCTGCCTGTATTGCTCAGCGTAGAGTGTATGTGGGATTTGAGTAGCTTTTGGTTCAGTCAGCTTTGTAGCAAACAATGTCAAAAAAGCCTTGTGGCACAGAATATTGTAAGCAGAAGAGATGTCTCACAAATCACCTAAAATAAGTCCGTTTTTCAAATCTACGTCTGCACAAGTGTGCTGAGAGTCTCGTGGCACTGGGGGCCTAAATCAAGAGTAGGGGTGGCAAAAAATTTCGATATATTCGAAATATCGATATTTGGGGTCCGATATATCGATATTTTTGAAACGATATATCGTTAAATTTTTCCCCAGTGTACAGGTGAGACTGTACTATACTGTATTGTTCGGTGCGCCTGTGTGGCTATGGTGAGGATGTTATAAAGTTTGTGTTGGGAACACTGACTCTGATCCCTCCCTCCCTACCTCTCTGGCTCGTGCTCACTGGCTTTGTCTACAAACCACGTTTGTCGCTTGGGTTTGGTCATGTAGTGCCATTTTCTGTTTGTGATAAAAGATTCATTTGTGTTGTGCTTGATTACCGTTGTTACTTATTATTGTGAGTGTTATTTACATCAAAGATTAGTGAAAACTAAACAATGGCTCCTAATAAAAGTGATGTGTGGCAGTACTTTACTAAAATATCTCGAAATGAGGCTAAGTACAACTACTGTTTTAAGATATTAAGGACATCAGGGAACACCTAAAACTTGAAATCACATTTGAAAAGTCATGAGGTAAAAGATGAAGTTAAGCCCAGTTCAGCAGTAAAATCACAAGCTAATGGTCGTACTTCAGATAGATTGGCTATAAAATCTAAGCTTGCAAAATTTTCCAAGGATTATAGCCGGTTACATCTGATACCTTAGTAGTTCCATCATGTAGTAGCACTAAGCCTATCATACCTACTGTTGATATTTAAATTAATTGGATGGGCTTTAGTGAAATCCTATGTTTTGGGATGAAACTGTTTTTTTCCGCTCTAACTTAACAGATTCAATTCAAAATTTGTACGTTTGTTTCTTAAGCTTACACTCCAGGTACAATACCCAGGTGCACTTTAAAGAGCTTAAAACGTTGCACCCCTGTAACAAAATGGCGTGGTTTTGTTGCAGAAGACGCGACACTGTAAAATTACCCAAGGACTTCTGTACTTCATCTGCAAGGACAATATGACCTTTTCCACTGTCGATGGTACTGGATTTAGACACTTCTTGAAAGAAACCGCCCCCCCTCTACAAAGTTCCTACTCAGAAAATAAGGTAGAGCATATAGCGATCACAGCCAATGTTTGGTCCAACATGATGACCACTACTAGCTACTTGGGAGTCATGTCTCATGCACAAAGCAGCTCTCATTGTCTGTACGCTTTGTTGATAAATAAAACGCAGTTCATGAATATTTCCTTACTTTTGCACCTGCAACTGACATGACTGCCGAAGGTGTTACAACCGTTATCTTAAGACAATGTAAAAAAACTAGGTCTTGAAATGGAAAAGTTGGTTGGTCAAGGGAATGACGGAGTTAGTACTATGAGTGGGCAATTTAACGGCGTACAAGCCAAAATAAAACAACTCTACCCAAAAGCAGCCTACGTTCATTGCGTGTCTCACAGGTTAAATCTTGTATTGTCATCAGCTTAAAAAAAATCATCAGCTTAAGAAACATTTAAGAAACTGTCTTGGCACCTTGAAAGAAATTTGTAACTTATTCAGAAATAATGCGTATGCTGGGGACTTAAATATAAAAATGTAGGTTCCAGAAAGCAAAAAGCCAAGTTGCTCAGTGTTTGTGAAACTAGGTTCATTGAGAGACACGACGCAGTGAAAGTGTTTGTTGAGCTTTATGAAGCCATTGTCCCCAGCTTGTTCGATCTATTAGAGTGTAACCGTTCCATATCATCTCGTGCAAGTGGACTGTATGCTGTTATGGAGAAAAGTGACTTTTTGTTGTCCCTCTTGACTTGCGAAAAATTGTTTACTTATACTTTGCCTCTTTCAAAGTAAGAGTCCAGATGCCGATTTAAGCTCATTGTATAGATATGCTACTACTTCTGTCATTGAGACATTGCAGGTTTTGAGAGATGGCATTGATGTTGAGTTTCACAAGTTGTTTGAGTCAGCTTCTAAGACTCATAAACTCTATTTTGACGCTGAATTGAAGGTGCCTAGACAGGCGAGAAGGCAAACTAACAGAGAAAACTGTCCTCATGATAATGTTGAGGAGTGTTTTAGAAGAACTATTTTTTTCCATCATTGGACGACTTATTAGTTCACCCAAAAGCAAATTCAGTATTGGCCAGGATGATGTGTTAAATACACTACGAGTTATACTTCCAAACCATGCATCCAGAAATTATGTTGATGAGGTAGATAAACTTTCCCTTTATTTTGAAGACGGGGCTGCTGCTGCATCAGAAGCTAAAGCAGAGTACCTACTATGGTGCAAACAAATGGGAAAAAGAAGAGCTGGTGACAAAGAAGAAATTTCCTTCTATTTCCGAATGTCTGGATAACTGCGACAAGGTTCACAGTTCACATATTCAACATTTGAGGCGGTCCATTCCAAAACTCGCCTTTTCCATGTTTTTTTCGAAATTGAGATATTGGTACCACTGGATTCCTTGGGTTAATCCTCATTTGACTGTAATAAGCATATCGTGCCGAAAATTGTCTTTTCCCGTTAAAATAAGCATTGAAAATCGTAGCAAAACTCGCCTTTTCCAGCGCACATGTCATTCCGAAACTGGTCTAATCCAACCGACCAATCACAGCCCAGCTGTGAGGTCACGTGATTGGCCGGCAGCCATTGTGTGTGATCTTCTTGTCTCTGTCAAAGTGACAGTAGTTCCTTGCTTTTTATTTTAAATAATAAGTTATTAATTGATTAAAGGTTGATAATTAGTTGAAAATGGATATATCTATAAGGCCTGCAGAAAAAGGGAAAGGTAGAAAGAGAAAGGCAGATCCTGACAACTGGGCAAAGAACAAATTAAAACGACAAAGGTAAGCCACTGTTTAGTTTACTTTTAGTTTAATGTTCCTAACCAAACTTTAACACTGTTACTACTTTTTACTTTAAAAAATAATATATTTTTAGAATAATTGAGTGCAATGTTATTTGATCAGCTGCTTACTTATCGGCTTGATTATAGGCGTACTACATAGCTTTGTTTTGTTTTAGGCACAAGCCAAAGGGATTGCCAAACATGCCATCGTGTGACCACAAAGGCAACAAGACATTTCGATGTAAGAATCTAAGGATCGTAGACGTCAAGGAGTTTCACGATAACTTTTACAAGACTACTGACAAGGCAACCCAAGACGCGTTCATTTTAAAATATATTGGAATACGTGAACCAGCTAGAAGAAGGTCTAAAAAGATGGACAGCAGTAAGAAAGGTATTTCTGTTAACTACTATGTAAAAGTTAAGAATGCTGGTGATTTTAAACTTCAAGTCTGCCAAAAAACTTTTCTGAATATCTTGCGAATTTCAAAAGATTGAGTGCAGAGGATTGCTCGCAATCATTTACGTACAGGTGAAATGCCTCTTGAGAAACGTGGTGGTGATAAAACGTCAAAAAGGTTCTTAGCCAAAAAAACATCAGTCAGAAATTTTATTGAAGGTTTAAAAAACTGCTCTGAAACACATTACTGTAGGGGAAAGTCACAAGCTCGCCAGTATTTGCCTGGAGATTTAAATATATCTAAAATTTGGAGGATGTACAACAATCAGGCACCAGTTGAACTAAAAGTAAGAAAAACTTTTTTTCGGACACTGTTTTGTGTGGAATATAATATTGGTTTTGGAAGTCCAGTGACGGACGCCTGTTCAACTTGCTTATCATACAAAGAACAGTTGAAAACCTTACAGGATCCTGGTGCAAAATCAAAGACAATGATAAGTTTACGTGTCCATAAATTACGTGCAAATGCTTTCTATACTAAGCTTAAGGAAAATGCAGACGGTTTGCAAACATTTAGTTTTGACTGCCAAAAAAATTTAGTAGTTCCTAAAGTGCCAGACCAAATAGCCTACTATAGTAGGCAACTATATACCTACAATTTTACAATAGTAAAAGGTTCATCCAACGAAAAGTAAACCAAAGACAACGTATACATTTATACTTGGAATGAAAATGACTATAGTAAGTCATCCAATGAAATAGCTTCTGCAGTCCATGATTGTTTAGTGAAAACTGACCTGTCTAATATCTCTGTAATTAGGCTTTGTGCTGACGGTTGTGGTGGCCAGAACAGGAACTCTAACATGATATTTATGTGTGCTCACTATCTGCTAAATAGTGCTCCAGCGAATGTGAAGAGAATAGAAATTGTTTTTCCAGTTAGGGGACATTCGTTTCTGCCATCCGACCGGGTTTTTGGTTTAATCGAAAAAGACCTAAAAAAAATGCCCGTTATCTATGAACCTAATAAATACACAGATGTCTTCAACAAATATGGGACAGTATCAAAACTAGGGGAAGATTGTAAAGTGTACGATTGGAAAAAAAGTGCCACAGAACTTTTTAAAAAACCAGGGCAGTGGCACTTCCAGTTTTCCTTTTGCAAACGGTTCATACTGTCACGAACAAAATCATTGACTAATGTTCTAATAAGAGGTGAGGTGTCATACCAGTCTGACATGAACAATCCAGGATCAGTTATGAAGAAAAATAAAAGATTGAAAGATGCAGTCATCGGTGAGGTTCCACGGGGTGTTGTAGTTAAGCCAAGCAAAATCAGTGATGTCAAACAACTACTCATCAGTCACTTTGGTGAAAATTGGTTTGATAATCCATCAACAACCTATCTGAAGAATTTTCTTAATACATATGGTCATGGTGTAGCAGCTACTGGTGCCAGTATCGACGAGGATGAAGAATATGCCTGTTGCCAGGGGGAAGAAGGCGTCGATTTAATTGTTTGAAACTAAAGACAATGAGACACTGACTAGTGACAAAGTTTTTTACAAAGTAGTTTTAAAGGTTTTTGTTTTTTTAATTGAGCGGAGCGAGCGAAGCGAGCGAAGCTCTTATACATCGACTTTTATGCATTTCGTAATACGCAAACTCCTCCTAGACGGCTGGAGCAATCGTTTTAAAATTTTGCATGGTGATAAAGACCATATCGGTGAGTGCTAACATCTATATGGCGTTAAAAAAGTCTCTCAGGAATCCGCCCCACTGGGTCTCAAAGTTTCAATGTAATCCTTATGGAAGCAGTATTTGACACATAAACAAAGACATATGGCTGAATTAAATAACAAGGAAAAAGTAAACAAAAGACTTGTAATTTGTCTATCCACAGTATACTAGCAAAACTAAATACAGTACAAAAGGAAAAACATCAGTTGTTACTATTGAGCAAAGATTATACTGAAGATTACTCGATTCTATAGTCAAGGGTAGCAGTGTGGAGTGTGGGATTTGTTTATGACGATTAGATTACGGTATCTGCAATCCTTAAATGCTATGGAAAGGGAGGAAATAGGTCCACGACATAGGAAGTGGTGAAGGAAGTAGTAAAGGCGAGCAGTCTGGAGTGTGGGAACTGTTTTTAAGGTAATCTGCAATCCTAAAATGTAATGGGAAGGGAGGAAAACAGGTCCATGACGTAGGAAATGAGGAAGGAAGTTGTAAGGCTAGCAGTGCAGAGTGTGGGAACCGTCTGCGGCATTTATGTATCTGCAATTATAAAATAGTATAAGGAAGGAGGGCAAACAGGTCTACGACATAGGGAGTGGTGAAGGAAGTAGTAAGGGTGAGCAGTCCGGAGTGTGGGAATTGTTAATAACGATTAGATCAAGTTATCTACAATCCTAAAATGCTATGGGAAGGGAGGGAATCAGGTAGGAAGTGGTGAAGGAGGGAATCAGGTCTGCGACGTAGGAAGTGGTGAAGGAAGTAGTAAAGGCGAGCAGTCTGGAGTGTGGAAACTGTTTATGACGATTAGATTAAGGTATCTACAATCCTAAAATGCTATGGGAAGGGAGGAAAACGGGTCCGCGACGTAGGAAGTAGTGAAGGAAGTAGTAAAGGCGAGCAGTCTGGAGTGTGGAAACTGTTTATGACGATTAGATTAAGGTATATGCATTCCTAAAATTCTATGGGAAGGGAGGAAAACAGGTCCACGACGTAGGAAGTGGTGAAGGAAGTAGTCAAGGCGAGCTGTCCGGAGTGTGGGAACTGTTTATGACGATTAGATTAAGGTATCTGCAATCCTAAAATGCTATTGGAAGGGAAGGAAACAGACCCGTGGCGTAGAAAGTGGCGAAGTAAGTAGTAAGGTGAGCCGTATGGGATCTGTTTATGACCATTAGATTAAGGTATCTACACTCTTAAAATTCTATGAAAAGAGAGGGAAACAGGTCCGCGACATAAGAAGAGATGAAGTAATCAGTAAGGTGAGCAGTGTGGAGTGTGGGAACTGGAAACCGTTCGTAGCAGTTAGATTAATGCACCTGCAATGCTGTAATGCTATGAGAAGGGATGGAAACATGTCCACGACATAGAAAATGGTGAAAGAAGTAGTAAAGGCTAGCAGTGCGGAGTGTGGGCAATGTTTGTGGCAATTAGATTAACGTATCTAAAATACTAAAATGCTATGCAAAGTGATGAAAACAGGTAGGCCTACACGATGTAGCAAGTGTTGAAGGAAGTAGTAAAGGGCTCTTATACAACGACTTTTATGCATTTCGTAATATGCAAACTCCTCCTAGACGGCTGAAGCAATCGTTTTCAAATTTTGCATGGAGATAAAGACCATACTGGTGAGTGCTAACATCTATATGGCGTTAAAAAAGTCTCTCAGGAATCCGCCCCACTGGGTCTCAAAGTTTCAATGTAATCCTTATGGAAGCAGTATTTGACACATAAACAAAGACATATGATCAGCTGTTGGCTTAAAGGAATTAATGTAACTGTTTAAAACAACGGTGTGGATCATAAACATAAACAAATGACGACAATAGGTTGAACCTTATTCTAATAACATAAACATATGGTTTGGTCGTTCACTGACAGGTCAATTTAAATAATAATACAAACATGTTTACTTTCGGGCTATTGGCGTCATTGAAACGTACGTAAGGTCTATTAATTCTGAATTTTGTTGCGATCTTTTTGTTAGAAGTTTTCTTAATGATCAATACCGTTTCTGTTCTATAATTTCAATTTGCCGTGCTGTTAAACGTCTTGTTGTGTATTATTTAAGTGTGCGATTAAATGTATGGCCTACACTGTATGTCTACTCCTTTAATCTAAGATTTCAGTTTAAACATGATTGGATATTTATCACCGACAGAAAAAGTTATATCCAACGTGTATTTTGTTCAGTGTTTCATTATTTTTATTTTGCTAACATTTGTAAACATCGTTGTGGCTGTAGACAACAGCCTATTTGTTTATTAAAAGAGCCCAAAGTAGGCCTACGCCATTGCGGCTCGAGAACTGTAGACGGCCACACGAAGCTTTAGTTATATGGATCATAAACATAAACAAATGACGTAACTAGCCAAGGCCCCCCTATAAAAACAGGCCATGCTGCAGCACGGACAGCGCAACAATACAGTGGTGGATAGTTGTACTAAAATCTTACCATTAAAATCTGACAGCCAGCTTATTTACCTAAAACTAAAACATATGAGATATGGTAATGAATTTGACAATGAATCTATCCACTAGTGTGACGTCATGGATCCTGCAGCATCTAGCCCGATCCTGTATTAATGAAACTAACATGTTTTGAACGTTTTTGACAGTTCCATAAAAATAATAACACGAACATGATTACTTTGGGGATAGTGATGTAATTTGTTTATGTTTATGATCCACAACGTTTATATTCTAATGTTCGTCTAAAAACCATATGCTAACACTAACAGTTAAGTGGGGTTTCAATACAACGAAACCACGTGTTTTAATAGTGACGTAATTTGTTTATGTTTATGATCCACAACGTTTATATTCTAATGTTCGTCTAAAAACCATATGCTAACACTAACAGTTAAGTGGGGTTTCAATACAACGAAACCACGTGTTTTAATAGTGACGTAATTTGTTTATGTTTATGATCCACAACGTTTATATTCTAATGTTCGTCTAAAAACCATATGCTAACACTAACAGTTAAGTGGGGTTTCAATACAACGAAACCACGTGTTTTAATAGTGACGTCATTTGTTTGTGTTTATGATCCACACCATTATTGTTTTAATGTACGTGTGAAAAACATATGTTAACAATAATTAAGTTCGGTTTCAATTGAACAAAAAACGTGTTTTAATGTAAACAAAGTTGTCTTGTTTACAAATGATAGTTTCACTTAAATATTAGTGTTTTAGTTTATATTGTGTTCTATTGAATTTGTAGATTGTGGAAGTTTATCAGGATGAAGGGTGATGAGGATTGTTCAGAATTATGTGAAAGTGTTATATTCCCATAATATGTCGCATGCAGAACTACCACATAAGATTTGTTTTTGATATGAGAAACAGTGACTGTTCTTGTTCTTTTTTTAATTAAAACGTTAATGTGACCTTAGAACAATAAAAATCATTTTACTTAGGTACTTATTCTATATTGAAAAATAAACTTTAAAAATATTATGCAAACAACTTACCTATAAGGTTGTCGCAGAAGGAAATGCTAGGATTTCACGTTCTGCTTAATTTACTTAATGTAGGCCTATACCTCTTCATAGAACCGCAGTATAGTATACGACAGAGCGTTTGTTGTTGCTGCTTGTCGTGTTTGGAATTACCTCTGGCCAGTGTTGCATACGTAGATTTCTTTGGACAATATCGGGTTAGTTTATATAACGTACTTGAAATGCCGCGATTTTCAAAAGGTTCAAACTTGTCAAGATCAACACGGACAACTAGGCAGCACAACAGTGGTAGCCATCAGACTGCTTCATCTTCTGATCTCACCGCCAGGAACATTAATAGAAATTTGGTATTAGCAAACAAATTTGATCATTCCCTTCAGTCTCTGGATTATGTAACCTGCACAAATTGTAAAGCAAAAACGTTGCAAGAATTTAAAGAAGACTTTATGTGTGCAATTTGCAGAAGAAACCCAAATGTTCTTACAGATCTTAACAACATGGATCCAGGAGATGTGCCACCCCAGCTACAAGACTTAACTCCAGCAGAGCAAATGCTCATTGCCAAAGTTCAGCCAGTTATTCGGCTGTATCAGTATCGTTCTTGTGGACAGATATTTTATAACGGCCATGTAATAAATATTGCGCAAGATTTGTCTGAAATAACACACTTTATCAATTATTATCATTATCAATTATCAAACATTTCTACCCCGAGCACCAAATACTCTGAACGTTGTTATTGTTCGACGACCAACATCACAAGGATTTTTGGAATTCAGAGTCCGCAGACAAAAAATACTTGATGCTTTGATATTTTTGAAACACAACAACGACTTTTACCATGACATAAATATCGATATGGACACATTAAATGATTTACCAATAGATGGCACTATTGAGGAACAAGTTCCAACGATAGAAATCGACAGTGAATTAAATGATTCATTAGACGACGGTTTGGTAACTGAATCGGCTGTAAGCAGTACAGCTTTCCAAAATCAAAAAGAATCAATAAAACGAGTTTTGGAATGGCCACCTGGACATCCCAATCCAATAGACGAGTTTCGTACTCCTGGATATATCGTCATGGCTTTTCCTCATCTATTTCCACGTGGGAAAGCATATTTTAATGATCATACAAGACAAGTAAAACTGACTTTCAAACAGTGGTGCAATTATTTGATGCACTTCAGGGACTCCCGTTTTGCAACTGACAAAAGATTCCGATATTTCTGTCTAAACACAATTCAAAGACACGAGGCACTCAATGTCGGAGCGATTATGGCAAAGAAATCAGATCTCAAGGAGATGACAATAGATCAACTTCGTATTGAATTTGAAAGAAATCCGAGCATTTTAAATAAGCTGTTATCATATGGTGCCCATATCCGAGGAACAAACGCATATTGGTTTAAACGCCGGAATGAACTTCAATCTATGTGTGAAAGTCTTGGCGCACCCACCCTATTTCTAACATTAAGTTCTGCTGATCTATGGTGGCCATGCTTGCAAAAGTACTTCAAGATTCCTCAAGAAATCACAAGTAATGAAAGCCAAATGTCTAGATTCATGCAAAAATCTTTAAATGACAATCCACTAATTGCGGACGAGTATTTCGAGGCGCGAGTGCAAATACTCATGGAAATTTTAAATATAAAATTCAAAGTGAAAGATTTTTGGTATCGAACTGAGTATCAACATCGTGGTAGTCCACATGTACATAGCTTGATTTGGATTGAGAACGCTCCCGATATACGTCTATTTGATCAAGCAACTTTGAATGAGATGTCATCATACAAACAATTCTACGATGAACTTGTATCTGCGGTCAATCCTAATCAAAATGAACCTCCTGCTGTAATCCATCCTTCGAGATTATATGGTTCAACAATTGAGTTTTGTGACGTGGAGAAAAAGGCACAATTATTAAATCGTGTTCAACGTCACACACAGCATTCTATTTATTGTCAGAAAAAGAATGGTGGTGGCTTTACCTGTCGATTTGGTTACCCAAAAAGTATAGAAGAAGAGTCTCATCTTGAGAAAAACGAGAATGGTGATTGGGTGTACACTCCAAAGAGAAATGACGAATTAATCAATGATTACAATCCATTTGTGGCACATGTCTGGCGCGCCAATACTGACTGTAAGGTGGTTACTTCACTTCAGATGGTAGTCAACTACTTGGCTAAATACGCTTCCAAAAGTGAGCCGACTTCCCAATCTTTCCGTGATATTTTCTCTGAATTATTGCATCTGAGCCTACAAACTACGCGACCACTGCTCTTCAACGTACATTAATGAAATTAATTGGCCAAAGAGATATATCTGCTTGTGAGGTTATGCGATTGTTGACAGGAAAAGCATTGTATCATTCTTCACGCCAGTTCATCACATTGTACATATCAAAAGAAGAATTTGTAGTCCTGAATGAAAATGGTGATCACGGATCGTCAACTTTTTCAAAATATCAGAATCGACCTCGTCTTGCTGAAAATATGACACTATATCAGTTCACTAGCTCATGTAACACGAATAGTAGAGTGGAAAGACTAACTTACTACCGACAGCCACGCATTGTTCAAGTCCTACCCAAAGTCACGCTTGGAATTTCTGTAGAACATGATGAATTGTACTATATGCAAAAAGTGCTAGTTGTGTCTGCGTTCAGAGAAATTATCGAAGCAAAAACTCACAGTACTTGGAAAGAAACGTATGAACATCTTGATGTAGAATTGTGGGATTTCGATGGTGTTGCTGATGACGATGATGAAGTCGAGGTGGTTAATCCAGAAATTGATCGAATTCCTTGGATGGAAGCAGCTGCAGTTCCTCATAATGTGGTAGCCGAACATGTCCATCCAGGTGAAAGAGAAGTTGATCGGGACTATGATTGGTTTGAGCGTATTTCTGCATATGGCAATATACATGACAATTTAAATTTTGTTAAACATGTAAGTAAAGTTACTCAGCTAGGAAGAGTACTGGCTAATAGTTCTGAAGTTTTGTTGAATCAAGAACAACAACAAATAATTGATCAATTGAAACAGCAACTGAATGGCCAAACAAATATAAAAAGAAGCTTGATTATAGGACCCGCTGGTGTTGGGAAGTCTGTAGTTATAAATGAGATTATCAAAACAACGGAATCGACCTATGGTGACGGTAGTGTTCTCATATTAGCACCAACTGGTTGTGCTGCTTCAAATGTTAATGGCCAAACAATTCACTCAGCACTAAGACTAAATATCCGAAATTTTAATGAGCTACAGGGTGAAAATGAACGAAATCTTCAAATTTTGTTCGAAAACGTCCGTATCGTAGTTTGCGATGAAATATCTATGTGTGGGCAGAAGCTACTAGCAATGATCGACAAACGCTTACGTCAAGCCAAACCTGAAGACCAAGATGAAGTGTTTGGTGGTCTTATTGTGTATCTATGTGGTGATATGGCGCAGTTACTACCGGTGCAAGATCGAGCTCTATTCATGCCAGCTGATCTTTCAAACCATTGGTATACACATGGACGTTTTGTATACGAGCACATCCAAAAAGTTTTTCAACTAAAAACTATCATGCGTCAAGCTGGTGAAGAACAAAGTCATTTTTGTGATGTTCTTAATAACATTGCTCATGGAAAAATTACAGAGGAAGATTAAAAGTTCTTTTCTTCAAGATTCATATCGAAAAACACCGAAAAGATCGCTGACTTTTGCAACGCTGTTCGTATCATGGCAAGAAAAGAAGACGTGGCTACTTACAACCTTAAGGAATTGGCTCAGCTACAAAGTCCTGTGGCATTAATTCGTGCCATAAACAAACCTTTAATAGCCGCAACAGCGAGTTCCGACGAATGTCAAGCTCTTGAAAACACCCTCAGATTAGCCAAAGGTTGTAAAGTAATGTTACGCCACAACTTATGGACTGATGCAGGCTTAGTAAATGGTGCTGTTGGCACTGTTCAAGATATTGTATACGAACGTGAAGATGGCCTATCACATTTGGAAATGCAGCCTTTATGTGTATTAGTTGAGTTTAGTAATTATAGAGGACCCACATTATACAATAATGTGGTACCGATTGTCCCTGTTGTAACCAAGTTTGTAAAACGAGGCATAAAATGTACCCGCAAACAATTTCCTTTGACACTTGCCTATTCTCTCACAATCCACAAATCTCAAGGCATGACCCTGGACCAAGCAGTTATTGATATTGGGCCAAGGGAATTTAGTGCCGGGTTAACATACGTTGCAGTGAGCCGCGTCCGAACGATTGATGGGCTGCTTTTCGACCCAGGATTTACCAAAGAACGGCTTATGAGCATTAACAAAAGCTCGGTCTGGATAAAGAAACAAGTCGAAGATCAACGTTTAAAATCACTTTTATAAAAAAATTTTAGTATTGCTGTATTTTGAAATGTTCACTTTATTGAAATTAGCTTTCCAATCAATCAAATTCATATTATATTGAATCCATGTTCAATTGTTTTACAAAATATATTTATCTAATTGGCTGGTTATTGTTGTTTTTTTTTTAAGGTTTTTAAAAGAATGCTGTTTATTTTGTGTTTTCATTGATACTTATCATTACATTAAGTTAAACTGTTATGTAGTTATCAGTTAGCAAAATGGTAGAAGCCAAAACGTTTTGGGTTAAATTCTGTTATCACTAGCTAGCTGGAACTGTACTACCCTGTTTGAGAAAAAGTAAATATCCCAGAGGTTTTACTAAGATCTATTTTTTTAAACTATTTTAATCACTCTAAAATGTAGCTCTACAACAATTATTGTTCTTTATTTGAAATTGTTGGTAAAAATAATGTTGAAGCCTAAAATAATGGAGAGGGACTTTGGCAATATGCACTGATGACTCCGCTCAATTTTGTGGAAGCGTCTGCGAACGCCACCTAGTAATTAAAGATTTGAATTAAATGCTTTTTTCAATTTAAGGATTTTTAAAGTTTTTTAAAAGATTTTCAAATGTGTTTTCAATCAAAATTTTCTGTATATTTTGTTTTCATATAAAAAACTTGTAATAATAAATCATTCACTTTAATATTAATTTCAAAGGTTTTCATTTATTATACCCACCATGTTCACTGTAAACAGAAGAATATTATTCAAATCCGATTTTTGTTATAGCAAAACTGGTCTAATCCAATGTTTGTTGGAGCAAAACTTGCCTAATCCAAAGTGTCGTTCCAAAACTCGCCTTGTGCATTTTTTAAACGCAAATAACTAAATTTGTAATAAATATATTTGGTATTAACAGTATTCAATAAACTTGTATGATTTTTTTCTTTTTTTTAAATATTTTTCATCAAAATGTCTCCAGGCGTATGTTAGTAATACGTTTTTCGCGTTTCCTGAAAAATTTTGAGTTTGGGAGTAGGCGAGTTTTGGAATGGACCGCCTCATTTGCTTAAAATCTTGGTAACACTTCAAGGTAAGTTCAGTTAATATTAAGGTTCAGGCTTTTTAATTTATAAAACCTTCCCCAAAAACTATTAACTAATAACTTTTGAAAATTGTTATTTCTTTCAGTAAAGTGCCTTTAATAAATTACAAACTTTCTTTTAAGATACGGGGCCCGTAATTCTTGACTTATCTTTGATGCCTATCTTTTTATGAATTTATAATCAAACCCTTATTAAATCACATAACAAAAAACACAATTTTATTTTATGAAGCATAGCCTTAAGTCTTCATTAATCATTTGTTTTGTTTTCAGTTTCAACATGCACAGCCGAACGATCGTTTTCAACAACGAAGAGAATCAAAACCTAATTAAGAAAGAGGATGCATCACGAAAGATTAACTGATCTTGCACTCTTGTCCATTCACTACGGCAATGTCAGTGTTTCACCAGAACAAGTACCGGATGTAATTGGCCAGCGTGCCCAGGAAGCTTGTTCTCTTGTAGTTTTTGATATCATGCCATCAAAGCAATATCGATGTTAATTTTTTGAACTTAATAAATATCTCATTTTTAGTTATTATTTTCATCCAAATGAATTTGACTGTGTTAGTAATATATGGTTAATAGTCGAACGGTAAAGGTAAGGCACAAAGTTTTACCCTTCGGTCTTACATTATCCTATGGTCCGTAATGAATCAAAATAAGAGATTTTTAACGCTCAAATCACCTTAAAACCCACAACTTTGCTCTAAAATATACAAAATTTTTCCGGGGAACCACAGCTAGAACCCCCGCTAGTTGGGGGAACGGCCCCCAAAACCCCCTGCTCATCCATACATATCAGCACCCTCCAACAAAGAATCCTGGCTACGCCCTTGGATCAACCTATGGTACCATGATAACCACTACAATGTTATAACAAGTAAATCAGCCGCTTTTGCCTGTAGTTACTTTTTTGACGCATGTCACATACCCTATGAGAATAAAGGTGATCACCGCTGCTAGAACATCTGTCCATCTTGTCACGTCATCTCACCTACTTGTGTAGAGGAAAATGGAGGTATATCATTTCGCTATTGTAACAGAGTTTTTAATAATGAATAGTGTTTTATTGCCCATCAGAGAAAAGTTTGTAAAACAATTAAGTTCTGCAGGGGTTGCAAAAAATGATATTTTATTACGCCAATGGCTCATGTGTGAGGAGAAGTATATTGTCACCCCTGTGGAGCATTTAAGGATCCCAATTATAAATGCTACATTCAGATAGACAAGAGAATTTCTAAAGACTGCGGTTTCTAGGGAGAAATACTTTAAGTAGTTCTGGATGTGAAAACACGTTGCAACTCAACTTATTACATGATAGAAAAGTTTCTCGACTTTGTCAACAGTAATAAGCAGCATTCTTCTGTCAAAACCGTAATCCCCGTCCATGTTGACAGCCATTGAGCTAGAAAGCGCAAAGGAAGTGAAAAATTTGCTTCAAAATTTAGAACACCTAACAAGAGAATTTTCAGGAGAGGTGTATGTAACCACCAGTGTGGATATACCCTTGATTAACTGTTTTCAAAAATTCATTAATTTGGCATCCACAAACCTAGTCCTAGGGAAAAATCTGAAAGCATCACTTCAAACAGAGTTTGAACTTGGATTCAAAGACAGGGAACAGGTTCATTTGCTAGCTATACCGATGTTCTTGGATCCTAGGTTTAAGAACATCGACTTCATTGACCCAGTAGCTTATTCTAGCGCATTGAATCACATAAAAAAAAACTCGTATCTACGTTGTCAGAAAATAGCACACTTTCGTCCGAATCTGATGCAGAAGAAACAGAGCCAGTCGACCCCATGGATTTATGGGCGCACCATAAATCATTGGAAATGCAGTCTACAAAGAAAATGGCCCGGCCTTTTCCTGCTTCAATGAACATGAACCTTGTTGAATTCCCTGTAGCGGGCTCCTCCCATTTTTGGCATTCTATCCCACAACTTAAGCTTCTTGGCTTTTTCAGTGGTTATTTCTTTTTCCACACCACTGGCTTCGTCCAGGGGTAGTTCCTTTCAGAGTTTGTGGCCATTAGCTTGTCCTGATTTTCATCGACCTCTCGGTTGAGCTCTGATCCTGACTTAGATTGGGGTGCTTCCTCGTCCGGAGGTGCCACAACAGGGTGTATACTATTTTATTAAAGTGAAATTCCAGGTTTTTTCCAGGTTTTTTCCTGGTTTTTCGAAGTTTTTCCAGGTTCCCGCGTATTTGTTTGGTTCCACTTAAACTATAATCAAATTAAGACTTGCAGCCTAAGTATACAATGTAACCTTACATTAAATTTGTTTCAAAGTCCAGTGAGCTAGTGTTGAAAAAGTAATAATCCTTATTATAGTAATAATTTTCATTATCATCATTACTTAAGTCCACAGAAACATCGTCTCTCCCGATAGCAGCAAAATCATGAATATTATCTTCATTTTTTATGAACAAATTATCAACGGCGGCTAAATCCTGAATATTTCCTGCGGTCGTGTGGTCGCTTCTCACGGTGACGTAAACGTCATCACAGTCTTACGTTACCATAGAAAAATCCTGGACATCTCCCGCGGTATGTATACATTATCGCCATCTCTCGCGATCACGAAAACGTAATCATCGTCATCCACGATCGCGGCAAAATCACGAAAATCTTCCGCGGCCGTGTAGACATCATCTTTGATCCTACGGTCACGTAAAAGTCGTCGTTGGTGTCCGCGATCGCGGCTAAATCATGAACATCTGCGGCCGTGTAGACAAAATCATCGTCGTCATTCGCGGTCACGGCAAATCACGAATATCTTCCGCGGCCGTGTGGACATCATCATAGCCTCTCGCAGATATGAAAACATCATCGCCGTCGTCCGCGATCTCGGTAAAATCATAAACATCTGCGGCCGTGTAGACATAATCATCGTCGTCTCCCGCGGTCACGGAAACGTCATCGTCTTCTCCCGCGGTCACGGAAACGTCATCGTCGTCTCCCGCGGTGACGAAAACGTCATCGTCGTCTCCCGCGGCCACGGAAACGTCATCGTCGTTTCCCGCGGTCACGGAAACGTCATCGTCGTCGGCCGCAATCACGGCAAAATCAATGAGCATATCACGTGGCCGTGTAGAAATCATCATCGTTGTCTTTCGCGGTCACGGCAAATCACGAAAATCTTCCGCGGTCGTATAGACATCATCATTGCCTCTCGCAGATATGAAAACATCATCGCCGTCGTCCGCGATCTCGGTAAAATCATAAACATCTGCGGCCGTGTAGACATAATCATCGTCGTCTCCCGCGGTCACGGAAACGTCATCGTCTTCTCCCGCGGTCACGGAAACGTCATCGTCGTCTCCCGCGGTCACGAAAACGTCATCGTCGTCTCCCGCGGTCACGGAAACGTCATCGTCGTCTCCCGCGGTCACGGAAACGTCATCGTCGTCTCCCGCGGTCACGGAAACGTCATCGTCGTAGATCGCAATTGCGGCAAAATCATGAGTATTTCTCGCGGCCGTGTAGAAATCATCGTTGATCCCGCCGTAACGGAAACGTCATCGTCGTCTCCCGCGGTCACGGAAACGTCATCGTCGTCTCCCGCGGTCACGGAAACGTCATCTTCGTTTCCCGCGGTCACGGAAACGTCATTGTTGTCGGCCGCAATCACGGCAAAATCATGAACATATCACGCGGCCGTGTAGAAATCATCATCGTCGTCATTCGCGGTCACGGCAAATCATGAAAATCTTCCGCGGCCGTCTAGACATCATCATTGCCTCCAGCGGTTAGGGAAACGTAATCGTCGAAGTACGCGATCGCGGTAAAATCATGAATATTTACCGCAGCCATGTAAAGATCATCGTCGTCTCCCGCGGTCACGGAAACATCATCGTCGTCTCCCGCGGTCACGGAAACGTCATCGTCGTCTCCCGCGGTCACGAAAACGTCATCGTCGTCACCCGCAATCGCGGCAAGACGCATTTTACGACTACAATCTTCTACCGGGGCTAAAATAAAAATCCCGGATTCGGTCCAAAAATCCCGGCTTTTTCCCGGTTTTTTCCAGGTCCCTTCAAATTCAAGGTTATTTCCCGGTTCTCCCGGTTTTCCCGGTTGGTATACACCCTGCACAAGGACCTCTGCTGCTTGAGGAGTTGCTTCCCCTGAGTTTTGAGGCACTAAGGCCTGTGTTTTTTTAGGCACTTCTGCCTCTGGTTGGCTTGTTTTTGTTGTCTCCATGAAGTTCCCAAAAGTACCGGGTTGCTGGGATCCGCCTCTCCAGTGACCCGATTAGAGAGGTAAAGCTATGGTTCCACATACTGCGGAACTTCCACTTTGCGGTGCGTGATTTTCCGCAGCGGAAAATCACGCAGCATAAATCTGGAGGGGTGGTTCCACGGACTGCGGAAGTTACGTTGCGGAATTTCAGTTCTGTCCAAACTAGCGACAAGTATGGATAGAAAGAGGAAAGCCCTCTTGGCTTTGATGCTGTATGATGATATTGATGATGATGTTGTCGATCTTTTATCTTTATTGGTGTCAAGTCATAGTGATCAAAGTGATATATTTAAGAACCAGGACAGTTAATGAGCTCACAACATACTAGTTCGTAAACATTTAGTAGACAACGAAACAGTTCACTGACAGCAGGGCTACTCCGTGGAAGAAGCACTGGAACTGAGCCTGAGAATGGTACCAGAAAAAGGCCTAGATCAACAAACACTACGCCCTGAACTAACCACCCCGAACTAAATAAGATGGCCACAGGAGGAGAGGGGTCGCCAGAGGCTGGAACCCCACAAAAGGGGGTTCAACGTCAACCTTCCAAGCTCTCCGTCAAACAGGCTGCAGAGGGGGTTAGAATTTGTGTAATCCACACCAACTTCCCTGAAGTTATGCTCACCAACGAGGAGATGGAAGCTGTCCAGCATAAAATCCTTCAGCTAATCTGGAGCGGAGAAGATAATAAGGGTTTTCTTGGCTTCAATAGCCAACACAGGAGGCAAGGGTACCTAGTACTAGTCTGCAAGAACGAGGGCACCGCAAAGTGGCTGCTCACCACCCAACCCTGCACAAGAGGCCAGGAGCTATGCCTGAGCACTGCGGGCCCTGGACTAAGGTGGAATGTGACCCGTGCTGAGTCTTGCGGCACTGGGGGTCTAAATCAAGAGTGTCTCAAATGGAGCCTGCTGGGCACCAGGGGGAACCCAGCAGTATGTACCCCTTACCTCTCTAATCGGGTCACTGGAAAGGCGGACTGCAGAAACCCGGTACTCGTGGAACAAACATGGAGACAAAAACGGCGGAAGCAAAAAAAAAAAAAAAAAAAAATCAATCCAGAGGCAGAATTGACTCAAAAAACACAGGCCTTAGTGCCTCAAAACGTAGCAACTCCTCAAACAGCAGAGGTCCTTGTGGCACCTCCAGTTAAGGAAGCTCCCCAATCTACTTTAAGATCAGAGCTCAACCGAGAGGTCGATGAAACTCAGGGAGAGCTAATGGTCACAAACTCCGAGGAAGAACAACTCCTGGACAAAATCAGCGGTGACGACAAAGAAATCACCAAGAAAGCCAAGAAACTCAAGCTGCGTGACAGAATTCCAAAAATGGGAGGAGCCCGCCAAAGGAGATTCAGATGGCACAGGCAACAGGGCCACTCCATAGAAGAGGCAGTAGAACTGAGCCTGGAAATAATATCGCAAAACAAGGACAAGAACCAAGGGACAAGCAAAAGGCCTAGATAAAAAAATACTACGCCGGAGGTCCCAAACCCAAACAAGAAGGCAAGACGAGGAGAGGTGTTGGCAGAGGCTGGAACCCCGCATCAGAGGGCTCAACATCAACCTTCCAAGCTCTCCTTTAAACAGGCAGCAGAGGGGGTCAGGATTGGCGTAATACACACCAACTTCCCTGAAGTTATACTTACAAATGAAGAAATGGAAGCTGTCCAGGACAAAATCCTGCAGCTAATCTGGAATGGAGAAGACCATGAGGTTTTTCCTGGCTTTAATAGCCAACACAGGAGGCAAGGGTACCTAGTACTGGTCTGCAAGGACGAGGACACCGCAAGGTGGATCAAGTCCAAAGAAGAACAGCTAGGGGACTCTCTCCGTGTGATTCCCGAAGGAGATATACCGAAGACCAAAGTGGCAACGGCTTTCTTCCCGAACTGCAACCAGCTCAAAACAGAGGACATCCTGCTGTGGCTGGAATAACAAAACAAATGGCTAAAAGCCACAAGCTGGGGAGCCCTCAACAGAATTGTGGACGGGACTACAGTCCAACTCTTCCTGGCTGTGGATCCACTCACAGGGTCAAAACTTGAGAAGGAAGGACCGATAACGGTCTACTTCAGGATGGGAATGGTGACACTGAAGCTGAAGGGCAGAAGAATAGGATGGACTGAGGATAAAAACCCCACAGACTAAGATCCACCTGCAGCTGCCCTAGGTGCAGCACCTCCAGACCAAGAAATTTTGGAAACAGAGGCTTCATCAAAGGAGGAGGAGGTGAAGGGACCTGTTGGCACCACACCACCCAACTCCACTGAGGCCAAAGAAAGTGAGAAGGAGAAGGAGACAAGTAGAGGAAGTGATAATGCAAGAGCGGGCAGCTCTCATTACTTCCCCATTTTCCGGAAAACCAGACCAGAGAAGAGGGAGGAGAGGTGGAGGGGTCCCTCAGTAAGGTCTGAGAAAAGCCCGAGAAGACCAGAAAAAAGGGATTCAGCGTATCGTCCTCGAGGTGGGAGAGGAGGACATTACTCCCCCGAGAGAGGGAGGAGGAGAGACCATAGGGATTAAATTCCTACAAGCAAATATCCAGCACAACAAAGGAGCCACAGCACTCCTGAGTCGGAGATTTGCCATACAAGGGCTGGACATCACCCTCATCCAAGAACCCTGGGTCGCAAGGGGATCGATCCGAGGACTCCCAACTCAGGTGGGTAAATTAATATATGAGAGGTCAGATGTAAGGCCTAGAGCCTGCATACTGATATCTCCAAATGTAAGATGTTTTACATTTCCAGAGTTCATCAATAGAGACCTAGTCACTGTCTCGGTGGACCTGCTTACCGCCAACGGGTGCCAGAAGGCCTTAGTGGCCTCGGCATACTTCCCGAATCCTGGGGACACCTGCCCCCCAAAGGCAGTGGAACACCTGGTGCAATATGCGCACAGCAAAGGGATGCCTCTAATCCTAGGCTGTGACGCCAACGCTCATCACATCATCTGGGGGAGCACCAACACCAATGAAAGAGGTAAGGATCTCCTAGAGTACATATTTAAGGTTGACCTAGAAATAGAGAATCGGGGTAACAAACCTACCTTCATCAATAGGATAAGACAGGAAGTCCTAGATTTAACACTATCAACCAACCTTAGGAACCATGAAATTAGAGGATCGCTTTCGGACCACACACACATTCGGTTCGAGGTAGAGGCTAACCTGGAGAGGTGTTTATCCTACAGAGTCCCCAAACAAACCAATTGGAAGGGATATAGAGTATCCCTACAAATAAACGAACGGAAAAGAACTGTGCAGTTTGTAGTCCAATCAGTACTGCTAGTGGTGGCCAAAGGAAAAGATCAAGGTACTGCTGCAAAAAGTGCCAAAGAGGAATCCATCCTCTTTTGTTTCGGACAGCACCGATGCTAAAGAAAAACTGCTACCTCCAGTTTCATACCAAATGTAAATAGTTTTTGAGTGTAAATATTTCTGGATAATATTTTAGTGTTTTATTAATGTTGTTAGTGAGTTTTATTCAGTTAGGCTTGACATTCTTGAAAGAAAAATAACTGTACAGAAGAGAAACTGTAAACATCCTGTATTTGAACCGAAAACAGCTCGACGTCAAATTTGACTTCATGTCCCACAGCTCCCAAAGTTCCTATTTAAGTTCTGGCTTTAAAAGAGTTAATGAACTACCTCAAGTCTCAAAAATATGGAACTCTTTCAGTAAGCAGACGATACAATGGTGCGATGTACGGCACCTAGTATCCACTCCCTGCGGCTAACCCTGGACAGGGAGATACAAGCTCTCAGAGATTGGTTCCAGGTGAATGGATTGGTTATGAATGATGATAATACTCAGCTTATGGATTTTAGTTCTGATAATCAATATAAAGCAGATAAAATTACAGTATCAAAATCTAAAATGCCACTGCAGCAAAATGTGAATTTTTTAGGTATGACTGTAAATGAAAATCTAAACTGGAAACCACAAGTTGATCTAACGACTAAACAGCTGTATTTTCTCTCTTCGCGCAGACAAGCTGTAAACTTGAAACTTGGGAATAACATCCCTGCAGCGACTGCCAAAAGTCAGCTGTGTTATTCTTTCCTGTTTACTAACCTGTTGTGTAATTCTGTTTATATGCTTTGTTAGTAAACAATGTTGAATCGAGCCGGTATTTCGCTCACAATAGGGTGAATATTTAATTAACGACTATTTAACTGATGGTTGCTATGTATGGCACCCAGTATCTACCCCCTGCGGCACGCCCTGCACAGTAGGGTGTATTGATTTTTAACTTTTTTTTTGTTTCCAAATTCCAAGTTGATAAAAAGTTGCTACTAGGTACTACAACCTACCACAAAAATTTTTGGATTTTTAAAAAAATTTTTAGGTCTCCCGCACAAGGACTAAAGTTAGAAGTTTTTTTTTAAAAACCTCAAATTTGAAAAAAATAAAAAATCTACAATTTTATTTTTTTATGTTTTCCAAGTTAAAATTCTAATAACAGTAAACACAAAAAAGGCTATAAAAATTGTTTCAAAGTATTTACACATCATTTAGGTCTCCCGCACAAGGCCTAAAAATTGATGAATTTCAGATTTTTTTTAAATAATGCAGTTAAATTATATTATCTTGAATAATAGTTTAACCCTTAAACGAAAGGTAAACAATAATAAGCTTGGTATAAATTATTGTAAAAAGGTTAATAATAAAGAACATTTCAATACGTAAAGCTTGGCACCTGACCTTGAAGCCATTGTCGGAGGGGGGAGGCCAGACTGTTGTGCCACGGCGCCACGCCCTATGTCAGTGCTCGCCTGTCAGCCAACAGTAGCAGTTGTGTTAATCAATTCCAGTTGTGTTGTGAGTTTGAGTGAGTGTTGTTGTGCTCAATATGAGTAAAAGACCGCATTTAACTAGACAAACTACCGACATGCCGATTATCGGTCAGCCTATCGATGTGAGTAGTTTTAATGTTTTACCGACAAAGATGGATGTTTTGAAGTATTTTGAGTGGGTTCGCTTAGAAATGAAACAAGAGGGAATTCATCAGCCTGCTAAGAAGTGCATTGCATTGAGAGTTGCTACAAAGGTTGAGGAAATATGGAAAAGAGCGTCTATTCCGGTTTGTGGTACAAAAAATACAATATTTATGGTATTAAAACTGCACGAGCAGCTTGAAAAAGTTAAAAAAAGCTCAGGGTCTAAAAGGAAGCATCATAATTCCTACAAAATGTCTGTAACTAGCTTTCAGTCAAAAACTGAAAATGTATTGTTCGATATTTGTACTTGTAAATGTGACCTCAGCAACTGTATTTGCCCTGTTGACAAGAAGGTCCCAGTTCTAGAACACGAGTTTTTGCTCGACCAACGTAGTCTTAGATTAATGTTAATAGCACAGTGTGACAAAATAGAAACAAAAAAACTTAAAAAGCGGTTAGAACGGAAATCTAGGACACAAGCTTTAATCCAGGGTGTTGTAAAAACAACTGAGGATCAAGTCATAAATTCTATCGACAACATTGATTCTAGTCTTAGTACAGATGATTCCATGTCTCAATCATCAAGTCAAGATGAGGATTTTGAACAAAAATTACTTGATACAAGTCAAAAAAGTGTTTCAAGTGTAGAAATTAAACAAGAACTGCCACAACGCTTGTCTTTATTTTCACGAGCGTGTGACCGCAGAGGCATTTCTAGTAGAGCAGGAGCTCAGTTAGCTACTGCACTTTTGCGTGACTTAAATGTTGTTACTGCTGAAAACCAAGAAGCAGTAATCGACAAATCCAAAGTAGTACGTGAAAGACTTAAATCTCGTAAAGATGCAATATCAACTCGAACCTCCGATCTGTTGGCCATTTACTTTGATGGTCGTAAAGATGAAACTATAACAAAAGAGATAGTAGCTGGTAAAAGTGTCCGGAAATCTTTATTGGAAGAACACATTTCTATTGTTGAAGAACCTGGATCCAAATATTTCGGTCATGTAACTCCCAGAAATGGAACAGGAAAGGAGATAGTTGCATCACTATTACAATATTGTGAGGAAAAAACTGTCGACATAAAAACACTTAAAGCTATTGGTTGTGATGGTACTGCAACGAACACAGGTACATCAAATGGAATAATCACTTTGTTTGAGAAGAAAATACAAAAGCCACTGCAGGCAGTGGTTTGTCTTCTGCATTTGAATGAATTGCCGTTGAGGAAGATTATGGTTGCTCTTGATGGCCCAACTTCTGGACCAAACACATTTAGCGGGACAATTGGTAAACAGCTTCTAACCTGCCAAAACCTGGAAGTTGTGAATTATGTTGCGATTGAAAACGATATACCAGCGGTTGATCTAAAAGATTTGAGCACAGATCAAAAGTATCTTTATGAGATATCCAAAGCCGTATCAACAGGTACGTGTACTGAAGAGTTGGCCAAATGAAACCCCGGTAACATCTCGCACGCCAGGTGGCTTACCCTGGCAAATCGAGTACTTCGTTTGTATGTAGCCACAGATGATCCAACCTCTCAGCTGAAAAAACTTGCAGAGTTTATAATGAAGGTCTACATACCATCGTAGTTTTCCATTAAGTGTGATCCCAAAATCTCTAAGGCTTCCATTCATTTTTTCAAAATGATTCAGCTCAGCAACTACTTAGAAGACGAGCTAAAAAAAGTCGTCCATGCAACTTTGCAGAGAAATGCATTCATGGCTCACCCTGAGCATGTTTTAATAGCCATGCTGTTTGATGAACGGAAACATATTAGAGTCTTGGCTTATAAGAGAATTCAGAAAGCTCGTGAAACTGAAATAAACAGCTTAAGGATTTTCAAACCCCCTCAGATCAATTTTGATGCTACAGAGTACATTGATATTATTGACTGGCAATCTACTTCTGTGACTGAACCCCCTCCCCTCTTGTTGCTGATATGAGCCTCGAAGAGTTAAAATCAATTACGGAAACTGGCACAAGTGGAAGGGTTGAATTCAGCATTCCATCTCACACTCAAGCGGTGGAACGAATTGTGAAGGAAGTCACGGAAGCTTCGAAGCGAGTATGTGGGCTGCTTGAAAGAGATGGATTCATCCGTGCCAGACTGGAAGACCGTAAAGAGCTACCTACGTTTGAGACCAAGAACCAATACAAAATCTCTGCAAAGGATTAAATTATAAGTAAGTTTTTATTAAACTACTTTTTAGTTATAGTGATTTTATGACATATTTATCTCTCTTTCCTCCATGTAAAATTAAATTTCATTTTTAAAACTGAAATAATAGCATATCTAAAAATCTGTTAAATTAGTAGGCCTGTGTGTGTAAATACCATATGAAATAAATTTTTGGTTTCAGGTTTTGTAGCCAAGATAAATGGACGAATACTGGCAAGTCAATGAATCTGCAATAGAATTGAACAAGAAAACTGCCGTCCATGTCATATGGCAATAGATCTGCAAAATTCTTTACCTAACTATTGTAGTACATTTTATGACATCCTATAACCTTTTATAATTTTGTAATAAACAAAAGTAATAGCAAATTACATAATAGTTTCTTTTAACACCTATCTCATATCATTTCATTGTTTTGAAGTGTGATATCCTATTCAGATATACAACATTAATCTGCCATAGTATTTATTTGTTATATATTTTTAGTATATGTATATATAAATTATGTTTTGTTATTATGTATGTATCATGCCCAATAAGGTTTTCCATTTGTTTAAGGTTTAAACCATTATTCATAATAATTTCATTTTCCTGCAATATTTTTAAAAAATGCTTAAATTGTCCACCTTTAGGCCATGTGCGGGAGACTTAAATGATGTGTAAATACTTTGAAATAATTTTTCTAGCCTTTTTTGTGTTTACTGTTAATAGAATTTTAACTTGGAAAAAATAAAAATTTAATATTATTTATTTTTTTCAAATTTGATGTTTTTTTTTTTAAAAACTCCTAACTTTAGGTCTTGTGCGGGAGACCTAAACATTTTTTTAAAAATCCAAAAAAGATTGTGGTAGGTTGTAGTACCTAGTAGCAACTTTTAATCAACTTGGAATTTAGAAACAAAAAAAAGTTAAAAATCAATACACCCTACTGCACAGGGAGGTACAAGCTCTCAGAGATTGGTCCCAGGTGAATGGATTGGTTATGAATGATGATAAAACTCAGCTTATAGATTTTAGTTCTAATAATCTATATAAAACAGATAAAATTACAATATCAAAATCTAAAATGCCACTGCAGCAAAATGTGAATTTTTTAGGTATTACTGTAAATGAAAATCTAAACTGGAAACCACAAGTTGATCCAGCTGTATTTTCTCTCTTCGCGCAATCAGACAAGCTTATTAAGCTGTAAACTTGAAACTTAGGAATGACATCCCTGCAGCGACTGCCAAAAGTCAGCTGTGTTATTCTTCCCTGTTTACTAACCTGTTGTGTAATTCTGTTTATATGCTTTGTTAGTAAACAATGTTGAATCGTGCCAGTATTTCGCTCAGAGACGATGCAATAGGTGAATTTATGATAACGACAATTTAACTGATGAATCGGGATTGGATTTTGATGCCAACTTGGACAATGAGCAAGTGAAATTCAAGTATTACTTGAAGAGTGAAAATTCAGAAAAGGAAAGAGAAAGTAAAAATGAGACAAAAAAACAACACACAACCGTGAAGAACCATTTACGTAACTCCTTAAGCCAGTGCAAACTCAATGCACTTTCTGTCATGGCCATAGAATCTGACCTAACTGAAAGCCTTGATTTTGAAGAAGTAACATGAATTTGTCCAAGCAACGAAGAAAACTGTCTTAAAATAAGAACTTGACTTCATAGAACTGATTGCTTTTTTTGTACCTTAAGTTTTTGTTGCACTTTGTTATGCTATGTATTTATGATGAATCTAATGTCTTGGAAATGCAAGTTGTTCCTTTGAAAAACATTGCGTCCGAAGATATAAAAAGTAGAGGAATGACAACCAAAAGGGAATTAATTGGCAGAATTTCTCATGATAGAAAACAATACCATAGCAAGAAGCCTTCCAGACTTATGTAAAGCCATGATGATATTCTTAACTCTGCTAGTTACATCAACTGAAAGGTTCGTATATTGTCAAACCTGTCTGGTGTATTTTCAAAATATTTATATTTTTACAATGAATAATGATTTTGAACGTTATTAGCAGGTCAAACCAACAAATGAAATAGGATAGCTTAATAATTGAAAATGCAGGTTATCTGCCAGATAACAGTACCGTAGAGTGGCCCAGCCCTTAATAGCTGCTTTTCCTAGCCTTTGTAGGTGCATGCCTCTGTTCACACATCAGCCCCACTACACACGATGACCACTCTCAGGGCCTCCTAGTGTGCCACAGAAGAAAGAATTTCCCAAAATGGGTTGTAGAAAGAACAGAATAAATATTTTTAAGACCGAACCTAAGAAGATTTGGTAGGAGAAAAAGTTGGGGGCCTGAAGAGTGAAGAGAAGGATCTCAGTCCCTGTTAGTCGCCTCTTACGACAAGCCGGGAAAGGCTGCGGTCCTATTCTAACCCGGAAACCGCACGGGGAACTGAAAAGACGTTTTGGTTCTAAGATATCAGAATATTAGTTAGCCTAATTGGTAATGGGTCAATTAAGATTGTGAACACCTACTGAACTGTCCAGCCCTAGCCCTGAGAAGGTTTACATCCCCATGAAAGGTGGCAATGACCCCAAGCGAAATAAGAGAAAATAGTGTTTTGCATCTGTAGGGATTTACTTAAAGCACAAGATAGGCCAACAGCTCAAATTAGCCACAGCTAGCTTATACCTTAACTCCCTTTCCACAAAAAACCAACAGTGCCAATACAGTATGAATAGTAGTGTGAATACAGTGTAAACAGAGCAATTTACCAGGCTCCTCTGTATATTAAGGTTCATGATAACATGAGTTGTATTGATAGTCTTTTAAAAGTAAGCATTTAGTTTAAAAATCCATACATTCTGATGGTAACAAAGATTAGTGGTCCAGCAATAAATCACTAAAATCATGCTAATTTGTTGATGGGAAAAACATTCCCAGAAGCTTATTTACTTTTCCTACGTTTCATTCACTCACATGTAGCACATAAAATTGGTGTACACAGAGCAATAACACATTAAAACTGAGGAAAAATGTGATAGAATTAAGCTAGGTTGAAAGTATAAAGCTCATATTAGACACAGAATAATCTGAATTTTGAATACATAAATCAGAGTTTTACAAGAAAATTAAAAGAAATGTTTTAATAGATCGCCAGAAAATTAAAAAGAGAGTAAACAAATTTAAATATTTATGATTGACAGTTGACACCCCTTGTTATTCCTTCAATGAATTTATAAGTCAAGTAAATGGTGTTATTACAACAGGAGTTTGACAATTAATACTGTCATGATTCAATTGTACATCATTTAAGTACATACATATATATATATATTACGCCTAAAAATAAGCGTCACTACCATTCACTGTAAATTTTATGCAGGACATAAATAGTTAATTATTTGATTTGATAATATGAAGAAAAAAAACTGGTAAGTAATGATTTTTTAGTTCATACATAACTTTTTAAATACAAGCTTAACCCATATGACAGGAAAAAAGGATAATTTCAATTACCAATCTGCTTCATAAAATAATTTATTGTTCTAAATATAAAACAGCTAATAACATAAATGTATGTAAATAAAGAGTTACCATATTTTATACAAAACAAAGCTTTGGTTTGAACAAATATTAGTTATAGAAAGTATTATGTTCAATACCAGAATTTATAGAATTTTGTTAATATCCTTAACTCATAAATAAGGAAAATTTCATATAAGTGACATATTTTTTTATATCAATCAAATAACTCTCAATTTGGACTAATCTAATTAACTACGAATAATTTAATTTTCAACTAATCTAATTAATGAAGGATAAAAATTAACACTAAGAGATACAAAAAAATGTTTCATAAATAGCTTATCAATAACCAATATAAAAAAATATCACTTTCTCTAAACTCGAACTCACAAGTTGGTTGAACTTTGTGTTTTGTTGTTTGGCTTCCAAACAAAAAATCATAATATTAATATTAATTATTCAAAATTGGCACATTTCAGACCATAGGTGGTGCAATTAATGGCATTGGTTATGTTTATTGTACTATTATGTAAAACTATTGTATTAGGTTAAGGAAATATTCCAATACAACTTGATTCCTTTTCGTACCTCATCCATTGTGATGTTTGGTTTCCTAACCTTTGAAATCTCATTTTGAGATCTCATTTTATCTTTCATTTCAAACAACTAAGTCTTTACAATGTCTATAAAACACAATCTTAGCCTTAATCACTCAACACAGTTACCAGGTACAGCAATTTTGTTCTTAATAAATTAATTTGTTTTCTTTGATGTTTTGGACCAGTACAACACAAGTCTTAATGCTATTATTTTCTAATTCGTGAAAAAGTTACAACATAAATACTAAACATAAATATTTTATCGCTAAATATATAATAAACAAAGAGTAGATCTTGATCCTAATTAATTGAGACCTTACCTTGCTCCTAATACCTAAAGGTTTCGTTTAGTCGGATAGTTGCTTCTAGGTAGAAACACACCAAAATAATAACAAATATGAATGTATTGTGTTGGGTAACTTAAGCCATAAACTGATTTATTCAGAATTTTATTTTCAAACACTGGTTCATATGAGAATGGAGACACGGCATACCAGAGTTTAATTTAGTGAATTCCAGGTGCATTTTAATAGAGCTATTAATAATTTCAAGGATTTAATACACATTTTGTATGTTAACTTTGAATTAAGCTTGATCCGTGATCAAATAGCAATTAATAACATCTAATTAAAATATAACCAAAGTAAGAGTTTGAATTAACCTCTCATGAGTTCTTTTAAAATGTTTTACAGAATGGACTCAACTGTTGAAACAATAGAAGAGACAGTGAAAAATCTATCTTAGACCCATTAAACTGATACGGGCATTGTAACTCATGACAAAAAGTACAATATCAAAAGACATGTTCTTTATAATGCTAACTAATATACTTAAGATAATATTACTAAACAAATTGGTTTTATACATGAACAAATACATAAAAAATACTACCTATAATATATAAACAATAAACCAATATTAAGTAGGTACCAAAGTACACCGGACATTGATAAGATCTTTATTTTTAAACTAAAATGAGTTAGTTCTATATCTTTTTAGAGAGCTTAGAAGCTTTTCTCGTTAATATGAATAGCATATAACAAAATCAATACAATGTAGAACTATAAAACCAAAACTGACGTATAACTGTAAAGTTCTTTTTTCCAAAACAAATTTGTTAACTTCCAAAGTTCTGATTTTAATTATCAAATATATAAGTATTCTGTAATGAGTGTTTATTTTATTTTCATATTTTAACAGCAGAAAGGCTTACGCAGAAATATTTACAACCATAAACAGTTTTTCAAATGTGCCATTTATTTTTGTTAGTTTAATATTTAATTTAAAAGTTTTACTCCAGAATATTTCTTTAACATCTTTAGTAGTTATTTAAAATGTTTCTGGGCCATTGTGTTTTCTTACAAAACTTCCTTATCGATTCTATAGGGATTAAAAATAACTACCAGCATAATCTTGTTTCTAAAACTATTTTTTTTTTTAAATATAGAGACACTTTTCTGTTATAGTTCCAGCAAAAATAACAATTTTACTTTGTTGGCCAAAATATGGATTAAGCTACAAACTTTTCAGATGGAGAAGTATAAATTTAACATAGCTACATAACAGATTGCACTGATAGATGTTTCAGACAACACAAAATGAGAGTCTTGAGGAGATTGTGTATATCACTAGGGTCTATTCTAAAAAGATAAAATATTTCCTTACATGATTGTACACCATTTATTGGCCTTCTGTTGTGAGGACAATGCATCGCTTTCGATAGACTCATCGAGGTCCAACTTGGTTTTGGAATCATAGTTGACTGCCATGGAGTCTTGTTCTTCCCTCTTATGGAAGGGAGTGGAGGTAGGTAGATAGGTCTTGGGAGCCTGAGGTGGGGACCAAACCCTGAGTGATGGAGAGAAGAAACTCCACCCTGAGAAACCAGACACATAAGTTGGATAGTGGATAGGGTGGGAAAACATCAGAAAATAAATAAAGCTAGTTTAACAGTGTTAAAAATAATTATATGAAGAACATAGTATCTAGATATTTTCAATGACAGATATGGTTATGAAATTTTACAATTATGAAATATGATTAATTGTTATTTTTTAAGTACGCCTATTTTAAATTGAGTTGCGTATGAATATGTTTTACAACTTAAGATTCTATTTTATTTTTTAGCGAATTTCTCATATAGGGAATAACATAGGTGTCATGGTAAGACTTAGTCCCGGGACCAATTTACTTTTTTGTTTTGAGATCCCCAGAGGCCAAAAACACCATCGGTTCAAATTAATATAGGCTATATGTGTGTGTGTGTGTCAGTTAGCACGATAGCTTAAGCAAAAATGATCAGATTTTGATGAAATTTGGTACTAATATATAGGTACCTACATTTGTCGCGAACCAGCATGATTGGACTATGGGAACAGGGCTTATGGGGTAAAAATTTATTTTTCCCATTTTTGACCCTAAAAACATAAAATTTCTTAATATCTTTCTAAACCATTTAGTTGAACTTAAAAAAATAAATAATTTAGTATCTTGAAGCATGGCTATCTGAAAGGAAAACCAATATTACTTAATACATTTTAATTAATTTATATAAATGTTTACTACAGTATAATTGTTCTATACTAAAAATGTTAAATACAAAATTATTAGTTTCTACTTTATCTTAATAATTCCTCTTCTTTTTACTACTTTCCTTGCACAAAAGACTCAATCCGCTAACTTTACTTACTAACTACTGCTAATTAGCCACTACACCACAATGGGGGCCTGGGGCCATTAAGCCTCTGGGGACATAAAATGAAAAAGTAAATCGGTCCCGGACCTAGGTCTTACCGTGCCACCTATAGCGATAGCTACTTCTCTATAGGGAAATTCGCTAAAAACTCACCTCATTACCTTCCCTGTAGCAGCAAACTGAAGTGCTCATAAAAAAAAAATGTTATTTAAATAGGAAATAAATCTGCTGATTTTAAAGAAATATAAAACCCAGCCAGTTAAAGGGAAATTCGCTTAGTCCACAAGGTTGCTGCAGTAGGGGCATTTAATTAAAAACTTATCACGCCAATAATGTGAACAGGATAAATATAGGACTGTATATATCCGCAATAATTAGTTTATTTCCTTTTACAGTTACCTTTTAGCACATAGAAATAGCTTGAGCTCCAGTAATAAAGATTAACATGTAAAGTCCAGTTATGAGGGCCGAGGCATAACATCGTTGTTAGAACTAAATACCTCAATAGCTTAAATAACAAGGTGGGGTAGTCTAAATTTTGGGTGAAAATAGCAAACAATTTCCCAGTACTCAATCATCGAGCATTATGTTATCTGTTCCCTGACGAGAATGATGGCAAAATGCAAATGTAAAAATTAAGAAATAACCCGACACAATCCATCTGGAAATCCAGTCAAAGATGAAGACATCAAGTATCAAGTATCATGGAGGTCATTGAGGTTTCGATAAAACGGAAAGGCAGATAATCTGAGTCTCTACTGGAGTATATACGCAAGGTGTATAAAATAAGGTGTGAGCATAGCAAGGCGTAAATTCGTCCAGTTCGCGCAGCTACGTCACGTGCGAGCTGAACAAGTTTTATTTTACCAAATCATATGTTTTCTTGTAATTTCTCAAAGACTTTCAAATGACATTCGTTACAAATTAGCATTGAATATATAAAACTATTTAGTGTTATATATCCAATTTAGCGTTGTATTCAATATTGAATAGAGTAGCATTAGTATGGCAGTAGTCAAGAACATTTGATAGAGGAAGAACTTTTAATTAAATAACAGTAAAGCAGTAACTGTAACTATGGCTACCTAAAGGCCGGGGCCACACTTATCTTACCTCGCTGAATTTTTTCCACGGGCGTTACTTGTGGGTTTGGGTCATCGATATATAAATACTTCAGTTATATATCAATGATAACGGTATATTATATGTGGCAGGCCACAATATAGTAAAAAGTCCGTAAATGCGTTACCCAATTTGACAAACTGAATTGCACGTACAACAAGTCGCGGGGCATTGCGTCTTATGGGATTTTTCCCACAGAGTTCTAGTTTTTACCTGACCGTTTTACTGTGTGTAGTGAGTTTGGAGGAGGAGGGGGCGAGTGCAGATCACGGACACGGACAATTTGTATTGCTAGTGTGGCATTCTCCCCCAGTCTCCCTGGCTAGCCCCAAAAACCTATCTCGTCTGAAGCGATCATAGCAGAGCGGGCATCGCCGGGTGATGATCGCTGGGCGTCGATCGCTTCAAGGACCATTGTCCAAGAATTTCAATACAGTCAGCAACCAACTGTTGAACTGAATAGACGTGTATTTTGCTCTCACTATGAGCTTAAGAGCAAAGTGTTGAAGATCCTGATGATCGAAGAGATAGAAGAGGAAATTCTAGATCTAGTTAGTGAACCTAGATAGTGAACATGGATTTTGTACTCACAGTGTTTTCAAAAAGAGAAAGGATGTTTTAAAATACTTATTAAAAACCACTTTAATGCATACGAGAGGCTGTTTAGTTATTTTTTTTTACTTTAAAGGAAACAATATAAGTTCATTTAGGACTTGCTAGAAGAAGAGAATATGTCAAAACATTATGCAATTGCACTCCATGTCCATTAACAAGAGAAGAAAAGTTAGCTATTACATTAAGATACTGTATAGTATGGAATATACGGGTGTACACAGACACAACACTGCAAAAGACGCTGGCCATCAGCGATCCCGTCTGCTCACAGAGCAGTTCCCATTGAAATCAATGCTTAGCAGTCGCTGAGAGTCTATCGCCACCGTCTATTCCTCAGCGTCAGACGCAACAGCCGCATTCTTGGACAACAGGCTTTAAGACGAGCGAGGCCATTGTCAAACTGTTCTATATGCGTCGCACGTGACAATGGAAAAACCACACCGAAATCTTCCGTGAAATCACAATCGTTAGTGAATCACGTACAGTAGGCCTAACGACGACAGAGTTTAAATTTGTTAGGTCATAATAAAATTAATTAATAATATTGTTTTAAATTAAGTAATTGCCTTGCCTTTTCGCATGCATCAATCCATTTGTTTTGTAATCCAGATTTTTTCAAGAACCGATGAAACTTAACTTTAGAGCAACTACTTTTCTTGTTCGAATTACCACATCCAAAATCAGGGCAAAACGGCATTGCCAGCTAATTACAACTTACTTTGTTGAGGAATCGTCGTTGGACTAGTGTTTCCTGCCTAACATACAGCTCAGCTGTAGCATGAGCTGTGCCTCGCACACTACGTCAAATTTTCCCTGATTGGAGATGTGGGGGATGCGCGTGCACACACCTTCTTTTATTCACCTTGGTAAATACCTACAATTTCTTTTTTTATTACATTTATGACTGAATCATATCTTGGATTCTCATACTTCAAATGAACATACCTGGTGATTTTTCTGAGCCGCTTGCAGTTTCCCCAGCAAATCTTTTTCTATCTTCTTCTTCTTCAAATGATTCATTTGCTTTTCTCTTCAATGATTTATCAAGAGATGTAATGCTCACATTCCTCCCAGGGAACCTGGAAAAAGAATTGATTGGTTTTCTTCCTTTGATCTCTCCGGAGGGTACGACATTCGCCTCTTTGATAGATGATGAATCAAGACATACACTGGAACTGCTAGCCTCACATGTGTCTTTTGTTTCCAAGGAAGACCTACTAATCCTTCGAAATGCAGAAAAAAAGCTTTTTTCTTGTGGTTTCTCTTTCACGACGTCTTCTTCACTTCCTGCGATACTATTTACATTTTTACTCTCGTTAATCCCATCACCAACAATGGCAATGCTTTCTTCATTTTTTGAAACAACATGTTCATCAGAGGCTGCAGTCCTACGTTCAGAGCCATCCTTATGTCCATCATTCAGCTTGGGTACACTTAGTTCAGGATTACTTTCTGAGGAATTAACCTTAGCAGGGGTCCCTCTAGGTTTTGATTTCTCTCTCTTATTCGGTGTCTCAGGTTTAGGAGTGGGTTCTTTCACAATTTTGGTTTCCCTAGGCAAGGACTGCCTGGTTGGAGTGCCTTCTCTTTTTTCATGCAAATTCTTTTGTCGTAGACTTCTCTTATCAGACTTACTAGCCTCCCCATTTTGAATATCTGCATCATTACCATTTTCAATACCCCCACTTTCTGTATTATCAGAAACAGATCCATTTTCATTGTTACCATTTTGCAATGGTGAAACATGATCATTTGAAAGGATTGATTTTCTTGGTTTTAATATCTTTTCATCGTTGTCTAAGTCTTTCTCGTGAGACCCATTAACCGCAACCACTTCAGAAGTCATTTCGTCAGCAAACGTTACTCTTTTTACACCAGGTTCTTTCGTGTGACTTTTTTGTACTTTGGCTTGTTTTTCTTGTAGTTTCTGCAACAAAATTAGTACCTATTAGGCCTAAAACTTGTGAAATAATTAGCAAAAAAAGTCAAGAAAACAGCCATCCTAAAGTAAAGATCTGGTTTTTTTCTTCTTTGACTACTCACAGCAAAGGTTTATTCATTGCACTTCATTACAATCTTCAAAGTTACAACTCCAATGATTTCATTTATTTTTAAAAACACTGATTCAGCCAACTACACAGCACAAATAGAGTAAGT
Organism: Macrosteles quadrilineatus; assembly: GCF_028750875.1. NCBI lineage: Eukaryota > Metazoa > Arthropoda > Insecta > Hemiptera > Cicadellidae > Macrosteles > Macrosteles quadrilineatus. The sequence goes on along the minus strand of NW_026542595.1, from coordinate 44,919,997 downwards.
AAGAACATTAGGTAAAAAGTACCGGGGGAGCGGGCCATGGCTCAGTAAAGTTGATTTTGATTGTAAAAGCAATGTAAAGGAAACTCACGTTTTAGGCTATTTACAATTACAACTAATTTTGGCTTTTATTTAAGTTTCAGTGAAATTACAATTTATTTTACAGTTGATGGTCAAAATCACTCTTATATGATAACCTATAGGCCTACTTGCATTTGACAGTTTGTTATGGATTAAAACAGCTGGTTTTTTGTTCCAATTGGGTGTAGTTTAATAATAGAACTGGACACAATATGATAGCCAACAACTAACCGGTAACTCAATAACACAGCTACAAAAAATGTATTTTTAGTGATTCAATTTCAGATGGAATACTGTACCTAACGAGTTACATGGAAGTAGGCCTATACCTGCTGGACACGACAGGAAGGCATGATAATGAGGGGTTTGGTGATGAGAACCACACCCTACATATGGACATCTCATGGTTGAGTGGTCAATACTACATCATCCAATTGTATGACAACACTATGTCTAAACGAAGTTAGCCTACAGCTTAGCTTTTAAAAGGGAGTGTGGGTATATATTATACAGTACACTAAACTTATGGTGCAGAAAACTGTATAGTGTGGGTTTTTGCAGAGTATGGTCAAACACCATGTGTTTGAAAAAAGCCCAGAACAATCTACCCATAGATTACACATAGTGATGTGATGTCCCCTTAGTATTAACCTGGGTGAATACCGTATCAAGTTTCCATAAATATCCTGGACCCTGGTATTTACAATTATTTGGCTACACACTACACAAAAGTTTTGATTTAGTATTTTCACTTTGAGTAGGCCTACCTAACATTGAAATGTTTTTATTTTAGCTTACAAACTTAAAAACTAAAAAAAAAAAAATACATAAGCCTACATAAATAGTTATACTGTATATATATATATATATATATTGTTAAGTATTTAAATTAAATCAGTTTATTTTTAACCAAACATATCTGATGGTACTAAATTTTAATATGTATACATTTTTAATTAGTTGAATATAACAAGACAGAATCTAAGATCAACTACTGCTTGCAGATCAAGGCTTAATACTCGAGGGATTAAACTACTTACCTTAAATTTTTTAAGTCTCTGGAGAGGTGTCAAATCTTGCTTTGTAACCTGTTCAACAGCGTACAGTGCCCTTCTCTTTGGTATACTACGCCTAAAAAATAAAACATTAAATTTAGCCATGGATACAAAACACAAGAATCTTTAATAAAATTATAAAGAATTAAGTTCTATATATTTGATCCAAGGCATAGGGAAGGCTGGGGCAATTAATAGACAAAATGTCGACTTACTTCATAACTATTTTGTCTTGGTGGAAGTCTCCTGATTTTTCCTAAGTTTAATATAGCTATATTGCATGTTAACACAGAATTGCAAGTTTTTAAATACAGTTCAATAAGGTTCAGCTCACAATGATAAGGTGGAAGTCGCAGAACTGTATGGCCACAATCTTCAGCTTGATCTATTTGATAGGTTGTTGGTTGTAGCAGCTAAGTGCAAGTGAGTTGGAATCGGAGTTCAAAGTTCTGCTTTAACATACAGTAACTTTGGTTGAAAAACACCCAATGGCTCGTAAAAAAGCCCTGGATATAAATTTTCTCCAACTCATGTTCGGGATCTTAAATAGAGTTTCACTGTTATTGGAGGGATTGTCCATTAATGACACTGTCTTGGGGGCAGCAAGTGAAGGATGCCTTCGAACCAATCCTGAAAAACTTTTCCGTTCATTTCATCGTGATGATTTTGCGTTTTCTATCTTTGCTGTTATTTTTCGCTTTAAACACCCAATGAGCATCAATGTCGCCTGACGGTTTGGTCGGATCTCTCAAAAACCCATCTTTACTGCCAATATGAACCATTATAAGGTGCCCCCCTCATCCCGACAAGTCTCGCAGCCCTGTTGTCTCACCGTTCATGTGCACTAAGTCTCTTACTGATTCTATATATTTAGGTGTCCACGCCTTTTTTGTAGTATGGCCAGTATTTCACCAAGACTCATCCAGGTAAAATATTTGTTTCTTTTCCTCTCTAAATCGTTTGACTTTTATCAAATATTTCCTCCTACACTGCACAATGTCTTCACGCTTAATAAGATAAGACTTTCAATAAGAATTTGTCCCCTTTCAAACTTGAAGCCCAAGTCGTTGAGAACTCGTCTTGTGGTTCGATCAGTGACATGTGGTAGGTCAGGATCTTCATTGATCATTTGTACGACAGTCTTTGAAGTAGGCAGCATATTTTTCGTGTAAAGCTCATGCACCTTCCTTCTGAAGGCAGTTTTTTGGAAGTCAGTGTAAGTTTGCATGCAAGTTTTTTTTCCCCAGGGTAACCAATGGTCTGTTGTCAAATTCTTTTTTCAGCTGTTCGATGGTACATCTGCTGGCACCAGTTAAAGCTCGAACTCTATCCACGATGTTCCTCTTGCTCATTTCCGGATTTTCCATAGAAAGCATTCCGTAAACATGTAAAATAATTCACCGTTCACCATTTGAATACGAATTATGAGTTCGACTCGTTACATACTTTTCGGGAGACTCGGGTGTCGGTTCTGTCATAACAAGACAAATGAAAACCACTAACTAACCAAACAGGATTTTGTTGCCAAACATAAGGGTTATTGGTTCAATCGCTATAATGAGTCCCGTTGGCATGATTGGACCAGGGGAATTGGGTTTTATGAGGAGATTTAGGGGGTAAAAATTGGTTTTTCTCATATTTAACCCTCAAAACAAAGTTCGCCAACTTCTCTCTAAAAAATTTTGAAGGGCTTAGAAAAACAAATAGTATAGGTATATAAGTGTTTTTGTACAGTTACCTATTGATTACAGTGAAACTTCCAAAAATTGTAAATGTTAAATTCTTATGTTACTCTTATGGAGAATTAGGCTAGTAAACTGTTGTATTTTGCTTGTTTATGGATATATTTTGATCAAACTTGGCAAATTGATTTATTTTTTACTAAGCTATTAATATTTTACTAGAATATGTCACTTGGTTACCCTCCCTGTAGCAGCAAACCTAGGTAATATTCAATATTTAATTTTTCAATACTTTTCATTTAAATGGTGAACATACAAATTAAGTATTTTAAGCCAAGTATGAAAGGAGATGAGGCGCTATCTCGTAATCTAGTCAGTAACTAAGGCTGATATATACACAGCTGTTAATAGCCCATACAGCTAATGGCAACTAAGGGACCTGGTACAGTTTAGTGGAATCCGGACCACATTTTTACCTTGGTATTAACGAATTGGTCAATTATTAGGACCGATAGTCGTAGTACTCACTAGTGCGGACGTTAATCCACACCAGGGAGTATTGTATCCACAGTGCATGCCTATAAAAATCCACAATTCGTGACCTCGTAGTAGCTGGAGTACAGGACGACGCCACCATCCCAGTCTCATTAAACCTTATGTATTTAATTAGGTTCATTGAAAATAATATCAGATAGATGGATACATTATTTTGGACACTTTGGTATTATCCAGGGGCCCCTTATTTTAGAGATTTTTTTTACCAAAGACTGAAAATAACTACATAAGTTTAATTGGAAAAAACATACCTACTTTTATTGTCTTACTGTCCAGCGGCCTTCGAGTTCTGCCTCGGCAGCGATGTCGGCGATTGAGTTAAATGCGTCGCCGCCGCTATACTCCGCCAAGTAGGTATACTGTACAGTGTGTTGAAGCGGTTATGTTAGGTTGAGTTATCAAATATATGTTTAAGAAGGCCTTTCCTCGTTTCGTTATGAATCGAACGATACCAGATGAGTCATACTTTCGCCCGCCAAAAACCCCTGATACAAGTTATATATTTTTACAGGTGATGCGCGCGCTCCGGTCAACGACCTAACCTTGGCCTACTAGAAGGCGACTTGGCGTGCGAAAGTAACTTATGAATCATCATCTGATATCGTTAGACTCATATTGAAACGAGGAAAGTCCTACAAACATATTTAACTAAAGATAACCCAACCTAGCATAACCGCCGCGGCGCGCTGTATAAGGGTGGCCTCCGGATTATACCAATGTACCTTATTTCGTTTATGATTTAAAGTATTTTTCTTAGTAAAGTAAATAATAATTATGCAGGTTTGCTGCAGCAGGGGTGTTTTGTTAATGTAGGTAGCAGTTTGCACATGTAACTTAGTCTACCAGTAAGTTTTTTAACACATAAATTTGTGGATTTTACCAATAGTTGGCACCCCGTGTAACTTAGCATTAGAGTCATTCCACGTCAAATCACCCGGGTCATGAAACCCACCATCTCAGAATTTGATGAAACTTTGTGAAAATGTTCGTTCCTATGCCCTAAGTAAAAATACAAAATATTTCGAAGATACTGCTGATACTTTTTTTATATGAATTTTTTTCCGATACACCGTTTTGACCATTTCAGGCCTCGGAATCGACAACCAAATGTAGCCTGGGCGACCAAAACATTTAATTATTGACAAACCATTTAAGATAACACTTTCAAATTTTTAAGGCAAGTTTCCTATGTCTTGAACATAAAAAACTACATATAGGTCACTCTAGAGTATAGACCTAATACAAATTTATAAAAATTATTATATATTTAAATTTAACTTTTTCAAATTTGACGGACATGGATTGTGAAAAACGGCTATAACTTTTTTCTCCAACCAGCTAGAACAATCATTGTTTTTGCAGAATTTTCCTTAAGCTATGACCTGTTTGAAAATATAAAGATATTAGTGGTTTTCTATGTACCTACAGATATTGTAAAAAAATAGTTTCATTAAAATATTAATTAACGCTAAAAATTGAGTAACATATGTGCACCTAACAAACCTTAATCGTGTTGTGTGGTTCGGTTGATTTGTAACTTAACTTTGAATTAGTTTAAATATTGTTGTTTATAGCTAAAAATACTACATCTTAAATGCGTAAGTGAGTTTATTGATTGGTTTTTATTCAAATGTATATAACTGCGTGTCAAGAATATCATGAACACTTATTATGTCACTGTTTTTTATCTCCTACAAAGTTGTGTTTCTTTTTTTATAGAATGTCTACTGTACTCCGAAAGCATCCAGAAGAGCTTACTCCCAGGAGACTTTGGAAGCGGCCATCGCAGCAGTGCAAGATGGGATGACGGTTTCCGCTGCTTCAAAGCAGTTCTGCATTCCCAGGCAGACTTTGAAGGACAAGATCAGTGGAAAGTATGCCACTTTCTGCGAGATGGGACGTCCGTCTATTTTGACTCCCGAAGAAGAGCAAACAATCGTCGACTGGGTTATTGCGATTGGACCATAACCATGCAAAAAGTGTAACGGTTAAGTTCTTGGAAAGTTTCTTGGAAAAAAAGAAGTTCAAGTGGCCAATCAACGATGATGTGGACAATGTTCAAGTCAAGGAAATAGTACGCATATTAAGAGAACCAAACTTCGACCGATGGGGCTACCTGACGTTTACTGACTTTTCATCATTTTGAGTGTTTTTCCATCTTCGTAAAATTATAGATCAAACATAACTATGTTTTATCTATGGTAAAATAATCCCTTGCATGTATGTAAATGTTTTTTTTTTTTTTAGATGTTCAAATTATTCCTTTGTTTACCTATTTCTAGTCCCATTAATTGTCTTGTTGCTCAGTTTTATGCATGTGGATTTTCATTTATTTCTAGTCGCTTAATGTATTTTGTGATTATTTATCACAAAATACATTTTTGTGATTATTTATCTTGTAAGCATGTAGATACATTTAAGCATGTAGATTATTTATCTTTTAGGCGTTGTTGTATATTGTTTTCATTAGTAGGCTAAAGCAGTCGATGTCATCACTGGGTTCTCAGTTTTTCAGTGAGAGTCGCGCCTATTCAGTTTATTATACACTACGTACAATACAACACTTTTTACCCATGCTGTGATGGGGCATCCTCAGTGGTAAAGCTGCGACTAGAAGGACAGGGTGAATCATTGTTATTTTACTCATACTATGGCATGTGGGAGAGGAGTAATCTCGCCAGGCAATCCATGGAATGTGACCCCCCTGCATGAGTCATGTACATTCCAGGGACTGCCTAGCGAGATTAAAACCCCCTCTCACATGCCACAGTATGAGTAAAATAACAATGATTCACCCTGGCATTCTAGTCTCAGCTTTACCACTGAGGATGCCTCATCACAGCATGGGCAAAAAGTGTGGTGTTATACGTAGTGTAATATAAAGTTTAAGTCTGTTTTGGTTTGGTTAAACTTTATTAATCTAATCTAAATACTTACTAATCTAATTTTCGTTCTTTTGTGTATGCATAATTTATTGTCAAGTTAGGTTCTAAATTTGTTTGTTTAAAATGAAGTACAGCATGTGTTCATGTAAATATTAGGCCTAATCTTACTACTGTATCTATGTTAACTAATTTTGTTTCCGTCCTTGTAAATTTATGATTTGTTTATTTCTTACACTTAAAGCTAACGTTCAGCTCTCTTCTATCTATGTAAACTAATTTGTTTCCGCCCTTTTACATTTATGATTTGTTTATTTCTTACACATAAAGCTAACGTTCAGCTATCTATGTAAACTAATTCCGTTTCCGTCCTTGTACATTTATGATTTGTTTATTTCTTACACATATAGCGTTCAGCTATCTATGTAAACTAATTTCGTTTCCGTCCTTGTACATTAATGATTTGTTAAATTTTTTTTACACATAGCCCAAAGCTAATGTTCAGCTAGACTTCTCTGTGTACTTATTTCCTTTCTCTATGTAATGTATGATGCAGTAGCAGTAGCATTTTGCTGTGTGATGTGCTCTGTGCTCCAGCAGACTAAATTGAAGGTTTGGTAGCTTACGTAAAGTTTTCTTCTTGTGTTTAGTTACTTTTTAGTCATAAAACAGCTGCCAAACACAATTTTTTGGTAGGTTTTACTAAGTCACATCACAGACTTTGGAAAAAAAATCACGGCATTAATTCCGTGAATCACGGAGTTAGGCCGTGATGATCAAATGAGGCCTACGGGTATTTTACTTATTAAATATTTTGTTTTTAGCGAATTTCCCATATAGGGAATAAGCTATTACCGTAGTACTCATGGTAAGACCTGGACGCGGGACCGATTTTTTTTTTCGTTTTGAGGTCCCTAGAGGCCAAAAACACCATCCGTTCAAATTCATATATATATATATATTTATATATTTATATATTTATATATTTATATATTTATATATATATATATATATATGTGTCCGTCAGCACGATAACTCGAGCAAAAATGATCCGATTTGGATGAAATTTGGTACAAACGTGTAAACGTACGTTTATTCGAACGAGTTCGCGATCCAGCATGATCGGACCATGGGAACGGGGGTTTACGGGGGGTTTTATGGGGTAAAAATAGGTTTTTCCTATTTTTGACCCAAAAAACATAAAATTTAGCAATTTCTTTCCAAACCATTTTGTAGAGCTTAAAAAAACGAATAATTTAGTATATTGAAGCGTTATTATGCGCCTAATAGTTACGGAGAAAATTCCACAAAATTGTAAATTTAAAATTCCCATGTTATTCTTATGGAGAATAAGTAAACTGTTGTAGTTTGCTTGTTTGTGAACATATTTTGATCAAATTTGGAAAATGTTTTTATTTCTCACTACCTATTCACATTTTACAAAAAAAAAAGTTTTACCCTCCCTGATGCAGCAAACCTAAGTACTTGTTAAACTAATTCTATTTAAATCAAGAATAAATGTTATATTTTTAAGTAGACATTTCAGTGTAAATCCAATCAGTCAAATGGAAATTCGCTTAGTCTGCAGGTTTGCTGCGGCGGGGGTATTTTTTAGTATTCATTCAAACATAGCCACATCGTTTTGTTCAGGAATTCATAGGGGGAAAAACAGTAATTAAAATGTTTCATATTTTTATTCATAATATTTTGGTATAACTAAAAATGTATAGCAACATCCCTTAAGGTCACGGTATTTGGGCAGTTTACCTTATACACAGTTTTTTTTTATGTTTGAGACATATAGGAAACTTGTCATAAACATTTTGAAAGTTTTCTTAAACGGTTTGCGAATAATTAAATTTTTGGTCGCACAGGCACTGCTTCTTGCGCATTTTTGATATCGTTATTTCATTGTGTTTCACCCACTATTTAATTGTGCAAAAACAGTCTGGAAGTTGCATAAATTAATGAGTCGGTTCATTATAACCTAACCTCACTTCAAAAGACTTAATACAGTCACGAATCCGCATAAAACCCAACCTACCTTCCTCACATGCCTAAGTAAGAACTGATTATTTGGTTTCAAAAATCAAAACGAATTGATTTGATTTCATTCCGCATTAGATCAAGTATAAACAGTTGTTTGCTCTTCTCACTCAGTCCTCCTCACTCCTCACCCAGTACGGACCCGTCCAGTCCAGACCACGCCATATTATCATTACCTTCAATACCGCTCAATTATCCTTAGATTCGTAATCCTAAGCTTCGTTTTACGGCCACTACGGCAACTTAGGAATCTCTCCGACCAAAACTGATTGCATTTTTGGATTCAGCGTTAACCCTTTGAGTGCCAACGTCCGGGGAACCGGACGTTTTTAAAACGAGCCAAAAGTGCCAACGTCCGGCTGACCGGACGTTTCGTAATGATCTAACAGTTGTCATAACAACCGAATGGATACTCGGATTCTTTAAACCCATATATTAACATTAAATCGAAAGTTACTAGATGCGATACATCGATTTTCGTTGGTCGAAATATCAAAAATTCGATTTTTACGAAATTTTAACCTAAAAATCGCCAGATCGCGCTCGGCATTTTTAGCGCGACCTTCGGGAAAAATCATCGGCATTTTTTGAGCGTTACTTTTATTTCTCGCCTGGCACTCTAAGGGTTAAAAATACTGTAAGTAGACATATAAAAATAACATCATATCCCAATCTAAATAGCCTACAGTAAATATTTGCTAAACTGTAAACCTAGCCAACTGGTGTAGTTATCTACTTAGCTAGGCCTGGGCTAGAGATTACCAGTAAGATAGGTAGGCCTAACTTATCAACTACAGAAAAGCATGGGAAAAACAAAAATTGACAATGACTTTTGCCTAGTTTGTGAATGAACGTTTCATACTAAGTACTAAACTTCAAGGTAGGTAGGCTAAACTTGGTCTAACTTAGTAGCTTGACTGCACACTAATAAGCCTAGCCTTAAGTTAAGTTTAACTTACTTGACATTTAAACAACAATTAAGGCTAGGATGGGTAAGTTAAGCCTAGGCCTAATTTATTTGGAAATGTTAGCCCAGGAACTAGGCTTAGCATAAGGTAGGCTAGGCTAGGTTATGCATTCTATTTTCGGTTATTTAATTCGGGCTCCTTTGGCAGCTATCCTATCTAGGACATAGGCCTACTTCGGTCAAATCAAAAACAAACTACAATGAGCCTGCCAGCCTGCCGCAGCCGCGGTAATGCATTGACCTTGGATTGAAGTCTGGTCAATTGTTATTGAACTGAGTCGTTAACATGTTAGTATAAATTGTTAGTAAAGTAAGCTTAGGTAATTGGCATTTTGTAAGTTAAGTAAAGAATGAATACGAAATGATAAGTTACTGCTGTAAATTACCGGCTCAATGCCGCAAGAGGAATACCTGATAGACTTGTTCCTATTTCTGACGGTATTTTGTCTGGAAATAGGCAGCTCCATACAGTTATAAAATGTAAAACGTAAAAATACAAAAGGAACACAAATACATGAAATAGCCAAAATTGTTCCCAATGAAGTAAAACTGTTTACCTTTAACAACTCGGAAAATGGCGGCACTTGTACAACTACAGCACCAAACCAACACCACACCAATGCTTTATTAGCTTTGTTTTTTTTTACTCTAGTGCTTCACTGCGACTGCTTCCTTCCTTCCATTCTCCCTCTCATCTCAAGTCTCTTCTCGTATGGGTTAAAATACTATCGACTCCACAGTCCACAGAATAACTGCTTTGAAAGTACACTATATTAAATAGTATTTTATCGATTGTTTCTGATCATGATTAAAGAAAGATCTACGGATGTTTTAACCAAAATAGTATTAATTGGTATCAATTGATTGACACATTTATGTATTTGATAGCCATGAATGGTAGGAATGCGCTGAGCTTGATATTGCAATGGAGGTTTCAATAATTATTTACATACTTGTTGTCTGGGTTGTGTTTAATGGATGCTTTGACCAGAAAACTGTTTACACTACACGGCTGATTGTGGCCGTGGGACGCTACCGTGGCGCCACGGCATTTGCGTACGGCTGTCCCACGGCCGCCTTTAACTACAGGCCGCGGCCATCGAACTGGCAACGTCGCAAGTGGTGCTGTGTCACGTGACTGTGTTGTTTACGTTTTGTTTGGATTGGAAGCAGCCGACGCCGACACGCACTTCTTTTAATATTTACACACTTTGCACTTGCAGAGTTGCAGACAAGTAAGTTAACAAGTTAAGTACAGTTGTATAATCAAGTAGTCTATTGTTGTTCAACTTAATATTAATGATATATGTACAGTAAATTATTTTCACAAAATATGCTAAGTTAATTATTATTTCTCTATATCATTTGACGAATCGAGTTTTATCAGCAACAATACGTAAGTTTGATTTTGGTAACAAAAACTAAAAACTACAGATTAAAGAACCAGCTTCAAGAACATTGCTCAGCTTAAAGAACATCTTACTTGTAGATCATGCTTGTACCTACATTGACATAGCCTGTAACAATGTTGTTGTTGATTGGCCAAATAAATTCATTGTATTCAGCTTAGATTTCAGTTCTTATCTTAATGTCAAATTGCCCATGTATTTATTAACTTATTAAGTAACTTAAGCCTATTTTGTAGTTTGGTCTAGGCATTGTCTCTATGAATATAGCCAACATAAATCTGAAAGTAACAAACATAAATTGCGTCAATTAATCCCTTCATAAAGTTGAACGCAGATAAATTTAAATGTATTTTTTCAAGTAATTGTTACACCACGAATAATTGAACAACAAAATGACCCTCACGAAAGTATTCGTGCTACTGACCTATTATCTTCTTAACTTTATAGCATTAACATAGACATTAAGTTTATGATCCACACCGCGTCTGTTCGTTTAAAGCCTATCATTGGCCTGTTCCTGTTCTAAGTTAATTTAGTACTGTATTCGTGGGTTAGACATAGCCTATAGAAGCATTACATAGTTAGTTTCTCTAAATTTTTGTCCAGACAAGGTAGTATCAGAGAGTGCCTAGGCTAAGCTTCACTGTGGACATCTTACTGATAACCTATTTAGTCTACCATGATCATTTAATGCTTAGGGAATTAAGTTAACTGGCACCATAACCCAGTAACAAAAATTCAGTTTTAGCTATTGGTTAGTGACGGACTTAAATAACTTACGTATAACTAAAATGGCTATTTGCAAGACTAAATTAAGACTCACTTGTGAAGCCTGAATTGTATTTCTTCGACTCTAGGTACCGGTAGGTTATAAGTTAGCAAATATTTTAGTAAGTTATAGTCTATGTAACTAGTATGGTATTGTCAAAGATGGACGTGAAACATGGCTGATCTTTTGCCAGTTTCATGTTGATTTTTTTAATATACGGATTTGCATTTTGTCCATCTTTTATGCTAACTTACATTTCCGTTATTTAACTTAAGGTCACTTCAAAGTGACAACTACAATAATTTTTCATTGTTCAGTATCAACAGTCTTATAGAGTCTGTGGCTCAGTTGGTAGAATCCGGACTTCGGGCCCAAGGCAGCGATGTCGTGGGTCCGGATCCTGGTTACTGCCACTAAAATTTATCAGTTCAGTTCACCGTCGTACTGTACCGGTTCACCCCTTGCTTTGCTAGATACTTTCCACATCCAGATCTGTAGTCTTTGTGGATAAAAGAGGCCGCCAACCTCTTAAAAAAGAAATAATAAAAATAAAATATAAAGTAGCCTACCGTAAATATAAGCTTTTCTGTACAGCCTACGCATAACTTAAATGGAAAACTGTTGTCTGCTACATATATAATCTTTGGGTTTAAACAAATGCAACCAAGTGCCAGTAATAAATTACCATGGCTCCATTTTAGTGTAACTCTCTCATATGTATTCCAGGTTGAATTGCTGAAGGACATCCAACAGTAGGCCTATGTCTACTAGGAGGATGGTGGTTGACCTGCTCGCCACAAAGTTTTTTTTTCATTGGGGGACCGAGCAAGGCAGATTTTAGAAAGGCTAAACCAAACAAGTGCATCTGTTGGTAAGTTTTAATGTAGGATAATTCAATCTTAACCTAAATGGCTTTGCCAATTATTGTTATCAGCCTTAAAGTCAAAGTCAAAGTCCTTTATTCAACCAGATTAACAATACATTGCATTGGCCAAGTCAAGAGATTATATTTTTATGAAATTAATTAACTACTAAATATGTTATATACAAATTGTTTTCTTTTATGTTTAATAAGGTTAAAGACTACCAGGAAATTCCCGCACGCTGTAGCAGACCTTATTTATCAACATGGACTTAACTAATTTCCTGAATTTTCTGATGTCCTGTTCGGCTTTCAAAGGGAGAGGGAGGTCATTAAAAAGTTTTACTGCATTGAAGTGGAAATTTTTCTGAAAGAAAGTGGTTGAGTGTCGAGGTACTGAAAGATTGAAATTGTTGCGGAGACGATAACTATGGATACTTGGAGAGCTATATGATGATTGGTTTTTCTTGATAAATGATAATGTTTCTAAAATGTAAATGGAAGGGAAAGTTAGAACTTTATGTGATCTGAAGACATCTCTGCAGGATTGACGACGGTGAAGGGAAAAAACAGTTCGGAGAGCCTTTTTTTGAAGCCTGAATATGAACTGAGTCCTTTGGCTTTCACACCCGCAGTCAGGTACAGCATATGTCAGATAAGGATAAACTAGTCCATAGTAGGCTGTCAAGAGGACCTCACACGAAACAGTATGTTTAAGAGTGCGGAGCATGAAAATCCCAACAGATATCTTGTTTGAAACGTGATCGATATGCTTGTGAAATTTGAGGTTCTCGTCTAGAATTAAACCAAGGAACTTTACATCTGGGGAGGGGGAAATAGTGGTATCATCAAGAAGAACATGTATGTCCGTGGATGTGCGATGCTGAGCAATGCTAAATTGAAGGAGTGTGGTTTTTTTGGCATTTAAGATTAGTTCATTATCCTCACACCACTGAAGCATGCAGTTGGATTCAAGAAATAAGGCCTGAATACTGGGATTTGAAATGGTGATAGAAGTGTCATCGGCAAAAAGGCATATGTTTGCAAGATTCAAGCTGGATGGAACATCATTTATGAAGATAAGGAAGAGAATCTGACCCAAGACGGAACCCTGGGGCACACCTCTCCTGACTGGGACTTCTGAAGAGGAATGGTTCTGCAAGTAGCCACTTTTATTTACAGCTGGTATCATAACAAACTGTCGCCTGTCTTTCAGGTACAAAGAAAACCAAGCATGAGCTACTCCTCTAATGCCCAGATCATTCATTTTTCTCAACAGTATATCATGGTTCACGAGGTCAAAAGCTTTGCTAAAATCAAAGAACATCCCTGCTACTTTCTGACGTGAATCCATATCCCTCACCACTCTGGGATATGACCAGACTGGGACGGGTGGCGTCGTCCTGTAATCCAGCTACTAGGAGGTCACGAATTGTGGATATTTATAGGGATGCACTGTGGATGCGATGCTCACTGGTGTGGATTAACGTCCGCACTAGTGAGTACTACGACTATCCGCAGTACTATCCTGATAATTAGACCAATTCGTAAATTACAAGGAAAAATGTGGTTCGGATTCCACTATAAACTGTAGGTCCCTTAGTTGCCATTAGCTGTATGGGCTATTAATTAACAGCTGTGTCTAAGGAACATGTCGGCCTTAGTCACTAACAAGACTACAAGATCGCGCCACTCATCCTACACTCATCCTTCACTCATATTTGGGTTAAAATACGCACATAGTGGCGTCCCCATCTTAAATAATTGATAATTGATACTCTGTTTATGAGACCAACCATGGCACTGGTTGTCGATCTGTTTTTTACAAATCCGTGCTGGTTTTCATATAGGATGTTTTGGGACTCTAGGAAACTCCATAATCTATTAACCATTGCTTTCTCAAATACTTTACTAAAGGTTTATATTAAACTAATAGGCCTGTAGTTATTGCAGCTGGTTTTGTCCCCTTTCTTGAAAACGGGTCTTACCATTGACAGTTTTAGATTGGAAGGGAATTTTCCCTCAACGAAGGAGCAGTTAATCATGTGACAGAGTGGTGATGAGATCAGACCTGAAATGGTTTTCAGTAGTTTCGGAGATATTTCATCAACTCCTGAGGATCTTTTATTCTTTAGCTCACTGATAATGCTTTTGATTTCTTCTTCAGTCACTGGTTTCAAGAAAAATGACGATATTATATTTCTATTGTTTAAATTGCAGGAGTTAGGAGGATTTCTCGCACCTTTGTTTTTATAGCTACCAACTTCAGCAAAAAAACTGTTAAATCTGTTGCACACTTCATTGGGATTAGTAATGGTTACACCACCACTGTCATCCTTAATACAAATACTATCCATTGCCGTCTTTTTTCTTGGTCTGTTTTCATTTATTACTTTCCAAATACCTTTAGTTTTACTGTCTGATTCTTCAATCTCGGCAATTACCATTTTCGTCTTTAATTCTCTAATTAGTTTTCTATATTCATTTTTTAATCTCAGATAGTATTGTCTTAGAACGTTATCAGAGTTGAGGTGCTTTGTCTTCTCATAGTATACAAGACATTGTTCTTTTAGCTTTAAAAGTTCAGCTGAAAACGAAATTCGTCTTTTGTTTTTTGAATCGAGCTTTTTAATTCTTTTTGGAAATGCAATGTCAAAATGATACCTTAATGTACTATTGAAAGCATTAAACTTACTATCAATATTCTCAGCTTCGTACGGATCTTAAATGAATGAGTTGATTAAAAAAAAAAAAAAAAAAAAAAAAACTTGTCTGGATGTCAATGTATGTAGTAGAGATCATCTAACTCATTCATATGTTTTACCAGGTTGGATTGCTGAGCAGCATGGGTGAAAGATTTCTACAACAGTACATCTACAGTAGATGTAACTAATAACTAGGAGGATGGTGCTTGAACTAATTGCTACAACATTTTTCCATTCCGAAAAAAATATGGGGACCGAGCAAGGCTAAACCAAAAAAATGCAAATGTTGGTAAGTTTGATGAAATTACATCCGTACCTACATGGCTTTGCCAATTATTGGTATCAGCCTAAATGAAAGAGTGAGTTGAAATGCATAAACTTGTTTGAATTTCGATGTAATAAAGATGCAAACTTGTTTTTTACAATTGTTGGAAACGGAAAAATCAGTTGTTTGATCTGGGTAAGGGTAACTATTATTAACCAATTAAACTAAACATTTTAATAAAAACAAATTTAATTGCATTTTAATTATTTACAGCTTGCAGGCTAATTAAAAGTGTAATTCAAAATGGTTTTTATAAAAAAAAAGGTTTTATTTAGGCCTAATTAATTAGTTAATAATAGCTACTCATATCACTAGTGGTGATCTATTAAACTCATTGCTACATTGTTGTCTAATGTTAAACACAGACTAAACATTCATAATAGCTCAACAGACATAACAGTAAATGATATAGCCTACCTAACTTATATATAATCTATCTATATATATAATGCGTGAAGCCGTATTTTGTTAACGCAACTCCTCCCTTATTTGTGGACCAATTTCAACGTTTAAGGTGTCAAAAGATTCGTCTCAATATGTAGTTTTGCAATAAGGTTTTAGAACGTTAAGATGTCTACTCTTAAGGGCGCGAGACCCTCTCAAAGGTCGGGGTTTCCCCATAAGAAGAACACAGAACAAATTTAAAAACAAAAAACAGCTGTTTATAAAAAGAAACTCATTAGCTTTTTTGAGAGTAAATATTGATATTTTAATATTCAGTAGGTTAAGACCAAGTTAAACAAATCAGTTTTGTTGGAAGAACGGAAAATGCCTGGAGTTCAAAAAGAAATATTGAAAACGGAAGGAGGAGACAATAAGGCATCTTATGCGTATAAGGAGAGTAGAGAAAGAGAGGCCTGTTCTAACAGATACACATCCATATACACATTCACTTGGTGAGATGAATAATATTTGCCAGTTCTGCTATGCAACTTACATTGGAAGTGTAAAAATATACAACGCACATAGTGTTGTCACGATGGTGAAATAAATTTGCCTAATGTCAGATCAAATGAATGCACGTGAGAAATGTTTACTTCTGACACTGACAGATCTCAAAAAATGTTGTACAAACAATAATAATGCCTTGACTGTGATAAGTTTAATTAGTAAGATTATACCAAATCTTATGTTTTTATTGTAAACTTTTGTATTACTCGATCTACTTTATTGAGGAAAAACACAAATGGATTGTTTACTTCTAGTTTATGTTGCCAGTTCTTCGGAAAAACTTATACAAAGTTTTTTTGACTGAATTTTAGTGGCAATATTAGACATAAGTGAAGGAATTAGTGTTTATGTATTCAACGATCGAGTAGTTACAGTCAAGTTTTTTTTATTATTCAGGAGAGGCAAATAATATATACGCTGTTCAAAAAGAGAAAATGAAAATTGCTATCCAAATCTTATAGCTACAAGAGTTATCCAACCTATTTCGACAAATGAATCCATACTTTCAAAACTTTGGGACAGGTAGCCTATTAAGAGAAACCCCAATGAACAACGTGAGAAACCCCAATGACTGGTGCGGGTCATATACTGTGACTAACACACAACACGTTAAAATACGTTAACAAACTATCAATGGTGTTGCTGCTTTAGCCTATTCAAAGCAGATTATGGCTTTCCAGTTGATAACCCAGAGTTTGTGGGTAAAAAATGGATCACATTAAATGGTTGATATCATTTCACTTTTCAGGATTCTCTAGGGAGAAAATTCGTTTGATTAGGGCCATTAGGGGGATGTCTAGGCAACAGTTTCCTTAAATTCTCAATGCTGGAAAAACTTTGTTGCAAAGGTTAGCTCGAATTGAAACAGATCGTTTAGCATTCATTAGAAGTTATCAGTTAAGACTGATAGCAGAAATAATGTAGGTGAACCTTGACGAAACAAATAGAGATATTTAAAATTAGTTTTCTAACAAGTGTTTAAACAACTCTACGATGTAACTATTTATTCAAATTTAAGCATAACGTTTTCCTTGGCGTTATGTTTCATACTATGCGGCTCATTGAGCCGCGCGGGTTCTCTAGTATCTAACAGATTAGCCTACCTGAGACAAATGAGTAACCATTAGCTTCAGTAGAAATAAATTTGGCTTAGTGTGGATTTATATTTTATTATAATGTCATCATGAATATCACCCGAGATCACAGCCGTTATATTATCTACTGTTACTTACTTACGCACTCCTGTGGCCATTTAAACCCTAGGCGGTCTTTGGCCTCGCCAACCATGTGCTTCCAGGATCGTCCATCTTCTGCCAGCTCTAGGTTTGCTCCCATTCTCCTTAGGACTTTTGTAACCTTATTAATCCATTGCATCCTTGGTCTTCCCAATGGTCTCCTATCCTCCATAGTACCTCCTATCACATGCTTTACTATCTCTCTCTCACCTGTCTTTTGAATGTGGCCCAGCTATCTCAACCTTCTACTTGCCACACCCACAATAGGTACCTATCTAGTTCTCTATGAAATTCCTTCAACTCCCTATTTTTTTATTCTCTGGGATTTTTTAGAGAAAGAACAAGTTTATAAACCGTATAAAACTTACGTACCTTATCCCGCGTCAAAGACCCATTATCAAATCCACATCAAACTCGAGAGTCTATAATCCGACAGAGGTCTTCATCAAAATGTATATATACGCGTCGACACATAAAGCTAAAATTTACACATAGATACAAGCACATTTATATACATTTAAAAAGCTATTGGCCGGCCACTTTCGTTCACATACTGGACTAACCGACACAGTTTGTATGGCGGACATGATGGAACTATCCACAGTTCCATCGTGTCCGACAAACAATAACAAATCGACACAGGAACTATGGATTTGATTACAATATTAGGCAGTTTTAGGTTAAATTCCCCCTCCCCTAAAACCCCCTTAGAAATATTGTGGACAAATCCAGGGACGTAACTAGGCTATTCAGCACCCGGGGCAAAAGCCCATTTTGGCGCCCCCCCCCCTCAATTGGACTAAAACTAATTCCATACAAATCTTCTTAAAAAATGTGTGTGTCCATCGGTACAATACATTAATACTATTTATTAGATCTTAAAATGCTTAACATCAAGTTATTGAATACAGTACGGTACAAATTTTCAAAGACAAATACTTCATTTGAAAACGAAATCATTCACGAAAATAATATTGCTAGTAACACGCAAAAAAACAGCACCGCAACCACATTTCGTGTCCTGAACCACTGATATCGAGTAGAACGAAGAATTTTTATTTATTTGCTTATTTATTACATGCACGGCAAACGCCATTATGAACTGATGTCAACTACACTAGTGCTCAATATACGCAGTTAGTCAAGGTCAGACGTGTTGTATATCGATGGGTCAGGCCAGCGAGCGAGCGTCGCCGTGGATGTGTTAGTGTTGTGTCTGTGGTATGTGTGTCTGTGTGTGTGTGTGTGGTGACTGGTGTGAGGGATGGTTGAGCGGAGGGGTAGGTGGTTGCCGAGAGAGGGGTGGAAGTGTTCTGACACCGCGTCGGCGCCGTCCTAGTGACTCTTCGACGACAGACAACGCAGTATGCTCATCCTCATTCTCGCTCCGTACAAGTTCATACGGACCGTTAACATGATTTGTAAACAGTATAATAACAGTCAGATAGTATTCATCATTTCACTTTGTACTTTCTTAGACTTATAAAAAAATATATTGATTTTCTTTTGCAAGACGGATTAAAAATATTTTCAACAATTTTTGTTTGAAGAAATATGTGCCCGTGTTGGCGCCCCCAACAACTGGAGCCCCGCGTGCCCCCCCCCCCCCCCCCCCTAGTTACGTCCCTGGACAAATCCATAGTTCCTGTGTCGGTTTGTCCTGTGCGTGAAGGAATGTGGCCTGCCTATAGCTTTTTAAATGTAAGTTGAATGTTATGTACTCATATCCGTGTGAAAATTTGAACTTTGTGTCGACTCGTGTATATGTACGTTTTGATGAAGACTTCTGTTCCGTCGGATTATAAGCTCTTCAATTTGATGTGGATTTGATAATGGGTCTTTGACCTGAAACTAGTCATCCCCAGACTATTTTCAAGACTGAAAACAGACAGAAGTACGTAACCTTTGTATTATTTTGTACACACAGTCTTGGTGGTAAGAATGTATAAATTTTATTAAGTCAAAATATGATTTTTCTGCTGCCGTGAGTCTGATTTGCATTTCAACATCTTCTCTGTTACTGTTTGTGATAGATATTTAATTATTATCTATCTATATTATCATCTACCATTATACTTTGTTCACAATATTTAGGCAGTTTGAAGGGAAGTTCTACCACTTTTTTGTATTTATTTGATGTAAGTTGCTTGATCAGCTATTTAAGCTATAATTTTAAAGTTAGGGGTCGAGTAGAGGGGATATATTTCTTCCCCTAAAACCGCCTAAATATTGTGAACAAATTAAAGCACAGTGTAATTTTGAAACCTAAAAAATATTTTATCATTGTTGCCCATTACTATGTAGGGTTATCTTATACAGTATCATGGTGTAAATGAATATTTTACAGGGATCTTAGAAATTAAAGAAAAGCCAATTGGCTGATAAGGAGTATTATGTACTGTGATATGGATCAGCTACTGTAAATGCTATACAAGGGTGTCTTGCAACAATATGAACAAAATTTGTCACGATATTCAGCATGTCAAAAGAAACAAAAACGTACTATAACATGTGACCTATCTCATTCCGTTTTCGGTCTATGTTTTTGTATTTGATTTTTACATAAACATTCATGACTCCTTAACTGTTTGAGCTACAACTTTGAAATTCTGTAAAAATGTTCCACTAAGGTTGCAAATATGAATAAATTGAAAATAGATTGTACCTAGATGGTGTGGAGAACTAATAGAGTTTATTAGGTCGACATGATTTTATTAATATTCATTAGATACTTTGGAGTGTAGTTAGTTGTTGTAGTGTTAGCTTGAGAATTAACATTTTAATTTTTTTCAGCCAGATATATATCCAACTAGCTCACTAGCTGTACCCGCGGGCTTTGTCCCGTTTAACTTCACAAGTGAGCTTGTTCGCATGGCTCAATCACGTCCGGGTTGAAGTTCGTTTGCTACGCTCACTCACCTTTGGGTTGCAAATTGGCTGTAGTCATAAATTTAAAAAAATAATAGTGCTGCACCCTGTTGGTGATCCTTGTAACTTTAATGCTATTGAACATCATAGAACAGAACCAACTTGTTTAATTGAAACAGCTGTTAAGAAATTCCTTTTAAATGTGAAAAATCATAAGGTTAACATGTCAAACTCCAGAGCCACTGGGGCGGAGCCCGAATGCTCGATCAGAATAAAAACTACTTAGTTCTCCTATTTAATGCCCAAAGAATCGGTGTACTGAATTTCAGCCTCCTAGTTAAATGGGAAGTGGGAGAATTAGTGATGAGTGAGTGAGCCAGTCAGTCAGTGAGGGCTTTGCCTTTTATATAGGCCTATATCCAATAATTTCTAGTACTGTAATTGTTTATTAATTAATGCTCTATAAATATTTTTTGTTCTTATTTCAGATAATAAAACCTGCCGTTGGAATGGATCAAGTTGATGAGATTCCTTTGTTAAAAGAAGTTTCTTAGTTTGTAAAAGTGATTAACTTTTGAAATTTATGTAAATAAAAATGAGTTTATCAAATAACTTCTAGTTTTTTCTCTAAATTTTTCAGATTTTTAAAATTTATGAACCGTTCTGTTTGATCTATAAAATTTTATAGATCAAACAGAACTAAAACTTAATACCAAGTAAAACAAATAATAGTTTGTGTAATTCAAACTGTACTGACGATAACTTTTTGCTAGTAATATTGTTTACCCTTAGTTTCATGTTTTCAAAACAAAACAGAAAATCACCTAAGTATATTTTATAAACCATGTATTAAAATGGAGCTATTCAGTTACCTAGATTATTTTATGTGATTGTGGAGTTATTTGGACTTTTATACAATACTAGCTGTTGTACCCGTGCTTTGCAACGGGAAGAGAACACGAAATAGAAACATTTTAAACTTTACATCTGTTGATAAAATAGTTACACATAAGCCTTTTAAAACAAAATTTAACCTTTATGGCCTTTATAGGATACAATCACGTCCTGGTTGAAGTTCGTTCGCTCACTTTTAGGTTAGAGCTCGTTCGCTACGCTCACTCACCTTTAGGTTGGAGCTCGTTCGCTGCGCTCACTTGCCTTCGGGTTTGCTCGTTCGCTACGCTCACTTGCCTTCAGGTTAGCTCGTTCACTACGCTAACTCGCCTCCAGGTTGAAGTTCGTTCGCTATGCTCACTCACCTTTTGGTTGCAAATTAGCCGTTGTCATAAATGTAAAAGAAATAATAGTGCTGCACCCTGTTGGTAATCCTTGTAACTTTAATGCTATTGAACATCAAGAACAGAACCAACTTGTTTAATTGAAACAGCTGTTAAGATTCATTAATTCCATTTCTCATAAGGTTAACATGGGAAACTCCAGAGCCACTGGGGCGGAGCCGATTGGACGGATCACGAAATTGATGGTGTATAAACCTATTCCATGACATTCTACACGTATGTACCAAGTTTCGTGGCAATCGGTTCAGCGGTGTCTGAGTTTATCACTGCCAAACAAACAAATATATATATATACAAACATCCTCTTTTATACTTATAGATTATAAACACTTCAACCTAAAAAGTATGGAATATTTTTATAAAAGACTTTTCAATACTTCTAAGCTATATCTTTTGTTTCATAAAGTGTTAATTACTTGAGCCAAGAACTAGATATATATAAAAATACCCCCGCCGCAGCAAACCTGCCGTCTAAGCGAATTTCCATTTGCCTGAATTGATTTTAAATTAAATTTATTTAAATAATAGGTTTAACAAGTACCTAACTTGCTGCTACAAGAAAATTCAATTTAGTAACATGTTTAATATAAATAAAAAATAGACCCATAAACGATTAAGCTGCAACATTTATAAGACTTTTTTTATATCAGTCATGGTTTTCCTGAATAAATGTAAGTTTACATGAAATTCCATCACAATGGAAAAAAAATTAAATCTAAATTGGCAAAAATAAAGTTGAGTTTCTATTTGTTTTTTGATTTTGTTACAAGTAATAATTTTTACTATTTTGTACATAAATAACTTGTAGGAATGATGTGTGACTAGTGGATGTTAGTAAAAAAGCCTCCAAAGGAACGTCAACCTCTCCACCATCTTGGAGGTCACTCAATTTTTTAAGACAGTGGTTCTCAATGAACTTTGTTATTCAGAGATTAATGTTATAATTTAAATTATGAAAATAATGAATTAATAATTAATACCCACAGAATAAATTCAATGTTATTTAAACTTATATGAATTTAGTGAATTAGCTTTGATATTTCTTTGTTATATGACCCTTTTCCTAGCCAATTCTTTTACATTCTTAGCAATGCCTAAAAAATTGTTGCAGTGAACTTATTAATTTGTTATTTAAAACCATTAAGTAATTTTTTAAAGGTAGAAACAAATTTTATATTGAAAAAAAGGAAGTTAAAAAAAAATGTAATTGGATAAGGTAAGTTTGTATATTTTACAGATTTGTTCATTTAAAATTTGTGTATGATGCAAATTACTCTTAAGTGAAGTGTAATGTAATGAGAACCACTGAAGGGAAAGAGGTTCCCACAGCCTTGGTCACACAAACAAGGACTGTGGTATGGAGTAAACCCTTCTACAGAACTGTCTTGAAAAAGACAGTTCACGTAACTGTCTTTCGTAAAGAACAGTTGGGCACGTAGCCTTTTATCACCTCCACCTTGTGAGATGACATTGCCTTAGCGGTTTTTCCAGGAGTTACATATTATTTATATTATAAATTTTAATTTTTTTTTGTTACTGTGTCGAATAGACAAAGCTTATTATAGTAAAATCTGTTTTCAAAATAACAATATTAATAACTTGCAAAAGCTGTAGGCCTATACTTAAAAAAGCTTTTCATTTAAAAATCATAAATGTATTTTAACTTTGTAGTTAGGCTATGATTTTATGTACCGTACATAAATACTTTAATTTTTCAGAGATGAAAACCAATTATTCATAGTTTTTTTTTTACTTAGTCAGTATTGCAATCTTTCTTTTATTTGCATGTGACACAACCTTTTCATTTCTTTTTTTTTTAATAGTTGTTAAGTAAAATGTTGCTCATAGTGACGATAATTTTTCTAATCAATGAGCTATACGAAATGCCACAAGAACATACTTTTTCAAGAAGCTCACCAAGTTCAGCATCTGATTCAATTCTTAGAATGCTAA
The DNA here is from genome assembly GCF_028750875.1 of Macrosteles quadrilineatus. Taxonomy (NCBI): domain Eukaryota; kingdom Metazoa; phylum Arthropoda; class Insecta; order Hemiptera; family Cicadellidae; genus Macrosteles; species Macrosteles quadrilineatus. Next base: position 44,896,357 of record NW_026542595.1, on the reverse strand, counting down.
GTTCTGTAACTATGTTCCGTTGATTTTCATTATTAATTAAAAAGGAGCTTTCAAACTTTTCTGATATAAGGCTTTGCACAACCCCTATTACCTGTCTACAAATCACCATTACTATTTCTGAGGGTACACTAAGACCTCCTCTGTTTATGTCAAAGAAATAATCATCATTGCAATTTCTAGAATTCAATAACTCTGAACATTCTTCGCATTTGATTTTTGAAACAATTTTGTGGACGATGTAGATGATGACAGATTCATCAACTTTATCATATTCATTAAAATCTAATTCTAGAATCTCGTAAAATGAATTTTCAAGTTCAAAATTAGGGTTTGGTAGAACTTGCTGCCGATTAGGTCTACACTCAAGTTCGGTTTCATCATGTTAATTGAGCATTTCTGGTGAAAATGTCACAGGGCCATACCTAGCCGAATGAATACCTAAGACACTTTTGATTCTAATTTTTTTTTCTGCTTCCATTACTTGAATTGTTGAAATATTGTAATTTCCACCTGCTAATTGTCGATACTGTCCAAATCTTGATTCTAAATTGTCTGTCTGGAATTTTCCAAGAAGAATGTACTTAGGTTTTAAAAAACTTAGTGCGTAAATTATTAATTCCCTATACACATTGGTGGTCTGAAAAATGGCGTTATACGTTTCATCAGTCAAACAGCCAGCGGATGAGTTCTTTAAAGAGTTTTCCTTCCATTTGACTAGCCAATCAACAAATCTTTAAAAAAAAACTAACCTATCATCATCTTCGGAATCAAATGGCTTTTGGAGCTTATTTCGTTTCAATACGTGTGTCAAAGGCCGTTTAGTATTAACAATAGTCCACCATGTCAAGATAATTTTAACAAACATTGCACTTCCATTGAGTCCATATTTATTTAAGGAAGCAAGTGTGGATTCGTGGAAAACATTTACAGCCAAGGAAACCTTTTGGCGTTCTAAGGAGTTTGGGTAAACAGTCTTGAACGAAAGCTTGGGTGCAGACCTAACGAGAGAATTGCATTCCATTCTATATATATCCCTTACATCTTTGAATTGTGCTTCTGTAAATTCTTCGAAATTACTGAAATTAGTGCTTGGTACATCATTACAATCAATTAAATCATCATTTGGCCATACTGGAAATACAAATGTTTTGTGTAGATCTTTTTGGTTCAACCAATTATTTCTGATGTTTTTGAGAATGTGAACACTATCATACAATACAAATGTTTTGTAAGGACTTCCCGGTACTTGAAAATAATGTTGACTTGCAGAATTTTTAGTTAGTTCATTAAACATTACACGATTAACACCATTGTTATCACTGACTATACTTAAAACCGTCAGACCACTGTCTTGAATCATATGTATTGCTTGCTTGGTCATTTCTGCTAATTCGGAACCCTTTAACTGTTTAACAGGTATTAGCTTTATCACTTCCTTCATACTTCCAAAAACTGAGTTTACTAAAAAAGCAACAATAGTTTTAGCTAAATTATCCCCATCATTTTGAGCAAAACCGTAAAAATTTCCATTTTTGAAATCCAAACTTTGTTTTACATGAATTTCGTCTATTTGCAAACTTACAATTTTTTCTAAGTTTGAAAAGTTTTTGGATAGGCTCTTTAAAAAGTTTTCATTTCCTTTACTTTGATTGGGGGATATCTGAAATGATGATGATAATTTTTGCAAAAACCTTGGATGAGGAAGAGTCATTATATGATTGAACCTAATTGCATTATAACATTTGACAGACTGCATGTAAATAAGAAAAGAATTTAATATTGTGGCTACAGAGTACCGTGGTTTGTTAAGGAAAATAAGTGAAAATTGATCTATAAGAAAAGTTAGCTTCTTTGAAATCACATCCGCACTATCGTCAGAACTGTTTTCTATTTCCACTTTCAACCTTGTCAAAAGATCTGTTATTTGAGCTATGAGTATTCTTTTATCATCTCTATTCATACCTTGGCTGTAGTCTGTACAAAATTGAATAACTTGTATCAATTGACTCCATTGATATAAATGAGATGTCCTCAAAATTGGTACATCAGCATTTATACTGACTAGGTTATTTTGGATGATGCTGCCATTTATGTGGACTTCAACATCCAGATTATTGTTAATCCTAATACTACTGGTAACTTTAGGTATGTCATTCGCTTGTAACTTATAAACTATACAAATATTGTCATTCATAAACACAGACCAGTCATAAATTCCACAACCCTTTAACTTTCCCACCACTTCCGCTGTAAAATGCTCAAACGATGTTACTTTGTTTTCCTCTTCTAATCTTATTTTTTCTTTTTTTTCTGCATCTTCCTTCCTTTTATTATTTACATTATTTCCTTTCATCTAATGATTTTCTTTTCTTGGTTAGATTTTCACTTACACCTACAAAATTTTGTGAATTTGGAAAAAGCTTTGGCACAGCGTAACTATTAAGAACTGGCCTTTCCCTACGCCTTTCATGCCATTCCCCATTTATGTCTTGGAACTTTTCAGTCAAATTTACATCATCCTCATGAAAATGTTTAATACATACCAAAGAGCTTGCATTGGGTTCCCAATCTGTTCTAGAAATTGCACGAATCCACGCCCTACACAATTCAGGATTCTTCGGGAAAGAAAATGTACTAGTAACTCCTTCATCTTTTACACTGTTTCTATAATTTGATTTGCAACCAGGAACAACACATGTTCGAGGCATCTCAAGATCACTTTATTACTTGCACTTCATAAATAGTGAATAAACATGGTTTCTAATTCACTTTGGTGACTTAATTTTACCCACTTCACTGGTGAAAATACCCAATATAACCCACTTAGCTCAGTGAAGAGTTAGGCCTATATACCGGTATTTATCTATCTTATGGAAGGATTATTTTCAAAATACCTATATGAATAGACCAATTAAATAGATAACATACAAATTTGACAGATATTTATGAATAATAAGTACACGATGATAAGCCTATAGTCCTGAGGATCAAAATCCGGTATCTGCAAGCAACCCTATTGATTCTTCTGTTGGTTAGTATAAAATTAATAACTTAGGCCTATGTATGCCAAAAGCAATAGGGCCTATATGGAGGTTAGGTTAGGTTAGTCAGTTGTTAAGATGTTTCTGGCAGTAACTTAAAATTTGGGTTCTGAAAATATTGCTAAATGTGTCCAAGCTAACTTTTGACGTAAGAAAGTTAAACTAACATAAGTAATTTAAACTAACTAGCATAAGTAAGTTAAAAGTAACCATAATAATCGTCTAAGGCAAACGCACCAATAACTTAGTTGACACTTAAGGTTAAGAATGAAAATGAAACAATAAATTTCTCAAATACGTTATTATGTTAAGTTATTAATTAAATTTATGAAATGATTAACTTACTGATAAATAAATATTAGGCCTAAGTAGAATTTGTACAATCACTTGTACATTAATCTATAAACTCTTTATGTTAGTAATTAAAATCAATTTAAATAAACAAAATCATTTTTAAATATATTAACTTAACACTTAGCAAATGTATCAGTAGGCCTGGTTTACAAATGAATTTGTGAATTTTAAAAGTTATCAATATTTGACATCTAGCATACCAATAGCTGACACCCAGGGCACCAGTAGTTAAAGCCGGGTTTTCCTAGGCGCGTAGTCGGCCAGCGGAGAGAGGAACGCGGAGAGCGGACTCAGCTTGTCTTAGGTAATTTAATGTTACTGTTTTCCTAGCAGCGGAGCGGAATGCCATGTTAATTTCAATTCCGCTCTCCGTTGTCCGCTCTCCGCTGGCCGACTCCGCGTCTAGGAAAACCCAGCTTAACACTGTGATTCTTTTAATTATTTTTATGCAGGCTAGACCTGCACTAACTTATATTTTTGTATAGGCCTAGAAACTAGTCTTCCCTCACAATTAATTGTTTAATTTTATTTTAAGTCTTGCGTTTATACTTAAGTTAATGGCTCAAACTATCTTAAGCTAGGCTGTAAAAAAAAGATTGGCCTTAAATATACCAATCTAAAAATAAACAGCATTATACATAGGCTAGGCCTAAACTTAATTCTACAATTGGCTGTGAGTTAAGTTAAGTAGCCTATGATCCTATAGTTTTGTTTTGCAGCACTAAACTTAGCCACATACAACCCTACTGTCACATCTTCAACGGTCTTCTGTAAGTTAACTTTAGTTTGCTCTTACATAAAGAACAATTTTAACTAATTTAATTACCAAGGAGGTAATTTAATTACGAAGGACGTGACCGAGACTAGCGATGTGTTAGTTAGGTTAACCTAACCTAACCGGCCAAATGAAATAATCGGTACGGTATATCAAATTGGCTAGTCTAGGCCTATAGGCTTATATAGGCTAGATATTTTCCATTTGAATGAGTGTAGGACAGAGACTAAAGTGCAGCCATAAGTTAAAATAAAGGGTTTGGCTTACACACTTAAAGTTGACAGGACATTTCCCAGTAGATGACACGTCAACCTCCGTCAACTAAGCTGAATAACCAAAATATCACATAATATTCCTTAAGTTAATAGCCTAGGCCCAAGATAGTGTTAGGCCTATCACAAACATCTTTAAACCCATCAACTAGTATACTTACCAATACCAAAGCTTGTGTTAGCTTAGCTGTACCAGTAGATGCCAATGACAGGCCTGTAAGCCTAAACGGCTGCACTTTACTTTACGTCCTACACTCATTCGAATGAAAATATTTATTATTCGATAAGTTATATCGTTTGGTCAGTTAGGTAAGGTTAACCTAACCTAACTAACCAAACAATTTATCGAATAAAACAATTGAATAATCGATAGGCTTAATTTCATTTCAATGAATGTAGGACGTAAAGTAAAGTGCAGCCGCCTAAACTATTAACTTAGGCCTACCTAAGTTAGGCATATTACTCTTGTTTCAAAAGTGATTTATAAAACACAAAGACGTTTGTCTTTAACTAATAAATGTTTGATTTGTACAGTAAAGTGTAAACTTAAGTTACTGGCACGGTGTCAACTCAACTAAGTATAAGTAAGTAGGCCTAAGTAAGCTACTACTGGTACTACTGGTACTGGTATAACCTTATCAGAATTTTTGTTTACTAGGCTACTAAGTTAGTGAGCTTTCTGGACGGCCCTGCTAAGCCTACTAACCAACAGAACAGTCACAGTTGCGAGAAGATAAATTATTTTGAGCTTCAATGCTAAACCCGGGCTTAACTTACCTAGTTTTGAAATGAGAATTGTTTTAGAATAGGATAGGCTAGGGCTAGGAGTAGGACATTGGACGGATTGGTCACTGGGCTAGTGGGTTAGGTAGGGCTATAAAAAACGACTCCGGTTTGAATGTAGACATAGATTTTCAATTAAAATTGTTTTGGTTTAGAACACTACATGTTTTATATTAAATATTTTAATATATTTATAATCATACATTTATATTTAAATAAATAATCCGCAAATTACTGAGCTGGTGTCACTTGCTCTCCATGTTATCTTATGATGATGGGACTTCCGGGGCTGGACAGCACCACTTGCGACGTTGCCAATTCTACAAGGCCGCGGCCTGTAGTTAAAGGCGGCCGTGGCTGTCCATTGGCGTGGCGACCACGCCTGTTATTGACGTGGCCCCACGACAGTGTAAACCCAGTTTAAAGTTACACAGGTCATCACACACCATTCTACACTCATCCTTCGCTCATATTTGGGTTAAAATACGCACCTAGGTGGCGTCCCCATCTCAATGATTGATTGAGCGGAGCGAGCGAAGCTCTTATACGTCGACTCTTATGCATTTCGTAATACGCAAACTCCTCCTAGACGGCTGAATCAATCGTTTTCAAATTTTGCATGGTGATAAAGACCATATCGGTGAGTGCCAACATCTATATGGCGTTAAAAAAGTCTCTCAGGAATCCGCCCCCCTGGGTCTCAAAGTTTCAATGTAATCCTTATGGAATCAATATTTGACACATAAACAACGACATATGATCAGCTGTTGACTTTTGAATGCAGTAGATAAAGAAATAGCTGAAAGCATTATTCCACATATATTAGAACAGAAACGGTATGGATCATAAATTTAATCAAATGACGACACTAGCTTGAGGTTCGTGACGTATGAAGTGGTGAAGAAAGAAGTAAAGGCGAGCAGTCTAGAGTGTGTAAACTGTTTATGACGATTAGATTAAGGTATCTGCATTCCTAAAATTCTATGGTAAGGGAGGAAAACAGGTCCACGACGTAGGAAGTGGTGAAGGAAGTAGTAAAGGCGAGCAGTCTGGAGTGTGTAAACTGTTTATGGCGATTAGATTAAGGTATCTGCATTCCTAAAAGTCTATGGGAAGGGAGGAAAACAGGTCCGCGACGTAGGAAGTGGTGAAGGAAGTAGTAAAGGTGAGCAGTCTGGAGTGTAGAAACTGTTTATGACGATTAGATTAAGGTATCTGCATTCCTAAAATTCTATGGGAAGGGAGGAAAACAGGTCTGCGACGTAGGAATTGGTGAAGGAAGTAGTAAAGGCGAGCAGTCTGGAGTGTGGAAACTGTTTATGACGATTAGATCAAGGTATCTGCATTCCTAAAATTCTATGGGAAGGGAGGAAAACAGGTCCGCGACGTAGGAAGTGGTGAAGGAAGTAGTAAAGGCGAGCATTCTGGAGTGTGGACACTGTTTATGACGATTAGATTAAGGTATCTGTATTCCTAAAATTCTATGGGAAGGGAGGAAAACAGGTCCGCGACGTAGAAAGTGGCAAAGGAAGTAGTAAAGGCAAGCAGTCCGGACTGTGGGAACTGTTTGTGACAATTAGATTAAGGTATCCGCAATCCTAAAATGCTTGGGAAGAAAGGAAAACAGGTCCGCGACGTAGGAAGTGGTGAAAAAAGTAGTCAAGGCAAGCTGTCCGGAGTGTAGGAACTGTTTATGACGATTAGATTAAGGTATCTGCAATCCTTAAATGCTACGGAAAGGGAGGAAAACAGGTCCGCGATGTAGGAAGTGGTGAAGGAAGTAGTAAGGTGAGCAATGTGGAGTCTAGGAGGATTAAACATTAAGGAGAGGACACGCTGTAGTTTCGTTGAAGCCAGCGTACTGAGGAGGGGGGGGGGAGGCAGCGCTACTCTCCCGCCCCCCTCTCATACTGCGTTGTATGCGTTACTGGAAGATTTGGTAACAGAAATATCAATTGACTATTTAAAAATTAGACTTCATCATGCTACGAAAATTAAAAAGTTAAATTCTAACCGTAATATTAGGAACCTATTAAGAGGAAAGTCATATTTATGAACCAATATTACGTTCAAAGGTGAGTAATTTACACAAGGACGACTTGTATTTTAGAATTCGTTGTCCTTGTTTTTATTTTTTGCCATACTTGTATTGTGTATTATTTATAATACTCTAACCAGAGCGCGGGACTCCGGTTCATGGGGTCCCGGGTTCAAATCCCGCCATATCACCAATGGATTTTACTGTTCATAAATTAAAACTCAAATCATAAGTAGTACTGTATGTGTATTTGAACATTTTCTTAAAGAGAAATAAAATAGGTTTTAATCCTTTAAAAGAATGATAAACGCACTTTGGCGTCAGAAGACGCGATGATTGTTGAACATTTACACTTTTTACTCGAAGTTTCTTTGGGCAAACAGATCAAATATAGTTCAATATGATATTAAAAAAATCAAGAATTTGTTACCAAGAAATTGTTTTTTTTTTATGATTGTAATTTAATTGTAACGGCTGTTGGTGTAAAAAAAAGTTAGAGTGGCTTTGCATTTTTTCTTAACTTTGGCTATTTAAAATCACCTGTCTAGCACATCAATGACTTAAAACTGGTAAAAAATTATATTAACAAATCGAGAAAACTATGAAAAATGCTAATTTAAAATGTATTTCACCACCCGAATTAAAATTTTCATGTTAACCTATTATTAGTAAGATTGTTTTATAAACTGGAAAAATAAAAAAAACTTTATTGTGATTATTTTTATAAATACCACTTTTAAATATAGGTAAATATATATTTTTTATTTCGAGAAACTCTTAAGGAACATAAATAAATTGTTAATTTTTGTAGATACATCATATTTTTTTCAAAAACGTAATTATAGTAATCATATGTTCAAAGTCCAGGTCAATTCATTCAACTTTGATCTTCAATAATAAATAATAAATAATAGTTTTTATAGGAATGATTGACACCGTTCGATAGGAAATTTAATTTACTTTAAGAATGCCATCGGTGAATAACACGGGTGTTTTAGTTTAGCGGCAATTTTAATTCGAAACAGCGCGCGTCGCGTTTTTCCCTATCTCTCCCATGTTATAGCCGAGGCTTTTTGCCACTCTACGGCTCCGCGTGCCCCTCTAGTGTTCTGCTAAAGCTGGCTTCACCGCAACACGTGTATTCCTATTCGCGTGCCCTCTCCTTAATGTTTAATCCTCCTAGTGTGGAGTATGGTAACTGGAAACCGTTTGTAGCAGTTTTATTGTATCTGCAATGCTGAAATATTATGAGAAGGAATAGAAGCATGCCCATGACATAGGAAATGGTGAAAGAAGTAGTAAAGTCTAGCAGTACGGAGTGTGGGAATGTTTGTGGCAATTAGAGTAACGTATCTAAAATACTAAAATGCTATGGAAAGTGATGAATACAGGTCCACGACGTAGGAAGTGGCTTAGGAAGTAGTAAAATATGAGCATCAGCATAGTGTGAGATCCGTCTGTGGCAGTTAGATTAATGTATCTTCAATACTAAAATGCTACGAGAAAGGAAGGAAACAGGTCTACGACGTAGTAAATGGTGAAGAAAGTAGTAAGGCTAGCAGTGCCGAGTGTGGGAACTGTCTTTGGCAAATACATTAATGTATCTGCAATCCTAAAATGCTATGGGAAGAGAGGGAAACAGGTCCACGACGTAGGGTGTGGTGAAGGAAGTAGTAAAGGTGAGCAGTGTTGAGTTTGGGAATGGATTAATGTACCTGCGATGCTAAAATGCTACGGGAAGAGACTGTAGACTGTATGTTAAAATGATTACGAAGCAGGAATCGATACATATTGAATTTTCGATACATGCAATTGTTTACAATCGAAATTTACAACTGAGTTGACAACAGCTGATTTTTACTCCATAGAGGCTAAAAAACCATTTTTACTCCCTAAATATTAAAAATGCTACTTTAGACCCGCAACGCATGCATTCAAAACTACTGTTTTTACTTTAGTATGACAAAAACAATATAATATGAACCCTTGATGACTCCGCTCAATTTTGTGGATGCCTCTGCAAACGCCACCTAGTAATTGATCAATTTAAAATTTATAAAATTATTTTTTCCTACAGTTACCTTTACCTAACACATGTTCTCTCACTGATTTGAGAAAGCAAAAATGGTATTTACTCAGGGGAGGTACAGAAGAGGCTACGATGACAGCTGTGGACTTCTTATTAGCTGAAGGAATGCCATTACCGAAACAATACGGTCAGTGGCCATCGGCCTCGGTGGTCTAGTGGTCAGCGTGCCGGGCTGATATGCTGAAGGTCCCGGGTTCGAATCTCGCTGATAGCACTAACTTTTTGTGCAAGATATTTTCATTATCAGCAAGTTTGGTTGGTTTGGTTCGGTTATGACAGTTTAATTTTATTATAAGTCATTATAAATTTTAATTTAGCAATTTCTAGTTTTATTTAATAAACAGAATTATTTTTTCATTACTAAACATTTGTTATATTATTTAATTATCAGCAAGTTTGGTTAGTTCGGTTAGGTTATGATAGTTTAATTTTATATTTTAAAAATTATAAAATTGAATTTGAGGCATTTATAATTTTATTTTATGAACAGAACGATTTTTGCGATTAGTATTAGTAAACCTTCATTGCCAAAGTGCTCTCTACTACAGCGCTGTTCACGGAGGAATTTTGAACTAATGCCTCATTCGTACCTCCCCTAAGTCAGACCCAGCAAAAATAAGTGGACAATTTGCTCATCAGTGACTCCAGATTTGCAACGCGAAGGCACGAAAGTGGCCAATTCGCTCATCAGTGAGACAATGTTAACATTGTCTCACTCTAATTACTTTGTCTAACTCCAGATTTGCAACGTGAAGGCAAGTTTCTTTTACCAATTTATTTGTTTTATGGTAACTGTAGGAAAAATATAATGTGCAACTGCAACTCGAGTGCAAAGTGCAATCGCTTCACTTGAGAACACTAGTTGCACTAAATAACTATTGTATGTAAGTTAATGTTTAAGAGATTAAGTCATCATTGTATACCATTGTAAATTGGTTCTTGACCGTTGGAAGGTAAAATAAATAAAACGGTGTCAGCAATCTGACTGACACATACTTTCTCCCATTAGCTTGTCAACAAGTTGCAAAAAGTCCTTAATGTTTACAGGAATGAGGGGTTAAAATATTTAGTTTATAATTGTAAGGAAAATAACAGACAATTTTCAATCATAGTCTGTTTTTTCCGAAAATCTATTTTTTCCGTTTTTCCATGGATTTTATTGGGAAAATAACAAAATGTACAATAACTTTTGAACGTAATTTTAACAGGAATGGGAGTTATACAATTTTGTTCAGAATTTGAACGGCTAAAACACACTGTAACACAACTGTTCTGTATGTACCAACATATGTAAAGAATGTTATGTGCAAATAAAATTTACTTTCTCCATATACTATGTATAATAAGGGGGAAAAAGTAAAAATGTATACAAAAAATAAACATTGAAAGTTTGACCCAGCAATTTGAGGAGTTTGCTAGTTTGACTTTGATATGTGTTGTTGAACATCAAAATTCAGATCTGTTTCTAAATTGTAATTTGGGGATTAAGTAATAGTAGTTTACGCAACGATTGCGTTAAGTTAGTCTTTACGACACGAGTAGAAAATTTAAGGAAGGCTCGTGCCTTAAAAACTTCTACGAGTGTCGTAAAGACTATTAACGCGAGTTGCGTACACTACTTTACCTACGACAGTTTTTTAATTACTAACAATCTGTTTTTACTTACTAACAATCACTACTCATAACTTCTTAGAGAGGTTATGTTTTCGTTTATTGTCGTTGCCACTGAAAGTGATGCAACGACTTATTGTATAATCAGCTGATTTCATGTAATTACGTGTTTGTAAAACTTCGTTAAATAATAAGTTACCTTTTTCAGGGAATAGGTTCTGTTAGCAGCATTCTTACTATAAATACTGTATCAGGTAGCCTACAATTAGGGTAATATTGCATTTAATTTTTTAGATCTCAGCAATCAGCATCGAATATTATAAGCAGTTTGTGCTCTCATTTCCATCTCGTCAACTTCATTTTCACTAACTGACATTTTTAAAACAGTTTAATCTACCTTCCTTTAACTTCCACCAACTTAGGTTAAGAATACGCGAGTGTCAACAGGAACAAGTAAGATCATAAGATCAACAATTTAAATTTTCAACTGATCAGCTGATTAGTTGACGTTCGAAGCATTACAATTTTACTTCTTTTCCCTCAATCCTCGAAGCTCATTGGGCCGTTACCCGTGTTGTTATGAGAAAAACTATGCTGTTATGAAATGAAACTATGGCTGTTATGAAAGTAAACAGCTGAAGTGAAACTTTTCAATTCTATTTTTAGATTGATATCCTTCTTTTACATGGAACACAAACTAACTTAAACATACCTACAAAGAAACATCAAAAATACTCTAAACATATATGTGTAACTAACAATCAATATATGTTCTCAGGTTAAAGAAGTGTCAAAATAACCAGCCCAGGCAACCATACAGAAGAAACTTCCACATGAGAACACAAGCCCAGTACAATCCTACCATAAATCCCGCCATAACTCCAGGATAACTGTGAAGCATCAAAATCCAAACAAAAAGAACAAACGAAACCATTTCACGGTCACCTCTTCCAAAATCGCTAAAAAACCTTACAAAAAACCTTACCTGTAGCTCCCTATACACCCATTTCAACAAAAACTCCATGTATTAAAATTTATGGCAACAGTATGCTATAAATGCCGCAAACATTATAACTTATGACTTTGGCCTAAACAGTAAATTTAATGTATCTAGTACTGTCATTCCTAATGCTAAGATGGAACAGGTATTAGCTAGTGAAAATAAAGATAGAGTCCTTTGACAAGGAAAGTGTTGATGTTATTGTCGGTGGGACGGTGGCATAAACAATATTGTTAACTCTGGATGTTGTGACGATTTTGATTCTATATTGAGTTCTTTCTTTAGTGAGGTATACCAAACAGACATAACAAACCTTCCTTAAATAGTGCCATATCCTCAGTCCATTCACAATTAATATCTCTTTCACACACTTACAAAAATGTTACATTCATGCATGTTAACTCTTTTTCCCGTCAACTATACATCCGGCACGGACTACACTTGAACCATAAGGGGAAACTAGCCTTAACAAAACTTCTGGCAAATCTTTTTTAGGAGAAGCCTGAAACCCTCCCAGGGTCCCTTGGGCACTTTTCCTCAGCCGAGGATTAGGAATCAGCGTTTGAGTATAAAATTTCTCCACCAAAACATAAGAAGCCTCTTTTCTAAGACGGACGAGCTCGAGTTATTAATAGGGGATGAGTCTCCAGTCGTCAAATGTCTGACCGAACATTTTCTAAACAGCAATGAAATTGTTGATTCAAAACTGAATAACTATGGCTGCAAATCATCACTCTGCAGATCAGCTATAACAATGTTGGAAATTTTGGAGGAGAGGAGGATCAGGTATATGGTGCCAACCTGACATTAATTGTGAGCTTCTACACTGCAGTGAGTTTGTTGAAGAAGGTGGCTGCTGTATCTGTGACTATTAACTTTAACATCAAGCTGTTGGTAGTAGCAGCGTATAGACCACCGTCTGGTCATCTTGATACACTTCTAAAGTTCTAAACTTACTAGGTGAATGCTTGAATAATTATCATATGCGCCATGGTACTGGTACTACTATAATCATAGGAGACCTTATTGCATGTTTTGTTACTTCTCCAATCTGTGATGGTCTACATGTGGGAAATTACAATTATAAATTATAAAAAACAAGTCATAGTAAAATACTTTAAATAATTGTTTACAATATTTACACTGGTTCATGAAGGTAGAAGGTATAAAATAAAGGTTAACAATCATGTGTCAACAGGCCAGGATCTTGTTGAAGACGGCAGTGTCTAGGTTGCACGTGAAGGTTCCCCAAGGATGGAGTTGGGTAGAGTAATATCTTCTCAACACTTCCCTCACTTCACCGGGAGTGATTGGTGGGGATCCTTCCAGCTGTAACAATTTAGAACTATAAAAAAATTAAAATTTGCGAAGATCGGCTACAGTAAAGATAGCTACATGAAATACAACATAATAAATACCTGGGGCTTTTTTAGTCATGTCTGGTTTTAAATTAACACTAGAGGGACCTTTGTGATTCCGAATAAAAAAGATTGAAGTGTCTTCTTGCATGAATAAATCAATTCAGTTAATGGAGTATTCAATATAAGGTAAGTAATAAATAAATGGTATCAGAAATCTGACATATATTTTCTCCCATTAGCTTGTCAACAACCTTAATCATGGGTAAGCAATGAGAGTAACAATGATATTTAATCGGTAAGATCACAAAAGTTGCATTAACTTGTGAATCGTAATTTTTACAGGAATGGGGTTTGCACTATTTTGTAACGACAAGGACCATAACAGACGGACTTCAACCAGAACCGTTAAATCCATTCCTTTTTTCCTTAATTCCTTTTTTAAAATCCATTTTTCTGTTTTTTATGGGAAAATAACAATAGTTACAATACTTGTTGAACCGTAATTATTACAGCAATAGGGGTTGCACTATATTAGTAAGAATTATAAGGACCATCACATAACTAATTTCAATCAAAACCAAATTTTTTTCTGACATACAATTTTCTCTTATTTTATGGGAAAATTAAATAAGTTACAATAACTTTTGAACCCTAATTTTTACAGGAATGGGATTTCTACCATTTTGTTCACAATTTAAAGGGTTATAACATACTAAATGTGTATCAAAATCAGACTAAAGGTGTCTCGCCACTAATACACCACTAACCACTCCCCTCCACTCCACCTATCACTTGATTTTGAAGAGAAATCATGATTTTCCTAGTTCAGAAAAATATCGTAGTCCAGTTCCAAGCAAGACAAAAATTTATATCCAACAAGACGTGCTAACAATTACGCTCAAGATTAAATTTCCCACTATACAAATTACCCGCAACTCATGTCTACGCACAGGCCCCTGCCTATGTAGACCTTTTCCTTATAATTTGATAAGGTATTTTTTTTTTCTCTTTGTGCCATTTAGATATAGTATCCTTTGGTAATTATTTTTTTTTTAAGTTAAGGATTGTATAATAGTTATGTAAATACCATGAATTATACGAAGTAGTTGGGAAATAAAATATTATTTCATTTCATTTCACTCTACGGCAATAAACTAGTACTCAGACGACCTTTACACTACCACGGCTGGACGCCAACTGACCTAGTGGCCTGTGACGCGAATGGCGATGCTACCCCCTCCACTTTCCACGCAAGAAGCAAACGGAGCTTATTCAGAACTGCCCCTGAATGTGGGGGTATTCTTAAAATAAAAAAAGCCTTATCGGGAACAAACTTTCCATGTAGCGTATTAATTTATAGATTTTAAGTTTTTGATAACAATGTTAAACTGATTTACATGGGTTTGGATTAGGTCTTCAAATATAGATGTTTTTAAAGTAAGAGATACTTTAATTGTGCATTTTTTAGATATGATATATTTACGCATGTATTTTACGGAAAGTAAATAAAATAAACGTCTTATAACACTTAAAACATATATTTACGCTTATACTGTTACTCACAAGACGGTAAATACACAAAAAAGATGGTAAGTGGTGATCGATTTTGATTGGACACTCCAATCATCATCAGACCCAATAGGCGAATCACCATTAAGAATGATGGGATCTGATTTGAGGGAGATTAACCTTTGCACCAAGTCATCAGATGCTGAAATATAAATTTGGTTTGTGCAAACATCCTCATAGTTAAGTGCAGTGCATTACAAAAACCACATTAAAGAACAATAGGCCACTACAAAACAACTAACAAGAGCACATTTTAGAGAAGGCTTTCGTGGGAATTCATGCACCTCCTACCCAATTCTTAGTCGAGTTCATCTTTCTGCATTATATTAGTTGATTCAGACTTATCATAAGAGAATTTACTTATCATAAATAAAAATGAATAACATTCTGTTGCAACAAAAAATGACTGTTATGTCTATTACCTGTCGCTGAGAGGTACCGAAGGTCTCGAATGAGAGTGTAGTGCGGTGCGCTCGACTGTAAGGGTCCAGTGGAGACACAGACGCATCTCGCCGTAGCAGCAGTGCAAGGTCTACAAGCTGAGCAACCGTCTCCTTCGCTAAGTACAGTAACATCTCCACACTGAATGATTTTAACTTGTGTACAGGACAGTCAGGTGCTAGAAGCCGCAACCAATCTAAAAACCTTCCGTTGTTTAACTTAGCACCCAAAAATGTGGCCCGCCTTGACACATTGTAATCTTCAAAGCTTCTGCAAAAATAAATCAAAAACTCAGGTGACAAATTGCTTTACACATTTTAAGTAAGAAAATGTTTTAGCCAAAATACCATCTACAATATCTCCGTCTATTTTTTGTGATGCCATTAATCAGGAGTCGGCAAACTTATGAACAGTTGGGTTACAGTATATACAATTAATTCACGGCAACATTTTTGTAGGAATAGGTCCTTTTACTTCATGAACTTCTAATATAATTTATTGAACAAAACTTAAGAATCTGCAATAAATCTTTATGCATTATATTTAAAATTTCAACTCTTTTTATTTATAGTTCAAATTTCATTCCACCAAATTTAATTAACTTTCAGAATACACTCATATTTGGGTTAAAATACATACCTACCCTAGGTGGCGTCCCCACCTCAATATTTGATAATAGATAATAATAAAATTTTTTTTTTTTAGTTCTAGCCGGTCAGTCTATAGCTATACAACTTGTATTTAATGTACGTTAGTTCAATTACAAAAATGTCTGTTCACATAAGTAAAGTCGTGATTGGTAGACCAATTCCTTTAAGATTGTTAGTAAATGTATCAGGAAAGTGTAACTTAATTGCTTAGAACTATCTTCAGTGTTAACTGTATCCACACCAAAATAAAAATCTTCTCCAGATACTTGTTCAAGTTTTGTGTTGTTTATCTCAAAGCAATCATTCTTTACTGGGCAATAAACTTTTGGTGAAATCACTAAAGACGATTGCTTTACTCCCGCGATCACAGCATATCGTGATCATCTCCCTCGGTCGCTAAAACGATCATCTTCCGTGCAATTGCAAGAGATGAAGCCATAAAAAAACAAATATCAATTTGTAGACAGTTTTGTTGCATTGTTTATGACCCAGCTATCAGGACTGAGGAACAATAACCGTCCAAGGTCTATGCCAGTGGTGCTACACCTATTTTACTACGTCAGTGCCGTCTTGGAGTGTAACCGAGGGCTTGAAAAAAAAAACCCCTATGCTGTAGTTGGCCGACCCCTGACCTATTTGGCTGATCAAACAGTTCTACCCTGTGTTGTAGAGTTTGTTCACCTGCTGAGAGTTGACCAATGATCACTGACAATGTGGCATTATTGTATTACAGTTATAATTTTCAGTGATTGATTCAGGTTCAGAGCCCCAGCCTATATTGCTGTGCTCCATTTGGGTAGAACATATAACTTCATAGCAAATTTCCCTACAAGGAAGTAGCTATTACCATAAGAGGCACGACCTGACCCAGGACCGATTTAATTTTTTCATTTTGATGTCTACAGACTCTAAAAACACTACAGTTCAAATTTTAATAAATATAATATATGTGTGTTCCTGAACAAATATATCTCTGCAATATCTCAAGTTATTTTGGTCCGATTTTATAAAATTTGACTTGAAGGTGTAGGGAGGGATAAATTTGGATGAGTTTGTGAACCAGAAAGATTGGGTCATTGGAACAGAGTATTATTGGTTCAATCATTGTTTTTTTCAAATTTTTACACTTAAAACATGAGAATGCCCAATTTTAGCAAATTTCCTTATAGGGAAGTAGCTATTACCATAGCTGGCACTGTAAGACGTAGGCCCGGGACCAATTTACTTTTTCATTTTGATGTCCCCAGAGGCCAAAAACACCATTCGTTCCAATTTTTATATACTTGTTATTATATACTTGTTATTATACAGGGTGGGGCAGCATAACTTCCTTTTTTTAAATGTGCGCCATTTTGGTTGTTCATGTCATAGCGAAGAGCTAGCAGTCTCGTTTGAGAGGCGTTGGAACAGTGAAGAGCATTTGTTTGCCGATCAGGCCTACCTTTTGAGTGGATGTTCAGTGATCGTAACCCAGCGCGCCTTTCAGAATCAGTTTTATTTAGCCCCATTGGCCCTTGTACCGGACCGCAAATCAATTGTTATGTGGTTCAATACGTTTAGACTAACTGCAAGTGCTACAAAACGAAAAACTGGAGTCCCATTAGTTCACTGAGAACATTGAGGCAGTGAGAGCTTCAATGTTGCAAACACCAAGACACGCGCTCAAACAGAAGCGTGTTTTTGTCTTGTGCGCTCAAACATGAGTCTCCACTTGGACTTTCCAATCGTTCTGTAACGAGAATTCTCCATGATGACCTACAATTCCATCCATAAAAGATGGTGATTGAGCAGGAACTGTCAAAACGCCTTATGTTAATCAGGGGCGATTTGCAATGGCCGGCTCAATCTCTTTTGATTTTTCCTCTTGCGACTTTTTCTATGGGGTTTTTTGAAGTCCCGAGTTTATGTGGACAGCCCAGGGACCCTTCAAGATTTAAAAAAAAACAAGATCCAGGAAGAAATTGCCAACATGACGCCTGCTATGCTTGAAAGGGTAATGGAAGACACTAGAAATCGCAAAAAATCGGTATACTCAATGTATCTAGAATGGGGGACAACACCTGCATGATTTACTCTTCAAAACTACGTAAAACAAAACTTTAGGAATGTACTTACATTGTAAAAACCAAATAAAGTTTGTCTGACTCATACAATGCGTTTTATTAAGCTTTAAAAAAAGGAAGTTATGCTGCCCCACCCTGTACTTGTTAGGAGAAACTCTTTATTTAAATTAACAGATGTTAAAATAAAAATAGGCTTTACTCTGGAAGTAATACCGAAACGGCACACGGAAGATTTCTCAGGTGTCGTTTGACGTCACTAACTGCTGACGTCACTTTGAGGGAACACCATTACCGCAACGATACGGTATGAGCCATCGGCCTCGGTGGTGCAGTGGATAGCGCTGCGGGCTGATAATCCAAATATTCCGGGTTCAAATCCCGCCGGCGGCACTAACTTTTTATCAACAATTTTCATATCAGCAAGTTTGGTTGGTTTGGTTAGGTTATGACAGTTTAATTTTATAATTAAAAAATTATAAAATTGATTTTTAGGCAATTATAATTTTATTTTATGAAAAAACTATTTTTTAGATTAGTAAACCTTTTATTCGATTTTTCCATTTTCAGCACCTTTGGTTAGTTTGGTTAGGTTATGACAGTTTAATTTAATAATAGAAAATTATAAAATTGTCTGTTTCTTCAGACGCAGCAGTTAGTGACGTCAGCAGTTAGTGACGTCAAACGGCACCTGAGAAATCTTCTGTGTGCCCCACCGGAAGTAATACAGTCTGTGGTTAACCTTACAAACTATTTCAAACTACCTCCATATGTTTAGTTGTAAACAAAGGGAATTGAGTTTGATGCTTTGATCTAATGTGAACAGATAGCGCCACCGTTCCCAAAATTTAACCCTTAATTGTACTGAAGTGATGCCCTTTCTTAATATTCTGAGACATATTTGCACATATAAGTGAAAATACCTTTAATTTGACACCTCAAACGTTAAATATATAGATTTCATCCTATGCTATTATATTGTTTGGTCAAAAAATACTTTTTACCTTCCCTGTAGCAGCAATCCTGAGTACCGTAACTTACTTGTTAAATCTAATTGTATTTAAATAGAAAATAAATATGTCATTTTTATGGTTATTTCTATAAATAAAATTACAGTTTTGTCTGTACAAATTATAGTTTGTCTGTAGAATCGTGTAGTTTTTGGTTATTTTTACGTCTAATATCCTAAGGGCCGCTTTCCCCAAATCAAGTTTAACTCTGATCGTGGTTTAAACTCTAGATTAACCTCAGATCCACTTTCCCCAAAATAATTTCTCCGTTTAACCCTCCGAGTGTCCATAGTTTAGGCCTTAATGTCCACCTATTTTTTGCGCATTTGCAAGGTTTTATTAAAACGGATCTGAGAAGATTAAAAACAATGTTAATTCTACTGTTCTATATACCATTTTTTTTGGAAAATCATGGGCTTCAATATTATACATAAAACATAAGGAACATTTGTTTAAAAAAAAAATCTTTAGGTAAAAAAAAATATTT
Organism: Macrosteles quadrilineatus; assembly: GCF_028750875.1. Lineage (NCBI taxonomy): Eukaryota > Metazoa > Arthropoda > Insecta > Hemiptera > Cicadellidae > Macrosteles > Macrosteles quadrilineatus. The sequence goes on along the minus strand of NW_026542595.1, from coordinate 44,876,816 downwards.
TTGAAAAATTGAAAAAAAAAATAAGTTTGCGCTCAATGAAATTGTATAAATTATAGGCCTATAAAAATTTGAAAATAGCCACTTTGTTCTAAATTTAATGAGGATTACAAATATATAATAATATAAGGAAGTAGATTTGCAAATAAATAAGTTATGGGCAAAAAACAGATTTCAGTACATAGCGTTTAGCTAAGAATGCATAGCCTAACCATAGCTAGGAATCTGGCTGATAATTTACATCAATATCACTACCTACTTCTTTAGGATCATCAACCAGCCCTTCAAAATCCCTTAAACCTTCTTATAATGCACCACGTATATCACTACTTTTGATTTTTAACACTAAAACTATGATAAACGTAATAAAACACATCAGTCATCGGTCCGAGGGTAACCTAGCTATTTACAAATACGCACGTCAGCTGCCTGCTACAATTACGATCGGCTCGGAGACCATACAGCGCTTAGAGACAGACCTGGAGAAAGCTTAGAATATAACGGAAAGAACGATACCTAACTCGATCCAGTTCAATCCGATTCAGTCAGTTATAGAGCCTTCGCCGTAAACGATGTCTGCGTGTCGAAAATTCGACAAGTAACACTACACAAAGTGTGCTGCTTGTCAAATTTTCGTCAAGTAACACTGGGAGGGTTAAACTAGGTTTAAGTTAACCCTCCGGTTGAGGCTGGTTTAACGGGCAATCCATGGGTTAAACCAGAAGAGAAGAAGAATAGCTGGATTTTGATTGGCTCTTGGCTGACTAGTTACGTTCGGCAGACGGCAATGACAAAAAATATCCTTGTTTGACGTTAGTCTTGTCAAACATAACCTAAAACAAACTGAACTGGAAATAAATTAAGAAATAGCAAACCAGAACCTATGTAGACAATTAATTCATGACTATTTCAAATTTAAAGATATAAGGCAACAGATATAATGGTTTTACGGCTTTTTAATGCGTAAAGTAGGCCTAAATTATTATATTTTCTGTAGGTAGTATTGTAGTTGTGTACAATCGATAGGTTACCTTGTCCACAGAAACGCAACATTGGTTGGAAAGTTTAATCGCTCATAAGAAGCCTTTTGGTTTGATTTTATTTTAACACGATTCTTACATTACACAAAAGTAAATATTAGTTAACATTCGGGCCTAACCACTAGCCTATTATCATGTGTTTCATAATTACTACTGATTTAACAACTACTGTGGTAGGCCTAAAACTTAAATTTAGTTTAGAAACATTGATCGAACGTATCTAATGCTGAGTAAGCCTATGCCTGGCATTACAAAGATTAGGCTGTTAGGCTCTAGTTTTTAATCCACAAACATTAATTTTGCGTCTTTCCCAACATTTTATTTTCACATGATTGTAATTAATGCAGTTATTTTATGCGTGCAATAGGCCTACTGTTTGATTAAGTTTGAGATTTATTAAACACAAGTAACGAAATGCTTATATAATAGCAGTTGCCTGCAAATAAAAATGTTTCTTTTTAATGTAAACAATTGGAGACAATAAAACGAAACGTAATACAAATAACGAAAACACGAGAAAATTAATGACAGATATGTCATAGTGGGGGGCTAAACAGCTAATATTGCAGACAAAATTGCATAACAGTGTTGCCAACATTGTTGCTTGCAAAGAAATCTAGGTTAAACCAGGGTTAAACTAAACTTTCATGACAAAATAGTGGGGAAAGCCATCCTAAGTTTAACCCACCGATTAAAGTTAACCGAGATTAAGTTAAACTTGATTTGGGGAAAGCGGCCCTAAAAGAGTCTTATCTCAATTTCTGTCTGTCTGTTTGTCTGTCTGTCATTGTGTCTGTGCCCTAACGCCAAATTACGTGGCCTACTCCCAGACATCTAGAGTACCTATCAAGATTCAAACAATTTGAATGTATTTACTGGACTGGTGAGAGTGTCTTTAGCCATTAAAATATAGGCTACTTTGTAAATAAAATAATGGATGTTAAAAAACCTAATTTTGTGCGATTTTTGCCAAGTTTTCTCCCAATGTTTACCAAATACATCATCTATGATATAACAAACAGCTGTTTGGATCAAGATTATTTTTTTAAGCTGTCACTGAAATGTTTACATTAATAATGCTGCTTACTAATATTACAACCTTTTCCGATCACGTTTTGTAAGAAAAACTTAAGCAAGTGAGATTAAAAACATTGTGCCTTACATAACTGATTTAATTAATCGAAGTGCAATTTTTAAATGTGTAACCGTAATCATATATATTAAAACGTGACAGGGTTTTTTTATTTCACAATTCTGAATCAATCACTTGACGGATTTTCATGATTTTTGTGTTGAAAGAAATATAATTTTGAAAACTAGGGAATGTCGAAGCCATAATTTTAGTTTGGGGTTTCAGTTTTTTAGAAAATAAGTTTAAAATTTAAAAAAGTCTAGCAGCCGACGCTAACATTCTAAACTAGCTTTTCGTATAATACCATTTGCTTGACGCAACAGCTGTAAACATTAAGCGTGTGTGACACAAATTCAGCATTTGGATAATAATGGCATACATCGGGTTGACTTATTTATACTACGTGTAATGCTATACTCATTGATACGTTCATTTAATCGGTAACAGGATTAAAGATTATTTAAATATACATGGTAAAATGCTGGATGTTCTAATTTATTTTTTAGTGCGGTCTTTAAAATTTTAAGTTTGTTTTAGTGCAATATAATTTATTTTAACTAACAGCTGGTTGATTATAAAAATATTCTTTTGAACTATATCAGGTTAGTTTATTATTCTGTGATTTTGCCATTGATTATATTAAATAAATAGGATTCTATAACCACTGATGTATACAAATGGAGGCTCTGCCCCAGAGTCTTCAGAGGAAAGTTTATGCAAATTATTTTTCTGTTCGACTTTTTTAGGAAAGAATAGAAAAATAACAATGTTTACTGTTTTAATTCATCTTGGCAGCTTTTTGTTTACAATAAATGTTTAACCGCTTAAACTCTGCTTAGATTATAAATGGAAATATTGACATAACTTCTGTTTTAGTTGACTACTCAATTCCCGTACGTAGGACGGGCCAACAACTCACAAATTGAATTTCACTTAGTCTGCAGGCTTGCTGCAGCGTGGATATTTTATACTACTGTGCTCAATCGATGGCAAAACAAAATTATATAGGCCTAATATTTTTGTATTAGGCCTACAAACAAAATAAGATTAGGCCTTAACTTACCACAAGCCAAACCTTAAATCTAAATTTACTTACTTCTGAGACATCATCTGAGTACGGTAATCTGCCATGCGTAATCGCTCCATCTTGACAGAATCAACAGTAGTCACTTCTTCTAGGTTGATCCCTATAGACAGTAGAAACTGCAAGCATATTTCCTTACGTTTGGATTTGCTGGGATCTGGTGTTAATGGAACTAAATCCTCCAACCTCGTCATATCATCTTCGCCTAATGAACTGGTCAAATTTTTTTTCATCTCCTTGAAACCTAAAAATAAATAGATGGGTCACAAGTGATTCAACAAATATAATAAGATATACACTAACAGTTAAGACAATTATGTAGAAGTCAAATTACCAGTATTCTTTTAGATCAATTTGAATATTGAAAACAATAATTAAAACGACTAAGGCCCTACTCAGCTTTTTACGACATATTTTGAGATGTTGTCCTGAAACGTTGTTCAAACTTGAAATTGAAAACAAAACCTATATATGTCGTTAAACACATTTTGAATAAAATAGTGGTAAGTACGGTATATAAAGTTAATATTAATAAGTAGAATGTTATAATGTGGCTGTTTTATTGATTAAACCTAGGACTACCTATATAAGAAATCATTCTTTGCAGCTTGTGAACATCTTTGCGCAAAATAAATAGAATATCCTGGGGGTATATGCCTTCCACCCCTCTACTGTCAGCCACTTCCACAGCTTGCGTGATGATGCAAACCAGTTGTCGAAGCACTATCTCCTCAATCACAGAGGCAGTGGTCAACAGAGGCGTAGGACTGTCTCCCAACCCAAACATCATCATCTGAATTTCTGTAAAAAATAGAAAAATTAAGAGCCAAGTTATCTAATCGTACAGGTAGTAAATAATTTTACATAAATCAACAATAACTTAACTCATCAGGAACTTTAAATATCCTAAGCTAATATATTTAGCCTATTACATAAAAAATACATATTCAACTAACTTACTGTGACGTAGCCTGGTCAAATATTTTTTTTATGTTTTGTCTAAATGTTTGTGAGTGCGTGTTTAGTGTTTTAACAACCTCAATATAAGTAAGATTGATAATTATTCTAGAAACTATCGTATTCTCCCTTAGAGGAGGTATTAGGAATCTTTATAGATAAAATCAAGGTAAAACAACCTCTTAACTTTTATGTTAAGAGAACTAAAGACTACCGGTATCATTATTTACAATTGTAGGCTATCAACCTTAAATTATGACTACACCGTATTTTTCACTATTTCATATTACCTTTTTCTTTACCGAAACCAGCTAAGCATGCCAGATAGCATAGCCCTTTAGATAGATGTGTCGTATCAGTACCATAACAAATCAAATAAGCCCCTAAGTAAGCCTAAATCACTGATATGTTTGCATCACAACTATTTACCTTAGATAGCCTACATAAACTTGTGGCAGTGGATCAACCCTAGAATTTGTTAATCAGTTATTAGAAATAATAGTCCAGGATGTTAAAATAGCCATGTCTTTAAGACAGTGCTAAATTTTTATTATTTCAAGGGTTCAGGGCCTTGGGCAAGCTGTTATCAATAAAAACAACCATGTTTTGGATTCAATTAATGTTTTGAGATAATGAATATTATTACTACTTTTAAATCATGTCTGAGAGCCTACAAAAGGGAAGGTCTATTTCATGATTTTGTCTTATCTGTAGTGTATGGACGGTGTTACTACAAGTCGTGATGTACCAGTAAGTTAGGTCGCGACCCATAACTTACTGCTGGTCTAAGTTACCGTTTGTCCTAACTTAAAAGTAACTTAATGAACAATGGACCGGATGGCTTGCAGTAATCTAGTGATTGGCTAATACAGTAGAAAGACGATACACCATCTTAACCTGGCCTGAGCCAACTTAAAGCAGACCGTCAGACCTATAGTCTGATTTTTACCGGAGTGCGGCTGGAGCTCAGCCCTACCTGCGAGGGACCCGACTCACGCACGCACACTCACCACCGTCCTAATTGCCTGAAAGCCCAGATCCCCTATTCACTAAGTAGAAATATAACATCTGTTGTAGGATACCTCAAAATTGCAATTCGTTTGATGTTAGATATACAGTAAAATGGTTAGTGTTTAATAAATTTTTTGTTTAATTCAATGAAAAATGAGTCCAAACACGAAATGATTATGACAAGTAGTTAGCTAATAAAAACGTGTTAAAATATTCGTAACTTTTACACTTTATAAGCAAAATATATATTGTTTGGTATCATTTTACTAAGCATTTTGAGCTGAAGTCAAAAGCGTTACCAGATTTTATAACAAACGTAAAATTACAAAAATTGATAGTTTAATTTCCGTGAGCCAGTGATGACTCGCGCGGCAGGACAATGGTCCGTCCCACGTCCGTCCTAATCCCTTGCGTCTGTGTGTGTGAATAGGGTCGACCCTTCAGCCAGCCGCTTTCCGTCAACAATCACACTATAGGCCTATCTTAGGTTTATCTCTGCTATCTTGGAGTAATTTGATATTAACCTGAAACCAAGTCATTTCGTGAACAATTCAGACGAGCAAGACATAATAGGTAAGTTAACGGCTAGTATAAGCCTATTAATTTTATTCTCGCAAAAAGAAAAAAATAACAAATTAAGTTATTATGGTTGAACTAAATAAGCATAGGGTAGGTAACTACGAAATAGATGTCACTTTGCTTTCAGTCTCCTTTAAATAGGACCTAGACCTACCTTTAATGAATGAAATATTATCTTTTGAAGATTCCGGTTGTGTGCAAATGGAATTCATTTTGGATAGTAACAATGATCATTTATTTGCAAAATGGAACTGTTGAAGTTGTACAGAGTACTTTGAGTCTCTTTTACGATGCAAAAATAGTCTGTTGGAAAAGTGGTAAAGTTATTACCCTAGTGAAACAGAAATATGAAATAAACAATAAATATAAATAAAAACAAAGACCAGAAGCAGACGATACTATTATGTCCCTCCATTGCGAGCCTTTCAAGACCGGAAAATGCCGCGCGTCTGCGCATGCGCAAGTAAGCGTTATTCGTAACACTTGTAACAGCTGCAGCTGTTTCAGAAAATCACACTAGTATCTCCACTGCAACTCTTGCAACAATCTACTTGAAACTGGAACGGTTCTCCCGCGCTAAACTCCAAACCATTTAATTACTGTAACTGAATGAAGAATTTTACAGATTATGTTTATGTATGTGTTACTTTACTTACTGTAACCTCTGGCACCTCCTTTATTTTATAAAATAAATTTTAAGTAACTTCTGTGGGCTACGTTACCGTTATCATCTATTTATCTATCTTCAATTGTATCCAAACATGTTTTCCAAAAGAGAAGATCCCAATTCTCATTTAATTTTTAATGGTCTAAGCTTTTTGAGGATTATTGGCATCTTGCTTATAATGGAATGTATAACTAAATGTAAATGTTCAACAAGGCTAATACCATTGAGTATAAACCTAACCATAAATGCTAATACATGATAATTTATTTTATTCACTAGCGCTTTCAGAAACTAGGTTTCCATTCAAAAGCGCTAGTGAATAAAACAAATTATTTTATTGGCCTTGCCTTGTTGAACATAGCTGGCTCATTAATTGGAATCCTTCTGTACTTCTCGTCCATAAACTAAAAATAAACTTTTCCACATAAACTACAAAGTACTCCAGTGTTATTGATGTCTTCCATTACTCGTTTTTCTCAGAATTTTCGCATTGAAGAAGGAGCACAAAATCATCAATGATAAATGACCTCCGCAACACAGCAGCAATCAAAATCTATCAATAACTAACCCCAACTTCAACTCAGACATAACTCGATCATAACATAAAGAATAACAAACGATATGAATAATAATTATGAGGAACTAGTTGCAGTTGCAGTGCAGTCAAGATAAATACTACGACAACGACGCTAGTTAGTGGTTAGTGACCGTGACTTTCTGAAATAGCTGCTGCTACGCCACCAGTTACTAGCGCATGCGCAGAAGCGCGGCATTTTCCGGTCTTGAAAGGCTCGCCCTCCGTTAGTGTTCGGTATCGAACATCAATGTTTTCAAAATATCGATGTTCGGAGGTCGATGTTCGATGTTTTTACCAACGATGTTAGAAAGTCGATGTTTTACTACCATCGATGTTTTGGTATCGATGTTTTTTTTTTGGCTGAAGCTGTTTGTCGCAGATCGTAAAAGTCACAGTTAAAAACTGTATAGCTCTTTACAATATAAATATCTATCAAGTTAATACTTGTTTCTCAGGGGACAGCTCACTTACTCTACAGATCATAGACTATACGAGCTTTTTAAATAATATTGAAGGTTCACTTGCACTACAGGCTCGTATACTATACGAGCCTATCGAAAATAAAAAATAAATGAAGAGGGTTCACTTACTCTACGAATCATTGTGCCTATGAGCCTCGTGTATTATATTTAAAAATACAGTAGGAAGGTTCGCTTACTCTACAGATCATAGTGACTATGAGCCAAGCTTACGAATTATTTGATAATTTAGGAATCGGCTCGTATAGTATACGAGCCAAAATAATGAATAATATAAATTATAGGAATAGGCTCGTATACTATACGAGCCTGCAGAAAAATATTAGATGGCTCACTTACTCTACAGTTCATTGGCACTATGATCCGTAGAGTAAGTGAACCCTCTTCAAAATATTAGATGGCTCACTTACTCTACGGCTCATTTAGCTACTCGTTGCGCGGTTTGCGTTCGTGAAACTTTAGGCGCTATGCCCGGATTCGACTGCTGCGACTGCCTACTAGTTGATGAAAATCTTTCATGGAACTCCCATGTTGACCATGTTGTCAGCAAAATCACATCTGGAATTTATGCAATTTATAGAATGTCTAAATTTTGTTCAACAGATATTTTGAAAAAGCTTTATTTTGCTTTCATTGAATCCGCAATATCATTTGGCATAAGTGTTTATGGTGGAACATCAAAGAAAAATTTGGACAGAATTTTAATTTTGCAGAAAAGAGCATTAAGACTAATGTTGAATTTAAACTGGGATGTTTCCGTACGTGATCATTTCTTAGCCATGGGTATAATGACTGTGTACGGCATTTATGTTTTCCATACCGTTCTTTTGACTAAAAATCTTTTGTCTGAAAGTATGTTACCTAAACTAGGGGATAATCACGAATATGGCACCCGGCATAGAAACAAAATTGCTGTTGATGCCCATAGATTGGAATTTTATAACAAAAAACCGTCATGTGCTGGAAGAAAATTTTTGGAAGGGCTTCCAGAGGGGTTGAGGAAAATTGATGATAGTAAAAAATTTAAATCACAGCTTAAAATATACTTAACAGAAAAAGTACTGTATAATTTTGATGAACTGTACAGCTGATATTATGTTGTAAGTTTAAGTAGTTTTAAGAATTTTGACGCCATTTACATACTTGTATGATTTATGAATAAAGTTATTTTCAATTCAATTCAATTCAATTCAATTCAATGACCTATTGACGTTTTCTGAAGATGGACTTATTTTCAAGTCCGAAACTATAGTAGTGTGATACTGAAGAAGGATCACTTGACGAAGCCAGGTAACTTAAACCATTTAGCTTAAAGTTATACAAGTTGGTTTCACACCAACATTTCATGCACATATGAAATCTATATAATTAATACGCGAACACGAAGTTTGTCGGTTGAATCCTCCACCATTTCTTAACCGATTTTATCCACTGACGTCTCATTGGAAAGAGCGTGTTGCGTAGATTTGCAAACTGGCCTAAATTTTTTGAAAAAGTCCCTTGGCCTCTGCCACAGTGGCATTTTAAGTTCCCATGTTATCCTTTCGAAGAACATAATATTGTTTACATCAGCTGTTTAATTTAATTGTGTTCTTTGTTTTTCAATTCAACGAAACGCATTGGTTACATTAACTGATTTTGTGGAAATTAAATATCTATCTATATATTAATTACGAAAGCCGATTCTTTGCGTCAAAATTGTGGGCGACTGGGTAGTCGTAGAACGACGGGAGAGGGTTCAAATTAAAGGTCTCGATCCCGGAAAAATAGTGAAATTCCCCAAATTTTAACACAAAATTAGATAAAACCTTTGACTTAGTCAATAATATAACGTAAAATGTTCTCCATAAGAATAGCATTAGAAGCCATTTGTCTGTTGATTTTTGTTTACCTCAATACTATACAGTATACAATAGTATACAGCTGATCGTGATTCATCTAAGCCAGTAAGCAATATTACATTTGGATTTAACTCATTTGCCAGTAAATTCTGCAATGTACTGTATACTATATAAAACCAGGGATGACGTTACCTACAATTGAGACTTTTGTCGTTATGTCTTAGAATGTTGAAATTAATTTTACTGTGCAATTTGCAAATTTGTGTATTTGTATGTAAATTAGCCAAGCGCATGAAATTTAGTAGAATCGTGGGAGATGGTTAAAATCAAAGTAAATGGAAGTAGAATGGCTGAAACATTTAAGATTTGGTTTCTTTAAACATATGTTCACGAAGTTTACAAAATTATTTTACTTTGATTACATTTCTTCACATTAGTAGGTTATTGTTGTGCTGAAGGAATGTTTAACATGAAATAGCCCCATTGACTAAATAATCAACGATGCAAGATTAGTTAGAAAACTTCTGTTTTGTTTTTATTTCAAAACATATGTTGAAAATTTATTCAAAACTTTTGTTTTAAATTTCATAACATTTAATTTGACACGTAATTGTAGTGTTTAATCTATGATTTTATCGAGTGGAATAACCTTAAGGGGATCCAGGCTTCAGAAAATACATTTTTTAAATTTTTTATGTTTATCATTTTTTTAAGATATTTATTATATCAAATGGGCCTAAAAACTGTTATTTTATTTGTTGTAGCCACTCTATGTACCACAGTACCATTTTATGTATTTTTATGTATCATAACGTAACACATTTTTGTTTTTGATATAACTCATAAAATAGTTGATCAATTTTGTTCAACTAGGTGTCTTTTTGTAGCTATGTACACTTACTGAAATCCTGGGTATTACTTTGTTTGTAGGATAATTAGTTTTTATTTTATAAAGGTTGAAAAACAAAAAAATTCTTATACTATATTTCAAATAAAATTTTTTTTATTATTTTAACTATTTGACTTATATTAATAATTATACCCCAAAGTTTGTAAATACTATAAAGAACATCTGGTAAAAATTTCAACATGATAGGACAAAAATTGGCTGAGATATATCAAATTTTCTGTTACAAAACACTAAAAACCACAACTTTCGGGGAATCGCGATCGAAGTCCTAGAAAATACTAAGACGCGCGCATGTAGTATCTGGGGAAAATATATTTTTTGTTATGAAAAACGTGTAGGATACCTATAAAACTTATATTTTCTTGTACATAAATAACCAAATAACAATAAAATACTATAAAAAAAAGAAGTGAATTTTGGCAATTTTTTCACTTTCTGAAGCCTGGATCCCCTTAACAGTTACTCTAGAGAATAACCTGGGAATAAAATTTGAAATAGGTTTGTACAGGCAATACATATATTCCTTTCATTAATTACTATAACAAATTCCAATGGGCGGAAAAATAAAATTGTTTGGAGTAGATTTTAACCAGGTATCTACTGTCTGTTGCTCCAAGGAAAAAAGGTTAAAATAATATAGCCCAACATGCATTGTATATATATACAATCTATATAGATAGTAAAGATAGAATATATAACAGTAAACCCTGGAGGTAGTTTCCGATTCTTTATGTTTCACTAACCAAAAATATGTACCTATATCAATGCTGATGAATTTGTTTTCTTGATTGGTTTCATTAACATGATAATGAAACCCTAACCAATGGCAAGTAATCAGTCGATGATTCGCTTTTTTAACTGTAGGCTAAATAAATAATATAAACGGTAAAATGTTTTCAAACAAAATTTACATCCATTGAATGAAAAATAATATACTATTAACATGACTATAGCTGATATGGCTTAGCTGTCGGCTATCTGTACATTGCATCATAACATCAGACAGCGCTGTGTTATTAACTTAAAAATTATAACGGATTAACAAATAAATACTTTACTATGGTCTTAACAAACTATGAACCCATTGAACGTTTAAATTGGCCTATTTTAAAGAGTGTATAAAATCAACCACAGCTTTAGGAGGAATACCACCACATAAGCTGACACAGAGAGTAGTTTATATTTTATGTTGATCAGAAACGAAACTATAATCAACTATAACTTATAGGGCAGCCTTTACACTAATTCAGTTGTGCCTTTACAAAAGGAGTAGAGCTATAATATTAGAAATAATAACTGGGCCAGGGTACTAATATGAGTACATGTAGTATTGTAGCACTGTATCGATTCTGACACATAGATAATTTTATTCTGAGTTTGTTTAAATATTACAATAGTTTGTTTTACATTTGAGCTTTTTAGGGACTTATGTCCCTACAAGCCACTAGTTTATCAATATAAAGCCCAAAGTACACATGAACTTTTGTGAAAACTACAAGTCATACCCCCATAAACCATATACTTAAAATGTTCGTCATGACGAGAAAACTAGCGCAAAACTATCCATTATTTCATAAACTGCCCTTAAAGGTCGTAATTGCTTTCCAAGGAAACATAGGAAAGTCATAGAACGCCACCAAGTAGCAGAAATCGAGATTTTTTAAAAATATTATCGTTATCATCCTATATAAAAGAAGAACACCTACAATACGAAGATTCCCACAAACAATGAACAAGGATGTTATCGGAAGTGCTACTATTTTGTAGGAAACACGGACTTAACTTTATGATGATTTGCAAAGGAAACCCCTCTAAGGCTGAATTAAACTGGTACGGCAAGGACATTATATATGTTTTCATAAAAGTCAAGTGATTTTAAAATAATATGACTACATCCAAGAAACCTTATTAAAACTTGCATTGAAGGATTCGCATTATTCACATTCAAGGGAAACAAAAACCCATCTGAACAACAGTAGGCCTTACAATTCTGCATATTTTCAGGTAAATATAACTTACGTTGTAACAGTAACTAGCCAAATTAATGCCAATTGAGGCAAATACAATTGTGACAGAGAGGTTATGCAGAAAATCAGGCAGTTCTTAAGTACCTATTGTAAACAAAATTGTATCTCTATAAAAAAATTACTGAAATTTGTACTGGTGACAATGGGTAGTACCATGCTGACTACGTTATCATTGACGAAGATCAACATGGACTACCTATGTGGCTATAAGTGGGAAATATTTGTAGAATACACTAAAAACCAGATCAGCTTTTGAAAAATGGTAAAATATTTACAAGAAATGTTTAGGCTATTATATGGAAATGTTAGGTACGTTCCATCTATGAGTTTAGTCTTTTAAACTCATCGGAAATTATTACTTTTATTCGTTTTTAAATAAGTTAATAATTGTTTTTAAATAACTACTTTACTTCTTTGCAATTGCTTGATTTAGAGCAACATGTACACTAGTCGTTAATTATACTAGCACATTTTTGACGTGAGATAATAGCACGTTTGAAAAACAATGCTAATGACATCAATACACACAGTAGGAATTTATTCGATAAGAAAACTCCTTAAACGATCTATTTTTAGCCTTTAAATACTACCCTGTGTACGCCACTATCTGCCCTGTATTTTGCTCATTTTCTTTACGCTGCCTCTACCCTAATCACTAATTCAACTGAACAAAGGAAAAATATGTGTGTTATAACATTTTGGATCTATGGTATTGCGTTTTAAACCATAATAAAAGCTAAAATACAATTTAAGAGTGTTACTGAGAGAAAGTCACGTGACCCTGTAATTTTTCTACCTTTTTTCTATCCCACCAACACATCTTACGCTAGTTCTAGCCCGTAACAGTTGAACACAATATTTCAGGCAAGTCCTAGATCGTACTAAGAAATAATGTACGGACAAAACTCTAATTTTATTTATATAGAAGATGTCTCGTGTTCACATAATCTCTCAGTGAACTGATAATTTGTCACTTAGTAATGCTATCATACTTCATTTAAATATTGATATCAGTAAACCAAACTATGAACATCGGTTTTTATATGTAATTGTTTTGGCAGAGCTTTGCTACTGCTAAAAAAAAGAAGTTTCCCTACTTCTATTTATTTCAAACTAATTAATAAAACAAATAATAAATAAACATGCCTTTATTTATCAAGCCGTTCTCTCAAATTAGTTGAGACAAAGTTTGACATTAAACATTTCGAATCATCCGTGTTAAACTTGGTGTGTAATAATATCAAATGTTAATAAAAATATCTTATGGTACTCCTTATATACTGTATAATACGTGAAGGTGATTTCTACGAAACACCACTCCTCCGTTAATAATGGGTGGATTTTTAAAAACGATGTGTCAAAATAAATCGACATAATTCAGTTAGTCTATATAATTTTAAGTACTCGGACTCCTTTTACCATCGGTACAGAAAACATACTACTATCTGATTGGACCGTTAATACCCTCTAACATTGAACCAAAGTATGCCCAACTTTATGTATACGACGTAAACACAGCTGTTACTTACAGAATGGGCCACAATCCGTGAAATGCGAACAACTGCAGATGCTTGATCTAAGTGAATCTATCTATATATTAATAGGCAAGCATGTTTCTTTAAAACCTTTTTTCTCAGCTCGTGTGCATCGCAGGGAAAATCTACGCATACCGTTAGAAAGATATTTTTCTGTAGGTGTGCAGAAACCCTTTAAAAATTAAAATAGGCTCAGAAATAAGCACAAAAAATGAATTTGAAATTTGAATAAAATTAACATGGGCTTTATGGGTTGTCATGCTGGTGACGAAATAACAACGAAATATAAACAGAAAATCAAAACAAATAGAAGAAATGCCAATCACATGTTTTATTTACAGTGTGGGGTGAAAATAGAGAAGTCTGTACATTATATATTTTTGGTCGAGTTTCGACCACTGGACGACCTCTAGTATATATTAATAGGCAAGCATAAATCTATATGTAAAGCCAAAAGTACCCATGAACTTTTGAGAAAACTACAAGTCACACCCCCATAAACCATAAACTTAAAATGTTCGTCATGACGAGAAAAACCTTGCGCAAAACTATCCATTATTTCATAAATCACCCTTTAAGGTCGTAATTGCTTTCCAAAGGGAACTTTCCTTATACATAATGTTAAAAAAACCTCAGCTGTCCTTATTTGTATGTTATTCTTTCAATGTATTTCCTTATTAAAATCAGGTGTAATTATTTGTTTGTATTTCTGTATTCTGTTTTGTTTATTCAAGTTTAACTTAACCAATCAATAATTTTATTAATACTTATGAATTAAAACGGGGTGAAGCCCGTGGGTAACAGCTAGTATGCTTTAAAACCTTTTTTCTCAGCTTATGTGCATCGCAGGGAAAATCTACGCATACTGTTAGAAAGATAGTTTCCTGTGGATGTGCAGAATGCCTTTATAAATTAAAAAACATATAGGCTCAAAAATAAGCACAAAATTATAAGTGCTTCGCTCAATAATATAAATGGGGTATTTGCATTTTTGTGACGCTTAACAACACGCACACTGCGCCTCTGCGATGGAATCAAGCAGTAGTGAGGTAGTGAGTAGACACAGCAAAAAACCACCAACCGGGCGCTCAAAGGCTTGTACAATAGGAAACAATGCCATTGTTTGCGCATCCGCTGGTAACGCAAATATTTAGAGCTCGATATACTAGGAGCAGCACACTACTATAGCAGGGTTTATTGAAATCGTATTGGTGGATCTTTTGCAGTTAAACACTTTACCTGCTCTGGTTTAAAAAAAAATGCTAAATTTTTATAATTTTTTAGTAGTGATTTCTATATGTCCGCTATTTTACCGGTGTAAAGCAGATTAATCTATGATTTTATATAAGAAAAAATATCTGTTTGTTGAGAAGGCACGTTGTAACTTCAAAGGGATGTATATCCGTTTTTGATTTTTCCTTCGTCTTGTCGCGTCAGTTCATATCGTACATATGTACTTCTGTGCAAATGAATAACCCTCTATCATAGTTTTGAGAAATTGGTTGTGGGGTTACTGTTAAAGCTAAAATTCATTGACATGGGGGATGTCAGTTAGTTGTCTCAGCCTTATACATAGGCTACATAAAGTTGTCAATTAATCTCTCTACGTAATGTTAGGGGCTTACTCGTTTATATGGTCATGTGGCTTCTTTTGCAACAAATGATGCAAATAAAATAGCAATGTGGCATTTCCAAAAAGCAAAATAAATACTGTAAATTGTTTGTTACGTAAATATTAATTTGTCTGTATACGTAACTAGCCAAATTAATGCCAATCTATCTATCAAATATGACAATATGTATAATTTTACACTACTTTTTAATGAAACAGTATGTATTTCTTGTAATTTCAAGAAATACATAATGGTAATTTGTAGGAAATGTTATTCTCTTTCAGAATATCACGCTCCACTTTGGTCGATTTCCTCGCCATTTCAAAGTTATTTGCAAAAACGTTAAGCAACCTCCAAATGTATAGTAGTGAGAAAATACTGAATTAAAGATGTTGTTCTTAAGCTTTGTACAATTAAATCTACAGTTCTACTGAACCGATTTTATTAATTAATAGGTCATTGGATAACCTAATTTGTGAATACACTGTATTTGCAAATAATTATGAAAGTACTGTTGAGGTTGCAAGCAAGATCGTTTGGATATAAATCGATGATAAAAATAGAGTTACGTATCATTGATTGCAGATAGGTAATTATCGTTGATTCGTGATTCAGCAGTGTGCTTTAGGTAGTCCGATCTCAATAAACAATACAGTAGCTCAAATAAATCTGCGGTACGTCCTTAGTTGGCCAAAATTATGAAAATCGGTCGGGTAGAAGAGCTAACCCGACTCGGAAAAGAAAAACCAATTATTTTTATAGATGGTAATAATTGGTTTACCAGTATGTATAATCTAATCATACGAAACATGTGTTAATAATTCAACAGCTTATTGTTATCTAATTAATTTTTCTTTGATTAAATTTTCTACATTCTAAACATTCTAATGTTATGTGCTTAAACTGTACCATCTATATAATTAATACGCTACATGAAACTTTGTCGGTTGAACTCCTCCGCCATTTCTTAACCGATTTTATCCATTGACGTCTCATTGAAAAGATCGTGTCGCGTAGATTTGCAAACTGGCCTTACATTTTTTTTAAAGACCCTTGGGCTCTGCCCCAGTGGCTTTGAAAGTTCCCATGTTATCCTTATGAAGAACATAATTGTTTACATTTTGATCAGCTGTATAATTTAATTGCTGTTATTTATTTTTCAATTCAATGAAACGCATTGAGTTCATTTATTTACTATTTGAGTCTGTGTAAACATAACCCATAAGACGGATCGTGTTAGTATGGTTGTATGTTGTTGTATTAATAGTCAAAGGTTGTATCTTAAATTTGTGTATTTATCGTTGTTTTTTTTTTGTGTCGCTATGAAGGATCGGGTTAGCATGATTGTAACTAAAATTTTTGCATTTATCGTTGTTTTGTGTAGCTATAATTTGTTTATTTGTTGTTTTTTATCTTTTAAATGCCACCGACACGACGACAACGAAACATAGACAGGAGGCGTAATCGTGATAACGACCGCAGCTACAGAACAGTGGCGCGTAAAAGGCACAGTCAGCACCTGACCCTGGACAATCTCAACTATTAGGTTACAAATGCACCCCAAAACGACTTTTCGTTCTCAATTGATCCCCTATCAATGACCTGTGTTGCTTGTACAGCGAGGCATTTTGAGAAGGAGAAAACCGGCCGTAATGCTTTAGGTTTATCAATAACAAAGATAAACATGGACAACCTTATATGGCTATTTACACAGAAAATATTAGTATGTTTTCTGTGCTATAAGTCAAGAAATGATTGTCGAAAACATTAAAAAGCAACTCCAGGGTATGAAATATGATGCAATATTTACAGGAAACGTTGATAAATGTTATATAAATCGTGAATAGCTTTTTTTGTTACACGTTGATAATCTTTGAGTTGACTCTTTTAAACTCATTTTAAATATGACTGTTATTCGTTTTGAAATAACTCCTGTATTACTTTGCAATTGCTCGAATTCGAGCAACATGTGCACTAGTTAATATTAGTGAGTAAAGTGGTGTATGGATTTCATAACCATTATTTTACTAGAGACCGTTGTGTTTAACCATAACGGGCACTGTTGCTAGTAGATCTATAAAGCAGTTCCTTTGCTTCCTTCATTAGATATAAAATATGGACTAACAAGATTGGGTAACATTTAATTGCGAAGCATTCGTTTTGGCTTGAAACTGTCAGATATTGTATTTGCGAAGGTTTATATGTATTCCTATACAGTAATAGTTTTCCCAGCATATCTGGAAAAGTGCACACTAAATATGGAAACCAACTCCTGTTCTGAATTTAAGAAATTTCTACTAAGATTCCCGTACGTAGAATGGGCACCAGCTACCTAATTCCAAATCAACTAATTATTATTTATTATTTAATTATCGTCTTCAAATTAAGTGATGGTTGCTCTTAAAATAATAAATTTAACATAAGCAAATCCATATATCTATACTTATTTAATACGCAAGCAGGTTTTTTGTGACAATTACTCCTCAGAAACTACTGAACCGATTGACATGTTTTTGGTGTCATTGGAAAGACCGTAACGTGAAGTTGTGCAGGAAACTTTCTTTTAGGGAAATAATTAGAGAGTGAGGCCCTGGAGCCCTTTAAAGTTTCGTATTTCTCCATAAGATTAACATGGTAATAAACACAAAAAACCACCATGCTCATGTAGGGTGTGTTTTGTTGACATTGTTATGCAACTCCAACTGTTGTCAGAAATTAAAAGTGAGAAAAAGAAAATATGTGAATTGAAAACAGTCAATAAGTTTGCTAATTTAACAGTTTACTACAAACATTTACTGACTTTGTTGAAATGAAATATCTAGAGTCGATTTGCAAACTATGTAAACATAGGAAAGTAGTAAAACACCACCAAGGAGTAGAAATAGAAATAATGTTTTTTTTCGTTTATAATCGTTATTATAGACAACCTAATGCGGCTATGAGTAAGTCTATTTGTAGAAAACTCTAAAAAACAAGATCATCTTTTGAAAAATGATAAGATATTTACAAGAAATGTTGATTATATCGACCTGTTATGTACATATTGAGTATTTCCATAATCTTTGAGTCGAATCTTTTAAAGTCATCAGAAATTATGAATGTTATTCGTTTTAAAATAACGCCTGTAATACTTAGCAATTGCTCGAATTCGAGCAAGAGGGACACTAGTACTTATTTAATACGCAAGCAGGATTTTTGTGACAATTACTCCTCCGAAACTACTGAACCGATTGACATGTTTTTGGTCTCATTGGAAAGAGCGTAACGTGAAGTTGTGCAGGAGACTTTCATTTTAGGGGAATAATACCTTTTTATTGTTATCTTGCAAATACTGTCATGGCATCCACTTAACCCATAAGGCCCATGTTAAATTTCTAAAAGTTTAAATTCACATAGGGAAAACCCCCGTGGTCCGATTTGTTCCATTTCAGATTTATACCTTCCCGTGGTTGGGTACTATGACTGTGCTAAATTTCATGCAGATCGCTTCAGCCGTTCATGAGGAGTATTTGTAAAACTAAAGCAGGAGTGTAGTATAAGAGCTTCGCTCCGTTCAAAAAGGTAAACAAAAGTTGTAACATGTGTTTACAAATAAATCATCTAAACTAGCACATTGCAAAATAGAGAACAAAAGGGGAGAACAATCGGATTGATACCGTTGAGCATTATTTGCTACAAAATGTATAACCAATAAGGATTATGCACCATTGGCTTTTGATGATACAAGTAGACATTTTTCATTTACGTGAACCAGACGTACAATTTACTTTGAATACTGCACATAGGGATTCCAAATTATGTGAACCAAATATATCATTAACTTTGGATACAGCAATTAGACATTACATTAACGTGAACCAGATGCATTATTGACTTTAGATACTGGAAGTATAGATATCCCATTTACAAGAAACAGAGACATTGACTTTGATACTACAAGTAGACATCCGATTTACGTGAACCAAATGTATCATTAACTTTGGATAGGTACTGCAAGTAGACATTCCATTAACTTGAACCAGACGTGCCATTGACTTTAGATACTGCAAGTAGACATGTAATTTATGAGAACCAGATGAACCATCGACTTTAAATACTGCAAGTATACATTTCATTTGCGTGAACCAAATGTGCCATTGACATTAGATACTTCAAGTAGACATTTAATTTATTAGAACCGGATAGACCATTGACTTCGGATACTGTAAGAAGACATCCCCTTTACATATAACACATTTGGGTTCTGCAAGTAGACATTCCATTATTTATGTGAATCATACGTACCATTGACTTAGGATTCGTTAAGGAGACATCTCATTACGTGAACCAAATGTACCATTGACTTTGGATACTGCAAGTAGACATTCCATTATTTATGTGAATCATACGTACCATTGACTTAGGATTCGTTAAGGAGACATCTCATTACGTGAACCAAATGTACCATTGACTTTGGATACTGCAAGTAGACATTCCATTTACTTGAACCAAAATGTGCCATTTGCATTGGATACATCAATAGACATTTAATTTATAAAAACAATTTATATATTATTTAATTATCGTCTTCAAATTAAGTGATGGTTGCTCTTAAAATAATAAATTTAACATAAGCAAATCCATATATCTATACTTATTTAATACGCAAGCAGGTTTTTTGTGACAATTACTCCTCAGAAACTACTGAACCGATTGACATGTTTTTGGTGTCATTGGAAAGACCGTAACGTGAAGTTGTGCAGGAAACTTTCTTTTAGGGAAATAATTAGAGAGTGAGGCCCTGGAGCCCTTTAAAGTTTCGTATTTCTCCATAAGATTAACATGGTAATAAACACAAAAAACCACCATGCTCATGTAGGGTGTGTTTTGTTGACATTGTTATGCAACTCCAACTGTTGTCAGAAATTAAAAGTGAGAAAAAGAAAATATGTGAATTGAAAACAGTCAATAAGTTTGCTAATTTAACAGTTTACTACAAACATTTACTGACTTTGTTGAAATGAAATATCTACTGCAAGTATACATTTCATTTGCGTGAACCAAATGTGCCATTGACATTAGATACTTCAAGTAGACATTTAATTTATTAGAACCGGATAGACCATTGACTTCGGATACTGTAAGAAGACATCCCCTTTACATATAAAACATTTGGGTTCTGCAAGTAGACATTCCATTATTTATGTGAATCATACGTACCATTGACTTAGGATTCGTTAAGGAGACATCTCATTACGTGAACCAAATGTACCATTGACTTTGGATACTGCAAGTAGACATTCCATTATTTATGTGAATCATACGTACCATTGACTTAGGATTCGTTAAGGAGACATCTCATTACGTGAACCAAATGTACCATTGACTTTGGATACTGCAAGTAGACATTCCATTTACTTGAACCAAAATGTGCCATTTGCATTGGATACATCAATAGACATTTAATTTATAAAAACAGAAAGACCATTGGATTTAGATAGGTACTGCAAGTATACATCTCATTAACGTGAACCAATTGTACCATTGACTTGGGATACTGCAAGTAGACTAGACATCCCGTTTACGTGATATAAATGCACCATTGACACTGGATACTGCAAAGAGACATCTCATTTACGTTAACCAAAAGGAGCATTGACTTTGGATACTGTAAGTATACTTCCCATTTACGTATAACAAATGAAGCATTACCTTTGGGTTCTGCAAGTAGACATTCCATTGTTTATGTGAACCAAACGTACCACTGAATAAGAGGATTCAACCAGGAGATGTCTCAATTACGTGAACTAGATTTAGCATTGACTTTGGATACAGCAAGTAGACATTCCATTTACATATAACAGACGTAGCATTGACTTAAAAAATTATTAATATACTTGCTCCGCTCAATATTGCAAGCATACAACTGCATTGCACACCTAGTATATATAGATGATGATGATGATGATATTTTGTTCTGCATCATCTGATGTTTTGCAATATAACGATCAATTACGAAATCTTTGGAAAATCTGAATACTACAATAACTCTTAAAATAATTTCTTATCGAATTATCTTATATCTATTGTACGTGTTGGTACAATAGATATAATTGTACTGAGATATAATTACCAGGATTACTATATATTTAGCTAAGTAAATTCCCTCACCTCATCACATCAGTAAGCCTCTCTATGAGTGATTTTGATCTTTTTAAACCATGGATCTTTCATATAACGTAACACACTAAAGAAATTTACACAGTTAGTTCTTGAGGGTGTAAAACTCTCTAGCCTCTACTCCTCTGTAGAGGTAAAAGAAACTTACGAAAACCTTGACCAAACAAAATTTACTTCAAAGGGGGGAATGTAACTAGGGTAGAGTACTCACTAGGTGGAGGACCTCTAGGATCGTGGAATAAGTGAACACCAGTTCCAGTATAATAATTATGATTTAATAAAAATAACTAAATGTGCACACATAAAATAAGTACATAAAATGAAGATAATTGTTATACAGTGATATTATTATTATTCAGAATAGAAAAATTACAAATAAAATTGAAATAATATAAATGACTATTTAGAGCCTATTTTGTTTTTATACTCTGTTTCTTGTATAAGGATATTTAAAGAAAATTTCCCTTAACACTTAAATTGTATTTAAAATTTCTTTATACAAAATGATAAGAAATAAAATATTTCCCTTGAGACTTAAATGTTATTAGTTATATGAATCGTAAACACTTAAAACATTCTAAGCTAAATTAAACCCAATATTTACATACAAGTTAGTTCATCCCTCTGATAATATATATTAACTAAACATACATTTAAAATACGTGCTTACGTGGTTAACACCCTAATTTTCAATTATTTACTCATATTTGAAATTGCCTCTATTATTATATACACGTCTATATTAATAGTCTAACTAACAGGTTTATTTATTTGGATTCGTTTTGAATCCTGTTTTATTCAAACTTCAAAATTGCTCTTGTTTAGGTTGACCCCTTTTAGTTTAATTGAGGGATGAAGTTTATATGAATTTTAAAGTAACTCTACTTCGTCTGCCCTATTTTTATATATTTACTTTATCTTTCTTATAGTTTATTTATTTCATTTATATATAGATTTTGTTATATCTTATGGAGTTTCTCCTTAACATTTAAGTTGTGCACGCTACCAATTGAGTGAAGATATTTGGACATACCACAAGACGAGGCAGTTGGGCAACGATTGGAAGGTTCCCCGGGGCGTTCCTTTGGTTACAGAAAACGTACTACTATGACCTACTACTACGTACCTATAACCCTATGGTTATAGTAGTACGTTTTCTGTGCTTTGGTGCGGGCGTAGACTCCGGGGTTGTTCGCTCGAGACTCAAGGGTTGATCCAAGCGTAGTCCTTCCTCTCGTCGTCGGTCGCTCGTCCTATGGGCCGTCCTCTTCGGGTTGCTTTGGTCCTTGGTAGCGTGGTAGTGTAGTGGTGCCTTTGGTCTTGAAGAATAGCCGTGGTTGTGTCCTCGTGATCTTGAGTCTGGTCGGGATCTTAATAGGTGCTTCAAACTACCCTGTTAAGTCACTGTCCCTACTCGATCCGGGACTCCCGACGGTTTCTTCTTTGAAGTGCTACTTCTTGAGACCTCTCCAAGACTGATTAACACTTTTCTTCCCCAAGACCTCCTTTCCCCTCCTGGATTATCGGTTCTTCCCCCCGATGTCTTCGGGAAACGCCTACCCTCCAATCATCGGTGGAATATCTTCGATCATCGTCCTCATTGGCTTCTCCCCTCATGACCAGCCTCCAGATGGCGTGGTGCTGACCGTAAGTAAAATTATTTCTTTATGCATGTAAAATTTCTCGGAATCGATGGGAACAATATTGTTTCTCGTCGATTGTTCCCATCGGTTACAATTTCTTCTACGATGCATTCCAGATCGAAATTCAATCTATGCCTGGCTTGTTCTCAGCCAGGTCTTTGCCCATGAGAACGTGACTTGAACTTGAGATCTTGCGATCATCTTTACTTTTCATTCCTATGAGGGGTCAGCGAACGTTTTGTATTGTTCATGAGTATGTAAAGAAAATGATTTAATAATTTAAATTTTTAATTTCCATATGTTTATAAGGGCATTTAACAACCGCGCAATTAATAAGTACTGTAAACCATATTACTGTAAAAGGCCGGTCTTTGTCACAAAAACATACTTCTTTGTATAAGGATTGTTATGTAAATGCAGTTGTCATCGTAATTTACAATTATTGATCTGTCTAAGTGTTATTTTTTCAATAAATGTAAATATCTTGTTTGGTAAACAAAGGATGTAATTGAATCTGTAAGTTAAGACAAGTATGCGAAAACTACAGTTTTCCATTAGCTCAAGCCTAAATTATATTGTATGTAATGTAGCTTGTTATATTTCGTTATTTTTGTCACGTAAAAACATTTAAATTCTGTATGATGTATAAACATAAAAAAATTTAACAACAAATTCATTTGAAAGTAAAGTTTAGACATTGGTACGGTCGACATTGGTACATTATCATTGGTGAAAATGCACATGCACATTAACATTAATGCGGCTATGTTCAGTTCAGTTCAGTTCAAAAATCTTTATTCACATAAAAAACATTTTTTTATACAAATATTCAACCATGTGTTGTAAAACACGTGTGGTTGAAAAACTTAACACTGTCTTGAGTAGGTTCATTTTATTTTAACTGTCTTTTTTATGTTTAACTTTAAATTCACTGTCACTGATACCTTATATCTAATTAGATTTTTCTCAAACACTTATGGTTCATCCCTTCACTGGCTATTCACTCTTACATACTATTTTATATTTACAAATCGTTTAACGGTATATGCTACATTCGATAATTAATTATTTCACTTTGTTTGATTGAGTTATTCTTTATCAATTCCTTTAATTTATTTTTATATAATTCAATTTTCAAATCCTGCATATTTTTGAGTACTCTAAAATTAAAGTTAAAACATTTTACTACTTTATGGTAACACTGTAACCTGCTTGTGTCTTTCATAACAGGTGGTATCATAAGCATACCCTCAGTATAGTTTCTCGTACTCCTATTAATAACAACTGTTTGAAATAAACTAGTAAACTTTTTATCCTACTAATATTATAAATGAGAAAGTTTGGATGTATGGATGTATGGATGGATGTATGGATGTATGTTTGTGACAAGTGAACGCGAAAAATACTGGTCGGATTGGGCTGAAATTTGGCATGATGATAGCTCACATTCCCGATTAACATATAGGCATATTCTTAGTTCAAAAATCCTTTCGGGCTCCGCCCCAGTGGCTCTGGAGTTTCCCATGTTAACCTTATGAGAAATGGAATTATTGAATCTTAACAGCTGTTTCAATTAAACAAGTTGGTTCTGTTCTATGATGTTCAATGGCATTAAAGTTACAAGGATTACCAACAGGGTGCAGCACTATTATTTCTTTTACATTTATGACAACAGCTAATTTGCAACCAAAAGGTGAGTGAGAGTAGCGAACGAACTTCAACCTGGAGGCGAGTTAGCGTAGCGAACGAGCTAACCTGAAGGCAAGTGAGTGCAGCGAACGAGCTCCAACCTAAAGGTGAGTGAGCGTAGCGAACAAACTTCAACCAGGACGTGATTGAGCCATGCGAACGAGATAATCTTGAAAATTAAGAAGTTAAACGGGACAGAGCCCGCGGGTTACAGCTATTTGAATATAAATATATCTTCTCTAGCTGCATTACGTCCAAGTACTGAAACAGTGGTGCAGCTGAGTCAAATTTCTTTACACCACAAATAGTTTTTAATGTAAGCTTTTGCATTATTACAATTGGTTTAAGTATTGTTGAAAACGTCCCTCCCCAATGAATTAAACCATACTTAAGAGTAGATTCAAACCAGGATAAATAGCGTTCTAAGAAGTTTAGGAGTAATAAACTGTCTCAAATGAAAGAAATTATAGTTAATTTTTCTACGTTTTTTACATAGTTGATTAACATGTGTATGCCATTTTAAATCTGAATCTATATGAAGGCCAAGATACTTGACCGAATCAACAAAATTTATTTTTGTACAGCAACAATCACGAAAACAAGTAACTAAATGACAACGTAGATCGATCTCTTCTTTCAACGACTCTGTCAAATGAGGTTTGTAAGTAAATATCATTGCATTAGATTTAAAAGTATTGACGATTAATTTGTTTCTTATCACCCAATTTGATATTACGTCCAAATCATTATTAATTTTCATCCTCAGTAAATCATAATTGTTAGCACTGCATACTAAAGATGTATCATCAGCAAAAGCATATATCTTCGATTTTAAATCCATTGATAACATGTCATTAATATAAATTGTGAATAAAATTGGTCCAAGCACTCCCCCTTAAGGGACGCCAAGCCTTTGAGAACATACATCTGAGTAAACGTTTTTTATCTTAACCATCCGTTTTCTTTCATTTAAAAAAGTCTCAAACCACTTAAAACTATTTCCCTGAATTCCATATAACTTTAGTTTATGTAATAATATGTCTTGATTAACTGAGTGAAATGCCTTAGTAAAGTCAAGATAAACTCCTATTGTTGGTTTACGCTCATCAACATGATTAACTATCTCGCTTATATGTCTTTCAACTGCTAGGTCAGTATTTTTACCTTTCATGAACCCAAATTGATTATTTGAAAATAAATTGTTATCTGAAAAATATTTAACTAATTGGCTTTTCACACAAGTTTCTAACAGCTTAGCAAAGGTATTTAAAAGTGATCGGTCGGTAATTATTCATTTGCAATGGATCAGCTGCCTTATATACTGGAACAATGAGTGCTGTTTTTAGACTAGAAGGAAAGTAACCTAGCTTTATACATAAATTAAAAATGTGACGTAATATTGGGACAAAAATCTTAACATTTTCTTTTATAGTATTTATGGAAATACCATCAAAGCCAACAGACTGTTTATTTGGTTTGCTTAAGATTAAACTTTCTAATTCTACCTCAGTAATTTCAGATAAACGTAACCTTGAGCTGCACGCTAGACCGATATCCGGCATGGCGGGGAATCCCGGCCCATACAATTCTCTAATCAGCTTATCCGGCATACCAGTAAAATTGTTATTGAATGAGTCAGCAACTATTTTTTCATTACCCTCAACCTGTACAATTTCATCATCTATATTAATCGATGTTAGTTCATTTTTTGACTTTCTCATAATAGATTTGCATATATTCCAATAAGACTTTGATGCAGCCCTTTACTGCTTCAATTTTAGATGAGTAATAATTAATTTTTTCCCGTCTTTTCAAATTAGAACATTCTCTAGAGAGTTCTTTATATCTATTAAACAAATGTATGTCATAGTGCTTTTTCAATCGAGAGTGAAGTCTGTTTTTTCATTTATCTTTTTAATTAGTGTGTCCGATATCCATGGAGTTCGATGCCTATTTTTACTGTTAATAGGCCTTAAAAAACTTGATTGCTCAATACATTTATTATAAATATCGTAAAAAACTGTTAGAGATTTATCAACATCCTCACAATCAAACACTGGCATCCAGCTCACTTCAGCCAACCTTCTTTTTAAAATTGAATGATCTACAGCCTTGACAAACTCCTCTTTCAAAGCACTATCACAACTTGTTACGCAATTTACATTAACTCCAGCATGATCAGTAAAGTCATAGTTTTCTAAATTACTATGAAAAATTAAATTAGTCTTACTTCTGATGAATACATGGTCTAAACACTTTACCCAATTTTCTCTCCCCCAAGTTGGCTCATTTATAAACGACTCAAAACCAAATGAG
The DNA here is from genome assembly GCF_028750875.1 of Macrosteles quadrilineatus. Classification (NCBI taxonomy): domain Eukaryota; kingdom Metazoa; phylum Arthropoda; class Insecta; order Hemiptera; family Cicadellidae; genus Macrosteles; species Macrosteles quadrilineatus. The sequence goes on along the minus strand of NW_026542595.1, from coordinate 44,849,560 downwards.
TTCATTATACTTAAATAATCAATGACACTGTTATTTTGTTCTAAAATGCATAAATTTATATCTCCTAACATAATAGCTGTGTTTTTACAATTACTCAAAATACGTTGCAAATCATTGCGGAAAAAATAAAAATCATATTTATAGTTTCTATACAAAGCTATTAAGTCAATTTCAAAAGGTTTATCATTTATGGTAAAAACTAATGTCAGTTTAATTAATTCAACTTCACGTGACTGAAAGCGTTCATAATTTAAAGTTAAATGATTAGAAATATAAATTACCACTCCACCAGTCTATGTGTATAAGTTGAGACACGTTTGTAGAAAACACTAAAAAGGCAATCTTCTAAACAATTTTAAAATATTTACAACTTTAATTATATAGAAATGTTCATAACACAGTAAGTAATTCCATTAGTTGCATAAGCTTTTACGTGAGTCTTTTTAATTAATTGAAAATTAAGTCTGTAATAACTCTTAAAATAGCTCCTGTACCGGTACTTGATAATTGCTTGATTTCTAGCAACGAGTACACAAGTTAAAAATTCAACAATGCATTAACATAACAAGCTCTCTTTCACGCTGCAAGACTAGTAAACGGCAGAAGTAAGGCAGAACGGCAGAACTGCGGTATTGGTTTACCATACACGCCTGCAACGATGCGCTGCAAACCGCGCGACGAGTAGCTAAATGAACCGTAGAGTAAGTGAGCCTTCTAATATTTGTAGAGGGTTCACTTACTCTACAGATCATTGTGCCAATGAACTGTAGAGTAAGTGAGCCGTCTTCTATTTGTGTAATAGTTATCATGAAATAGGCTCGTATAGTATACGAGCCTACTCCTGTAATTTATTTAAATTCAGTATTTTGGCTCGTATACTATACGAGCTTATTCCTGAATTATTCAAGAATTCATACGCTTGGCTCATAGGCACAATGATCTGTAGAGTAAGTGAACCCTCTTAATTTATTTGATATTTTTGATCGGCTCGTATAGTATACGAGCCTGTAGTGCAAGTGAACCTTCAATATTATTTACGAAGCTCGTATAGACTATGATTTGTAGAGTAAGTGAGCCATGTGTTTTAAGAATTACATATTTGGAGGCTCATTGTGTCAATGATTCGTAGAGTAAGTGAACCCTAACCGTTTCTCATTCAAATGATAGTACTACATCATACATATGATATGTAATAACACATATTTTTGATTGTACCTATTTGAATATGGAATACCAAAGTCAAAGACTAGATGTCCAGTAATACATCCAGTAGTACATCCAGTAATTACAACAACACGTATAAAATGCTAATCAAGAAGTTATAAAGTCAAAGAGTAATTTATCCAACCTGGGCGTTTTAAAGGTCGTTGACTTTAACATGTATTCACGCATTTTTTAATGAATAACGGAATACTGAGATTATAAACTTCGATGTTTTTCACTTAAAAACATCGATGTTTTTCGCATGAAAATATCGATGTTTTTGAACCGATGGTTTTGCAACATCGATGGTGATAGTTCGATGTTGCTATCGATGGTAACATCGATGGTGATCTATCGATGTCCGAACACTACCTCCAATAGTCCAATTCCAATATTTCCATGCCCAGCTTTGTTTTTTTCTACGCCTAAAACAAGGCCTTTTTTCCCCATGAAGCTTAATTCTCACTTTTCTGTAATTTATATTGTTGTACAAAAGAGAATACAGTATTTCCCCCTAAACAAAAAGGCTCCAATCACTAAATAATCACACTTGAAACATGTTAGGAGTATGTACACACAGTCAATAAATAAATAAAACTAGGTGGCGTTCGCAGAGGCATCCACAAAATTGAGCGGAGTCATCAAGGGTTCATATTATATTGTTTTTGTCTTACTGCAGTAAAAACAGTATTTTTTCATGCATGCGCTGCGGGTCTAAAGTAGCATTTTTAATATTTAGGGAGTAAAAATCGTTTTTAGCCTCTATGGAGTAAAAATCAGCTGTTGTCAACTCAGTTGTAAATTTCGATTGTAACCGATTGCATGTATCGAAAATATGTATCGATTTGTGCTTCGTAATCATTTTTAACATATTACAGTCTACAGTCTCTTCCCGTAGCATTTTAGCATTGCAGATACATTAATCCATTCCCAAATTCAACACTGCTCACATTTACTACTTCCTTCACCACACCCTACGTCGTGGACCTGTTTCCCTCTCTTCCCATAGCATTTTAGGATTGCAGATACATTAATGTAATTGCCAAAGACAGTTCCCACACTCTGCGCTGTTAGCCTTACTACTTCCTTCACCATTTACTACGTCATTGGCCTGTTTCCTTCCTTTCTCATAGCATTTAAGTATTACAAATTCACTTATCCATCTGCTCAAACGGTTCCCCCACTCAGCACTGCCAGCCTTTACTACTTCCTTCACCACTTACGTCGTGGACCTGTATTCATCGCTTTCCATAGCATTTTAGTATTTTAGATACGTTAATCTAATTGCAACAAACATCCCCACTGTCCGTACTGCTAGACTTTACTACTTCTTTCACAATTTCCTATGTCTTGGGCATGCTTCCATCCCTTCTCATAGCATTTCAGCATTGCAGATACATTAAAACTGCTACAAACGGTTTCCAGTTCCCACACTCCACACTGCTCACCTTACTACTTCTTTCACCTGTTCCTACGTCGCGGATCTGTTTCCCTCTCTTCCCATAGCATTTTAAGATTGCAGATACCCTTATCTTATCGTTATAAACAGTTCCCACACTCCGGACAGCTCGCTTTGACTACTTCCTTCACCACTTCTTACGTCACGGACCTTTTTCCCTCCCTTCCCATAGCATTTTAGGATTGCCCATACCCTTATCTTATCGTCATAAACAGTTCCCACACTCCGGACAGCTCGCTTTGACAACTTCCTTCACCACTTCCTACATCACGGGCCTGTTTCCCTCCCTTTCCCATAGCATTTTTGATTGCCCATACCCTTATCTAATCGTCATAATAGTTCCAACACTCCGGACAGCTCGCCTTGACTACTTCCTTCACCACTTCCTACGTCGCGGACCTGTTTCCCTCCCTTCCCATTGCACTTAAAGATTGCAGATACCTTAATCTAATCGTCATAAACAGTTCCCGCACTCCGGACTACTCGCCTTGACTACTTCCTTCACCACTTCCTACGTCGCGGACCTGTTTTCCTCCCTTCCCATAGCATTTTAGGATTGCAGATACCCTAATCTAATCGTCATAAACAGTTTCCACACTCCAGACTGTTCACATTTACTACTTCCTTGACCTCTTCATACGTCACGAACCTCAAGCTAGTGTCGTCATTTGATTATAGTACCTGGGGACCGAGCTTTGCTCGGGGAAAATCATTAGTTCACTCTGAAAGCACCGTAGTATTGGAGATACATAAATCCACACATCTGCATCCTACACAATTTCCTACGTCATGGACCTGTTTCCCTCCATTCCATTGCATTTAAAGATTGCAGATACGTTAATCTAATCGTCATAAACAGTTCCCACACTCCGGACTACTCGCCTTGACTACTTCCTTCACCACTTTCTACGTCGCGGACCTGTTTCCCTCCCTTCCCATAGCATTTTAGGATTGCAAATACCTTTATCTAATCGTCATAAACAGTTCCCACACTCCGGACAGCTCACCTTGACTACTTCCTTCATCACTTCCAACGTTGCGGACCTGTTTTCCTCCCTTCCCGTAGCATTTTAGGTTTGCTGATACCATAATCTAATTGTCATAAACATTTCCAACACTCCGGACAACTCGCCTAGACTACTTCCTTCACCACTTCCTACGTCGCGGACCTATTTTCCTCCCTTTCCATAGCATTTTAGAATTGCAAATACCTTAATCTAATCGTCATAAACAGTTCCCACACTCCGGACAGCTCACCTTGACTACTTCCTTCATCACTTCCTACGTCGCGGACCTGTTTTCCTCCCTTCCCGTAGCATTTTAGGTTTGCTGATACCTTAATCTAATTGTCATAAACATTTCCAACACTCCGGACAACTCGCCTAGACTACTTCCTTCACCACTTCCTACGTCGCGGACCTATTTTCCTCCCTTTCCATAGCATTTTAGGATTGCAAATACCTTAATCTAATCATCATAAACAGTTCCCACACTCCGGACAGCTCACCTTGACTACTTCCTTCATCACTTCCTACGTCGCGGACCTGTTTTCCTCCCTTCCCGTAGCATTTTAGGTTTGCTGATACCTTAATCTAATTGTCATAAACATTTCCAACACTCCGGACAACTCGCCTAGACTACTTCCTTCACCACTTCCTACGTCGCGGACCTATTTTCCTCCCTTTCCATAGCATTTTAGGATTGCAAATACCTTAATCTAATCATCATAAACAGTTCCCACGCTCCAGATAGCTCGCCTTGACTACTTCCTTCACCACTTCTTACGTCACGGACCTGTTTCCCTCCCTTCCCATGGCATTTTAGGATTGCCCATACCCTTATCTAATCGCCATAAACAGTTCCCTCACTCCTGACAGCTCGCCTTGACTACTTCCTTCACCACTTCTTACGTCGCGGACCTTTTTCCCTCCCTTCCCATAGCATTTTAGGATTGCCCATACCCTTATCTTATCGTCATAAACAGTTCCCACACTCCGGACAGCTCGCTTTGACAACTTCCTTCACCACTTCCTACGTCACGGGCCTGTTTCCCTCCCTTTCCCATAGCATTTTTGATTGCCCATACCCTTATCTAATCGTCATAATAGTTCCAACACTCCGGACAGCTCGCCTTGACTACTTCCTTCACCACTTCCTACGTCGCGGACCTGTTTCCCTCCCTTTCCATTGCACTTAAAGATTGCAGATACCTTAATCTAATCGTCATAAACAGTTCCCGCACTCCGGACTACTCGCCTTGACTACTTCCTTCACCACTTCCTACGTCGCGGACCTGTTTTCCTCCCTTCCCATAGCATTTTAGGATTGCAGATACCCTAATCTTATCGTCATAAACAGTCCCCACACTCCGGACTGCTCGCATTTACTACTTCCTTCATATCACTTCCTACGTCACGGACCTGTTTCCCTCTATTCCCATAGCATTTTATGATTGCCTTTACTACTTCCTTCACTACTTCCTATGTCACGGACCTGTTTCCTTCCCTTCCCATAGCATTTTAGGATTGCAGATACCTTAATGTATTCGTCATAAACAGATCCTAGACTTCGCACTGCTACCCTTGACTACAATGTATCGAGTAATCTTAAGTATAATCTTTGCTCAATATTAACAAGTGATGTTTTTCCTTTTGTACTGTATTTGTAATTTCCTAGTATACTGTGGGTAGTTGGCTTATTATGAACACATGCTAAAACTTCAAATCTTTTGTTTACTTTTTACTTGTTATTTAATTCAGCCAACATGGTTACCTAGCAACCCATAAGACTAATGTTAAGAAAATGTCATTTTCAGTTTCATTTTTCTACGGATTCCTGAGAGACTTTTTTAACGCCATATAGATGTTGGCACTCACCGATATGGTCTTTATCACCATGCAAAATTTGAAAACGATTGATTCAGCCGTCTAGGAGGAGTTTGCGTATTACGAAATGCATAAAAGTCGACGTATAAGAGCTTCGCTCGCTTCGCTCGCTCCGCTCAATAAGTAACGTGTGATTAACAATCTATAACACTAACACTAAGTAAAGAAGGAAAAGCAGTACGTAAATAACATATTATAACATTCTTCCCTCCTTGGAATGAAAGTAGTTCTTCAAATAGATAGAAAGCTTCCACGGTCTATTACTTTTTACAATTGGCTCCTTGTTATTTTTCAAATTATTTTCACTATCCTACTAGTGGTTTCGGATTGTTGGACAGCTAGTAGGGCTACAATCTTGAAAGTAGAATCGTCAGAAGTAGTCTCATCAATCTCATCCACATCTGGTAGATTGTTATTTTCAATGTCTTGCTCAGAAGCTTTACTCATCTTGACGCACAAAGGGGCTAAGTGGTGTGTTGAATGAAACAGTAGTTTCTGTTTCATCTGGATATCGGATATCTCTGAGTCACTAAGTCAGGATTTCCTTCAAAGGAGTGTCACTTCTACTAATGGGTTATGAATTTAGAAGTCCGGTTACGTTTACGCATAACTATGTGCCTGATGTTAAATGCCAAGATGGAGTTGATACAAGGCGTATGAAATATATACGCCTTGGTGTTGATATGCCATAGCAGAACGTCTGGAAAAGCCAAACATTCTTTCTTGCGGGGTGATATTTGTTGCCGTGCACACATAAAAAAATCAAAAATTCTAAAAAAAATTTAACACTATTTTATATGGGTACAAATAAAAGTTACCACGAAAATTGTAAATACAACTTTTTAACTTCTAAATTTATAAAATTCTCAATTATAAAAATGCTTAATTTATTAAATTCTTAATTAGTAAAATTAAATTTTACAAAATTACATAATTTCTAGTTACAAATTTTGACATTTTCCAAAAGTCTATATATAGAGGTGACATCAGCCTGATGTCTACACTGCTCCGTGTCGTTCTCCACCAAAAGTAACAACAACATGTCGTGTATCACCGAACATTTACTTGAAGTTGTTTATACATACCCGATGCACTATGATTTATATCACGTTTTAGCAACTAGAAATTTAAAATAGGGTTCGTCTTCATTATTTGTTATTAAACTACGTTTTTCTGAAGAATTTACAATAGAATTCCCAAACATTCAGACATCTTGGATTTATTAATTATTTTAACACTTAAACATTTGATTTGAATTATCAATAGTTTTTCCAGTGCCGCTGTCAATCCAATGTTGGGTGATTGCTGACAGAATAACGTATTTAATACTGGTTTGATGATGATTCAAATTACTATTTAATAGTTCATACAATATTGTATTAGCTATAGCACAGCATATTGTAGAGGTTTTGCTAGTCAGAATAGACGAACTAGAGAGATGGTAGGTAATGGTAATGGTAATGGAGGTGGGTGGAATGCTAATTGATCCGTCAACTCATTGAAAAATATATCTACATACCAGTCTGTTAAAAGCATTTAATTTCATCCCTTGGTCTGTATATACAGTTTTCTCTTGTACTTTTGTTATTAACACATGTTATTAATCATTATTAATTTTTGTAAACAGTTTTCAATAATAATACACATTCTTTTGTTCACATCACAGTGTTTCTAATTTAATCTACATTTTTTCTATCAAATAATCATTTCAAGAACATCAGTTCACAACAAAACAAACATGGTCCTTCGAGCCAATGGATTTATTTTTCTACAGTTCATTGAATCATCACAGTAAGTTTTAATTTTTATTTCAAACAATCATGGCAGAACTTAGGCTTCTACAAAACAAGAGAGCTTCAATCAAAGGCTCTCTCTCAAAAATGAAGACCTTCGTGAACAATTTTGACATCAATACAGGTAATTTATTAGATATTGAAATCAGAAATGAAAAGTTAGAACAGTTGTACAGTGAATTCACAGACATTCATAGCAAAATAGTTGCAATCACTTTAGATGAAACTGACAACAGTTTTGATGAATTTGAAGAAAATTACTACATGGTAAAAGTAGCTTTCAAGGAAATTTTGGATACAAATAAGAATCTTTCAAGGCCTAATTTGAATCATTCAAGTTCTGGTAGTTCAATTGGCAATGTGTCACAAGAATCAAACTTTTTAAAACTTCCTAAATTCAATTTACAACCATTTGATGGAAAATATGAAAATTGGGTTTCATTTTACGACCTATTCCAATCAACGATTCATGCAAATCAGTGTTTATCAGATGTGCAAAGGTTTTTCTACCTCAAGTCATGTTTGAAAGGGGAACCTTTAAATCTCCTTTCAACTTTGCCCCTGACTCAGTCCAACTACTTAGTTGCGATTGAACTCTTAAAAGAGAGGTATTGCAACAAGAAAATAATTGTTAACACTCACCTTAAAGCTTTGTTTTCACTGCCCAATGTAAACTCACTATCAGATTTGAAATCTTTATTAGACATCACCAATGTAAATGTGAGGGCATTGAACAACCTTGGGTACAAGACTGAGGAGTGGGATGTATTACTAGTTCATTTGCTAACATCAAAATTGGATCAAAATTTAAGAACCAAATGGGAATTGAGTAATACAACCAAAGAAGTAGGCACTTTCACACAATTGGAACAATTTCTTAATCAGTATATTCAAGCTTTAGAAACAAGTCAAGATACCAGCAAAGGTACTAATGTATTTAGACACATTAGGACAAATTCAACTGAAATATTTAAAGGTACTACACAGAGTTGTCCTTTATGTGTACAAGATCATCCCTTGTTTAAATGTACAGAGTTTTTAAGTCTCAAACCCTATGATAGAATTCAAAAGGTCAAACAGCTTCATAGATGTTTCAATTGCTTATCAGCTACTCACATGGTTGACACTTGCAAAGCATCCAAATGCAAGGTCTGCTCCAGAGCTCACAATACCTTATTACATATCTCTAAAGAGTATATGCCAGAATTAGACCCTAAAGTTAGTTCTAAGCATAAACTTGACACAGGATTTCAAGCTAAGCCCAAACCTGAAGTTAGCTCACACAACAGTGGTTCCAGCAAATCAGAAGAAAAGAATAATCCAAAATGTAGTAATAGTACAAAACTATTATCAGCAGGCATTGGTTCTCCTACAAGAGTGATGCTGTCCACAGCCAGGATCAAGGTAAAGGACTGCTGGGGTGAGTATCAATACTGTAGGGCTTTGATAGATCCCGGGAGTGAGGGAAGCTTCATTTCTCAAACCTGTTTTCAAAAGTTAGGATTATCACGACAACCATTCAACGTTTCAGTCTACGGAGTAGGTAACAGCCATGCTGGTTATACACGAGGATTAACGTCACTTTTCATTCAAACCAAGCAAGATACAGACATTCAAGTTACAGCATACATCTTGAACAAGCTAACTAACGTTTCCTCACTCAACGCATCCTTTGATCATTGGTTTCACATTCAAAACCTTGAACTTGCTGATCCATACTTCTACCAATCAGGTCAAATAGATATCATTCTAGGAGCTGACATTTACGTAGATCTATTGATAGATGGTATAGTTAGAGGTCCAGAAAACACTCCATCAGCTATCAATTCCAAACTAGGTTACTTGTTGTCAGGAAGATTATCAGATCCATCATCTGAAGGTATTCATTCATTCAGATTATCTATTCAAAACAATTACATAAACACTGCAGTAGAGCGTTTTTGGAAGATAGAAGAGGTCATAGAGCAGGCCCATAATTATAAAATCCCTCTCTACAAAGTGCAAGAAGCATTTCATGTAACAATTGAGGAAACAGCGTTTTTAGGGTATTTCGACCCTACTGAGTACGAATCTGCCTGTTGCCAAAGCGAAATTTGAACCGGAAGTGCGGTATCCAAGATGGCGGCCAAAACTCTGTTTTCCCTATATCTCACTTGTTAGTTGGCCTAAAATAATGGTTTAAACTTGTATATAGGGGGTTTTTAGATGCCAAATACATTACAACACTCAAAATTTACTTAAATTAAGTTTTGAGGGCATATCTTCCAAAATGGCGTCCAAGATGGACTCCGAAAACTCTAATTTCCGCATATCTCCCTTGTTTTTTGGCTTAAAATAATTGTTTAGACGTCTGCATAGGGGTTTTCTCAGATGCCAAACACATTGCAACACCCAAAGTTTACTTACATTAAGTTTTGGTGGCATATATTCCAAGATGGTACCCGAGATGGCCGCCAAAAACTCTTATTTCCGTAAATATATATATCCCTGTTTGTTTGTTTAAATTAATTATTTTAACGTCTAGAAAGGTATTTTCTCGTATGTTAATCGCATTGCAACACTCATTATTTACTTCCTTTGAGTTTAGAGGACATGTGTTTCCAAGATGGCAATAAAAACTTTGTTGTGCTTACGTGAGCTCCGTATTAAGAGGTGGTGCATGTAAATTAAACTAAACAAAGGTACTTTAAAACATATTAATAAATAATTATAAACAATTTGGTTGTAATATGATATGGTTATACGGTTATAATATGCATAAAAATGTTTACTTTTCCTACAGTTACCTAACAATGTACATGTTTTCTCACTGATTTGAGAAAGCAAAGTGGACATTTCGCTTTTCAGTCTAATTACTTTGTCTCACTCCAGACTAGCAACGTGAAGGAATGAAAGTGGCCAATTCGCTCATCAGTGAGACAATGTTAACATTGTCTTTGCTCACTAGTTTTACAAATAACTATTCTATTCATAAACAAACTTTTATAGACGGTTGGATAACAAAAGATGTTACCTTATTAACAATTATTTTGTACACATGTCGACAATTTCCAGTTCAAGCCTCTCTAAATTTACAGCAAAATCTGAACATAATTACTGATTGGTTTAAAACATGGAGATTCAAAATTAATGAAACTAAATCTGTCCACATATATTTTACTCTAAATATAAATTCTTGTCCTCCTGTCACAATACGCAGCACCCAGCTTCCTGAAGTAACTGAGGTTAAATACTTAGGTAAGGTATCCATTTAGATAGGAAATTAACATGGAAAAATCACATTTCCATGCAAATTCCATGCAATACAACAAAGTAACTTTTGAGCATTAAAAATAGCTGTTAAGCACTGTCAACAACAATATTTTTCGATAAAAGACTTTTCAAAAATCTGAAGGGCAGGTCCAGAATTGATGGCATAAACCGTATCCGTGTTGTTTAGTAAGTTCAATTGCTAAATTATTTTTATGACATTCTAATTTCGAAATATATCTTTCACTTAAGGTAACGATTTCGTCCTTAACTGTAGGGATCTAAAGGTCTTCATGTAGCGTTCTATTGGTGACATACCAAGGTGCATTAGTTATCTGTCTCAGCATTTTTGATTGGTATCTTTGTATAATTTCGATATTTGAAGTACTCACCGAGCCCCATAGTTGAACTCCATATGTCCAGATTGGTTTATATAGCAACAATTTATTTTCTAGGCTTAGTTTTGATTTTCTTCCGAAGAGCCAATTTAACTGATTAAATTTTAAATTTAGTTGTTGCCATTTTCTCCAAATGTGTGTTTTCCATGTTAATTTCGTATCTAAATGGATACCTAAGTATTTAACTTCAGTTACTTCAGGAAGTTGGGTGTTGTTTATTGTGACAGGAGGACAAGAATTTCGATTTAGAGAAAAAAAAGTGGACAGTTTTAGTTTTTGCTCATTTTGAATCTCCATGTTTTAAACCAATCAGAAATTATGTTCAGATGTTGCTGTAAATTAAAAAAAAGCTTGAACTGGAAATTGAATACATACGTACAAAATAATTGTTAATAAGGTAACATCTTTTGTTTTCCAACCGTCTATGAATGTTTGTTTATGAAGAGAAAGTAAACATTTTTATGCATTGCTACGAAATAATTATTTGAGGTACGTACAATTTGCAATCCTAGGTTTATTCAAACTTAGATTATTATAATCTAAGGCTTACCTTACGATCCAATTAATTTATTGTGGAGACCTAGGTTTCTACGCCGGAGCGTTATCGTCAGTCCTAGGCTAAGCTAAACTTTTTGTGTTTCATCTCTTCAAGAGATGAAACACAAAAAGTTTCATCTCAAGAGATGAAACACAAAAAGTTTAGCTTAGCCTAGGACTGACGATAACGCTCCGGCGTAGAAACCTAGGTCTCCACAATAAATTAATTGGATCGTAAGGTAAGCCTTAGATTATAATAATGATTAATAACGATACAGAGGCTATTTCTCCAAATCAAACTTAGAGCAATAGGGAGCTTTTGAACCATTCGTTAAATAATCACGGCAAACGCTACTCGTTATGTTTTCTCAATTATTAAATGTGAAAATAACGTATTGCGTTTACTGTTTAACAGTGCAATATCATTATTAATTTTATAACAAAATTGTTTATTATTATTTATTAATATGTTTTAAAGTACCTTTGTTTAATTTAAATTACATGCACCACCTCTTTCAGATTATTGGTATTGTCTAAAATATAATTTTTACATATTCTGTTGGACTACGCGTTATCTATGGTGCCACCAGAGTACAAAACAACTTGCCTTCTACTTTAACATTAAATGCAAAATTTCAATTGACATTTCAAAAATAGTACAACATATTCAGCCACTAAGAGATATCTGACTGGTTTCACTAAATACAATAATACGGATTTTACGTAAGCACAACAAAGTTTTTATTGCCATCTTGGAAACATATGTCCTCTAAACTCAAAGGAAGTAAATAATGAGTGTTGCAATGCGATTAACATACGAGAAAATACCTCTCTAGACTTAAAAATAATTAATTTTAAAAAACAGGTATAGGTATATATATATACGGAAATAAGAGTTTTTGGCGGCCATCTCGGGTGCCATCTTGGAATATATGCCACCAAAACTTAAAACGTAAGTAAATTTTGGGTGTTGCAATGTGTTTGGCATCCGAGAAAACTCCTATGCAGACGTCTAAACAATTATTTTAAGCCAAAAAACAAGGGAGATATGCGAAAATTAGAGTTTTCGGCGGCCATCTTGGGCGCCATTTTGGAAGATATGCCCTCAAAACTTAATTTAAGTAAATTTTGAGTGTTGTAAGGTATTTGGCATCTGAAAAACCCCTATATACAAGTTTAAACCATTATTTTAGGCCAACTAATAAGGGAGATATAGGGAAATCAGAGTTTTGGCCGCCATCTTGGATACCGCACTTCCGGTTCAAATTTCGCTTTGGCAACAGGCAGATTCGTACTCAGCAGGGTCGAAATACCCTAAAAACGCTGTTTCCTCAATTGTTACATGAAATGCTTCTTGCATTGCCTTTTTTTTAAAACAGGCCTAGTCTATCAGTCATGAACCTACTTCTCAATTGCAAGATAATGACAATTGTGAAAATCATTTTATGGCCACACATTCTCGAGATGAATCCGGAAGATTTTGTGTTTGTCTTCCTTTTAAACCATCAATTACTGAGCTTGGTGATTCTTATTCAACAGCATTAAGCAGATTTAAAAGACTAGAATCGACACTCACTTCTGACAGACGTGAAAGTTATCAGTCTTTCATGAAAGAATACATTGATTTAGGTCACATGCATCAAACACCCAGCGAATTATCATCCATTGACAGTAACAAACAATACTATCTACCTCATCATGCAGTATATAGAGATTCAAGTTCAACAACTAAAACCAGAGTTGTTTTTGATGCATCATGCAAAACAACATCAGGTACATCATTGAATGATCATCTGTATACTGGTCCAAAACTTCAAACTGACATAATGAATTTGCTAATTAGATTTCGATTGCATAAAATTGTATTTACGGCAGACATTGAGAAGTTTTACAGGCAAATTTTAGTGAGCAAATCTGATCAATGCTATCAAAGAATACTTTGGAGATCATCACCAGAAGAACCGATTAAGTCTTATGACCTTAACACAGTTACTTATGGAACATCATGCGCACCATTCTTATCCATACGTTGTTTACATCAACTATCTGACCACATTAAGGATTATTCTCCTGAAGTGGCTAGGATATTGAAAGAAGACTTTTATGTTGACGATCTTGTAAGTGGAGCCAATACTGTAGATCAAGCTTTATCCATAAAAAATGAACTAGTTTCAGACCTTACAACAGATACCTTTTTAGCAGCTTTCAACCGTTTTGTCAGTAGAAGAGGCATTCCTGCACATATGTATTCAGACAATGGAACAAGTTTTGTTGGAGCAAACAACAGTATAGTCCAGGCGCTGAGGGGGTTTGAGCATGCATAAAAGTGTAACGAAATTTGACTTTTGATTGTTGCTATGGGTACCTAGTAGATGAAGAAAATCGATGTTGTCGCATTTCTAGGTGGTTAATAACATGGTGGGAGGGGGTGAAGTTGGGGGGCCGCCACGCACAAAATAGCTTATATATCGAGAACTAAAAGTCATATGAATACGTTAGACATGTCAAACTGTGCAGAAAAATGCATTCTACAAATAGATTATGTAGTAGTTTCACGGAAATTGACAAGAAGTTACTAAAAATTATATTTTTTAAATTTACGATAAGTATAATCAGGAGTATAATGGTTTTTGTTGTTGTTTAGAACCACTAATTTTTTAATTGACAACTTTTGAGAGTAGTACACAATAGGTAAATAGTACTTCTGTATAATGAAACTATTGCGGTACATAACTTAACAGCTATACAATCCTCAGATCCAATAAACATAACACAAACAAAGGCGCAAAACGCGTCGCGGTCATTGTTCCTGCTGCCTTAACTATTAATGGCGAGTACAGTTCAAGCTGAGACTTATATTATACAGGGAGCGGCAAAATGATCTGACGGTTTTCTTTGCCGCCCTGTCGAGCGAATGAGTGGCGTAGGGTGGTGGGAATAGGGGCGTTACAAAGCCAACATGTGGACATTTTTAGTAGCCATGGAGCCGTGGGATAGCTGAGAAACATGTATTTGTAGTAGAAGTGTTTTTAAAAGTGGAAATTCCTGTGTAGCTGTTCAGTACACCTTTCAATATGGGTCCAAGGGGAAAAGTCCCAACTCAAAAAACCATTTTGCTGTGAGTAGGTAACTTTAGAGCTACTAGTATAGCATTGAAAAAAGTCAACAGGCTGTCCAATGTCAGCTCGGACACCAGAGAGCGCCGAGAGAGTGAGATACGCTGTGGAAGTTAGTCCTCAGCAGCCTAAACGTAAATAAGCTGCAGCTCTGCACTTGTCTGGCCGCTCAGTAGAAAAGTATTACAATACCATCTGCATTTTCATTCATACAAAATGGCAATCGTGCAACTGCAACAGTTGAAGCCCAGTGGTTATGCAAAGCGCATCTCTTTTTCAGAACAAGTAGTGATGACAAAGTTGTCATTATGAGTGACGAATCACACTTTCAATCACGCCACATAGTCTTTCTCACTATCTTTAGTTTTACACCACGTAGTCAGATTTTAGTTTCAATGCTGAACTAGTAGCTCTAAAGTTACCCACCTACAGCAAAATGGTGTTTCGAGTTGGGACTTTTCTTCATTGACCCACATTGAAACGTGTACTGAACAGCTACACAGGAATTGCCACTTTTAAAAACACTTCTACTACAAAGTCATGGTGCTCAGCTGTCCCACGGCTCCGTGGCTACTAAAAATGTTCACACGTTGGCTTTGTAACGCCTCTATTCCCACCACCCTACGCCAATCACTCACTTGACAGGGCAGCAAAGAAAACCGTCAGATCATTTTGCCGCTCCCTGTACTTTTAGAAAGATGGAGATTCTGAGGATTCATTTTCATATATATATATAAAATAGTATTGAGCGACCATTATGTAGCGGGAAATTTAGTTTGTAAAAGAAGAGAGTTCAAAATATATTTTGGTGGTGGATCGTTTCCATCACCATCTGAAACTGCAATAAATTCCCTACAATTTATACATCTCCGAATCTGAGGTTGGTTATAACAATTTTATGTAGTTTTGAAAAGTTCATAAAAATTATGTTTTCGTAAAAAAAATGTTAACATTTCACATTTTGACGTAAATTACTCAGGAAATTTCGATTTCAACTACATTTTAACTATACATTTTTAGAAAGAGCTTTTACTCTTAAATTATGCAGTGTAATAAGGCTACAAATACAAGCTAGGAATACAATGGAAACTCCATGTACAGTATCTAAACTTAAATTTATTTCATTACAATACAAAATTGATGGTAAAAGAACAGAAACTAAGGGTTCACAATAAAAGTTTACAAAGGGTGGCAAATGAATTTACTAAATTAAGCTTTAGGCTAGGCCTATTACAATAGTTCTAATTTAGGTTGAGGGGTTATATTGCATGGATCTTTATCTCAGGTGGGGTGATCGAGCGGCGTTTGAATTTAATCTTGTGATTATATATAGCCTAATTAAATTTTGTTTTGAAATATAAATTATGTTCGAATTATTTTCTGAAAGGTTAATTAATTTATGTTCTATATAACCTTCTATTAGTTTCTTGACTTTTAAATTCTGGTACAAAAGTTCAAAAGTTAGGCTTAAAAGTGTTGTAATGGCTTCGATCCAAGAAAAGAAAATGTCTACTGGAGTGATCTCACCAAAATTGATGTCTTCTTCACAGTTAAATTTCTTGATGTTGTGTAGTTATTAATGTTTGTAACAAGGACGGATCTTCTTTAATCAAATTTCACTAATTTATTCCAAATATATGCACTTAAAAAAAAAAATATTTATATTAAAATATGCAGTTTACAATTTATATCTTCATACTAGCTCAGCACTCTTAAGAAGTGAGGAAGGTTTGATGCATTGTTGCATTCACATATGTCAATGCTGACTTTATCACGGAAAATTGTAGGCCACTGTTCACACATATATTATAACAATTTTCATTTGCCATAGAGCTAAATTTGAATTTTGACAAGTTATTTAAATAACATTATATTGAAATTGAAGCAACTTTGTTACAAAAAGTTATAGGTTGTTATATATTTAAATGAAATAAGGTTATTTGAAAATGTTCTATATTATAATGTATTGAATCAATTATTGGTCTGTTTGGCCATATATTATACAAGGTTTGATAAAGAGAGATATATTGGCATATTGATAAAAGTAAAAACATATGGTAAAAATTAAATTATTCTATTGAAAATTTTTGTGAAAATACTAAATTGTTACAGCAGTATAATATTTATTTACTGTTGATGCAATAAATTTATTTCTCATACAACAATTAAATACAATTTGGTAATTAAAGTAGTTTGGTAGTTTTTTATAATTTTATTTTTATGCGTATAAAAAAAAAACATTGATATTTCTACGTAAGGAATCATATTTTACACAACCTTAACATTTGGATAATATGGATAAAAACATTATTTTTATGATTTTTGCGGGTTGATTTAGACATTTCTAAGTTTAATAATCCAAAAATTTGCAAACCTCTTGCTACTACGCCTAAAAGCATTGCTGAAAAATATATATTTTTATATTATTATATTCTACATTTATCACTGAAACATAATATATAATAGATATCTACTTATATGCACATGTAACTGTTCTCTGATGAATTATATGGTACCACTACAAAAGGCCAAAATATAACCACCACTGGTACCCAGATAGGGTAAAAGGATTGAGAGATAAGAAGTAAAATTATAATGCTTCGAACTTCAACTAATCAGCTGTTCAGGTCAATTTAATTGTTAACGATTGGTGCTATGATTCGTTGCATTACTGTCAGAGACAATGAGGGGCAAAGAAAAAATAACCTCTCTTTTTAAGTTTTGAGTAGTGGTTTTTGGTAATTAAAATACTGTTGCAGGTTAATTAATGCACACAACTCGCGTAAATAGTGTCAACGACACTCGTAGAAGTTTTTAAGGCACTCGCTAAGGCTTGTATTTAACATTTTCTACTCGTATCGTTTACACTACCTTTACGCGATCGCCGAAACAGCAGCTGTTGCACCAATTGTGCAGCCTGGTCAGATGATGGAAACGTTCAACTAGCAAATTTTTTATAAACTCTCTTCTTTTACAAACTATATTTCTCGCTACATAATAGTCCCTCAATACTATTTTATATATATGAAAATGAATCCTCAGAATCTCCATCGTTCTAAAAGTATAATATAAGTCTCAGCTTGAACTGTACTCGCCATTAATAGTTAAGGCAGCAGGAACAATGACCGCGACGCGTTTTGCGCCTTTGTTTGTGTTATGTTTATTGGATCTGAGGATTGTATAGCTGTTAAGTTATGTACCGCAATAGTTTCATTATACAGAAGTATTATTTACCTATAGTGTACTACTCTCAAAAGTTGTCAATTAAAAAATTAATGGTTCTAAACAACAACAAAAACCATTATAAAATCGTATATTTAAAAAATATAATTTCTAGTAACTTCTTGTCAATTTCTGTGAAACTACTACATAATCTATTTGTAGAATGCATTTTTCTGCACAGTTTGACGTGTCTAACGTATTCATATGACTTTTGGTTTACGAGATATAAGCTATTTTGTGCGCGGCGGCCCCCCGGGCGGCCCCCTTAACTTCACCCCCTCACCCCCATGTTATTAACCACCTAGAAATGCGACAACATCGATTTTCTTTATCTACTAGGTACCCATAGCAACAATCAAAAGTCAAATTTCGTTACACTTTTATGCATGCTCAAACCCCCTCAGCGCCTCGACTAGTATAAGAAAGTTTCTCAAGGAAAGTCAAGATGTTATCAAGGAATCCACCTCAGAACAGGCCCGTTTTTTACCCTGTCAGCGCCCTAGGCACATCTAATAGTAGCGCCCCTTTGCAATATATATATATATATATAACAGGGTGTCCACCGACCGGGAAATCCGGGAATCATGCGGGGGATTTTTGAACCGTGAATTTTGTATTTATACCTGGAGTTTTCAATTTACCGTGATCGCGCATGACAAAAGTGGCGTTTCCGTGATCGCGGGAGACGATAATATGTCTACACACGGCCGCGAGGGATGATCAGAATTTTCCGCGATTGCAGAAGACGATGATGGTATCTACAGAGCCGCAACGGATAATTAGAGTATTGCCGCGATCACAGAAGACGATGATAATGTCCACACGACCGCGGGAAACTGCAAGAATTTTGTCGCGATCGTAGAAGACGATGATGATCTCCACACGACTGGAGGACATTATTAACATTTTCCCGCAATCGCGGGAGACGATTACGATGTCTTCACAACTGCGGGAAACGATTACGATGTCTACAGAACCGCGGAATACAATAATGATTTCTACGCGGCCACGAGGGATGATCACAATAAAGCCGCGATCGCTCAAAACGATGATAATGTCCACATGACCGCGGGAAAAGATCAGAATTTTGCCTCATTAGCCGAAGACGATTATCTCCATGTGTCCGCGGGAGATGATTACCATTTTGCCGCAATCGCGGGAGGCGATCACTATGTCCAAACGACCAACGGGGACGATATAATGATGTTTTCACGGCCGCGAGGGGTGATCAGAATTTTATCGCAATCGCGCAAGACGATGATTATGGCCACACGATCGCGGGAAAAGGTCACAATGTTGCCTAATTTGCGTAAGAGGATGATGACCTCCACAAGACTGAGGGAGATGATTACCGTTTTTCTACAATCGCGGGAGGTGATTACTATGTCCACACGACCGTGGGGCACGAGGGGTGGACAGAATTAGACCGCGATCGCGCAAGACGAGAATAATGTCCTCACGACCGCGGGAAAATATCAGAATTTCGCCTCATTTGCGGTAGACGATGATAATCTCCTCACGACCGCTGGATATGCTTATATTTTGCCTTGATCATGGAAGACGATAATTTTATGTCTAAACGACTTGACTGCAGAAAATAGTAAGAACCTTGCCGCAAACGCGGGAGACGATTACGATGCCTACACGGCCGCGAGGGGTTATCAGAAGTTTACCGCAATAGCATGCAAATACTACCACGATATTTTTTTAATTTCAAAATTTTTGGCGCCCCCAAAAAAAGCCAATTGCCTCGCGCCCTAGGCACGTGCCTACCGTGCCTATTCGGTAAATCGGCCCTGCCTCAGAAAGACATATCAATTGGCACTTCATCCCTCCCCATGCACCAAATATGGGAGGACTTTGGGAATCGGCTGTCAAATCTTCAAAATTTCATCTAAAACGTGTCATTGGAGATCAAATATTATCTTTTGAAGAACTAAACACATTAATCATTCAAATAGAAGCAATTTTAAACTCACGACCCCTCTGCAAAGTATATGATGATCAAGCTGAAATTAATATTTTAACTCCTGCACACTTCCTAATTGGTGAAAATCTAGTTTCTATCCCGGAAAAATTGGATGCTGGACATATCAACTACAACAAGAGATGGAGGCTTATTCAAAGAATAAAAAATTCATTTTGGACAATATGGCAAAAGGAGTATCTTCATACTCTTCAACAGAGGCACAAGTGGAAATTTCAAAACGGTAATGTCAAAGAAGGTGAAGTTGTTTTAGTCAAAGAAGACAATATGCCACCAATGAAGTACGCCATGGGACGAATAGTTAAAACATTTCCTGGACTAGACAACATTGTAAGAGTTGTGGAAGTGAAAACTCAAAACGGACTAATAAAAAGACCAATCAACAAGTTGATAAAAGTTCCCACCTAATAATTTTTTTTTTTGCGGGGGAGTTATGTTAAAAGCATTTAATTTCATCCCTTGGTCTGTATAGACAGTTTTCTCTTGTACTTTTGTTATTAACACATGTTATTAATCATTATTAATTTTTGTAAACAGTTTTCAATAATAATACACATTCTTTTGTTCACATCACAGTGTTTTTAATTTAATCTACATTTTTTCTATCAAATAATCATTTCAAGAACATCAGTTCACAACAAAACAAACACAGTCTTACCTTTAAGTGATTGGGGAGCGAGCTGGCGTAGTGGTTAGAGCGCGGGTCCCTGAGGTCCTGGGTTGGATCCCCGCCAAGTCACCAATGGATTTTATCTAACTGGTAATGCCGCAACCCCTAGGTCTAGCCTGAAGTAATGTGAAAAACACTCCCAGGCTCGTGCCTAGTGATTGCTAGCCGTTCTTCGGCACTCGCTTCACGGGGGTGGGTACTTTCCTTTTCGATAATGCCAGAAATCAAACTCAGCAACTCGTCAAAACATTCCTGATTAATTCCAGAATATGTAGAATCTTGTTTAATCTTTTCTTAAGTGGGTCATGAGCGTATATGGTACTCGCCAAATCGCAGCCGTTCTTTATTTATGTCGTATACCCACATTTTCCTTGCTCTCTCATCTATACTATTATATAAAAATCTAATGGTGTCTGTCTGTATGTGTATTACTAATAGGTGCAAAAACTACTAAACCAACTGGGCTTAAATTTTACAAAAATATACCTACCATACCAAGGACCATTATAGGACTATTCACATTTCGATACTGACCGTAGGCTTTGCCCCTTTGGATTTAAAAGCTCTGAGGTGAACATTTTAAAAGTAAATATTGATAGGTCTCCATGGCTGCGATGAGAACACTAACAATGTTTGTTTACATATGTTTTGACATTTCAATGTAAACAAGAAGAACTGCTAAACTGCATTATTTTACAATTAATTTCAGACAGCTGATACTATGTCAATGATTATAGAAAAAAATTCTATAACCTTTGCTGTATCAACTCCGGCTTTGATTTTGATTTTTTAAAGCGTCTAAGTTATGAAAATAATGTTATTGAGATGTTTTCATGGAAACAGTATGAAAATTACAATGTATATATGTTGGTATGAATTTGGAGGCTACTTTAAATAAATCCTAACTGCTATGTGTTATATTAACTTAACATAACTTGCACATCACATTGTTTTTTATATGCATGTTTAGGTAAATTAAGTTGTTGTGTTTTGCTAAACCTATGCTTTAATTTAACTAAAGAATATCATCAATAACTAAATTGTACGTCGTTGATTTTTGTTTTCTAAAATCTGTTTTAGGGCCTATATGTGTAACTATATTTAATTATCAAATGGTAATACAAAATACTCTTATTTTATCTTAACACAGCTTTCAGTTCACATTTACTTTATTTGATACTTTTATTATTTGTGTTTTGCCACACCACTGATTAAATTAATCCAAGGAAAATATCATAAAACTAAGCAGTACACAGTGCTCTTTTGTTTCTAATATTAATGAAATATCTGTTACTATAATTACTTAATGGTAAGTGTGAAAATGTAAAGGCAATGGACGATGGAACTGATTAAAAGAACTGGTTTAAGATGTTTGTTAATATTTTTGTAGAGTAGAATCAGAGATGCAATGAAACATGTACTGTATTTGCTATTACATTTTTTAGTCCTTGATGCTTTGATAATCTTATTAGTTTTGTCTGCTGTCTTTAATGCTAAATTATTTGTTTAACATTTTTTATAGTACCTCTAGATATAGTTTCTTTAATAAGCCTATTTCAAAAGACTGTATTTATAAGGCACAGCAATATTTCTAAAGCTTATAACAGCTGACTTAGTTTTGCTAATGATTTATTGTTAGTGAAGAAACTGAAGATGGAAGAATTAATGTGTGATTTAATATAAAGAAGAGTGAAATAAAAAAAAAATTCATTTACATTTAATAATTAGTATTTTTGCAACTTCCAAATTGAAATTTAAAATGTCAATAATAAATTAAAAGATATGTTATTAACTATTAAGGGAGATGAAGGTAAATCATGTATGTCAAAGTTTTATTCAAAGATTTGGTCAGTTTTTCTCATATCAGCCTACACAAGATTTAAAATTAATCAAACCCAAAATGGTGGTATCCACTACTTACCAGATTTAAAAGTCATAACTTAAACGTATCTATTAAGGCTATAAAAGTTGAATTTTGTTTCTAAAAGCGTTGGCGGATGTGTAACTATTATATGCAACAGATGTAAAGATTAAAATATTTCTATTTTGTGTCCTCTTCCCGTTGCAAAGCACGGGTAGAACAGCTAGTCTTCTATAATAGCACGGATAGTTAACAGAAAAGCTTCTTCTTCATCAGACCATGTCATAGTTTTAAGTTTACACTCAGTACAGTCATAGATAAAACATACTCCCTTAGTCTATGGTACAGTATACAAACACTAACTATAACACAACACTTTTGCAACTAGAGAGTCTCACAACCACCGCACCCTCTGAGGTGTACTGGCTTTCCCGCGCGTCCCTTTCCCGCTCTGGTGTGGAAGCACCTGTTTTCGCTGCGATATTATCGCCCAAATATCGCAGATAAAATTCTAAGAATAGTATCGCGCCACTCTAGCGATAAAGTATCGCTCCGGTGTGTACAGGGCTTAAGTCTTGTCCTCTGCCGATAAAATGGACTCTAGTTAGGAGAATCAATTTTATAAAATATTCATTGTATTAAAATGGAAAATTAGTTAATTAAAAAAAATGTATAGCGGATTTTAGAAGCCTTAATTACTACCTTAACTTGTGAGAAGAGAGATTTAAAGCCTCAAATTGAAAATGCACTTTTAAAGATTGACGCGTCGATGCATAAATATCAAGCCCAAGGTAGTGGATGGATATTTGACCATACTAAATATTGGTAGTTGCATGTTTACAAGTATAAGCTCCTTACTCCAAAGTCATACATATGTATATCCCCACACCAGTAAGTATTAAATTGACAAAAGCAGTTCTAAATATAAAAAACTCAGACAATAAATGCTTCCTTTGGTCAATTTTAGCGGCTTTACATCCAATGAATTGTACAAATGAACATGCCAATAGAGTCTCCAATTATGTACCCCATGAAAGTCAATTGAATATGACAAACAAAAAGTATCCCGTGAAAATATCTGATATAGATAAATTTGAAAGACAGAATAATATAAGTGTTAATTTTATTTGGAGTTGAAGACCAGAAATGTATCTATATCCATTAAGAATAACCAAACTAAATAGTAATACTAACATAGATTTATTATTATTACAAGAAGGTCGTAAATCACATTACTGTTTAATTTGTGATTTTAATAGGTTAATGCTACGGTCTACAAAACAAGACCATAAGAAGCATTTCTGCAAGTTGTGTTTTCAACATTTTTCACTAATGATAAATTAGAACGTCACATAATATATTGTAAAAACTTTGATGCCCAACGAGTGGAAATGTCTAAACAAGATACATTACAATTTAAAAATTATAAATATAAACTTAAAGCCCCATTTGTGATTTATGCAGATTTTGAATGTTTTGTAAACTCTAACAACCATACTCCATCTGGATTTTCATTCCTTGTAGTGAGAGATTCTAAGATTATTTCTGAAGAGTTTATATAGTGGCGCAAATGTTATGGACGTGTTTTTCAAAAGGTTATTTGAGACTTATGATTTTATTAAAAGTCAAATGGCGATATATATTCCCCTAGTAATGACTCCTGAGCAAGAGGCACCTTTCCAAACCTCAAAACATTGTCATATTTGCGAAAAGCCTCTATATTTTGATAGGGTGAGAGTTCATTGCCATTCATCTGGCCGATTCCGTGGAGCTGCTCACAATGATTGTAATTTAAACTATAAAGTAACAAAGAAAATACCAGTATTCTTCCATAACTTTAATAAACGGTATCAACATTCTGACACATACTTTCTCCCATACTACAACAACCTTTATCATGTGTAAGCGGTGAGAGTAAATATACGGAAATGGGATTTGTACAATTTTGTTCAGAATTTAAAGGACAATAACATACAAATTTTTTATCAAAATTGTTCGAGCCATTTTTGGGATAATCCGATTTTTCCGTTATTTTATGGGGTTTTTACGGGAAAATAACATAATTTACAATAACTTTTGAACCGTAATTTTTACAGAAATGGGATTTGTACCATTTTGTTCAGAATATAATGGACTATACTAAATTTTTATCAAAATCGCTCGGGCCATTTTTTAGAAAATTCAATTTTTCCGTTATTTTTGGGGTTTTATGGGGAAATCCCCATTAAAAATCAAAATTTTCTAAAAAATGAAAAAAAAACTATTAAAATTGTAAGGACCATAACATACTTTGTTAAATCAAAACCGGATTTTTTTCTAAAATCCAGAGCTTAATTTATTTTTTTATTATGGTTCGTTATTTTATGGGAAAATAACATAATTTATAATATCTTTTTAACCGTAATTTTTACAGAAATGGGATTTGTACCATTTTATTTAGAATTTAAAGGACTACAACATACTAAATTTTTATCATAATCGTTCGGGCCATTTTTGAGAAAATCCGATTTTTCCGTTTTTTATGGGAAAATTCCCATTAAAAATCAAAATTTCAAAAAAATGAAAAAAACACATCTGGAGATACCATGGATTAGAACCTACATACCAAATGTCATGGTTATTAGACCACAGGTGTAGTCCCTAGCTCTGTACTTATCCAGACACACACACACATACACAGTCATCACTTCGAAAACCACTTTTTTGGGTCCAGGGCGACCCAAAACAAATATATCCACTCAAAACTCAAACTCGACAATTTTGACGAAAACAATACTTTCTCCATATACTATGGTATAGAGGGAGAAAGTAAAAATTATGATGGACATATGATAATGCAACACTTAGGAAAGTTTAATCGTAAATTAAATTGCATAGCCAAAGATATGGGAAAGTACATATCATTCTCTGTTGATGATTTAATATTTTTAGATTCCTATAACTTTCTGTCCCTTCCATTACACAAATTAGCTTCCAATTTAAATACATCTAGATTTATAGACAATCCACTACTACAACGCAAAGGTGTATTTCCCTATGAATATATGACGGGACCAGATAAGTTTGTAGAGTCTCTTCCTCCAATAGAAGCATTTTACATCAATCTAACTAAAGAACATAAACGTGTGTAATTTTACTTCGTCACACAAACTAAATATTTCAATTATTTTTTTATATTTTTCTTGTTCTAAAGATTTAGATATTAAATATAAGTTTGTAAATGTTAATCCTTCCTTTCTTACAATTAAATTATAAATTACAACCGTCTTTCCACTTCCACTTGGGCCACAAATAACACATCGAATATTGGTAGGAAATAGACCCAACTTCTTTGGTATATTTTCCTTAATATGTACTATTTTAAATTTGTGTTTTTGTTGAATAAAAGACATTTTTTATATAATAAAAATTATAAGAAAACATGTAAAAAGGGTAAAGGTTTATTCTTAAAGCCCTACAGGGGTCGAGGGTTATTGAATACTCGTATAAATAACCTTCCATTACCACTTCACGTGCCATCGTATCGGTACTGTGGACCTGGAACTAATATACGTGAAAATTTAGCCAAAAATGTACCTCTAAAAATAAGCTAGACTCTTATTGTAAAGAGCATGACATATTCTACATGAATAAATCTGATACCGCTGCTCGGAACAAATCGGACATGAGATTAGCAGACTTAGCTTGGACTAGAGTTACTGCCAAGGATGCAAATCTCGCTGAAAAAGCAGCTGCGTATTCCGCGACAAATTTGATGAAGGCAAAAGCAAAAATGGGAATGGGATAAATATTTAATAAAAAGATGGACAACTACCAGCTTTTAGAGGCCGCAAAAGACGTGCCTCACTTCCGGGGGGTGTACCTAAAAAACGAGTTAAAAAATCTAACACCAAAAGTAAAAGAGTGCGGAATAGTTAATTTAGACAGTTCGTCTGGCACACACTGGACAGCATATCGTAAAAATAAAGATATTGTAATTTATTTTGACCCATTTGGAATGCAACCTCCAAAAGAAGTAATTAAATATTTTGAGGGACAAAACATCTACTATACAACCGATCAAATACAAGATTTAAATAGTTCCATATGTGGAATTTTATGTTTATCATTCATAAAAAATTTTGTTTATAAAAATGGATTAATTTACTATAACATTTTCTGGTACAGAACCAGAGCTAATGTCGGTGTTCTTCCCTCCTATAGAATTAAATGATGATTATGTAATTGGATTGGTAGATTTTCAAAGTTATAATTCTATATTTAATGTAAAAAACCACTAAATACTTTAACATATTACAAAGTAGAGAAAATAGCATTACCAAAAGGAGAGATCTTAGTTGATGATTTAAACCAGTTATTAGATGGCAAAATTAAAATTATAGTACATAAAAATTGAGAAATAATAATTAATACTAAATCCAAACTTATATTAAAAGGGCTTATTCCAAAATTAAATCAACTTAAAGACAACAAATTAACCATTGGAGAAGGTGAGGATGTTTTCTTTTATAACCACAAAGCTCCAATTATAATAGACATTTTTAAGGTACATATGAGGTGGTTGAGCTTGCAAAGGAAATTCAAAAACAAATCCCAGACTTTTTACTTACAGCTAATAATAAAACTATGAAAGCGACATTACATTCTAGCCACGTGTTTGATTTTACAAAACCATGTTTAGGGTCTGTTTTATTGGGATTTAAAGGAGTTTCTACACCTGGTGCTCCGTTCGTGTCTACAAATAAAATAAACATTAATAATGTAAATGTGATTAGAGTAAAATGTAATATTGCTAATGGGTCCTATTTACATGGCAACAAATCACACACCATACACAGCTTTTATCCAGAAGCTCCTCCTGGCTACAAAATTATTGAAGTTCCAAGAAATATTATATATTTTCCTGTAAATAAGAGAAGTTTAGATGTTGTCATTACATTTGCCGATCAGCACGACAAGGCAATTGACTTTAACGGAGAAGAAACTACAATTACTTGTAATATAAAAAAATATGAGAATTTATAAGAGTGGGCAGCTATTTATAAGTGTACAAAATGCTAGGTCCCTACGATCAATAGGACTAAAGTTAAAATTTTCTATTAATAAAAATGGAAGATTTTCTAGACGTTACAGGGAAATCCCAATTCGACGATAGTGTGGTTAAAATTACAAATCACTCCTATGTTCCACACAACACTTTAGCAATAAATAATTCTGATGAAATTCGAATATGTATTAATAATCAAGATTTGCTAACTCTCCCATGTAGGAGTTATCTGTATATTAAGGGAGAAATTGATAATCATGATAAAGGTCATTTTATAAATAATGCATTTGCATTCTTATTTGATGAAATTAGATACGAAGTTGCAGGTAAAGAAATTGACATTGTAAGAAACCCAGGAATTTCTAGTCCAATGAAAATATTGAGCTCTTACAATAAAACTACTAAATTGTCAAATGTAGCATTTGATTCTGACACGAATTTAAAAGAGTTCCATAAAGGTGGCAAGTTTAGTACATGTTTACCATTAGAGATGTTAATGGGTGTATTTGAGGATTTTAATAAGGTATTAGTAAATGTCAAACAAGAATTAGTGTTGAAAAGATCCAAAATTTATTTGAATTGAATATTAACAACCACTAGTGCTTTAGCCAGTGGCACTGCTGATATGATTCCCAAAATTACACTTAACTCAATTCAATGGGTGATGGATGCCACATGTGATACCATCAGATGGGTAGAAGTTACAATTACAAAGTTGTTATTGCAAAATAAAAATTTGCAAATTGCATTTAGAAGTTTGGAGCTGCATGAACTTCCATCATATCCCAATACCACAAGACATACATGGTCAGTAAAGACGTCTTCTAGTTTGGAGAAGCCTAGGTATATTATATTTGGTTTCCAAACAGCTAGGGATAATAGTGCACGAAAAAGAACTGATGAATTTGATTACTGTAAATTAAAAAATCTTAAAGTGTTTCTAAACTCTAAATATTATCCTTATAGTGATTTAAATCTTGACTTTGAAAATGGAGATGTCTCTAAAGCATATGAGATGTTTATGAGGTTTAGAGAGACTTACTAAAATACTATCCCAGATCCTATGATTAGTAGGGCTGAGTTTATGAAGAAATATCCACTAATTGTGATAGATTGTTCTAGACAGAACGAAACAGTGAAGGAAGGAATTTTTGATATTAAATTAGAGATTAAAACTGCAGAAAATGTGCCAGCAAATACATCTGCATATCTATCTTATATATATCTTATATCTTATATCTTATATCTTATATATATATATAATACGTGAAGCCGTATTTTGTTAACGCAACTCCTCCCTTATTTGTGGACCAATTTCAACGTTTAAGGTGTCAAAAGATTCGTCTCAATATGTAGTTTTGCAATAAGGTTTTAGAACTTTCAAATTTCCACTCTTAAGGGCGTGAGACCCTCTCAAAGGTCGGGTTTTCCCCATAAGAAATACATAGAACAAATTTAAAAACAGCTGTTTATAAAAAGAAACGCATTGGCTTTTTGGGAGTAAATATTAATGTTTGTAATATTGAGTAGGTTAAGATGGTTAAGGCCAAAATAACAGTTAATCAGTTTTGTTGGAAGAACAGAAAACGTCTCAAGTTCACAGAAAAAATATTGAAATGGGAGGAGGAGACAATTAATAATAAGATATCTTATGCGTGTGAGGAGAGTAGAAAAAGAGAGGCCTGGTCTAACAGATACCCATCCAGATACACATTCACTTAGTGAGATGTAATAATAGAGATCAATGAGTGAGATGAATAATATTTGCCAGTTCTGCTAAGCAACTTACTTTGGAAGTGAAAAAAATATACGAAGCACATGTTGTCAAGGTGGTAAAGTAATCTTGCCTAATGTCTGATCAAATGAATACATGCAAGAAATGTTTACTTCAGACCCTGCCAGATCGTGATATTTCAAAACATTTAGTAGAAACTATAATAATGCCTTGACAATGATAATTTCAAGTAGTAAGATTATACGAAATCATGGTGGACCTTTTGCTTTTATTGTTAACTTTTGTATTAATTGCTCTACTCCAATAATTGATAAAAAAAGGAAATGGATTGTTTACTTCTAGGTTATGTTGACAGTTCCTCGGACAAACTTATACAAAGTTTTTGCCTGAATTCACCAACACAATCCAGACATTTTAAGTCAAAAATAAGAAGTTTCAAAAACTCATTTGCTATTGAAAGTTTTAGTGGCAATATAAGACAAAACACAAGTGAAGGAATCAGTGTTTATGTATTCAGTGTTTATGTATAGTTACGGTCAAGTTTATTTTTCTGATTCAGGAGAGTCAAATAATATACGCTGTTCAAAAAGAGAAAATGTAAATTGCTATCCAAATCTTATTGCTACAAGAGTTATCCAAACTATTTTGACAGACGAACCCAAACTTTCAAAATTTTGGGACAGTGGTATTAAGAGAAACTCCACTAAACAGCGTGAGACTGACAGACACCACGTTAAAATACGTTAAACAACTTTCAATGGTGTTGCTGCTTTATCCTATACAAAGCAGATTATGGCTGTCTAATTGGTAACCAAGTGTTTGTGGGTAAAAATGGAACACATGAAATGGTTGATATTACCCCACTTTTCAGGATTCTCTACGAATAAAATTCATTTGATTAGGGGGATGTCTCAAATTAAAGAAATAAAATGACCCAACTTAAATTACTGAACACAGGTTATCAGTAAGGCAACAGTTTTCTTCAATTCTCAATGCTGGAAAAACTTTGTTGCAACATGTTAACTCGAACAACTCTAAGTTGTAACTAGAATTACACGTATTTTGGCATAACGTTTTTCTCGGCGTCATGTTTCATACTATGCGGCTCATTGAGCCGCACGGGTTCTCTAGTTGTTTAATAATATATGATAAAATGTTTGAGTACAATCCTTTGACAAATGAGAAATAAAATGTAAATAAAAGATGAAAAACATTCAACAAGTATTGGTTGACTCTGCAAATCAAATACGAGAGAAATATAGAGCTTTAAAACGGGGCAAGTTTCTAGAGGCTGAAGAGAGGTTCCAAATATTCCAACCTTTAATAGAGCCATTGCAAGAATAAAAAAAAATCACCACTATGGCCTCCAAAACAGAGAGACCTCGAATGAAGATTCTCCCAATGACTCCATCTAGAATACCAATGATACCAAGATTACAACCACAGATTACATCCACCCCACAGAAATTAGATTATGGTCTTTTAGCATCAGACTATTTAGGAAATTATCTCAGTAAAAGTAGTATGACAGACACTACATATGGTATTAGACGAGAAGCAAATAAATTTTTTATTGGAAATAAGGAAGTTGAAATTGCCAGTGATGATGTTACAGTTGCAAATAAAACCTACAAGGGGACAAAAGGTTTGTGGGAGTTGTTAACTTTAAAAGAACCTGAGGATTATACACCGTCTGATTTGCAAAATTATAAAGAGATTTTGGAAGCTACAAACGGACATTTAAGAAGTTACAAAGATGGTGCACCAATTTCAAGTAATAGACATACTAAATATCTTAATATAATTAAACCTCTTTTTAAGTCTGTTGGTGAAGGTTTGAGACAAGTGACTGGTAATAAAATAGACTATATTTATTGGGATGATCCTAATGAGCTTGTAGATAGGTTAAGACTTCTTTGGCTAAGTCGCCAAGCCGGTAACTCAGGAGTGGATAATGAAATAGATTCTATTATTGAGGAATTGAGAGAAAGTGAAATTATTTATCAAATAAAAATATGTTTATGGATAAAGTTTATCGTTTATATAATCCATATAATAAGCCAGCAGAACCTAGGGCTATCAATGAACCTACTTTAAATTTAAAAGACGATAGTTGGAATTGTTTAAACCGTTAAATTGGTAATGTTAAAGATGGAGAGTTTGTAGATGATGTATCAACTTTGGGACAGACATTAACTAGAAAAGGTGATGTATTTGTACAAGGTAAAACTAAATATGAGTTTTTAGAATCTAAGAATAAAAATTGGAATGCTAAAAGACAGAAAATTACTAATGTGAAAAAGGGTGAAAGTTTAAATGATGTGCCCACTTTAACAGAACAGACTTTAATAAGAAAAGATGGTGGTACCTTTGTACAAGATGATAATAATTATGAATTTTTAGAATCAGAGAATGGTTTTTGGAATGCTAAGAAACAGAACATTTGTGATTTAATGGAAGGTATAGATAGTAAAGATGCTGTGAATGTTTCACAAGTTCCAAAAATGGAAGCACGCTATTGGGATTTTAATAATAAAAGGTTAGTACGTGTTAAACCTGCCATTGATGACACTGACTGTGTTACAAAAGAACAGACTATAACTTTTAATAAAAAACATAAATGTTGGGATGTCAAAACACTATTTATAAAGAATCTACCAGAGGGGAACATTTGGATGATATATGTCTAATATCACAGGCGATGCATTATGGTGGATCGACATTTGTATATGGAGAAAAAAAATATTTGATGGAATACAATCCTGATTTATTAGTTGCCGACCCCACATCTTTAAATGGTTTTAAGTATATAGATAATAGACCATATATACCAGAAACTATGTATTTAAAAGAAAAGGAGATAATCTATTGATTGGGGCTAATGGTAATATATTTACAGTTAAAAGAAGTATGATGTTATAAACAATGAATGAAATTGCATGCGAACTTCATAAGCCTGCAAGAAAGAATTACATTAGAAGGTTTAATTTAATTTAATTGATATGCAAAACTATGCTAGAGAGAATTCTGGCAATAAATATATTTTAACTTTAATAGATACATTTTCTAAAAAAGCTTATGCTGCTCCACTAAAGAATAAGACAGGGTTGGTGGTTACAGAAGCCATTAAAACCATTCTACCAAAGGGGGTTAAAAACATTCAATCTGACAATGGAAAAGAATTTTTTAATCAATATTTTAGCAAACTAATGAAAAAACTAAATATTAATCACTATCACACTTTTTCTACAACTAAGGCTGCAATTGTGGAGAGGTTTCAGAGAACTTTAAAGAATTGGTTATATAGGGATTTTAGTGCTCAGGGAAGTTATAAATGGTTGGATTTACTTCCAAAGTTAATTAGAAAATATAATAATAAAGTGCATATATCTATAGGAATGAAGCCTAACCAAGTGAGTGTTAAGAAAGGTAAATATGTGCATGAGAGGTTGACTTCTAAAGTAGTGCAATTTAAAAAGCCAAGATATTATTTGGGTGATAACGTGAGGATTTTCAAGTATAAACATGTGTTTAGTAAAGGATATACCCCAAATTGGACAGGGGAGTTATTTACAATAGCAGAAGTTAAGAATACAAACCCTGTGACTTATATTTTGAAAGATGAAAATGACAATATAATCAGGGGAGGATTCTAAAACAGTTATTTGGTAGAGAAGGTGATTAGGAGAAAGGGTGATTTATTGTATGTCAAATGGCTTGGGTTCCCAAGTAGCCAGAACTCATGGATTTCCACTAAGGATGTCCAAGGGAGCGCGCCGGAGTTCGCGTGCAAACCTCGCTTGATTTTGAGAATATACATGTGAATGGAAGTGGATTGAAATGTTTATGGAGTTGTACAATGGCATTGAACATTTATATAGGGGTGTACAGGCAAA
This sequence comes from Macrosteles quadrilineatus, assembly GCF_028750875.1. Classification (NCBI taxonomy): domain Eukaryota; kingdom Metazoa; phylum Arthropoda; class Insecta; order Hemiptera; family Cicadellidae; genus Macrosteles; species Macrosteles quadrilineatus. The sequence goes on along the minus strand of NW_026542595.1, from coordinate 44,816,502 downwards.
GATCAGGGTCTTAAAAAATTGCTAAAATTAATCCCCATAAGAATAACATGGGGAAAAATGCCTAAAGTGGCTTCATATTGTCCTATTGCCACTACTATCTTCTCGTTCTTAATCTTACTCTAATGTTTTAAATAAAACATGAATGAAACAGTTCTTTGGTCAGTGATGAGTCACAGAGAAATTGCGTTTCCCTGGGTCTGACACAGTTCGGGAGAAGAATGCTACCGGTCGATTTGGTTGACTCCTTATGGGCTTTATGCGTTGACAAGTAACTATGTTGGTTGAACAAAATAACAAGGAAAAAGTAAACAAAAGACTTGTAACATGACATGTTTATAAATATGTTTATATAGCCATCAACTACAGAAAAGTCTACTAGCAACTTCAGTTGTTACTATTGAGCAAAGATTACACTAAAGTTTACTCGATATAGGAAAAAATACTGTAGTTCCGATCAACTGATTATTTTACTTATCTCTCTCCTGCCAAAACTTAATCTCCGAAGTACTGAGACAGATTTAACAAACTATGGTTTAATTGAAATAAATATTTAATGTATTCAATATTTATATTGATCAATATTTAATATTAATCTTATATACTAAAAACTTTTGCAAAGCTTATGACAGCTAGCCTGACCATACTACTGGACCTAAGTAAGCGCACGACTTGTTTGCACGAGACCTTCCCGACTGGAAACCACCGCCCACCACCGCGCCGTGCCGATCGCATCATACCATGCATAGCTGAACTGTTCGAGGCAAATTGTTACTCTATCGCAGTCGCTGTCAAAACGTATCTTTTGTAGGTTAAATTGAAATTTAATTTAATTTAACTGTCATAACCTAATCAAACTTGCTGATAGTGAAAAAACTCTAATGAAGGTTTACTAGTCGGAAAAATAGTTCTGTTTATGAAATAAAATTTTAAATGCCCCAAATTCAATTTTATAATTTTATAATTATAAAATTAAACTGTCTTAACCTAACCAAAAACCTACAAATAATGCAATTAATGGGAAATAACTTTGATTTCCAATTTAACTTTTTGTAAAAAAATCCAAAACCAAAAACATTTAACTGTTTTGAAGTACTAGTTCTTATCTAACTGTAAACGTTGGTTTTTGGTACTGGTACTTTTTTTAGAACCGGTGGTAGCGATAATCATTTTTACGTAATAAATGTAATCTCTTGACTTGGCCATGCAGAAATGTATTGTTAATCTGGCTTAATAAAGGACTTTGACTTTGACTTACGTACCAATACATCACTGCACTGTAATTTACAAATTAATTAGTTATCGTTGGTGTTTCACCTTATTTCTTAAAGTCATATTAATGTCTTACTGTATAGGTTCTGCGTTTTCTGTCTGGATTCCAAAATGTTAATTTATGCTATGAAAACGTTAACACATTTGAGTGAAGCATTTTTTTTAGCAAACCATCATAAATAGTTTACACTTTACGTTGTTTACGTACCAATAGTTCGTGACCTGTGTAGGCATATTGTAAATTACCAATTTAAATCGTCTTTAGTGTTTCGTTTCATATAGTATGCCGTCATATTTCGACATCTTTCGGGTCATCTTCGGATTAAGCATATATAAATTGTTATTACAGACGACATTAGCACTACACGCGATAAGTAAATACGATATGATAAAATTTAATGACACTATCAAAGATTTCAAATACTAATATTTGATGTACTTTGCTTTGGTTAAATGTCCTAATTGAATTGTGTATTTTTTTGTGTATGTCTGTTGGTCACGCATTAGTATGTCCTTATTTCTCAGTGTTTCGCGGAAAAGGCAAGAGCCACTTTCATAATGAAAATTTCTACCTCATTAAAGTGTGCAATGGATGGTGATGTTGAGGTAGTATTTTAACTATACTTTTAACCAGTGTGGAAAGTAGCTTTCAATTATAGGCCTAACATAGGGCTATGCCTCATATATCTATAATAGTCCGGCAGCCAAATGAGGATTTTGTCGCTAACCTGGTTTTGTTCTATTAAGTTTTTTTTATTATTGATTTGAGTTATTTAGGGTATGTAGACCATAAAACCACCAGGTACTTTTTTGGGCAATACCCTTGGGCAACACCCGCCATCTTGAAAAATGGCGGAAAACGTAATTTACAGTGTAAGCTTTTACTTAAAACTATGTTATGAAAATACCATGCTATCTACAGCAGTGTAAACGCTTTTAAAATACTCACAGTGAAATTCAATGCAGGAAAATCTCATATTTTAATTATATATTGTGTGTTTTAAGGCCAGTATTTCTTTTTAAAGTTAATAACTTGGATAAAAAATATGTTCTATCCCCACTTTTTTCGACTTTGTGCTAAAATCTCTGAAAAAAGGCCATGATATATGTTACAAAAGTTGTAGATATTGAAATTGTGCATCCAATGCTTCTAAAGAGATCTTTGATCGATCAAGGATAACGTCACAACAAAGCGTAAAAAAATAACTTTTATATTTTTTTATGATATAGAGGGGTATCTAATAAATGAAAATAATTTTTATAGTCCTTCCTAAGAATATGCTGTAGTTCTTTTCTACTTTTTTGGTATCAAAATTCTCGATAAACCAACGGCTCTTATTTACGCTAATTATAATTTAAATCTTAGAATGTTTAAAAAGCTAGTTATGGACCCCCCAAAAAAAGAGTAATTTTAATAATACAAAAAGTCTCATCAAAGCCTATATCTTTATGTTTTCATATGAAAACAGTCGGTAACCTACTGGCTTTCATGGAACATAAATATGGATATAAATGTAATATAATAAATATATAAATATAATATAGTAATATAATAAATATAAATATATGGAATATAAATAGTTAATAGTTCAAATGAAATTTGGTAATTTACGAACATTTTAATACCAAAAACAGCCTGAGAGGTGTACCGGATATTCTCAGGAAAGGTGTTAAAATTTTATTGAACGTATAAAATATCCTTATTTTTCATTGAAAATCAATAAAAAAATTATTTTCTAACGCTTTGTTCTGGCGTTACCCTTGGTCCAACAAAGCATCCAATGGACGTATTCGATGCAAAATTTAAAGGTCTACAATTTTTATAATATATATTTTAGTCATATTTTGAGTAATTAGGGCGCAAAATTAAAATAAAAAGAAATATGCCATTATGTTTTTATAAATTATAAACTTTGAAAAAGTAATACTGACCTTGAAACAAATTATAAATATTTAATACATGGTATTTCTGAGTAGGGAATTCAACCATATACATTTGCAAATAGTCTTTTAATTGCTTTAATGTGTTGCCTGAACCCCTGAGTGGAGGAAGAACCGACAAATTTGGGAGAGCGGTGAAACGCCGACTAGTAGAACGAGCTCAATGTCTGTGTCAATACTCTATGAAAGATTTTTTAATTTGCCAAACAAATTAAGGCATAATATTCTGTTAGTTTTAGTATTTTTTTTGAGTTTAGTTTTATTTGTATCATGTTTTATAAACCTTGTGACGCTATACACAAATTTTCTGTGCAAAATAAAGATATTTTGATTTGATTTTATACGTTTAATAGCTATGGAAAAAATTAAAAAAATAACTGTGAATTTAAAATTGCTATGTTACTTTTATGGAGAATAAGTAAAATGTTGTAGTTTGCTTGTTTATGGATAAATTTAGATCATATTTGGAATGTTTATTTATTTCATACTAAACTAATAACCTTTCACTAAAACTCTTTTTAACTTCTCTGAGCAGCAAACATAAGTACTCATTAAATCTAATGTTATTTAAATAAGGAGATCTTTTAGAGAAAATCTAATCAGGGGAATATTCGTATGGTCTGCAGGTTTGGTGCGGCGGGCGTGGCGCGGCGGGCGTGGCGCGGCAATTTTTATTTCTTATCTCGAGAGTAAAACAACTCCCCAGTGTAATAATGAGAACGCAGCAGCTAATCAAAACACCACATTTCACTTTCGGTCAAGTACCTACTGTTTTTAGTGACCACAGAATACGTGCATGTCACTTATCCTAAAGTTAATTTTTGTTTCCTAAGCTGAAAAAATTCCGATGTATATATATTTGCAGTATTTCTGGGCCTATTTAGTATTATTTTGCCAAGGGGGGGGATTCACCTTGTCCAAAACATCAACTTGTAGAGTTGTTTTGTTGTATCTGCGCGTGTGAGTGTAGTGAGTAGAGTCACGTTTCACGAGTCAGCACAAGCCTTGGTCGTCGTCACGTCATTGTATTGAGACTGAGGTACATTGTTTACTAAATACTTCTCGTACCTCACGATACCCTGTTATGTAATTAATTTGTGCTGTCATCTGCAACAGCTGTATCTTCAGGTACTTCGTTGACGCTCTAATCGTTGATGAATTAAAAAACCGTAAGCATGCATAAGTGACGCTTCGTAAATTTCCTTTTCCAACGAATTAAAAATTTCGAACGGGTTTCGAACGGAAAAGTATGTAATTTAATCATATTCATTATGATTAAAAGGTGATTAAAAAACTGAAATATCCTTAAGTCTGGCCCTGGTCACAATTTAACATTCTACGCCCATGATCGTTAATGTTTTATTTTATGTTCATGACTAATTATATTAAAACATTTCTTTGCGCAAGACCTTCTCAGGGACGACTATCTAAGATTCATTTGTTTAAGTTATCTAAAGAATTGACGAGAATTACTAACTATTTATATTTTAGATATTGGCAAATTAATGTATCGTAATTCTAAATTTTAAAGTTTAAAAAGCATAATATTCCTTAATCTATATATTTAATACGCAACATGAAACTTTGTGAACAATAAGGCTTTTTTGTTTTAAGATTTAACCCCACATATTATATACCAAAATTTTCGTCTAGGTGTGTAGATGTGCAAACTGGCTTTAGATTTTCGAAATATGTCTTTTTAAGGGCGTGGGCTGCCCTCAAAGTTCCTTCCATAAGGATAACATTGTGATTGATTTGAATGTTATTATATTCTGAAACAGATGTCATTACATTAGTTTAAACAAAAATTAAATCCCAGCTGTTTTGTTTGGTTTTGAAATGTAAACAGTTTGCATGTTTTTAAAAATAATTAGAAACCCGGCAGAGAAATGTTACCTATAGGACACGACGGGAGAAAAGTTTTACATTATATTTTCGTTGAAACATGTCAAGGACCCGACGACAAAGAAATATTGCCGGTCGGACACGGTGAGTCAACATAGGGCCTGCAATGCAAAACGTAAGGAGCCCAGACGAGGAGCTGGAACAGTTAGTGGCAACGTGTACTTACAAAATTACACTGACAAATACTGTACAATAATTCAGCAGCATTCACTTGGCGAGATGGCATTAAAATGTCAGAAATGTGGTGCGCTACATTTTAAAGAAGAACAAAGAGGACGAGGTGAAGGATTTTATTCTGCTGCCATAAAAGAAAAGTGAATCTATCACTAACCAAGAAATCTATTATATCGAGAGCTTACTTAATGGAGCAAATCATTTGAGCAGAAACTACAAAGAGAACATTAGATCGTACAACTCTGCGCTCGCAATGGTCAGCACTCGAGCTAAAATTGAAGAACATAACGGTGGAGGGCCTTTCATGTATAAGGTGCACATTTTATCACTCAATTGGCACCTTTTAACCGTCAGAAGGGGAGAATCCCACATATGCCCAAATTTATATCTACGAACGTCAAAACCGCTGTTCAAGGAAGAATGCTAAACAAAGCTAATGGTTCTTGCAGCACTTAACTCATGCACATTTTGACTCAACTTGGTTGATTTTAATCCATACGCGCAAGTTTTTAGCATGATTAGTTTCGTCCTGCAAAATACTCCTAAATGAACAGCAAAAGAACTTAGAATGCATATAGCCAACGATTGAGCTCAAGACCAACGTCAATACAACGACGTAACTTCTATCGACGTTGCTATAATATCCTAATTTATTATTCGTGCGAATTCGCACGGGTTCACCTAGTTTATGATATATTGGCTTTTTGTAATTTAAAATGTAGAATTACATTACAAAAATTACTAGGTTTCAAACTGTGAAATTGGTAAATTTGTAGTCATGACGAAAACTTTTTTAAATGTATACGACTGCAAAATGTATTCTTCAGTATACATTATTTATGTTATTGTGTTACTGGTTTAAATGTTGGGTGAGATTATATATATAATGAAGGAATGCGGCTTGACGAAATAAATAACCCTCTCATTTATTTATATTTAAATATTTTATGTAGAGAAGGCCATTTTTGCAGAGGATCACTTGAAGATAGCGTATGTCAATTGGCGACATAATCTGCAGAGATAGCTCTAATCTTGAGGGTTATCCCAAACCTAGGATTATTATATGGCTATTTAACAATGCTGAATATTGTTATTCCTCTATTCCTCTAACGGGGATATCAGTTCATGATGTTTACCTGCCTATAAATGCCTATATGTTTCTAGAATTGTCGTATATTTTTTACAGGGAGAGGAGGTAGCAGTCTATTTCATTAGTAGTAAACCTACATTACATTCATTTACCATTGTATATTATAGTCTAAGGTAGAACCAAAAGTGACATTTTCCGGTGCGCGCACATGTGTGAGACAAAGCCCAACATAGGGACACCAAATTTCACGTACGAGGTGAAGCCATGGATGAGAATTATTGGAGCAAGTGACGAAATCACATTTGGTAAAAGTTATGAACGATACTTTTCCTCCCGGTGTAAAAATACTCACACAAAGAATAAAAGACCTCAGTAAAACTTAAACTATTACCGTATATTTCCAATTTAATATTACTGTATTTTAATATAAACATAAAAGCAAAGGTTATAACAAACCTATATCAAAACGAGAAAATTAGAAGTTCAAGTTTATGGTTATGTTTATTGCGCAGCAAACACGCACAAGTTAATGCAATGTTATTTTCCTACAGTCACCCGACAAAGTTGGCTTCATTGTACTGTTTATAGTTCAGAAAGCTGCTAATTGCTGCATATTTATACTTTGTCGTACGGTTTATACTTTGTCGTACGTTTTTACCACGATATTTTGGCGCACATCAGGATTCCAACGAAACAACACAAAACAGCGTGGTCCTATTATGCACGTAATCCGTGTACGCTTGGAAATAGGTTGGCAACACTTAAAGATTATAATACTATGAGCAGCTGATTGACTATTATAACTACGATATAACGTGTCATTTCGTGTTATAGTTTCGGTACTTCTGAACTTTCTGTACTTTTCTTTGAAACATTTTAAAAACATTCCTACGATCTTAATAAACAGGAAAATACCTTTAAAGCATTTTTTAGGCGCGGAAACCACTTTAAATTACAAAAACATACGGAACTATTTTCTCAAGTCGCGGAGCACATTGCTTACAGATGAGAAAATAGCGGAGTGATACGGACCGGGGACTACTTTCTCTAGGGCACCTATTTGTGTTGCCAGGTGAACCTAAAATCGTGTTGTATAGTGTTTGAAAGACAATATTTATATGCTTTATAGTGACTGTAGGAAAATATAATGTGTAACACGAGTGCAAAAGGCCTTTGCAAAGTGCCACTTTGCTCACTAGTTACACAAATAACTATTGTGTAGCTATAGTGGGCGAAGTAGCTCTTTGCTGCACACGACAGAAATGTTTATGCACGAGCCGTATGGGGAGTAAGGTGGTAAGGTTCTCGAGTGCAGCAAAGGCATTTTGCACTCGCGTTACACACTATATTTTTCCTACAGTTACTATAAAGCGTATAAATAATAAGTTTTTCAAACACTGTACAACACGTTTTTAGGTTAGGTTAAATCAAAACATTGAACGAAATGGGAAACGCTACACCAGCTAGCTGATCTTAGTCGTAGTATCTTTAAGTGTTGCCAACCTATTTCGCTTGGTATGCACGCGTACGCTTGGTACACGGATTACTTCCATAATTAAAGCACGCTGTTTTGTGTTGTTTGGTTGGAATACTGGTGTGCAACAAAGTAAAAACTGTGGGACGAAGTAAAATTGTGCGGCAAAGTAGGCAAAGGCATCAATTCAAATCAAATCAAATTAAAATTTTCTTTATTCATTATGTACACATAGAGTACAGAATGGCATCAACAAGTACTATCATAAACTAGTTTTTAGTTAACTAGTTAATTGGATTTCGTGTTTTCATAGTATGTTTCATTAGCATTTGTAATTTTAGCATTTGTTTTTTTTTTGCACACAATGGAAATAATAGTGAACGCAATACAAATAATAGGGATATGATGAGAAATAATCGTTTTTACCCTTATCATATATATATATATATAAAATATATCACGGATTTTGAAGTCACGAAGTGACGCAGGCTGTTAGTCCATACTACTATACAAATCTGATAATGTCTGTATGTAAGTGTATTACTAAAGCGCAAAACTACTGAATCGACTGGGCTTAAATTTTACAAAAATATAGCTACCATACCAAGAATGATAATAGGACTATGCACACTTCGATACTGACCGTGGGCTTTGCTTAATTGGTTTTAAATGTTCTGAGGTGAGGATTTTAAAAGTAAATATGATTGGTCTCCATGACTGCAATGAGAATACTCACAATGTTTAAATTTAAACAACTGCCAAATTGCATATTTCACACTTATTTCATCAGCTGATCCAAAGAATGCGGTAGGTTTATTTAATCTAAAACTTTATCATATATTATTGACTAGCTGTAACCCGCGGGCTTTGCCCTGTTTAACTTCTTAATTTTCAAGATTATCTCGTTCGCATGGCTTAATCACGTCCTGGTTGAAGTTTGTTCGCTACGCTCACTCACCTTTAGGTTGGAGCTCGTTCGCTGCGCTCACTTGCCTTCAGGTTAGCTCGTTCGCTACGCTAACTCGCCTCCAGGTTGAAGTTCGTTCGCTACGCTCACTCACCTTTTGGTTGCAAATTAGCTGTTGTCATAAATGTAAAAGAAATAATAGTGCTGCACCCTGTTGGTAATCCTTGTAACTTTAATGCTATTGAACATCATAGAACAGAACCAACTTGTTTAATTGAAACAGCTGTTAAGATTCAATAATTCCATTTCTCACAAGGTTAACATGGGAAACTCCAGAGCCACTGGGGCGGAGCCCGAAAGGATTTTTGAAATAAGAATATGCCTATATGTTAATCGGGAATGTGAGCTATCATCATGCCAAATTTCAGCCCAATCCGACCAGTATTTTTCGCGTTCACTTGTCACAAACATACACCCATACACCCATACATCCATACATCCATACATCCATACATCCAAACTTTCTCATTTATAATATTAGTAGGATTCTAAAACAATGTAAATTATTATAGAAATCAAAAAGAGATGCTAAAACCGTTGATGTATACACTCAGGTCTGCTTTTGATTTTTAAAGTGTCTAAGTTATGAAAATAATGTTATTGATATATTTTCATGGAAACAGTATGGAAATTGCAATGTATATAGATATTTTGTATTAATTTTGAGGCTATATTTTTTAATTCAAACTTTTTAGCATGTGTTGGATTACCTAAACATAACTTGCACTTTACATTGATTTTCTGATATTTAGGTAAATTTTGTAAATTTATTGCTACACCTATGCTTAAATTAAACTAAAATAATAGCATAAATAACTAAATTGTACGCCTTTGATTTTTGTGTTCTAAAATCTGTGGTATATGTGTAACTATCTATATTATTAAAACTAGCTGTTACCCACGGGCTCCACCCCGTTTTACTACATTAGTATTAATAAAACTATTGATTGGTTAAGTTAAGATGAAATAAACAAAACAGAATACAGTAATGGTAATACAAACAAATAATAACAGCTGAGGTATTTTTAACATTAGGTAAATGGAAAGTTCCCTTTGGAAAGCAATTACGATCTTATAGGGCAATTTATGAAATAATGAATAATTTTTTCTCGTCATGACGAACATTTTAAGTATATGGTTTATGTTGGTGTGACTTGTAGTTTTCTCAAAAGTTCATGGGTACTTTTGGCTTTATATATAGATAATTTGTTGGATTTTTGTGTGCAGAAAATTCACCCATAAATATTTATTTTTATAGGTATATTTGGTATTTAGATGTGCCTTTTGCGGCTTTTGGTGATATCCCGGGAAAGCCCTTCGTCCTATAGGCTTTTAAAGTTTCGTAGTTAGTGCTAAATTCTGTCGTCAATCACCTGAAATTTTTCAAGTTTACATTTGTTTACATCAAAACATATGGTCATGATAAAATTGTGTTTACATCCATACGAAAATTGGGTTTATCTGTAGTTGGTGATGTTTCAGTTATTCATAAACCCAATAAACCAAAGTCTTCTCCACCGAGTTACCGTCCAATCAGCTTACTGTCTACACTTTCTAAAGTCTTTGAAAAATCATCTTGAAACGAATTGCCTGTTACATGGATGCTGCAAATATAATTCCTGCTCATCAATTTGGATTTCGGCCAAAACATTCGCCCATACACAAAATCTTACGTATATATGAAACGATAGTCAAAGGTCATTGAATTCAGCATCATTAAAAAAATGCCACTGGCGTAGACACGAGAAAAGAAAGGGTTTGAGAGGAAACAGAACACAGTACAGTAGTGGAATTCTTGCCGCAGACATTCGATAAGGTATGGCATGTCGGTCTTGTGTTTAAATTGATTCATTTTGGATTTCCAAAATATTTAACCGATATTGTAAAATAATCGTTTCTTTGTCACAGGACCATCTCTGTTAAAATATGTTCCTTTAAATCATACATTCGACGAGTCAATGCAGGAGTTCCACAAGGTTCAATATTGGGCCCTGTATTGTTCAATCTGTACATGTCCTCTTCCAGAAGACGACTCGTTAGCTCTTTACGCCGATGACACTGCTATCCTGTGCTAACATTCCGATATCCACGAGGCCACGTATCCTCTGTGGATGTTCTCATTGATTGGTTCTACAAGTGGAAATTTCGCCTAAATTCAACTAAGTGAGACCAAAATATTCTCCTTGAAAAAAAAAATACATTGCCACATGAAATTAAAATACATGGTAACTTTTTACCTTGGAACCCTGATGACCAGGCCATAAAATATCTTGGAGTATGGCTGGACAAAAAACTTAATTGGAACTACCACGTCAATAAAAAACTTTCACAAGGTTATGCACGCCTTGCAAAGCTTTTCCGTTTAATCAATAGGAAATCTACTCTGAAGCTTGTACAGTTCTAATCTACAAATCAATAATTCGGCCTTTGATTACATATGCATCTCCTATCTGGGGATTAGCTATATAAAAAAAACAAACTCTTCAAAATTCAAGTGATTCAAAACAAAATTCTAAGAATAGCGGTGAATGCTCCCTGGTTTGTTAGAAACAGGCATATACACGAAGAGCTAGGAGTGGAGTCTATCTCGGCCTTTGAAAAAACCACCTCAAAATTTCTGAAATCTTTAAACATGTTCCCGGTGCATTAACTTTTCATCTTGGCGAAGTAACTGAGAACAGGGGGCTACGTCGAAAGATCAATTGGATGAATGAAGCCTAAAGAAGATTAAATATATTTCTCTAAATTAATTATGTTAAAGGGTGTCTCAGGTCTGGACGAACCCACGAGGTTATTATTGTTCATTTCTTGTTTATTTTGTTAACACTTCTGTGAATAATGTCATAATTGAACCAGAAATAAATGCTGTGAAAAAAACGAAAATGGGGTTCTGTCGGTGATGTTTCAGTGAATTCAAGTAAAATGTTGTTTTATGTTATTCGTATGAAACGTAAAGAAGAAAATGACTTATGTTAGATTTTGTGCTGTTGGATTTTGTGTTTTCGTAGTATGTTTCATTAGCATTAGACATTTTTCTATGATACCTCGAAGAGATCGCGCACGAAATGCAAATGATAGGGATATGATGAGAAATAACCGTTTCCCCCGTAAACTATATATAAAATATATCACGGATTTTTATGTCATGAAGTGACGCAGGTTGCTAGTATTTAATTAATAAATAATGGTAATACCAAATACTCTTAACATTAATTTCATCTTAACATAGCTTGAAGTTCACATTTACTGCATTTTGATACATTTATTATTCGTGTTTTTCTACACCACTGATTAAATTATTTTTCTTCTAATTCACCTCGGTACCGCTATCTTTTAACTTATTTTTACATTTTGAAAGACAGATAACTTTGTCACAAATGTATTCGTAATTGTTTTTGGTAACTTGTGACTAAGAATATAATAATGGCCACACAGACCACAACCTTAAGTGTAGGAAAATGTAGTTCCCAGTGCAACAAGCATAATAACGTCGTACATCTAGTAAAATACATATTTAAATGAATTATAACTAGGTCATTCGTGTTTATTGCAAATCAACGTGATTCATTTTTCATTATAACATAATTAGAGATCTAATCTGTGTTGTTTACTCAACGCTGGGAGTCATTAGATTGTTATCAGAGCCGTTCTATGTATATTATAAATGTATGATTATTTCTGTCAGAGTAGACTCACCTATGTAGACAACGACAAGCAATAGCTTCACTTTGAAAATAAACAATTGTAAACATGACAACATTTTCATTAAGAAGAAGTATAATTTTGTTTTAATATATTATACAAAAGCCTATTCCTACAATTAAAAATTGAAATTTTAAAGCTTGTCGAATTACACATGCACAAGAGCATTGTAATTTGAACATCAAAATGATAGCTCGGATAAGTAACAAATTACCATGATATTACAGGATATGATATGCATTAGCCTGTAAGTAAGCATGGACGTTGATAAAAAATATTTGAGAAAAATCATTCTTGTATGTTTCAGTGTTTCACAACCTACCTAAGTTATGTTTCATCACCCAATATATGTGCGCTATACAAATATTCATTTAATGATTGACAATTGAAAAAAAATACAAGCGTTCAGGTGGTGGACACTGGTAGTTAACAACACCATATCAACAAACTACACCATACCATAACGTAAATTTGGCTGCAAATACAGTACAGTACTGACTAAAATATGTTAATATTGTTTGCATTAAAAAATGTATCTATTTAAAATAAGTACGCACCAATATATCTTATATACTAAAGAACTATTGCAAAACTTATGATAGCTAGCCTGGCCATACTACGGGACCGAATTATACGTGGTTGGTACCAAATGAAAGATATTTTTCTTTAGATGTGCAGAATCATTTTATAAATTAACATAGACTCAAAAATAAGCACGAAACTTGAATTTGAAAGTTTAACAAAATTAACATGGGTTACCAATGGGTCTTATGGGTTGCCATGTTGGTGACGTAATAACAACAAAATATAAATAGAAAATCAAAACAAATTGAAGAAATTCCAATCACATGTTTTATTTACAATGTGGGGTGAAATTAGAGAAGTTTGCACAATACATACTTTTGGTCGAGTTTTTGACCTCAGGGCGAGCTTTCGTTATATACTATATTTTGCAAAACTTATGACAGATAGCCTGACCATACAACTGGACCGAATTACACGCGGTTGGTACCAAATTAAATATATTTTCCTGTAGATGTGCAGAATCCCTTTATAAATTAAAATAGGCTCATAAATAAGCACAAAAATGAATTTTAAATTTAAAAAAAGTAACACGGGCCTTGTGGGTTGCCATGTTGGTGATGAAATAACAACAAAATATAAACAGAAATCAAAACAAATTAAAGAAATTCCAATCACATGTTTTATTTACAGCGTGGGTTGAAAATAGATAAGTTTGCACAATGCATACTTTTGGTCGAGTCTTGACCACGGGGAGAGCTCTCGTATGAGCTATTTTATATAGTTGAAGACAAACTGAACGCCGTTAATTGTGAAACGACGCTTAACACGGAGACTGATATTTACATTGTCGCGATCGAGATAGCGCTGTTTGACAAGAACTTAACAAGGTGATAACGTATCAGTGAGGGACGGATGGTCCTAAAGAATAACAAAACGTGTGATAAAACAAATCTCAGTATCTAGAGAAACCTGATATCTAATCTTAATCACGAATCGAGTTGTGATGGTGGGGAGAGGGTTACTCGACGGTGGCAGTTGAGGCAGTCCGTCGTCCGACGGCAGACCGAGTACACTCCGGCAGCGGACATGGGTACGGACTACAACACGGACATCACTGTGGCCAAGGTGACGTCGATGGTGGTGCTGGGGGGAGCAGCCTTCATAGTCACTCTCATCCCTGTGTTCATCAGCAAGAGAATCACGACAACACCTCAGGCGCCGAAGAAGAGTAACAACTCTAACTTCATACTCTCCCTGTGCCAAGCGTTCGGTGGAGGTGTGTTGTTGTGTACGACGTTCCTCCACTTGCTGCCAGAAGTGTCGGAGAGCATCGAGACATTGCAGGAGAATGGAGGGATACCGAAGAACTTCCCTTTGCCGCTGCCGGAGTTAGTGATGTGCTGCGGTTTTTTCACTATGTACATTGTTGAGGAAGTAGTCCATAAGCTACTCCACTCACGGAATGTAAAAAATTCATTGCGAAAGAAAAATCCGTTAAGCGTATCCTCGGCGGTACTAGTAGACGCGGATTTGTCGATGACAGATTCGTTAAAAATATTCGATCAAAATTCGTTGAAAGTAACTTTCGCACCTCCTTGTGAAGAGGACGTGAACATCGTGACGGTAACCCAGAAGAATTATTCTACGTGCGGCAATCCGTCGCAGCACTGCCACAACCACCAACATTTGTTCCACGAGGATGACAGGGACAGCCATGTCGACCACGACCACCAACCACACTCGCACGACCACACCATCGTCACCGAGGACCTGCCCTCTCTCCGCGAGTTGCTCATAGTCCTGGCACTGACAGTCCACGAGGGGTTTGAGGGCCTCGCCATCGGCCTGGAGGACTCTGTGGCCGCGGTTTGGTACCTCATGACTGCCGTGGCCGTCCACAAGTGTGTCATCGCCTTCTGTATCGGTGTCGAGTTGGTCTCCGGGAAAGTGTCTGTGGCACTCTCGGTGTTCTACGCGTTCGTGTACTCGTGTGCGTCTCCCTTCGGCATCGGCATCGGCCTCGCACTATCCGCCTCCAACGACAGCAACTTCACCGCGCTCATGTCGGTCCTGCTGCAGGGCATGGCCACAGGGACGCTGCTCTACGTCGTCTTCTTCGAGATCCTGAAGAGAGACACCAACGGGAGGGGATTGTCGCAGATGGTCGTCGTTATCCTAGGATTTGTCGCAATGGCGGTTCTCGCCATCCTCATCAACGCTTAGGTTAGTCCATTTGTTTTATTGTTTCAGTATCCTATTAATCTTTTAGTCGAGCAATGTTTATAGGTGTTACTAAGTGCAAACAACAAATATTATTCACCTCACCTATAGTTGATTGACGGAAAGAAATATCACAAGATTTGTTATCGTAGATAACATTGTTTACGCTGATTGCCAGTTTTAAAAACATGGCATCAAATTAAGCATTGGGGATAAAAACGAATACGAATTGATATTTTGTAATTTGTATCAAGGAACCGAATTCTTTGTCTGTTTCGGAGATAATACGCCTAATATTTGTTTACTAGAACTTCATAACAACGCATCTATAAAGATATGTAGACCATGAGCCACCAATATGAAACCCTCCCCCCCTGTGGGAATTTATGACTTATACTTTTTTTTTATTACCTACCAGATTAAGAATTCATTTGTTTGCTTCTTTTAAATTACAGCGTATTCCGGAAAATAAAGAAAAACTGTTAAATTTAAAAACTGATTTATTTAAATTACATAAGGGTAGCCTGCGTTAATTACCGGTGCAATATTTTTTTATGGACTTCTTCAGTATGTATTCAAAGGCTTCAAATGAAAATAAAAACGTTTTTAAAATACCCCCGCTGCAGCAAACCTGTAGGCAATGCGGATTTCAAATTTGCCTGAATTGTTTTTCAATTAAATATATTTAAATAACATTAGATTTAACGAGTACCTCAAGGAAAGAGATTTTAAGAGATTCTATTTAAATTAAACTAATGGAACCCCGTCGAAATCGACGGTTAATCTTGAGGTTTTATGTAAATTCAGCTAACTGCAATGGATAGAGTGAAGTCATTAAAATCTTAGTTAAATGAAGGGAGGATAAGCAATAATAAGTATGACGATTGTGTTCCCTATAAACGTGATTGATGTATTCGTTTAACACAATATTTCCTACCTTTTTGTCGGCTTTAGGTTGCCCTAAGGGTTTTTTAGGAGTCTTATAATTGTTTGTTCATGAGTTTGTTTCATACCAAAGCCACTTTCACTATATAGGAGAATGAGTTCATATAATTAGCCTATCATGTTACGGAAAGAGTAAATTTTATTACTAACCACTAATTCCATCTGCTTTAGGAAAATCATTCAGATTGTATCCTGATTTATAAGTAATCTTCATCTTTGGTCATAAAAATACAGAATTCTATCAGCATATTAAATCAGTTTTTTTGTTTGATAAAAATAACTGATTCTCCAGAAAGCAGTAACATTCTTACTTCGATCTCAGCAATTTTAATTCCTTCTCTTGCCACATCGACCCATGTATTTAATCATCCTGTTCTTACTAGATAATTCATTAACTTGTGGGGTAGTTTTGCCTTGGCCATATAGATCACATAAAGCTGTGCATGTATTTCGTGGATTGGAATTAACCATAATTGTAGGAAATTTTATCACAAATATTGAACATTTGCGGAATCAAATCCATAACCTAGTCCAGCCTTGGTAACAAATTATGCAAATGCGATGAGATGTGATGACACTTGTTGTGTTTCCGAATGTTTTGTATGTAGTGAGGTTTAGATGCGTTGTTCGACCTAGCTACATGTGTACATCAAAGTAAAAA
Source organism: Macrosteles quadrilineatus (assembly GCF_028750875.1). Classification (NCBI taxonomy): domain Eukaryota; kingdom Metazoa; phylum Arthropoda; class Insecta; order Hemiptera; family Cicadellidae; genus Macrosteles; species Macrosteles quadrilineatus. The sequence goes on along the minus strand of NW_026542595.1, from coordinate 44,799,629 downwards.
CTGTGTACACATTTTTTTTTTAATACCTGAATTGACATTAGTTCACCTACTTTAACAAAACCATAGACTCCGTAGTTAGTCTATTCCAAAACTTGAACACAGCTCTCATCCTCAACGTACTCATCTATGACACAATTTTCAACCCGATTATCAAAACCTTTTATACCAATAAATGAATCTCAGGTGTTCTTTCTTGAATTTAAAAATAAATGGTGATTGAAAGTAGGGAAAAAAGGCAAGTGCCAACCTTACAATAAATATAAGCTAACCCGATAAGGAATAGTTATATGTTACTTTGAAATTGATATGTCACACTTATTTCATAATTTAAAATTTTCTAAGAGCAATAAATCATATATTTTTGAACAAAACATTTAAAACGTATCATAAATTCATCATTTTGTTGAAACTATAAAAAACTTGCCATGCAGTGGAGAATCCATTTAAAATCATAAATGATAATGTAAACATTTAATTTTGACAGTTTCAGTATACCTTTGAATGCAATTTTAATATTAACAGCTGGTTCATTAAAAGTAGTGTAAAATTATCCATATGGTCGAAATGTAAACAAAATTGCAGAGTGAACTTTAAAGGCCTCTGGGGCAGAGCCCCAAGGAAATTTACCTCGTTTATCTTTTGAGGGCTCACCTACTGACCAATACCTTTCTTTAGACACCCCTACCAAGTTTCTACGCCCAGCCGTTCTCTCAAATTAGCTGTGACAAAAACCTCGTTTTCCTCCATAAGAATAACATGGGACGGGAATTTAAAGGCCACTGGGTCAGAGCCCCGAGAGAATTCTCCATGTTTCTCTTTTGATGGCTCATCTACAGACCGGGACCTTTCTTTAGACACCTCTACCGAGTTTCTACGCCCAGCCGTTCTCTCAAAATAGCTGTCACAAAGAAAAACAGTTTCAAATTAATATATAGATACATTTTAGACGTAAATTTTACTGGAATGTAAGGTTCCAGTAAGACTAACGTCTAAAACTTTGTTTTCCTCGTATCAAAATCGGATTTGCGACAGTAATTTTCTTTTTTTAAATCTCATTAAAATAATGTGCTGATTGATATGGGTTGCCATTTAAGAGAAATTAAGTTCCTCTCAGCAACCCTGTTTGTGGGTGGGGGGTGAATTTCAAAATATCACCAAAAAGAACCTTACATTACCCTAGAAACGTGTATTGAAGCTTGTTTGAATTTATGCATATTTGTGCTGAGACCATTCATTATTTAGCAGGTTAACCCGTTGTTCCTTATTTTTACCATTAGCTAGGATTTTTTCCCATCCCGTGGGATCTTGATTTTGGACCTCTCATTAAAAACGTTTCTCCAAATCCCCTTCTCTCTTTCAATGTTTTTAATAGATACATCTAAATAGGTATCCGTAATAAAGTATATCCTGCTGAATTTCGGAAAACGGCTGAAGGCAATCTGTGCTAGTTCACCAGAGGTTTCTGGAATATTAGTAACAACCTAAAAGTAAGCCATACCGTCAATTACATACATACATTCTTCAATCTTGGGAGGTTCGTCTACGATACCCTTGTTCTCCAAAGCATGGAGCAGTTTGGCCTTTTCTGTTTTTGTTGGGCATCCATCGGCAGTGGATAATGCCCATGGTACTGGATCTAATGGGTATGCCATCAGCTTCTCAAGGCTAATATCACGTTCCTGGGACAGCAGTAAAACTCCAGAACAATATTTCTTTTAGCTCTTATCTTAACTAATACGTTTGCATGCAGCTTTCCCTAGATTATCTACATTGAGTAAATTGTCTTCCACCGATTCGGGTACAGGTCTTCCAGCTGATAAACAGGCCATCTAGGAATTCTGATCACGGGTTTCAACTTCAAGCAGAATAATGCATTGTTCAAAAGCATCAAGTACAGTACTTGCACAATACTTTGCTAACTTCGTTTAATTTCATTTGCTTGCATGTCACTGTGAGATTCTAACTAGCTGTGGGCCCGTCCTACGCACAGGAATCAACTAATCAAATCAAATCAAACTAAAAAATCTATACTAAAGGACCCATGCTGCACTGCAGCGTTATAATAAATATCATATCCGAGAAATAATCAAATTTATGATTTTTGATTGTGTAATACAGTATCTTAAACTTAACTGATTCAAACGATCAATAGCTCAAATTAAAGCCTACAATTGACTGATTATTTTGAGTCTAAAACATATAAAAAACGTAAACAATACTGGAGCTATTGATATTCAATCATAGAAAAACCTTATAATTTTTTATGTTGGATGTTCACCTTGCGTTTGCTTGAAACCCGTCCGATTTGAATAACTAATATCTTAAATGCAAGCCGGTATTTCACTAAAGGTTCTTAGACCAAAATATATAGGGTAATATAATTATAAATGGTAAAAACCGTACAATTTAAATTGAAATACGAATTAAAAAATATATCAAATCTATGTTTTTGGTCGAGTAATAAAGTAGATAAATATACGATGATGCTTGATGTGAAATATATGTGTGCATACTATCAATTTAAGACCTCAATCATAAAGATCTGATGTGTAGAAGAGCCAAAGAAACTCGGAAAAGAAAAAAAAAACAAATTTAACTCCCTTTAGAAATACATGGGGGCAAATTTGATTTACGTATAAGCCGAGTGGGACTGTCGATAAATATATACTGATGCTTGATGTTAAATCTGTGCGTGCATACCTTCAATTTGGGACCTCAATTATGAAAATCGGGTGGGTAGAAGCGCCAAACGAACTTGGAAAAGAAAAACCAAATTTAACTCCCATAAGAAATACATGGGGAGAAAATGTCGTTTACGTATAAGCCGAGTGGGACTGTAGACAAATATATGCCGATGCTTGATGTGCAATCTGTACGTTAATACCTTCAATTTGAGACCTCAATAATGAAAATCGGCGTGTAAAAGAGCCTAACGAAATCGGAAAAGAAAAAAAAATTATGTATATATATTCTAACTATTGTAATATTTTCGTGTTTTCTCGAACATGATGTAATTCACAAGTGGTAAACACCTAAAATCTTAAAGTACGTGTCAATACGAGCACAAAAATGTATATTTAAAAAATTCCCACCAGGGGGAGGGGGGGGGGGTATAGAGACCAGCCTCTCCTCTAATGTTGTTGTTCTTATGGAAATTGGAATTAGATACCCGGATACCAATGTGAGGTTATTAAGTTTCGACCTCAAAATTAGCAAACTGTTTATTTAATCATATGATTATCTCTATAATTAAATTTACTACTTATTTCAAAATATAAATGACGGTAAACCAGTTAACCACGATTTATACAGGGTGTCCCGTAGGAATGAAATGACAACAATCTTTAATATCACGATTTTTACTTGTACATGAGGTAGAATACGGCTAAGCTAGTCTAGGTTTGCATCATTTTACAACTAAAAAGTATCCATATTTCAGTTGTTTGTTATTCCAACTTTTAGCGAATTTCCCATATAGGGAATAAGCTATTACCGTAGTACTCATGGTATGACCTGGACCCGGGACCGATTTAATTTTTCGTTTTGAGGTCCCTAGAGACCAAAAACACCATCCGTTCAAATTCATATATATATATATATATGTGTGTGTGTCCGTTAGCGTGATAACTCGAGCAAAAATTATCTGATTTTGATGAAATTTGGTACAAACGTGTAAACCTACGTTTATTTGAACGAGTTCACAAACCAGCATAAGCTAGGGTTTCCAAGAACACACCAGCGTGATCTGTCCGGCGTGATACCCGTTGGCGCCAATTTAAGGTCCGGCGGATGTCCTATCAAGCTCGGTGTGAGAGTGGTTTGCAAGAAAGCGGACATTCGCGCTTATTTCTCTTGGGGAATGAGCTATATAGTTGTCAGTTTTTAACCAACATGGACGTTGTAACTATTGCTCTGTTGCTGGAAGAAGAGGAGGAGGAAGAGTCCATGTTATTGGAAGGGTTTGTTCTTATGGAACCACACCCGATGTATGATAAAAGAAAAGATGAGGGCTGCTTCCATATTGTCCTTGTAGTTCTTCCTACTCATGTCATATAGCACCGGAAAACTACGAACTAAATAAATAAGTTTCTCATCTTTTACCAATGAAAATACTTTCGACTCCATACTGACAATTAATACTCTCTAGGCACAAATTTAACACCCTAGGCACAATTTAAAAAAACTAGTTCAAAATAACTTGTCCGCTCGGCGTGCACGCCAGAAATGACTTGGGTCATTTCCAGCGTGCCACGCTCTGGACTCACGCCGGACAGATGGCGGGAAAACTCATGTCATCGCTCGCGCTTGGAAACCGCACCCACATAAAAATTAACTATTTATTAACTATTAACTATTTTGGCTTCAATTTAAACTTGATTACGTAAATACGCTTGTCCACTCACGCTGTCCGCCCGGCGTGATCTTGGAAACCCTAGCTAATCGGACCATGGGAACGGGGGTTTATGGGGGGTTGTATGGGTTAAAAATGGGTTTTCTCATTTTTCACCCTAAAAACAAAAAATTTTGCAATTTCTTTCTAAACCGTTTTATAGAGCTTAAAAAAAGAAATAATTGGTATATTGAAACGCTCTTGTATGCCTAACGGTCACGGAGAAAATTCAAAAATAGTGTAATTTAAAATTCCAATGCTATTCTTATGGAGAAAATGAAAACTGTTGTAGTTTACTTGTTTATGGATATATATTGATAAAATTTGGCAAATTTATTTTATTTCATCCTGTACTATTGACGTATGATCAAAAAACACTGTTACCTTCCCCATAGCAGCAAACCTAAGCACTCGTTAAATCTAATGTTATTTAACTTGGGAATAAATATGTCTTATTTATGGAAATGTTTTAGTAAAAATGTATGAGACAAGTTGAAATTTGCTTAGTCTGCAGGTTTGCTGTGGCGGGGGTATTTGAATTAGGTGTAGTTTGGTATAAAATTAAAAATGTTATACAAAAGTGTTCTTGAGATTTTTTTTAAATCAGCCATTTCATTGTAATTTAAATTTTAAAATCTGAATAGCTGCCTTCCCACACGACACGGGTCTTTTGTATTTTAACATACATACCAGGTTTCATCGGTGTCAAAATGTGTTATTGTGTTAATGTCAATAAAACATATTTATTACCTAATTTATATAAAATTGAAAAAGTAGTTTTGCTTTCAAACATTTATTCAAGGGCTTTTTTATAAACAATGGAGCTCGTTCGCTGCGCTCACTTGCCTTCAGGTTTAGCTCGTTCGCTACGCTAACTCGCCTCCAGTTGAAGTTCGTTCGCTACGCTCACTCACCTTATGGTTGCAATCTGTCTGTTAGTTGTCATAAATTTAAAAAATAATAGTGCTGCACCCTGTTGGTAAACCTATTAACTTTATAATGCTATTGAACATCACAAAAACAAATTGTTTAGTTGAACCAGCTGTTAAGATTCATTAATTCCATTTAAATATAAGTACTCATAAGGTTAACATGAGAAACTCCAGAGCCACTGGGGCGGGGCCCTTTTGACGGATCTGCACCAAACTTCACACAAACCATCCTTGAATAATGCTTAATAATGCCTGAAAGTTTCATTACAATCTGACTAGCGGTTTCGGAGTCCATAAAGTACAAACAAACCAAACAAACTTTGGATTTTATATATATACGAGCTGTTGGCCCGTCCTACGTACGGGATTGAAAAGTCAACTAAAACTGAAATTAGATTAATATTTCCATTTCTAATCCAAGCAAAGTTCAAGCAGTTAACCATTTCCTGTAAACAAAAAGCTGCCAAGATGAATTAAAACATGTACACATTGTTATTTTCCTATTCTTTCCTCAAAACGTCGAACAGAAAAATAATTTGCATAATTTTTCCTTTGAATACTCGGGGGGCAGAGCCTCGATTTGTATACATCAGTGGTTATAGAATCTTGAATCTTACTTATTTTCTATATTCAATGCCAACATCCCAGAATAATAAACTAACCTGTTAGTTTGAAAGACAACTTTTATATTCAACCAGCTGTTAGTTAAAACAAATTAATTGCACTAAAACAAACTTAAAATTTTAAAGATTGCTCTAAAAAATAAATTAGAACATCTATCATTTTACCATGAACATTTAAATAGTCTGCCATCCTCTTACCCATAAAATGGACGTATCAATGAGCATAGCATTACACATAGTATAAATAAGTCAACCCTATGCATGTAATTATTATCCAAATGCTGAATTTGTGACACAAAAGCTGAATATTACCAGCTGTTATGTTAAGCAACCTATTTTATGCCAAAAGCTAGTTTAGAATCTTAGCGTCGGCTGCTATACTTTTTTAAAATTAAAACTTAATTTCTAAAAAACTGGGACCCTAAACTAAAATTATGGCTTCGACATTCCCTAGTTCTCAAAATTATCTTTCTTTCAACACAAAAATCATGAAAATCCGTCGAGTGGTTGATTCAGAATCGTGAAATAAAAAAACACTGTTTCGTTTTAATATTATAGACTAGCTGTAACCCGCGGGCTTTGCCCCGTTTAACTTCTTAATTTTCAAGATGATCTCGTTCGCATGGCTCAATCACGTCCTGGTTGAAGTTTGTTCGCTACGCTCACTCACCTTTAGGTTTGAGCTCGTTCGCTGCGCTCACTTGCCTTCAGGTTAGCTCGTTCGCTACGCTCACTTGCCTTCAGGTTAGCTCGTTCGCTACGCTAACTCGCCTCCAGGTTGAAGTTCGTTCGCTACGCTCACTCACCTTTTGGTTGCAAATTAGCTGTTGTCATAAATGTAAAAGAAATAATAGTGCTGCACCCTGTTGGTAATCCTTGTAACTTTAATGCTATTGAACATCATAGAACAGAACCAACTTGTTTAATTGAAACAGCTGTTAAGATTCATTAATTCCATTTCTCATAAGGTTAACATGGGAAACTCCAGAGCCACTGGGGCGGAGCCGATTGGACGGATCACGAAATTGATGGTGTATAAACCTATTCCATGACATTCTACACGTATGTACCAAGTTTCGTGGCAATCGGTTCAGCGGTGTCTGAGTTTATCACTGCCAAACAAACAAACAAATATATATACAAACATCCTCTTTTATACTTATAATAGATAGATAGACTAGCTGGCCCGACAGACGTCGTCCTGTCCTAATGTGGTTTGATGTCAATGCTCGTTCATTTTCAAGATGAGCTCGTTTGCATGGCTCAATCCATCCTCAATCCCGTCCTGGTTGAAGTTCGTTCGCTACGCTCACTCACCTTTAGGTTGGAGCGGAGCTCGTTCGTTGCGCTCACTTACCTTTAGGTTAGCTCGTTCGCTACGCTAGCTCGCCTCCAGGTTGAAGTTCGTTCGCTAAGCTCACTCACCTTTTGGTTGCAAATTAGCTGTTGTCATAAATTTATAAAAATAATAGTGCTGCACCCTGTTGGTAAACCTATTAACTTTATAATGCTATTGAACATCACAAAAACAAATTGTTTAGTTGAACCAGCTGTTAAGATTCATTAATTCCATTTAAATATAAGTACTCATAAGGTTAACATGAGAAACTCCAGAGCCACTGGGGCGGGGCCCTTTTGACGGATCTGCACCAAACTTCACACAAACCATCCTTGAATAATGCTTAATAATGCCTGAAAGTTTCATTACAATCTGACTAGCGGTTTCGGAGTCCATAAAGTACAAACAAACCAAACAAACTTTGGATTTTATATATATACGAGCTGTTGGCCCGTCCTACGTACGGGATTGAAAAGTCAACTAAAACTGAAATTAGATTAATATTTCCATTTCTAATCCAAGCAAAGTTCAAGCAGTTAACCATTTCCTGTAAACAAAAAGCTGCCAAGATGAATTAAAACATGTACACATTGTTATTTTCCTATTCTTTCCTCAAAACGTCGAACAGAAAAATAATTTGCATAATTTTTCCTTTGAATACTCGGGGGGCAGAGCCTCGATTTGTATACATCAGTGGTTATAGAATCTTGAATCTTACTTATTTTCTATATTCAATGCCAACATCCCAGAATAATAAACTAACCTGTTAGTTTGAAAGACAACTTTTATATTCAACCAGCTGTTAGTTAAAACAAATTAATTGCACTAAAACAAACTTAAAATTTTAAAGATTGCTCTAAAAAATAAATTAGAACATCTATCATTTTACCATGAACATTTAAATAGTCTGCCATCCTCTTACCCATAAAATGGACGTATCAATGAGCATAGCATTACACATAGTATAAATAAGTCAACCCTATGCATGTAATTATTATCCAAATGCTGAATTTGTGACACAAAAGCTGAATATAGTCTGGTTGCCGGTCAAAAAACCTGGAAGTAAGGTCCACCCGAAGTTTTATGGTGTTTTCTGTTTCTTCAAGACCTACATAACTAAAATCTGCAAGGTGCCACTTTGTCACCCTTGAGCAAATTGAAATATTCAAGATGGCGGCCAAGATGGCTTAAAAACTGTATATTTGCTGTATCTTTCCCTATAGAAGAGACAGGATAATAATTTGTGTGTCTAATTTTATGTTTTAAGGGTCAGAGAATACCAATTATTGATTATCTTAGTAATAAAATACCCCCGCCACAGCAAACCTGCCGACTAAGCGAATTTCCAGTTGCCTGAATTGATTTTCAATTAAATGTATTTAATTAACATTAATTTTTATGAGTACTTAGGCTTGCTGCTACAGGGAGGGTAAAAAAGTGTTTTTTTTTGTGAAATATTAATAAATTAGTATAAAATAAATAAATTTACCAATTTTGATCAAAATATATCCTAATATAAAAAATATATAAAATATAATCAAGAATAACATGTGAATTTTAAAATAACAATTATTTGTATTTTCTCCGTAACTAATAATGGTACAAAAACACTTTAATATACTAAATTATTTGTTCTTTTAAGCTCTTTAAGAAGGTTTGAAGAGAAATTGGAAAATTTTGCGTTTAGAGGGTCAAAAATTAGAAAAACAAATTTTTACCCCATAAAACCCCACGTAAAACCCCGTTCCCATGGTCCGATCATGCCGGTTCGGTTTACTAATCCTGTATATCTGCTGTATCTTTCCCTATAGAAGAGACAGGATAATCATTTTGTGCATAGTTTGATGTTTTAATTAGAAAATTACCCAAAATAATAAATCAATATAAGTTTTTAATAAATTTCCACATTAATTTGTTGCCAAGTTACCTTATTAACAATGTTTTAAAGTATTTACTTGACTTAAAACATTATATCTATGGTTTCTGAGGATAAGTGCTACATTCAAACAGAACACAGTCATCAAATCAGTTAACTTACAAGCAGTTCTCCTAATTGATGCTTGTGCTGTACTGGGGACAGTGCATTATCCTTCTTCAGGAACAGTGAATGACTTTATCAACTGCTTTTTAAATTATAGTTTTCTTGAATTAAGAAAAAAACACTGTTCTTTAGGCTAGTCAAAATACGGTCCAACATCAAACTTAAGGTAAAAGAAATAAAATATATTTCTTCCCCATATATTCCAAAATATATGGGATTTTGTCAAAAAAGGTGTCAAGAATATTATACTAAAAATCAAGAAAATCCAAGTGGTGGAAAGCCGCCATTTTTGAAAAAACTTCCGCCATATTGGATTTATGTAAGCTTTTAGTAAAACATCAATTATTTGACAACTAATCGTCTTAACGATTTGCGGTTTGTCTTAATAGATTCCTCTTCAAGTTTACTTTAAGATAATAATAACCTTATACCATTTCATTATTGATTTATTTAAAATAGACAGCTTTAAATTGAAACAATAGCAAATTTCGAAGATTTTTTTTGCAAAACCTTTAAATGTTTGCAAATACAAACTCAGGTGATAAGAACATTCATATTTTGTGGCTCTTAAAAGAATCTGAATACAATTTTCAACAATTATCAACCTCATATCAGTTTGTATAGGCCTATTGCTTTGAAGATATATTATGGGATATATTGTTATTAGTCTTCAACTTGGAACGCTAGTCATGACGCGGGCTGCACCACTACATCTAGTTCGATTAAAATGCACTTTGAGGTGGGAAAAATTGCTTTTGAGAACATTTAAAACATATTTTGGAATCATACATTCATACATATAGGGCAATGCATAAAAAGATCTGACAAAATCCTAGCATGAGAACACTGAACACTGTTTTTCATAATATGTTGGTGCAGACAAGCCTTGTATGGTTTTTGCACCTATTGTATAATATGCATGTATTCATTATAGTTCAATAAATAAATTGATTGATTGATTGATTGATTGATTGAAAAAGTTGGGGTTTTGAAACATACCAAAATTCGATTTTTCATAATAGACAATTACATATATGTGTCCGTGAACACGATAACTTGAGTAATTTTTATACAATTTTGATGAAATTTGGTTTGAAGGTGTAAGGCAGGATAAACTTGAATGAGTTCGAGAACTAGCATGATCGGACCATGGGAACGGGGTTTTACGTGGGGTTTTATGGAGTAAAAATTGTTTTTTCTAATTTTTGACCCTCTAAACGCAAAATTTTCCAATTTCTCTTCAAACCCTCTTAAAGAGCTTAAAAAAGCAAATAATTTAGTATATCAAAGTGTTTTTGTACCATTATTAGATACGGAGAAAATTTAAATAATTGTTATTTTAAAATTCCTATGTTATTCTTATGGGGAGTATTGTAAAATGTTGTAGTCTGCTTGTTTATGGATATATTTTGATCAAACTTGGTAAATTTATTTATTTTATACTAAGTTATTAATATTTCACAAAAAAAAACACTTTTTTACCCTCCCTGTAGCAGCAAGCCTAAGTACTCATTAAAATTAATGTTAATTAAATACATTTAATTGAAAATCAATTCAGGCAACTGGAAATTCGCTTAGTCGGCAGGTTTGCTGTGGCGGGGGTCTTTTTATTACTAAGATAATCAATAATTGGTATTCTCTGACCCTTAAAACATAAAATTAGACACAAAAGTTATTATCCTGTCTCTTCTATAGGGAAAGATACAGCAAATATACAGTTTTTAAGCCATCTTGGCCGCCATCTTGAATATTTCAATTTGCTCAAGGGTGACAAAGTGGCACCTTGCAGATTTTAGTTATGTAGGTCTTGAAGAAACAGAAAACACCATAAAACTTCGGGTGGACCTTACTTTCAGGTTTGGGTGAAAAATGCCTTTTGGCAACTAGACTAATATTACCAGCTGTTATGTTAAGCAACCTATTTTATGCCAAAAGCTAGTTTAGAATCTTAGCGTCGGCTGCTATACTTTTTTAAAATTAAAACTTAATTTCTAAAAAACTGGGACCCTAAACTAAAATTATGGCTTCGACATTCCCTAGTTCTCAAAATTATCTTTCTTTCAACACAAAAATCATGAAAATCCGTCAAGTGGTTGATTCAGAATCGTGAAATAAAAAAACACTGTTTCGTTTTAATATTATAGACTAGCTGTAACCCGCGGGCTTTGCCCCGTTTAACTTCTTAATTTTCAAGATGATCTCGTTCGCATGGCTCAATCACGTCCTGGTTGAAGTTTGTTCGCTACGCTCACTCACCTTTAGGTTTGAGCTCGTTCGCTGCGCTCACTTGCCTTCAGGTTAGCTCGTTCGCTACGCTCACTTGCCTTCAGGTTAGCTCGTTCGCTACGCTAACTCGCCTCCAGGTTGAAGTTCGTTCGCTACGCTCACTCACCTTTTGGTTGCAAATTAGCTGTTGTCATAAATGTAAAAGAAATAATAGTGCTGCACCCTGTTGCTAATCCTTGTAACTTTAATGCTATTGAACATCATAGAACAGAACCAACTTGTTTAATTGAAACAGCTGTTAAGATTCATTAATTCCATTTCTCATAAGGTTAACATGGGAAACTCCAGAGCCACTGGGGCGGAGCCGATTGGACGGATCACGAAATTGATGGTGTATAAACCTATTCCATGACATTCTACACGTATGTACCAAGTTTCGTGGCAATCGGTTCAGCGGTGTCTGAGTTTATCACTGCCAAACAAACAAACAAATATATATACAAACATCCTCTTTTATACTTATAATAGATAGATGGACTAGCTGGCCCGACAGACGTCGTCCTGTCCTAATGTGGTTTGATGTCAATGCTCGTTCATTTTCAAGATGAGCTCGTTTGCATGGCTCAATCCATCCTCAATCCCGTCCTGGTTGAAGTTCGTTCGCTACGCTCACTCACCTTTAGGTTGGAGCGGAGCTCGTTCGTTGCGCTCACTTACCTTTAGGTTAGCTCGTTCGCTACGCTAGCTCGCCTCCAGGTTGAAGTTCGTTCGCTAAGCTCACTCACCTTTTGGTTGCAAATTAGCTGTTGTCATAAATTTATAAAAATAATAGTGCTGCACCCTGTTGGTAAACCTATTAACTTTATAATGCTATTGAACATCACAAAAACAAATTGTTTAGTTAAACCGTTAAACCAGCTGTTAAGATTCTTCAATTCCATTTAAATATCAATACTCATAAGGTTAACATGGGAAACTCCAAAGCCTCTAGCACAAACTATGATATCTTGTTCACCTGAATTACAAATATACCTTTTTCATATTGTGCTACTGTTTTTGGCTCTCAAAGTTACTTAGTTAAGGAAACTAGGCCTACTGGATTTGAGGGGATTAATTAAATCTATAGTAATTTTCACACCGCATTTGTATTGCAACAATTTTAGTAGGCCAATTGAACCATCTTAATCAATATCATATTGAAACATTTTATTTTTTCTATTTAAAATGTTAAGCTACTAAGCATTTTTCTAGATATTTTTTTGTTTATAATTTAATATCTCCTCCCTCAGTTTAGTACCAAGCTGCCATTAATTAAATCATGAATGAAAGATATTCAAAATTTGTCTATGGATATACAGTAAAAGGGCTAATTGTATTGAACATATAAAAATATAGTTGCTTATAGGATATGTCTAAATTATTAAGGCTCAAACAACATACGGTGCTAAAACAATCTATATATTAATAGGCAAGCGTGTTTCTTTAACACCTTTTTTCTCAGCTCGTTTGCACCACAGGGAGAATCTACGAGTACTGTTGGAAAGATATTTTCCTGTAGATGTGCAGAATCCCTTCATAAATTAAAATAGGCTAAAAAATAAGCACAAAAATTGAATTTAAAATCTTTAAAACATTAACATGGACCTTATGGGTTACCTTGTTATTGGTGACGAAATAACAACGCAATATAAACAGAAAATCAAAACAAATGGAAGAAACTCCAATCACATGTTTTATTTACAGTGTAGGGTGGAAATAGATAAGTCTGTTGTACATTACATATTTTTGGTCTAGTTTTCGACCACTGGACGACTTCTAGTTACTATTATTAGCCTAGAGCTTATAAGGACTTTCAAATGTAGCTTTTTGGAAACATAGAAAGAGTCATTCTATGACGCAACAACGTAATTTTAACAAGCTTTTTTGACGTTTATTTAACTTATACATTCACAGTTATTAATCATGAGTAGGAGGAACATTCAAAGTCACGATTTTGACGAATTTATCAAATATAAATTTGCCTAACTTGATTACGATGAAGTCTTGTATGCAAGAATATTTTGTGGACCTACCTTACCTTACGTGGACCAACTTCTGTTATGTACCGACATCTCTTTCTTCATGCAGAGTATATCCCTTAACTAATTAAGAAACAGATATTGCACATTTCCTTTAACTATTTATTAAATCACGAGCCAAACTGCTCTTTAAAAAAATGTGTTAGTCTTTCTGAACAAACCACATGTCATTTCATCATACAAAGGTAAAATAAGTTAATACGTGGAAAGACAATGGGAGTTTAGTGCGTATGCTGATTCATCTAAACTAAATATTAGTACATAATCTTCTGTATTGTTTAGCTAACATCAATGTTAAATATTATCTAAAATATTAAACTATGTAACAACTATCAACAAGCTAGAACTGCTCAAAAGATGGTTATGTCTGTGATTGCTAGATTTAAGACAGAGGAATTTACCTGCGTAAAAACTGACTTACCTCAAATTACCATTGCTAAATTGGTCATTTACCAATACCTAGTAAGAAATTAGGAACTTTTCGACAAATTGAGGAAGTTTTTGAATGTCCATTTCTCAACTATGATCGCGAGGTACTTAGAGGACAAAAAGGTCTCACTGATCACTAAATATGAAATTAAAGGGACATAATGATACCCTACCACTTTAACCTGTTAAGATGTAAAACACTACTTAACTTTTATGCCTTGATTTGAAGGGAATTTAATCAAATTGTATTTAATGAAGTTGGTAACACCTAAACACAGCTGATTGACAACAATACATTTATGATTCAAAATTATGAGTTTACAACAGAAATCACAGTGTGTTTTGTGGTATCACGATACCCAATTCTATATAGCAGTTCATAGAACGAGTTTAATTGGGAAGGCTAACAGTCACAATTGTAGAATTTGGGGGAGTGAAAACCCCCAGGATCGTGATTGAAAAAGTAACAGTCAAACTTCATACATCCTTCCCAGGTTATATCCTTACCACAGACGGATATTTCATACAAATGACCAAATCACTTGAAGGTTATAGAGCAGGTCTTGACCACAGGTTATCTAAAAATGATTTAAGCATGTCCATACACTTGTAGATGAAACCAATATGAATAAATCCATCCTAGTGTCTGTCTGTGTATGCCAGGGTAAATTACTTAACACTACCCATCTCAAGCACAGACGGGCACTTGAAGGATATCACTAGGACCAGGGAAGATCCACGTTGGAGACCCTTGCCCTCATTAAACAGGCTTATGGGGATAATGCTTTAAGACGCATAAGAGTTTTTGATATGCACCAAATGTTTAAGGAAGGCCGGTAACTCGTCAAAGATGACTAAGATGAGTACTTCGACCGCTCTATCCGAGGCTCGCGTGATCAAAGTAAAAGAAGTTTTGGTTTCTGACATGCACCTAACCATCGCCCACACCAGTGAGAAGACAGGCCTTTCATTGGGAACCATCCACACTATCGTAACGGAGAATTTGGCGTTGGCAATGAGAAGAGTCCACGCAAAGCCGCCGAAAGTCCTGAGCGAGGAACAAAAACTGTCAAGGGTGGAGAATTTGCAAGAAATTTTGAGGTGCGCCCAGCAAGAGTCAAATTTTTTGTACAACCTTATTACTTGGTTATAAACACAGATTTTCCGAGTTTAAAACAAAACTTCACAGCGTTCCTTGACGACAGCTCTATGTTGACGACACAATGAAAAAACACTCGGCGGTAATATCAACCTCCTGTCCCAACAGATGCCGTAGGCGACTAAACCAATTACCAAACTGCTCCTGAATGGTGAAGGACCCTTCTATCGAACCCAACCTGTCGCACCCCCCTGCACTGCTCTTTTGAGGCTACAGTGAACCAGTCCCGATACTTATTGAATGGACTGTATAATATTTAACAGATTTAAGATATCTATACTGCGTTCACACTATACACTTCATATAAATTCATTACAGTATACTTTTCTGCTAACAGTATTAAAATAATATAACACAACCAAACACCAACCCCATTGTCTTATGATCTCTATAAACCTACAAAGCTTACAGGTTTATTCGCCTTTATAATTAAATCAACAACTTAAATTTAAATAATCATCAGTATGTTATGCTAAATTAAAAATTGTTAAAATACCCATATCTCCTTTTCCCACACAAGTAAGTAGCCTTATTGTTTTATATGAAGTCTGGCCTATGAAATGAGCAGAGTGAGCTGATTTTAAAATCCTTTTTAACAAATCTACAGGTTCACAACATATTCAATCAGTTTTGAACAAAAATGTATAAGACATTAACAGATTCTCTTCTCTCTTTAAATCTGACTATAAGTTCTTTTATTATTAAATAATTATCATTGTCCTTGTCATTCAGATAATATGTATGAACTTTGAACGTTATCAGGATTTAGTTAAATGCATTTTATATAGTTTTGAAACTTTTGCTTAGACTACTATATTTCTATCCTTATTTAGCAGCTACAAGTGTTCTGATTCTGTGAGTTATAATAACATATGTTTCATATCACCTCAGTGGAATGTAGGTTTGGTATGACTTATTTTGATACAAACTTTTTTTCAGATAAAGGATGCAGCGTACCATGAAGTTCTTCAGCCTTCGTGATTGATTTATTCATGTGTATGAATTTATACTACTATTTGTGAAACTGTTGATTTTATAGTCCAAGGTTAATGTGTGTGATTTTCAAAATATACTATGAACCTATTAACTAGATATTCAAATGAAATATTGCCATTGAATGCAAGCAAAATGTTGAGAAATAAAAAAAAGTTGTATTGTTTATTATCAGTATTTTTTTAACTATTATTGTATTTTCTTATTAAACTTACTAACAAAATTAATATTGTATTAGTTGTAAACCCTTCATCCTATCTACAAATGTTGGTAACCAACCGAAAATGGTATTAATTTTCATCCCTAATTCGCCCTTTTATAAAAATTATATGTTCCCTTAATTTATTCTGGTTGTTTTTTAAATCGCCGTTTTAAGTTTTTAATGGGACAAAACTAAATAGAATCAACTTCTAAATCCCTTGATCGTAACACCTGATGAATGCAACCCTGTAAAGATATGTACCGGTATTGAAAATTAAGATGGTTAAGCTGTGTCTTTGTCAATCAAGGCTTTTTAAGTTGTTCTTGGCTTGTTATGTTTCATGCTATGTTTTTTTATTTTTTTTATTTTATGCTGTTATGTTGCTTGCATGTTTTTTAAAATGGCAACCACAAAGAAGAAAACACATTTTTAAGAGCACAAAACTGCCATGTTCTTCGCCGCAGTCAAACCATCTTCTTGGTATTTTTTTACAATCACACATTCAAATGAGTGTAAAATCAACTAGGGAGGAAAAATAAAACCTAAAGAAGGTTTGTTTAACTGTTTATTGATAACTTGTCTTCATGTTAAGGTATGTGAACGGCGTAATTTGACACATGAGATTGATACTGAAAGACGAGGTATTTTACAATACAATACCTATACAATACAAGACAAGGTATCTTACAATACAATACAATGTTAGTGGAAGTTGCAGACACAGTCATTTTTAAGTGATAAAAACATGAATGACAAATGTATTGATTAGTTATTTTCAAAAAGTAGCAACATTTTATGCTAAGTTTTAATTATTTTTTCAAGTTTCATTAAGTTAACTTTATCAGATTTATGAAATGATTATTCTTTTAAGTACAATGGTAAAATTTGGTTAAAAATGTAAATGAATTACACAACCTTAACGATTACAATTAAATGTAAAATATTAAATATACTACAGAGAAAAACTAATCACATTTTCTAATTGTGTTCCACTAAATGAATCAAATACATTCCAGAGATCAAATGTATATATTAAAGATGTTAAAAGTTACTTTTGATTTGGGCAAAATATAAAATATCAGGATAATAAATAAAATCAGCAGGCAGGGGATAATTAAAGTTTAGTATGTATCTTGGTTTTTACAGAGAATAATGTTCATAAATATAATACTTGTGAGCCAACAGCTTTGCATTAATATTAAAATATTATGGACGGCTTATTTTGAATGCTATCAGTTTGGTTTCATCAACCTATAAAATCCGGTGGTGAACTTTCACCGATTTAAATATTAGTTCTATACGAAAATTATTACACTATCTCAGAAATAACCATATCTTATGAAATATTTTGAAAGCAAATAAGAAATATAGGCTATATTATAACTAATTTTTAAAAGGCAATGGAATATTATAGCCATTGACATTTGCCATTCACGGTACTTTATTAATTCCACTGACAAAAAGTGCTGTAAGCTATGTCTAAGTCGGACATTCAGGAAATGCATTCGTTAACAAGAGTTCACAGATATAGACAACTTTTCAAGACCAATGCTCTTAACATTGACATAGTTGATTGATCATTCAAACTTCTCTTTATTACAAAATAAAGATATTCATATATATCAACAGATAAATAGCTTAGCTAACATACTTAATTACTTATATAAATATCAACACTTACACATTCTGTATCTTGTAGTCCGGACAAACATAAAAGAATTAATACAGTTAAAACTGTTATTTCATTTTTTAAGAAGATTCTCCTAAGTTAAAATAGAAATGAATCATGCAAGACTACTAGAAAATAAACCCAGTGTCATTGCAGAATAAGCAGGAAAACAGCTAGCTTACCTAGAAGAAGTGTAGGTAGACCATAGAACACAAAGACATAGGTACCCATTTTGTAAACTTAATCACTTTTTCTACACTTGACTAAGCCCTCCAGGGGACGAAAAATTGTGTATTGAGTGTCTCTTCTGTGTGTTCTGTAGCCTACATACACTTCTTCTAGACAAGCTAGCTGCTCCTCCTTATTCTAAAATTCAAAATCCTGGCCTAGAGACTTTCCTGGAACAAAACTAAGCCCAGAGTCAAATGTTTTCATTAAGGAATGCTTCTGATCAAGAACCAATCATTTAATTGTTTATTGTTAAAGCCATTTCAATTTCACATTATAAACCCAATAGAAATAAAAGTACGGTATACAATTCAATTCAGACTCAATTTACAGGTGAAATCATTAAAAGATATTAAGTATTTTAAAAAAATACCCTTTGTTGTTGTTTATAACTGAAAGGTTCAACTGTTTCACATGATATAACATTAAAAAAATATTTTATAGTACTTTTGTAAAAAAAATACAAGTTACATAAAAGTACATTTTTGTATTAGACTTTAACTAGAAATTATTTGATCAAATACTTGGATTGTTGTGATTTAAATGTATTGTTTTCAACCATAAAACTGATGAGATAAAACTTTTATATCTTTGAAACACATTTTGACACTTTGGTTTCAGTATTTTGTACAGATCTGTCTTCAATTCAATTATTAAGGAAAAGAATAACTGAAGTTTTAACATACAATTATTTTACTTAACGAAGAGACTAGTTGTATTAGGCCCTAAAAATGTTTACTTGACTATAAACAGTTAATCTAAAAAAGTAAAAACAACCAAAACCCTAAGTTCTAATGACTAGCAGTTGTGAATACATTGTGTTTCATACCAAGCTTGCTAATAACAATAACAGTAAGTGACATACACACAATGCACAATAGGCTGGTGTTTGCTAGCTGATTACAATATCTATCATACTGTGTGTAATAGATCAGCAGCGAGAGCAAAATCCATCAAAAACTATACATTTCACAACAAAACTACAATGTCACCAAACATGCATATGGCATATGTCACATACTGTAAAGCTATTCTAGTTGGTGTGATCTACACAACTAGATTATAATAACCTATAAATTACCCAAACAAATATACAAAAATAATTTCTATCAAATAAAATAAAAAAAAATAATACAGATACAAGAATAAAACTAAAAGAGATACAAGAGAATTTTAAGACATTAAAAAGTTTGAAACACTACTATCGTTCAGAACACTGAAAAAATACACATCTTGAATAATAAAAAAAACATATTTCATAGTAATATTTTCACATTATATATAATTTAATATCAGTCATGACTGCATTAAAATGAATGAACTTAAACTTTACATTTTTAAAATGTACTTAAGAAATCAATAACTATAGTGGAGTGAAGTGACTATTCTAATGTTGTTCTAAACTTTGATAAAAAGTAGACTATGATAGAGGGCAAAGTCTTTTAAAGCAAGGTTAGATTACCATCCACACATAAAATAATATTCTTGTTTATACGATGGACTTTACTTGATGTCAAAAGTAATTTATTATTAGTTCCGGTGTCTAAGGGATATGTCGGCCAAAGTCACTAACAACACTACAAGATCGCGCCACTCATCCTATACTCATCTCCATTCATACTTTGTTTAAAATAAAAACATTCGTATGATCGCCATTTCAAAGTAAAGTATTAAAGTATTAAAATACTTTTGAAAACAGAGGTTTACATTTTTCATTTTCACATTTTAATGTAAGAAATGAAATTATTGACTGTTGATTAAAAAAAAAAACAAAAAAAAAAATAACAAACACATTGAATGACTGATTCGTTTGGAACGTCTTTTAACTTAAATCATAATAATCATAATTTGTTCACAAATGGATGGTAATTTGACTTAGAGACACAGTAAGTAGCATAGGAGGGACTTTTGTAGTATAGATAGAAACTAAATTACTAACTCTTATTATATTTGGACATGAAAATATGATATTCCAAAATAAAGCTAAGAAAGTATAAATATCACATTTCCTAGTTAGCTCTCGGGGGAATGGACAAGTGAGCGTAGTACTCTTTTAACTCACAGTAGAAAAAAACAAACAATTATTACTGTCAATTATTAATATTATTTGATGAGTATTAGACTGACATATTCACACATTAAAAAATTATTAATCAAATTGATTTTTCTAAGTTTTAAGGAGTAAACTAAATAAAAAAAAATAATAGTTTGCATTTTCCTATGTTAAGTTTTGTCACAGTAAAAATATAGCTTAATTTTTTTTGAGAATGGCTTAAATGACTTTTAAAATATAATTTTGTTGAAATGAAAAAAAAAATAATTGAATGCATAACTTAACCTATTTTAACCCTTGAGAGACCAACCTCCCGATTTTTCGGAAGTTGGTGTTTTTGCTATTAACGATGAACTTCCGATATATCGGCAGTTTAAACAAACGATTATTTAACTTTTTTTTATATCTAGAACAGCATGCAAAAAATGTGATAGAGAGGTGCTATTCAAAACTTATAGTATTTTTTTTAAAACATTGCAGAAACTGTTAAAAGTACCCCGGTCCTAAGCAGCGCGTCATATACTATAGGGTTGGTCTCCAAAGGGTTAAATGTAAAAATACATCTTCACTACCTGGTTACGTATTAAATTATCGTTACCATTCTCCAACTAGCAGTGAAACTCATTGTTACCTCTAGTCATTGTAAATACATATAAATACAAGCATTCAGTAGTTTTGCTTCGAGATCTCAAAAGAAGCAAAGATTACGCTCGTCATATTTTAAAAATCTAAAATAAAACTAATATCAATTGGTTATAGAATATTCTCACTACAAACGTCTTATGTATTAGTAACTTTAGGCCGTACTTTAGGAAGGATTGACAGACTAGACTGCAGCCCAGTTGCGAGTGGCCCACAGCAAGGCGTACGTAGCAGCCTGTGTGTTGACTGTGGAGGTGCCCGTCACATCCTTGTATCTCTTGATGAGACTGCGGTAGCCTCTACCCACAGTGACTAGGACAGTCTCACCCCCTGATGGAGGCTGTAAAGCCAAGATGGCCGACACTTCCTCCTGGAAGGGCCGGAACACTGTGATTGGTCGCATGGTCGCTTGCTCTGCCACCACGATACATCCCCAGGTTGTGCCGATGTAAACCTCGGAGTCCAGCACACACAGACTGGTCACCTGACAAACACACAGTGATACAGTGACTTAATGTGTATTGTTGCTGCCTGTGCTGGCTCGGGGAGAGGTGAGTGTATGACAGTCTTAAACATAACAATGATGAATTGCCATATTCTCCTTATTTGATTGAGTGGGTTCCACAGATAAGACAATACTGATGAAGTCATATTCTGGCAGAAAATGTTTACGTGTAGGACTGGTATCATACACTTTTAATACGGTTCTAGAACAACAATGGACAACATGATACAAATAAAATTTTAGACATTTGTAATTTGTTTTGTGTTGATTGATAAGGTTTAAGTTTAATTTTGGGGTAAGTAGAAGAGAAGCTTTACTAGTTGGTTGTATTTGTAATGATAAAAAAAAATTGGTAAAAAGTTATAAAAAATTGGTGGTGTAAAATTTTACTTATCAAAAAAACTGGTGACTTTCAAGTGCTGAACAGATCATGAGAACAAAACAACTGGTTTCAAGTGGATTACCACAAGCAAACCAGTTGAGAGTGTTATTTTTGGGCTTAGTATGAGATTACATTAGATAAGGCCTTTATTGTCACGGATTATCAAGCTTCATAGAGCATTAACATCACTTAATAACCATTACCGGTAAACATTGTTTCATACTGATGATGATAGATTTCCACACTCAAACTATGATTGATTACAAAACACCAGTAAGTTTACTTATGAAAAGTATTGTCAAGACAAATTGTAAAATCATTACTAGGCCTATATCAGTCCCTCAAGCAAGAGTAAGGGTACCATAAAAAGCTTTGTAGCCTCAACAGTTTTGTTGAGTTGAAGCATTTAACGATTTAACAAAATTCATTTTGGCTTTGTTGATCATTGTATTAAGACAAGAAACATCGAACAATCATGAGGTTGATTGAATGATGGAAAAACATGATTTTTTTAAGGATATTATTGTATGAAAGTGAGATCAAACCTGACAGCGGCCTGGACTGAGATGCTCTTCTATACTGATAGACTTGAGGCTCTCAGAACACGGCACCAGCTTGGAACAGTCCAGCTTGTTAACTATAGCTCTGGTTGCAGGGTCCCATTGGTAAACAACACACCCTGAAACACAACATAATACCCTTATACTTGAGGCTCTCAGAACACGGCACCAGCTTGGAACAGTCCAGCTTGTTAACTATAGCTCTGGTTGCAGGGTCCCATTGGTAAACAACACACCCTGAAACACAACATAATACCCTTATACTTGAAGCTCTCAGAACACGGCACCAGCTTGGAACAGTCCAGCTTGTTAACTATAGCTCTGGTTGCAGGGTCCCATTGGTAAACAACACACCCTGAAACACAACACAATACCCTTATACTTGAGGCTCTCAGAACACGGCACCAGCTTGGAACAGTCCAGCTTGTTAACTATAGCTCTGGTTGCAGGGTCCCATTGGTAAACAACACACCCTGAAACACAACACAATACCCTTATACTGATTGACTCGGACTGATCAAAATGAAGTGGCAGTGCCTATACCTTTAACAACACCTAGAGAGTTTTGATGGATGATAATTACGGAAAGTAAATAAAATAAACGTCTTAACACTTAAAACATATATTTACACTTATACTGTTACTCACAAGACGGTAAATATACAAAAAAGATGGTAAGTGTTCGCTTATGGGGTCTGATGATGATTGGAGTGTCCAATCGAAATCGATCACCACTTACCATCTTTTTTGTATATTTACCGTTCTGTGAGTAACAGTATAAGCGTAAATATATGTTTTAAGTGTTATAAGACGTTTCTTTATTTACTTTCTGAAAATTTAATAACACGTACAATGCTGATCAAGAAGTTATTTGGTTGATAATTATTAAAAACTTGAGAAAAAATCAAAATCAAACCTCATTATTTAATTTTTGTAGATTTAAATTAGCTTACAGTAGACTCCCTCTTATCCAGACGCCTTTTAACCGGACTAAACTCGGCGGAAATGACATCGGTTTAACCGGACTAGATTGGCAGGAAGTGGGCGGTACTGAAACGACTGTTCTCGTGGGAAAGATTTGGGACCAGTGATCGCGTGTCTAAATACAATGCTCTCCTAATAAGAGGGAGTCTACTGTATGTAGATTCTTAAACATGTTTGATACTGTTAACAGTAGAATAGAAATAAGAATAAGTATAAATTAGGTGTGACATGCATTTAAAAATGTCATCTTTCTTTCCATGATAATCATAATTATTAATTATATCAGTAATCAAGATCATGAACATCCCCCCCCCCCCCCCCCGATCGTGGGAACATTATGTTTAGTCTCCTGCCATCGAGATAAAATCATGACTTTCCCATTGTGTAACCTTTGCAGACGCTTTCAGCGATCACAATAATATCCCAGAAAGACAAGCTTTTGGTTCAGTTTGAAAATTAAGATTCTAAAAAGTACTAACGCAACATTCTAAATATGAGCCTAATTCTCTTAAAAGAAATTTTTTACAAAACAATCTCTTAAAGCCAAGAACAGTATATTGCTAAAAGATAACACTGTTATAGCTAAAACAGCAAATAAAAATAACCACAAGACATATTTTTGTGTATTAATAATTTTAATTCGTAGCATTATTAGCAGCAACAGGGACAATAACATACCAGGGTAGACGTAGGTCCACACGGAGGCTGGCCAGTCCCTGTAGTGGACAGGAGCGTGAGATGACACCACCTGTAGCACGTCCACGTTGGCGATGACTGGCTCATAGTGGTTCAGCAACTCATGTCCTGTCACCACGTTGTCCTTCATGGCGTAGATAGACAATGCTCCGTGGCTCTCCCCACACCACAACTCACACTCACTGTCACAAATAAAACTACTGTAGCAGAAAAAGTGAGCGGGCTTTAGTCTCCGAGGTCCAAAGTTCAAATCCCGTTAATCACCCATGTAATAATACTGGTTCTCTAGAACTAGGTCCCAATTTTGGGCTAGAGCCTAAGTGTCCTAGGATGTAATCGAAGGAAATAGATCTACAACAGAATCTGACCTTCTGTGTAGTTAGGATTGTCTATGGTACAGTTGAACCTCTATAAGACGAATTTCAAGAGGTACGGGAAAAAATCGTACTATAGAGGTATTCTTAATAAAGAGGGTCGTTTTATCGAGGTTTAATGCTGCTGTTATTCTTCTTATAGAGGTTTCTCCTCGCTCCAAGGTTTCTCCAAACAATGACTGAGGAAGGAGGAGGGATGGGTGGGGGTTTCATGTTGAGACAAGCTTCTGTTTGTTTTGAAAACTACGTACTATGGAGGTTAAGATTATGATAAATTCGTCTTATAGAGGTCACGTTAGTCTTGTAGAGGTTTTGTGCTAAGAATATTCGTTGTATAGAGGTTAATCAGTCCTAGCCCATGTCACAAACAAATTCGTCTTATGGAGGTTTTTAACTTAATTACAACGTTGTATAGAGGTGTTTTTAGCATTGACCTATATGAAAGTGTCAAGGGGATTTAAAAAATTCGTCTTATCGAGGAATTCGTTTTATCGAGGTTCGTACAAACGAGGTTCAACTGTAATGCTTTTCTTAAAAGGTGGGAATAGTGATTTTACAAAATTTCTTCCATGCATGTAGGGCGTGGCAATGAGAGTGCCACAATTTTTTAATAGTATGAATTTAATACAATTTAGCCTACCCTATACATATAAATAGCACATCAAAACATAGCTTATCTTATGCCATTTTAACTCAATCGGGACATTTTCCCATTTCTTGGTTTGTTAAGTGAGTCCTTATCCTATTTTACGTTAGTTTAGCCACTTGAAAATTCCATCGAATACTTGCCCCAGGATTTCTTCAGGAATCGCTTAAGTTTCCTGAAAAATCCTCAGCTTAGGTCAAGCAAATCTTTGGGGCGACTTTGAAAAACCTTAAAGAAAACCCAAAACCCAAAGAAAGAAAAGACCCAATGGTAAGCTTCCAACAACAGAGGCTTCCTAGTTCCTGGCAAACCTCTTTGGACTTTTGAGTTACTGCAATTTGCACTCTTTCTTCCACATTTACAGGTGTATGAAGGGCTTGGCAGATTCCACCGATTATTTTTACAATTTAGGCTGTTATTTTTAAAACGTTAACCCAGTTCCCTATCATTTTCTGATCTGAAACAGTGCCATGTAACCAGCGATGAAATGTGGTCCAAACAACTTCTGAGTGTTTGCAAAAGAATTACTATTCTTAAGGTTTCAACAGCAAAATCAAAGTTTTAACAACCCATTAGCACCATGTTAACTAAAGTGGAATAGTTTAATTGAGATTATTAGCACAGCTGTTCATTCATTGTTGCACTTCCTATCATGTGACAGTAAAAGAAAATTGGGATGCTCCTCATTGCCTCGCCCTGTATCCTAACAATCCTAACAACATGTTCAGCAAACTCTTAAGGAATGATTTGACTCTCATTTCCATAAAAACAATCCTGGATGTTGAAAGAATGCTAAAAATTCCCTAAACCGTGTTGTTTTTTTTTTTACTTTTTGAGTGCTATCACCTCCTTGGAACTCTGCTTAGTGAGTTAGCCTGGTTTTAAAATAATTCAAACATATGTTAATTTATAAACAAACATTATAAATCATTGTTTATTTACCTAATATGTTGTTACCAGAGGCTGAGGATGGTTTTTGATAAAAAATCGAAATATACCACTTTTTTTAGTAATTGTGTATAATTTAGTAATGAGTAAACGACAAACCAAGGATAATAATGATAATTCCATCACAAAAAAAAAACATACCGGAATGAATGAGTTAGAGTAGTTGAATCTTAACCTTCCTTCTTAAAGTATAATAGGGTTTATGGTAGAATTATTTTGTAACGGGTTTTTGTAAATTTATTTGTAACAATTTTAGGCTATAATCTTGGATTTGTTTTCATATTAAGTGGTCGCCGCACACCATGTTTTGGACTGCTCAGATGGAAATCTATACTTGCCGAAAGAAGGAAAAAAAATTTGACCTGTAAGGGTTAATAAGAATAATGAATTTAAATCACAAGAAAATATCTAAGCACAACTGAATATTTCTTTTTAATATAAGCACCTTCCATCGTCACTGCAGTACACAGCAGTGATGGCGTGGAGCACAGTGCTGCTACCTAGCTCAGTCATGACAAAGCTACCTTCAGCTGAGGTGTGGGAGGGGGGAGATGAGTCACTGCAGACCAAGAACACACGGCCATTGCTCAGCCCGACTGCTACACGAGCCTGACAAACAAAAAATGTATGGTTAGACATTTGTACCATTGTGCCTATATATGGTGCATTGGATAGAGGCACCATGTATTGATCAGCCCAATTATTGATCAGCGAAACAACGGCCGATCCTTTATTACTGCCGCCCGACCGAGTTTAATCTAAAGGGAATTAGGAAGCCCAGTAATGTTAAGTATTTTTTTTTAAATATTATAAATACAAATAAAATGATTCAATATCACGGTTTAACTAATAATCTCTGTTAATTTGATACCTGTTAAACGGCTCTCAACTGATGCTACTTTGGTAGGTCTATATTGCATTTTGGGTTTTTAATTCTACAACTTGTTTAATCTATTAGTATTATTACCTAAACAGTTTAGTGTTGCCCTGCATGTCATTTACAGCTAAGTGATTTAACCTAATTAAGTTGTTCCAAATTGTTGTTAATTTGTCTCCAACCTGTTCCATATATACCAATTCTTAAATCACCTTTCTCCACAGCCATTTCTGATCTGGAGCTTTCTACATAAATTAGGCTAGTGACTTGAGCTCTGGTTAGATCAAGTGACTACTTATGTCTAATATCATAGTTAATTTAAGGCTCGGACAGCAATTGACAATTGATAGTTTAGAGTACAAAGTTGGTAATTTATTGACAAAATTAAGAATATTATCAACTTCGATTGACGAACTAAAGCTTCATTTCACCAACCTAATAAAATAAAACAAAAACAATGTTGGAGAATAGTAAAAGATTTCTTCTTATAATTGTACACTATTTCAAGGAAGCGGAAAAACTGAGCTTACAAAGAGATATTAGAGAACAAGTAACATCTGCATTATGGACAGTACTGTACAATACAAGAGATCTCACCTGATTGCTAAGGTAGAGCAGAGAACACACCCTAACTGTGTCCGCAGGGTCCAGAGTGTAGCTAAACACATGGCTGCAGTCTCCCGCCCTGCA
Organism: Macrosteles quadrilineatus; assembly: GCF_028750875.1. Taxonomy (NCBI): domain Eukaryota; kingdom Metazoa; phylum Arthropoda; class Insecta; order Hemiptera; family Cicadellidae; genus Macrosteles; species Macrosteles quadrilineatus. Next base: position 44,771,963 of record NW_026542595.1, on the reverse strand, counting down.
CAAGTAACAAACATTCATGTATCAGGTAGGGCAAAGACCAAACACAAATGTTAAACGATGAAGTTGCCAGAGAGTGATGCATGATTGAGACCCCTTAACCAGATATTGCTAGAAAATATCCTCTGAAAAAGTAAGCCGTTGGCATGAGCCATAAAACCGTGTTTCATCAGTCTGTGTGTGACATAACATAAGATACCAACATACATGCAAAACCACAGCTACCCCCTCAGATTTAGAAGCCTTTTCAGTGATAAAACAGCGGTCTCCAACTGCTCCAAACTGAAGAGTAGGACGTCGTTCACCCTTCAAAAATCACACATTGGATGCAGCAAGTGAGCTGGGAAAAAGGGCTAGAATATGCTTCCTAAAATTTACAATTCCATTAAAACTTGAGCCAGAGCATTGTCCTGCATGGGACTGTCTGGGATAACTGGGAACGGATACACCCTTCGGGACCAAGCCCTTACCCTGATTCCTCACAGCCTGACCTCTGTTGGCCTAGTATCTGAAATCCTATCACATCAGGGATTGCCCGCGGCAGAGCTGGACTTCTGAACACATGCTGCACTCTGTGACTAGAGCCCAAAGAGGCTGGTTCCTGACGACGTGCCAAAGAATTCCATCAGAAGCGCGAGCCACTCTGCACTATAAGAACATTCCCAGGGTTTAATTGTGCCCACCAGTGAAAAAGGAGGAATACATAATAAATATTGAAATGGGGTTGAAAGTAGGAAAATAAAAGGAAAGACAAAAGATTTTGAGAACCAAGCCATAGATACGAAGGGAACTTGGCCTCAACGAAAGATAAGGATCTCCCAACCCCTGATAGTCGCCTCTTACCATATGCCGGGGAAGACTGTGGTCCTATTCTAACCCGAGATTCACCTCAAGTAAATTATTTGAAGTATGCCTAAATCATACCTAAAGACATGAATAGTCCCAGCATTGTCGCCAAGCCACACACAGTTGTCTACGAGACAAGCAGCAGTCGGGCATTCAGGAAGGGACAGTGTAGAGTACTGTACACAAGTGTGGCCACTGACAACCAACTGGTCTGTACGAGAGTTGCCACAGGCTAGCCACAGCTCTCCTCCGACACCTCCCTCCTCTGTAACAGTATAACATTAAGTAGACTATCACCTATGATGAGCACTTTATTGCTCTTAGCTCCCGGAATTCCAGTAAAACTTTCAATCAGTAAAAAAGAGTGATAACAATTACTTTGCCATTGCTTACAGATTTTGTAAATTTGCAGATCCTTGTAGCTGCACTTTTTTAAATATTAAAATATATTGACACTGTGTTGTTGTTTTACTACCAATCAACAAATTTAGGTTTAGGTTGATGATTGTTTTTGAGTCATTACAAATTACATACCTAAAAAAAAAAAAAAAAATTATTTCAAACTATGGGTCTGTGGGCCAGAATTTTTATCTTCGAGTGAGGTTGAATAAACAACTTATGGGGTCTCGGGCTGCTCAAAAATTGAGGTCATAATAAAATCAAAAATCTTCTGCAGACATGGTGAAATTATGAACATCTTTCCCTTTCATGACAAAATTGAGAGCATCTTCAGTGGTCGAGGTAAAATCATCACCGTCTCCCATGATTGTGACAAAATTGTTAACATAACCTGTGGTCGCTGTCATGTTGAACTGTCACAATCAAAATTTGTCAGTATTTGAGAACACGTCTCTTTCTGCCATTGCGAAAATAAAAGGTTGGCTCGGCTTAACCCAAACCGCTGGTCTGACCCGATCTGAAAATATCAGACCTTTATTTAAACCATTACTAAACAACAGTACCACTATAGTGTACACCACTGTAGCATACCAGTGTGTAGAAGTGGGGCGGCCACAGTGGCAGTTACAGGAGCAGAATGGTCTAGTGACACAATGTCATGGAGATGGGTGAACTCTGGGGCTGAGGCGATAGACACTATCTGGCTGGCTGAAGGTCGATCTCGTGGTTGCTGACACCAGCACAGCACCATTAGGTCCAGCATGTAGGTTGGGTACAAGGTTTCCTGCAACATTAAAATTATTAATTACCAATTGGATGCAAGATTTAGTTTTTAGGGAAAATTTCCTTCCAAGCAGTTCCCTATTTACTGTATTTTAGTTACAGTTATAATTGGCTAGAACTGTATTTTTGTTTAAAAGATTAATGGACAATGTAAGTGAACAAATTATTCTAAATTGTTATTATGCATTTTTACATTCTAACCTACAATATGATGTTCTCTTAGGCTAGGACCTGTAACTCTGTAGGAGCCAAAACCGTTTTCAAATGGCAAAGGAAAGCAGTTAGGTGCATTAGAGGAACAAAGCCCAGGGACGATTGCAGAGTAGATTTTAAGGCCTTAAAAATCCTAACCCTTCCATCTTTATACATTTGAAATATCTTATTATACGTAAAAGAGAATATAGACCAGTATAGCACCGATCTGACATACATGCACATTACACAATAAATAGCCATCATCTCAATTTACCACTTACAAGACTTACACTTACACACAATAGCTACAAATATCTTAGTATGAAATCTTTTAATAAATTGTCCCCTTCTGCAGTACCGGTAACAATTCCTATGACAAATTAAAAACCATCCTTGATTCATGGTTAAAATTAAAATGTTTTTACTCTGTCTGTAGATAAGTTCTTGTCCTTGGAGGTTTTAGACAAATTTTTTAAATAATTTAATATCAAGGTTCCTGTTATTTATCCAGGTCTATGTTTAATGCTTTAACGATAAGATGCCATTTGACAATGTCAATTGCTTTTCTAGAGCTGAAAACAATAAAGAGATTTGATTTGATTTACTTAAAACATGTTAAATAGATCGGTTAGTGAATTGGTAACTCAGTTTTAAAAGGATGAACTTTTTTTTATGTTTAAAATTGCACAGGTGAAATTTAATTGTTAAAAATATGTGGATCAGTAACGTTTGTGGTGCTGACCCTGTGAGTGAGAGGAGGTCGGCCACCTTCCAGGATACACTCCTTGACAGACTCATGGCTCTCAAACGGTTGATGAAGTGTGAGCAGCTCGTATATGAACATACCAAAGGAGAAACAGTCCACCTGCAGACAGAGTAGATTGAGATAAGAATAATTACAAAAATATTTACCTTGCGCTTGCACAGTGTACACATTGTGTAGAAATATTCTCCTCTATTATATACTGTGAGATTGATTGTGACAAAGGTAAAAATCTTCTGCCATAGATTCTACTCTGAAATATTTTGTTTTTAACAGAACTGTGGTGTTCCACATCCAATAACACACGTAAAAAACTCATAAAAATGTACCTATTACTAACCTATCTATTTTACACAATGATTCTACCAATTCTACATATTCTACCAAGATTGTGCATATTTGTCCTATATGAAAGTTGTAAAAGGTATCAATTAGTTATGGTATGGATAGATCTATATAACCAATATTTACCTTTTCTGTGTATTCTTCTTCACCATTATATCTCATGATTTCCGGAGCCATGAATCCCTCTGTCCCTCCAAACCCTTTGGTGCCAGAAGGTAAGGTCAGTCGGCTGATACCATAGTCTGCCAGCTTGATGTGTACAGGCACCTCCATGTGATCGTGGAAGGGAGGAGGAATAGACCACACCAACACATTCTCACTCTTCAGGTCTCTGTAGATGATATGCTGCTGATGAAGATACTCTATTGCCTTCGCCGTCTGTAACAAGTGTTTTAAGCATATTAAACTTTACCTAGACCTACTGTACAGACTTTCAGATAATACAGTAGCCATTTTATCCAATAAACACTTTGTCAGTCATTCAAAGTATATTTAGGGTCAATTCAAATGCGTTCCTAATCTAATGAATTTAAGACTCTTATAAAACTAGTTTTATCTTGTGTACAATACGAGGCATGTTTTTTAAGTAAGTACGGTTTTTAAATTTCTCTGTTCTAGCGCTGCGATTGGCATTTTGGACATTTGCGCTGTGTACGTGCATCTATTGGAAATCCTGCGCCGGAAATTCGGCAACAATCGGCTGTGTTTACATCCGGTTTTGAGCATGTAAAATGGTGCCGCCAATTGAGACTGCTGCCGACTGTGAAGTGCATGCTGTAATTAGATTTTTAAATGCTAAAGGTGTGAAAGCCATTGGAATTCATTGACAGATTAGTGAAATGTATGGCGACAACATTATGAGTAAAGGAAACTCATCATATAATGATGAGATCGTAATCCGTCTATTCTCTCTCACTTTTTCATCAACTTTACGCACCAATTCAGTAATGACAGATGGCCACCCAGTGTGTTGCTCATCATGAACGTTGGTGGGGCCGTCTTTAATCCCTTACCAACTTTCGTACCATCACGTCACTAATAATGTTCTCGCCATACACTTCACTAATCTGCAGGGCCGGATTTCCCAATAGGCCCGGGCCTATGGGCGCAAGGTCCCAGAGGGCGCACGGCCGAGAGTATTTTTTTTTATACCTAGGCTATCTAAAAATAAAAAAAATAAATAGTCACAGTTGATAAAAAAAACTCCAAAGCATTGTGATTCTGAAGTTCATAAGAAGAAATAATTGTTACGAAATCTAAACTATTTTCCAGAATTACGTATCAATTTCGTTTCAAAATTGGTAACGAACATTGGTTATACGGGAGTAGGCTGTAGGGATGTTGACGTTTACGAGTGCCCAAGGAGTACGCATCGTATTGCCACTGCACTGCCACTATGCTGGTTTGGGCTCGGCACTACTGATCAGAGTGATTAGGGGCGCATGCGTGCTAGACATTGTTACTACCCTCACCTCACAAAACAAAAGTTATTAACTAATCTTTTGATTAGTTTACAACAATCTGCAGGATCAAGTTAATAAGTTGTGTTGAATATTAATACAACGATGAATTTACCATTAAAATTAACCAAAAATATTAATCTCAGTTTGCATTAGAAAAATTCAATACCCTCCAATGCACCAATAATGCTGTCATTTTCTCCTCAGACCTAAGGATCGACGGTTGGCCGGAATATTTCTCTGTTTTGCTTTGGAAATATATAACCTAGATGCAGTACGACCATAGATTAAATATAACTCAAGTCGACTTCTTATGACATTGTTAATTCAAATTTTTTTAATGTCTAGTTCATGTTGGTGACACTGGACGTTAGTTTTGACGTAATTTTGTTTCCATTATTTTAGGGTTAGTTCTATGATGTGTGTTTCAATTTCTTTTAATATAACCAGGAGACGACCTATTGTTGATGATTAGATCGTTTTATTTTAGATAAACTAGGTTTAAACCACGATTACTAGAAAAATACCGCTATGGATCATAAACATAAACAAATGACGTTGTTGGCCCGAATCCTATACTAATAGCATTGAACATATGTTTTGGCAGTTCCATTTAAGCAATGTTAAATCATGTTTTTTTCGGGCCAAAATTGTCATTTGTTTATGTTTATGATCCATACAGGTATTTTTCTAGTAATCGTGGTTTAAACATAGATCAAACATACTAGGTACTATTAAATAACAAGAATTGTTTTCAGCTAATCCAAAATGATGACAAATCTACTAAAGGAGTATGTTTAATCTATGGTATCACGTACTGTTTGGAGATCATGTTTTTTGGCCTGGAATTGGAATCAATGGCCATGTTTTTTTTTCAGGAATGCTCGGTGGGTTGAGTTGTTTTGTTTCAGTCCCACAAGCGTGAGCATTTGCCAAAAGCATAAAATTGACAAAAGTGTTTAAGACGGCATTTTGTTAAGGCTATAAACAAGTCAATTCTTAAAAAAAACTTGCAATGATTCCAACGAGGAGTGGTATTTAAGCAATAAACTTAGGTCAATGGGCATGATATAGTTTTTAATAAAGGTTTGAAGGAAAGTAACTGTGACCAGACTAGGGGGCGGAAAATTATTTGGGCCTAGGGGCGCAAAAATGCTAAATCCGGCCCTGCTAATCTGTCAATGAATTTCAATGGCTTTCACACCTTTATCTCTTAAAAATCGAATTACAGCGTGCACTTCACAGTCGGCGGCAGTCTCAATTGGCGGCACCATTTTAAATGCTCAAAACCAGATGTAAACTAGCCGATTGTTGCCGAATTTCCGGCGCAGGCTTTCCAATAGATTCACACACACAGCACAAATGTCCAAAATGCCAATCGAAGCGCTGGAACGGAGAAATTTAAAAACTGTACGTACTAAAAAAAATGCCTCGTATTCTACACGAGATAAAACTAGTTGTATAAGAGTCTTAAATTCATTAGATTAGGAACCAGGCCTATTTAAGGGGAAAGGAAGAGCCAAGGCCACACTAAAAAAACAGGCCGTAATGCTCGTCAAGCATGACGTCACGATAGAAGAGGGCAACGACGTAATGTTTGCCGTTTGTGATCAGCTGCTTGTTTTAATCTTTCCTCGGAAAATAAATAAATAAATACCTACGTCATTGCCGTCTTCTATCGTGACGTCATGCTTGATGAGCATTACTGCCTGTTTTTGTAGTGTGGCCTTGGAAGAGCCCTTGTATTGGTAATTATTAGTAATCTGTCAGAAAACCTATCTCTCTTTCTCTTTAATGGATGTGCAACTAAGACAAACAGGTAAAAACACGGAAACCTTTATTGTCTAAATTAGATTCTGTTTGAAAGCAGGAATGTTTATTTTAACATTGTGTTACATATCATAGTCACATTTAATCTATAACAATGTACTGAAAGTAGTAGTGTGCAGTAGCTAGAGTACCTGCAGTATAACAGCTTGCAGTGTGTAAGTAGGCAGCTTAGCTCCACTCCGTCTGTAGTGCCGCAGTGTTATGTCCAAAGCCCCGAGGGGTGCCAGGTCCAGTACCAGAGCCAGAGGTCGTGTACACACTCCCACCAGTGGCACTATGTGGGGATGGCGCAAGGTCAATAGGATGTTCAGCTCCTGACGTGCCGTACAGTAGGCCTTGCTGGCGTACTGCAGAGGGTCTCGGTCCCACTTGCCCTGCGCTCCCTGTAAGTGAGAGAAACACTCTGATAATATAAAATTATGTATATGAATTTGAATGGATGATTTATTTGGCTTCTTGGGACCTCAAAACAAAAAAAGGCTGGGTATTATGAGACTTACCGTAATAGCTTATTCCCTAGAGTGGGAAATTCGCTAAAAACATGTACTCAAACGATTTTGTGAACCAGCTTCATCGGGCTATAGGAACGGAGTTTTATGAGGGGTTTTGTAGAGTAAAAAATGAAAATGTGTTTTTCCCATTTTTGTTTCTTTCTGAACCGTTAATTAAGTGGAGCTAAAAAAACAAATAGAACCGCTTTTGTATGCTAAATGACTACAGAGTAAAATTTTAAAACCCATGTTATTCTTACAAAGAATAGGAAAACTCTTGTAGTCTGCTTATTTATGAATAAAATTTAATACAATTTGACAAAACTATTTATTACATGGATACCTACTAAGCTATCTACATTTCACAAAAAAACTGTATTTTATTCCCTGTAGCAGCAAACCTAAGTACTCATTAAACTTAATGTTATTTAAATAGAGAATAAATCTGAAAAACATTAAGAAAATAATTGAGTTAAAATTAGTGATGAGCCGATTCCGATTCTCGATTCCAAAATACTCTCGATTCCGCCGGAATCGAATCGAGCATTCGATTCGAATCTCCGTGGGTTTGGGATCGATTCCAACTGTCTTCGATTCTTTCATAAAATTGGTTAAAATCAGCCACAAACGTCATATAAAGCAACAAAGAAACAAAATAAATTCAGATTGCTAGTAATGATTTGCTTGCAACTCTGAGCAAACAACAAGTTCTGGTCGTATCGTCACTAAGTCAGCGAGACTAGAGCGAGCGTATTGCAAATGAAATAATAGATGCGAACTCAATACAGAGGCTTAGTACAATGAGAAACAGTTAACCGATGGGAATTGGAGATTCGGGCAAACTGGACTGGAGCGAGTAAGCATTGCGTCACAGCTCACAAGACATACAAGGAAAGGATGAGCATCGATTTAGATCAACCAGCGGTACCAAGGCTACTAACCACGAATACTAGAAAAGTAGAAAAATACTGGTATGGATCATAAACATCCATAAACAAATGACATTTTTGGCCCGAAAATAAACATTATTTCACATTGCTTAAATGGAACTGCCAAACCCAAAACATATGTTCAATGCTATTCGTATAGGATTCGGGCCAACGACGTCATTTGTTTATGTTCATGATCCATACAGGTATTTTTCTAGTATTCGTGCTACTAACTGAAGCATTGCATCGGTACAACGATGTTATCAGTAACCGATAACATCGTTGTGAAAAATCGATGTTTTTGGCCTTTGGGACTAAGACATAGATTTTTTTCTTTAATTTTTCGTCTGGTCTCTGTACTCTCCAGTAACGGAAAGCATCGATATCTCAATATACTTGGTCAAAAACATCGATGTGAAAAACAACGAAAATCGATAGAAAAAATCGGTGATGCGAAAACATCGACTATCGATGCTCATCCCTAAACAGAGCCGACTGCTGAGCTACCATTCATTACCAAAGTCTAACAAAACACTTCTATTCGTATTCGTCGCAGTGTTTCCATTCGCGGGATTATTATCCCGAAAACGGGATTTTTAGACCTTGAGCGGGATTAAAACGGGATGCGGGATAAAACGGGATTTTCGGCTGACGACTATTTTTATTTTTTTTCTACTCAATTTTAGAGAAAACTAACTCAAATTGTTTAAATACTGTAGCAAAATATATTAGTGATGATTAAACAACTTATAAAAATGATACGTAAAGTTTAATACTAGGAATTGTACCAAAAAAATCATGCGGGATAAAACGGGATTTTTCACCGATTTAAAAGCGGGATAAAACGGGATTTTTCGACCCTGTAAGCGGGATTATTTTTTTGGTCGTGTGGAAACACTGATTCGTCGGTCCGTCGGTCCCGAAACGTCACTTCACTACTGAACGAGACTAGAGCGATCGTCCTTTTTATTTAGCCTAAAAGCGACTTGGGAATATAATTTTGTACAGTGAATTGGATTGGAAGGTTTTAACAACCTATAAATGTTCAAGTGCGTGAAATTGTAAATAAACTTGTTTAGTGTTGCAATCAACGGGTAAATCTTCGAACACTGGGTATTTTAATGGCCGATAGGCAGAGTCGTCAATTTTTAAGATCAAATTAAACCCCAAAAGTAATACGTATTGAACTTGCCTTGTTTTTAGTTATCGTATCGTGATTGTTAGTTTGTGTTATTGTTAGGTTTATTTGGACTAAAAATCATGTCTAGAAGGAAGAAAAGTGAGTGTGGGACTTTTTTACAAAGGAAAATGACGAAAGCCTTTTTGCTACTTGCAATATATGCAAAAAACGACTATCAAGAGGTGGTAAGTCACATACCACATCCAACTTGTTTAAACATATTAGGACTTTTCATGCTCTCGAATTTAATAAACTTAAACATCAAAAACAGGAAAATGACCAGCTTCTAGGTTATGATGATGAAGATGTAGGCCTAGATCAACCTGGTAGGCCTAGTACTAGTCTTGGAGCATCTAGGCCTACTTTATTCAACTTTGGTATTGGTACTAGCACTAGCCAAACTTGCACAGAACCAGTTGAAATAGAGATCCCAAGTTTGACAAGTCCTAAACAAACTGCTTCGGATATTTCCGGTCCATCTAGTAGTGCAAGTGTGGTTTCCCCAAATTTTAGTACCACATCTATTACTCCACCTCAAAATTCAGAGTTAGGCCTATGTACAAAACAACCTACTCTAAGTGGCTTTATTAAGCGAAAGGCAAAATTGAGTCAAGATGATGCGAAAGCTAGGGCCATCACAAAAAAAATAGGGGAAATGATTTGCCTCGACAACCAACCGTTTAGTATTGTTGAAAACCTCGGCTTCACCCGACTCGTGAACTTTTTAGAACCTAGGTATGACATCCCAAAACGCAAGTATTTCACCACAGTTGAAGTACCTAGGCTTTATGAACAAACTAAAACAATAGTTTACAACCTGGTACAGACAGCAGAACATGTCAGTATTACTACTGACCTATGGACGTCTACCGCCAATGACGAAACTATCTAAGCGTAACATGTCATTTTGTAACTGAGGGAGAATGGAATCATATATCCCTCGAATGCATTCCATTTCCTGAAATAAGCCACTCTGCTGAATCTATAAGCAAGTTCTTAACCGAAGTCCTCAAGAAATGGAACATTTATGACAAATTGCACGTTGTTGTAAGGGATAATGGTAGGAATGTGGTAGCAGCTATGTCGTCGGGAAACTTTGAAGGCATACCATGTATAGCACATACATTACAACTAGTTGTTAAAGATGGCCTACTTAACCAAAGAGCTATTCAGAATATGAGTTCATCTTGTAGACGACTGGTTGGCCACTTCAAACATTCAGCACAAGCCTGCAAGATGCTGAAATCTGCCCAGCAAACTTTAGGCATAAAACAACACAAGCTGGTGCAGGATGAACCCACAAGGTGGAACTCCACCAAGCATATGATGGACCGCCTTTTGGAGCAAAGGCGAGCAATCATGTACATTGTGCCTGACTTAAAAAGACCAGTCGAATTAACAAACCAAGATTGGGAGCTAATGGCTAGTGTTGTAAAACTATTAAAAATTTTTGATGATGCTACTTTCCAAAGTAGTTCAGCACAAACTACCATCTCTGAGATAATCCCTATTGTAAACAGTGCCAAAAAGGAGTTGGAAATGTTACAATTAACACCTAGTAGTAGTGTCGTGACATTTTCAAGGGACCTGATCGAGTCCCTCAACAAACGGTACAATGACCTGGAGGAAGTAAAAGCATACTCTTTGGCTACCCTCCTAGATCCCCGTTTAAAGGGGAGTGTTTTTGTTAGCCAGGACTGTTTAAACAATGCAAAGTCACAGCTCCTAGAAGAGGCCAAAATGATTGATGGGAATGGGACCACCCCACAACTAACAACAGGGCAAACAAAAACAAATCAACAATCCTCCACTTCAAGTTCAACCAAAGTAAGTTATCACTCATTATTATCAGTAGGTAATACAAATTAAATTAATTAGGCCTCCAATTTTAGTAATTTTTCATACATTGTTAATTTTTTGAAAAACTGTAGGCCTACTTACGTGTTATGTGGGAGCCACTAATTAAAAAATACTCTTGTAATCTCTTAGCTCAATTTAGCCTAATCATCACACTTTTTAATGGTTGCTTTGTAAAATTTATAATAAAACAAAACATTATTAAATCATAAAATCCATAAATGCATTCATAAAGGTAAACCCACATCAGGTAGTCAGTGCAACAACCAACCAATTACCGTATTTGTTACATTAGCCAAACTAACAGTAACAGACACTTAACAGCAGCAGCAGTAGCAGACTTCCATGGGTAGGCCAATTCTTGAACATACCCTTTTTCATTTTATACTTAAACTTACCTGTAACTGGTTAGTCAGTGTTCACTAAGGCTGTTTTTTTTTCAGTCACCTGTTGCCAATGAGACACTGAAACTGACCATGTGGAAGAGATATTCCGTACTTATGAATGAAGCTACAGCTACCACATCTACAATTGACATGTCCGCTGAAAGAGAAGTAAACCAATATCTACTCGAACCTTTGGCTAGCCCCGAACAAAATGTCTGTGAATATTGGACAAGTGTTAATGCAACATACCCTAGACTAAGCAAGTTATCAAAAAAGTACCTCTCTGCCCCTCCTGCAACCGTGTTCTCAGAGAGGCTTTTCTCCACCTCTGGGATCATTTGTGATAAAAAAAAGAAATAGACTGGACCCTCAGAGAGTTCAAATGCTTGTTTTTTTGAACAGAAATCTAAAGTACAATGCAAACTTCAACTTGTAATCACATTCTATTGATTTTATACTCTGCATTTTGTTAAAAAACTAAACATGTTTTTTTTATAGCCTAATGCAAACAAAATCAATTGTCAATAGAATATTACAAATATTAGTCCTACCATTGTCAATAGTTTGTTAAGAGGGTTCCCTACCCCCATTGAAAAACGTCAGAAAACCGCTTCGCGCGGTATCATATAGCGATTCTAGTTTTGACATTTAAATTGTGAACCAAACGCCTTTTTGTACATAAAGAGTGGTTCTACTAAGTTTGCTTTTTAAAAAATGTCTATGCTTACGCAATCAAGGGCAACGTCTTGTCAAAGTTAGTGAACTTTAACTGTAAAGTTCACTAACTTTGACAAGTCGTTGCCCTTGATTGCGTAAGCATAGACATTTTTTAAAAAGCAAACTTAGTAGAACCACTCTTTATGTACAAAAAGGCGTTTGGTTCACAATTTAAATGTCAAAACTAGAATCGCTATATGATACCGCGCGAAGCGGTTTTCTGACGTTTTTCAATGGGGGTAGGGAACCCTATGCAACATGTGTAGGCTACCAGTCTTAAAATAAATACTATAAATTGGTGTAAAATACCTGCATTTATGCGATCTTGTGTTGTAGCTGAGTTGCTACCGGTTTCAACTCACATTGGAGTCATCTTCAGGCAGTTATAAGATGTCTTCTCGCTTCATTCGAGTCTAGACATAACTTTCGCCCGATCACGTCGTGTCGTGTCCCGTAGGCCTACCGTTTTCAGTATTTTTACAGCTTTAAATGTTCTTTTTTATGTCCGTGTACGTGTTTGTGTTTTGTTTATTTATTATCCATTTGACGACCTTCGAATGAAGCGAGAAGACATCTTATAACTGCCTGAAGATGACTCCAATGTGAGTTGAAACCGGTAGCAACTCAGCTACAACACAAGATCGCATAAATGCAGGTATTTTACACCAATTTATAGTATTTAAATGCGATCAGGAGGCTAAAATTCAATTAAAATAAATTGCAATTATTATGCTGCATTGCCATTTATAATCCCAGTGGTAGGACTAAAATTATATTTAAAATCAGTTTTGTTCACATTGAGTGGTAATTGTAAACTTGTAGGCCTATAAGCTCTAGGCCTATATTTAAAAGTAAAAGTCATTGTAAAAATTTTTGAAAAAATGTGCTGTAGGTTTAATTTTACGGTTTACGTTCATTCGTTTTCTTTCACTGTTATTGTATTATTATTATTATTATTGTGTTTATCCTCATTAAAATTGTGTGTTTCGTTCTAATAATGTTTGGGGTTTAATAATTAATTTCTAAAAACCTTTAAAATTATTTTTAAAATCACTTTTGTTCACGTTGAGTGGTAATTGTAAACTTGTAGGCCTATAAGCTCTAGGCCTATATTTAAAAGTAAAAGTCATTGTTAAAAATGTTTGAAAAAATGTGCTGTAGGTTTAATTTGACGGTTTACGTTCATTCGTTTTCTTTCACTGTTATTGTATTATTATTATTATTATTGTGTTTATCCTCATTAAAATTGTGTGTTTCGTTCTAATAATGTTTGGGTTTTATTTAATAATTAATTTCTAAAAACCTTTTTGTCATCCTGAACCATGGTATTCGGAATCGAACCCGGAATCGAGAATCGAATCCCAAATTTCAGAATCGGAATCGAATAATTTTGGAATCGACCCATCACTAGTTAAAATCTAATCAGCCAATGGAAATTCGCTTAAGAGTCTGCAGGTTTGCTGTGGCGAGTGTATTTTTATTTGTTTTAATTCAAATTTTAATGCTAAGTTAACAGATGTAGTCATATAAATGTAAGACTTGGTATACTATGACTTACATCGTTGTTTCATGTTTGTGTTTTAGGGGAAAGCTTTATTCTCAGTACTTAATTGTTTAATCATAGTACCTTGTAAGCTATGACAGCAGAGTGGCTAGCGTTGGGTCCTGGAGGCACGGGCTGCAGCATCTTCATGGCCACCTGTATGGTGTCGTTGGAGCCTCGGATGCGACATGTGCCTTTAAACACAAAGCCAAACGCACCTCGACCCAGCAACTTGCCCCTCACCAGACTGTTGGGTCTGATTAGATGTCTCTCTCCCAGGTCCAGGAACATCTGACAGGCAGAACAATGAACATGCAAAAGACTATGTCTACTGAAAATAATCAAAGACTCTGGCAATGAATTGACAGTGACACAGATGATTTTAAGGATACCGTCAATTTGAACTGGAAACGTCTTTTAGGTGCCTACAAGGCAAGATGGAAAGGAATAATGTGCAACATAATTAGAGTGCCTTAGTAGCCTGATGAAATAAAAATATTCTTCTACATTCAAAGAACGTTGAGATTAACAATTAAATTCACAGTACAACCTGAATCTAAAGACTTCTTTTATGGTTTTATGGTTTTTATGGTCTTTTATGGTTTTATGGGTTGATAAGAGAAAAAATTATGTCTTACAACACATCTCGATTTATAAACTTTACGAGTAGTAATGATAATGGTATTGATGTACTTACAGTGTCCGGGGCGATGTGGGCCAGAGATATCTCTCCATGGGTTGGACACTTGACACAGGACTTGTCATATGCAGCCAGAATACATTCCTCCACCATCCACGAGTACTGCGGCAGCTTGTCCTCTACAGTCTCTCCTGCCAGTCCAGGGTGGCCTTCAACAGACGTCTTGCGGCTGCGGATACAAATAACAAATATGTTGTCATTTGCTGTGTAGATAATAAGGAACTTGCGGTCAGCAACACTATTAATCAATATAGAGTAGATAAAATGTATTTAGTTATGTTGCAAAGTAATTTTTTTAGTTATATAAACGATTATGTAACACAAGTAACTTAACACGTTGACTGCGCGTGCCGACAATACAGGCGCTCCCCAGTGGCGGGCGAAGCCCCGGCGCGCAACCGAATCAGCGAACGCAATTGGCATTCAAATATTTCAGTCTGACGAATCACAAAAGAGCAGTGGTGACTGTGCTGCGTTACCCCGAGAGTGGATGTAGTTCACTGAAACACCCAAAGGTAGCAGCACTGCACGGATCCGTATCCAGTGTCTTTGTAATGTGGGTTGAAGAGAGAAAATCCCCGAAACCGGGACAAAAGCATTGCCAGACAGGATATTACGGGAAATTTTAGTACCAACCTACACCAAAGTAAAGCTCGCATTCTAAGCTGGCAGGCTGGCAACGATTATAACGTCTCCGTCTGAGGCTAAGCTCACACTTACTCAATATATTTCTGTTGGTCTGGTGCCGACTTTTGTCGGCGCGCGCCACCTGGGAGCGCTGGCGACGTGAAGTCGGCGTGCGCAGTCAACGTGTTAAAACATCACAGATTTTTTTCTCATAGTCTGACAAGGACTCCATAATAAGATGATATTATGTAAATAGTTTTAATAGTTCAAGTTTTGATATTAGGCGAGGCTTGATTATTCATTTTCATGGAATGCCGACTGTAATTCTGCCATTAAAACTAAAACAACCAACTATGATAGTTTTTAGTTTTATTTATCATTACCTACCTAGAGCCTGTGCTGTCAGGGTCCACTCCACTGTCTACATCACTGGTGTAGCTCTCTTGAGACTTGCGTACTCTGCGAGAGTGACGACCTTCTGCTTCTGCAACTTGCAGTGCCTACAACATTGCATATCCAATCAACATTATTCATAGTGAAGAGGGAGATCTCTTTATTTAGAAAAAAATTAATACTTTAGATTGGTAAAGCTTAGTCTTTAGAGTTGATGCAACCCGCTTTTAGCAAATTTCCCATATAGGGAGTAAGCTATTACCGTAGTAATCATGGTAAGACCTGGACCCGGAACCAATTTACTTTTTCGTTTGAGGTCCCTAGAGGCCTAAAACACCATCCGTTCAAATTCATATATATTATATATATATCCGTTAGCAAGATAAATCGAGCAAAATTTATCCGATTTTGATAAAATTTGGTATAAATGTGTAAACCTACATTTATTCGGACATGTTCACGAACCAGCATGATCGGACTACAGGAATGGGTGTTTATGGGGGGTATTATGGGGTTTTTGGTTTTTGTTTTTTCCCATTGTTAACCATAAAAACAAAAAAATTTAGCAAATTCTTACCTACCAAACCATAATGTAGAGCTTACCCTCCCTGTTGTATAAAACCTATGTACTCGTTAAACTAATGCTGTTTAAATTGGGAATAAATGTGATATTTTTAAGGAGACATTTTAATGTAAATCCAATCAGGCAAATGGAAATTCACTTAGCCTGCAGGTTTGTTGCGGCGGGGGTATTTTAATTAGTGCTAAAAAATCCCTTGTTTTAGTTTTACATCAATGCCAGAGTGGTTGCTATTAGTTAGATCTTCTGTTTTCTTGCCAATGTGTAGGAAACGTTTAAAAAAGTCTGTTGTAAAAAATCCTACTGTCTAAAAATACCATATTACTACCTGTAATACTAGAACCAGTCATTTAGCCACACTATTGCCAAGTAAATGATTGGGAAGTGGGGATACTGGAGATAATGAGTTAACTGACCTCAGCAAGGTGGGGAGGCTGAGGCTGCTGCAAATGTTGAGGTTTGCTATTCAGGTCAACATCTTGGTCTTGGACTGAGGCAAGGCACCTCGGACAAGGCACTAGCCTAGTCACTAGGAACTTGCCTTCTGAAGTGTGGACAAACCTTGTACCTACAACACAATAGAGAGAATCGCAGATCATAACAAAGAAAAAAGGAAAATTCAAAATTTTTCTTAAGATATAACATATTTAAATGAAAGGTAGAATGTTTTTAAAGACCAATCTTAAATGGAAGCAAGATTGGTGGTAAAAATAGTTAAACTAATAACCAGAAAACTCTGTACATTTTTGGTACTGTAATAAAACTAGTGGAACTCTAGATGATTTATGTATGCAGAAAAGTATGTATTGAACAATTCTCCAAACAAATAAAACAAAACTTAATATTAAATCATAACTTCAAAACAAGATTATTAATAGGTAGCTGTTATAAATAACACTAACAAAGATTCTAAATATCGTAGCTAATGAGCGTTTTTCTAATACAGCCCTGAAAATGACCATTTACAACGAGGCGAAACATCAGATCATGTTATTAGCAAATTTACATGGTTTTACCTACAAGACTACAAATTTGTAGCTAATTGTAACCTTACTTCTTCTTGTGAAATAAATATGTTGCTGAATTTCACTGCTGCTCTAGTTTTGAGTTTTGATACTAATGAGTGACTGTGTACATCTTACCGAGTGTTGGGTACCAGTCCTCCAGTAGGGTGTCTATGTGGTCCACAGCTGCAGCCAGTAGTTGGGCTGAACACTCTGGGCTGGGGTCCAACACTATAGCCTGGTAGCCGATAGCCTGGTCCTCATCTGTGATTGGTCGTTTGATCACCAGTGTATCCAATGGCAGCAGCACCTCCAGTATAGAACAGTTGACCAGGTCCACGTCTCCCCACACCCCCTCCTGCTTCAGCCTCAGCCTGCCACAATTATAACTAATATATACTGCAATGACTTTGTAATGACACCATAAAAATTTTTATTTTATAAACTACTAGCTGCTGTACCCATACTTTGCAGTGGGAGAGGACACAAATGAGAAAATTTTGTTTTTTAAATCTGCTAAATAAAATATTAACATGTCTTACTTTGATTTTAGAAACAAAATTAATCGTTACCACATTTAGTTTAATGAAATGTTCATTCTTTAAATACAGGTAATTGGAGATTAAATCTTATAATGTAAACTATATTATGATAGGCGCTGATGCAAGTATGATAATAATGAAAGTGTATCTTTTACAAATTGAATCGTACACAATTTGTAAAAGATACACTTATTTAAACATTTATTTACTGTAGTTGAAAAAACCTACTTATATTTCAGTGGGGTAGCCAGGTTTGGAGCGCCCTGGAGCAGAAATTAATAACCGCCCCCCTATTCCAAAAACATCACCATACAGATATATACTAAATTTATTTCCCTTTTATTTTCCTCATGCTCATGTTTTGTTGATAAGCACACAAAACACAGCGTAGGCTACGTAAATTTTCAACTGACAATAAACTACAAACTACAAAATAGTAATTAGGAGCTAATATATGTTAACACTCTATGGCGCCATCTTAAGGCTGACTCTAAAAATACTAAGATACAGTCTGAAGATTGAGTGCCAAAATAAAAATTGTATTATTTTTTTATTGTCATAATAAAATGGCATTTATTGTGAATTAATAACTTAATATACAAATCACAAGTGCTTAAAAAAAGTACTTTTTACACAGATAATTTACAAACAGCCGTTACTATCATTTAGATGCTATGATTTAGAGTAATATGCATTACTCCACCAACACAATAATAAATTCATAATATTTTAATTTTACATTTTAACTGATATAAATGTTGATAAAGGGTTAGGCTAAGTTTGTAGTAAAATATAACACAATGATAAACCCACTAAACAAAAATGTTAATAATAATGTACAATGGTATTAAGGTGTTAATCAGATCTATTTACTTCGGCGTGACTAGCGGACGACTTTTATAGCTATAAAAATGCACAGCACTGATATCGGTATTTGCTAGATTCATTTATGTATAATGGATAAAATTAACTACTCCAGCTCCCCAACAAAAGTACAGTATTGCAGAATTGAAAACAGCCGTTATGCTGCAGTATGATGAAAATCTTCACGAGAAATTGTTTTAGAAACATCATAACAATTATACAGTATTTCAAATTGTGTAAAAACTTAAAACAAAACCTGTAAGTAAAAGCCAAGGATTACATTATTTTATAACCTTAAAATTTCTATATGATTTGAGCAGTAGTTTTTGTTAAATAACAGTTTTTTAAGTCAAGTGTAGTCTGCAACCTAAATAATTTCTTTTCTAATTCAAATCATAGCTCAAATAAGTAAAAAATAGTTCACATCAGTTGCATCTTCAGTTGCAATACTGATCACTAAATGTAGGAACATATGTAACTCAAAAAATAGTTCACATCAGTTGCATCTTCAGTTGCAATACTGATCACTAAATGTAGGAACATATGTAACTCATAATAGGACAAGTGAAACCTCAGCAGACGATACACATAATTATAGTTGTCGCACACGCAGCCCATACGCCTAATTGTGACCTACTTGAGTTTCTTGTAGTCTGTTGGTACACTACGAAGTGCAGGAATGACTTCTTTCATGCGGAACAACACTGAGTCTGCGTATCGCAGCTCCATCCCTGTCTGCCACAACACCCACTCAGCCTTCACATCTAGCAACCGGGCCAACCGAGCATCCTGCGTCACCTAGCGCAACAGAGTACATTACTGACAAAAACTGGTCAAATCTTGGGAAGTTATTGGTGAACACAATTCAGTAAAACTCTATTACCTCTTTAGGGATGATGAAGAATGAGCGAATGATGTCGACTATGGAGTCGTCAGCCAATATGCGAGTAATCAGACGAGACCAGAAGCCCGATGGGAAGTATGACATAAGCAACAGTCTGGTGACACAAACCTCAGGATCGCTGCGGTGAGTCAACTCCAGCTCCGAGGGTACCTCTGTAACAACAACACATAGAGTAATAAATTAATATATTGTGTTGAAATTTTAATGAAAGAAAGAATTAAAACATGTTTGAATTAATCAGGCTTTCCTCTCGTTATTCACTTTGGGAATCATTACCTAATATTATTTTCTATGTTCCTCGATCCATTCAAAATAGTTTTGAGTTTTATCACGTACTACTACCCCCCAAAACTTATAGTGTTTCAAACTCCCAATATTTTGCAGTGCAAAAAAGTAACATGTCTTCAATAGAGATATATAACCGAACTAGCCGGTCTCATACACAGGCGCAACATCAAACCATGTTTAACATAAAAAGCCATCAATCGCACACCTTATAGGAGGATTAATATTATTTGAGGGCGTGTCTTGCTAGAGCCACCATCTTGTGCAAGCTTGTCTATTGTTTTTGCCTAACTTCTGTTTTTACTAGTTGCTTATTCAGGATTTTGTGGTTCTTATTTTAACTAACTTACATTCCTCTAAGTGGTTTTTATATGGTGATTTTCCAGATTTGCTGGGTTTGTGTTCTATAATCTTGTTATGTTTTAGGTACTTTCTCATAAGAATGTTGTGAACACTCGGTTTAACTATTTATAATGAAAATTATCTGCAAAAATCCTTCAAATAAGATTAAATCACCTTCGCCAAAAATGAACTTCAAACAAAGAATTTATCAAAGAGGACGAATCCTAGCTTGCTTGATCATACACAGGTGCAACATATGATCAAAACTGATTTAAAAAAACTTAATCAAACCCATATGAAAACATACCGTGAACGGGAGTAGGGGGTGAAGCGTAGAAGGAAGAGTTTCCGACCAGGGTTGTGGCAGTGGCTGAGCCCGTAGAGACCTTCTTGTTGCGCACAGCCCATCCCCGGGACCTTACTGGGATCTGCAGAAGACATGATCTGATAAGTATTTAATAACTAACATCTCAAACAGTATAGGCCATAATGAGCTTCAGCTACTACAGTTAGGTACATGTTATACAATTTGAGTACAATTAATGCTTCAAATTCTAAACATTTCACAAATTTGTTTTGGAAACCTTCTATGGTGATCTACACCATTGAATGTTGCATGAATTAAGAATTGCCATAAAAACACACACATAGACACACATGATTACTGATTAGGTAGTCCTACAGTGATGGGTTTTCTCTGATTTTTCAAAGTAAAAATACCACAATAGCAAACAAGTCACCCGGACAATAAGTCAACAGGAACAGATTATGTAAGAACTCAAGCATTGTTTTACAAAAAGAGGAGAGGAACACCAAATTTTGTTGGTTTGAGATCCTTACTCAGATTTTATTATGTTTCCTGCCTCAAACAAACACACCGGTTATGAAAGCGCAGACAAACAAAAGGTGTGTCTAAATAGCCTATGTGATTTGATTTTCAATTCAAGATAGGTAGTCAAATTTTAAATTTGAATATTTTCATGAAATTTAGAGGATTCCTGATTCGGAAATGATACTTCACTATAGTTTGATTATTTGGACAAAATCAATCGTTGACCTTGACTTTGACCCCGGCCGTGTGGTTGCTGACGTCCTGTTCAGCTGGCAGCAGGGAGGGGATAAGCAGTGTGCGGTTGTCCCACGTCAGTGCAACTTCAAACTTGTTGAGCAAGTTGACAATGTAGCCCCTGGTGTCTACTGGACCTAGGTTGCTGGACTTGAACACATGCTTCAGGTCATCCAGCTTCATTATGCCTGATAACAAGAAAAAACTCTTTTTTATATAAAAAAAGAAACCTACATTGTTACCTAACATGTATCATACTCAGGCAGATGTGAGAGTGTGGACTGGTTTGTACAGTATTTGTTAAAATTTAAAATTTTCAAAAGAAGTACTATACCTACAGATTTGTAACAAAGCCAAATCTATCTATATAATACGTGAAGCCGTTTTTTGTTAACACAACTCCTCCCTTATTTGTGGACCAATTTCAACGTTTAAGGTGTCAAAAGATCTAACTCAATATGAAGTTTTGCAATAAGGTTTTAGAATTTAAAAATTCCTACTCTTAAGGGTGTGAGACTCTCTCAAAGGTCGGGTTTTCCCCATAAGAAATACATAGAGAAAATTTAAAAACAAAAAACAGCTGTTTATAAAAAGAAACTCATTAGCTTTTTGTGAGTAAATATTAACTAGCTGTTACCCACGGGCTCCACCCCATTTTACTACATTAGTATTAATAAAACTATTGATTGGTTAAGTTAAGATTAAATAAACAAAGCAGAATACAAACAAAACAAATAATAAAAGCTGAGGTATTTTTAACATTAGGTAAATGGAAAGTTCCCTTTGGAAAGCAATTATGACCTTATAGGGCAACTTATGAAATAATGGATAATTTTGTGCAAGGTTTCTCGTCATGACGGACATTTTAAGTATATGGTTTATGGGGGTGTGACTTGTAGTTTTCTCAAAAGTTCATGGGTACTTTTGGCTTTATATATAGATGTTTGTAATATTCAGTAGGTTAAGACCAAGTTAAACAGTTAATCAGTTTTGTTGGAAGAACAGAAAATGCCTCAAGTTCAAAGGAGAAATATTGAAAACGGGAGGTGGAGACAATTAATAGTAAGATATCTTATGCGTATGAGGAGAGTAGAAAAAGAGAGGCCTGGTCTAACAGATACCCATCCAGATACACCACATTCACTTGGTGAGATGAATAATATTTGCCAGTTCTGCTATGCAATTTACTTTGGAAGTGAAAAATATACGAAGCACATAGTGTTGTCACGGTGGTAAAGTAAACTTGCCTAATGTCAGATAAAATGAATGCATGCAAGAAATGTTTACTTCTGACACTGACAGATCGAGATATTTCAAAACATTTAGTAGACACTATAATAATGCCTTGCTTATGGTAAGTTCAAGTAGTAAGATTATACCAAATCTTGGCGGACCTTATGTTTTTATTGTAAACTGTTGTATTACTCGCTCTACTTCAATTGAGAAAAACGCAATTGGATTGTTTACTTCTAGGATATGTTGCCAGTTCCTCTGACAAACTTATACAAGTATTTTGACTGAATTCACCAACACAATCCAGACATTTCAAGTCAAAAATAAGAATTTTCAAAAACTCAATTGCTGTTGAAAGTTTTAGTGGCAATATTAGACCAAACATAGGTGAAGGAATTAGTGTTCATGTATTCAACGATCAAGTAGTTGCGGTCAAGCTGCTCAAAAAGAGAAAATGATAATTTCTATCCAAAAATCTTATAGCTACAAGAGTTATCAAACTTATTTCGATAAATGAATCCATACTTTCAAAACTTTGGGACAGGTATTAAGATAAATTCCACTAAACAACGTGAGAAAGTTCTGATGCAGGGCATATACTGTGACTGACAGACAACACGTTAAAATACGTTACCGTAACCAATGTTCAATGGTGTTGCTGCTTTAGCCTATTCTAAGCAGATTATGGCTGCCCAGTTGGTAACCCAGAGTTTATGTGTAAAAAATGGAGCACATAAAATGGTTGATATCACCCCACTTTTCAGGATTCTCTACGGTGAAAATTCGTTGGTTTAGGGGGATGACTCAAAAATAAAAGAAATAAAATAACCCAAGTTAAATTAATTAACACAGGTTATCAGTAACGCACAAGTTTTCTTCAATTCTCAATGCTGGACAAACTTTGTTGCAACATGTTAACTCGAATTGGAAGCAGACTTAGTTTAGAATTCATTAGAAGTTATCAGTTAAAACTTAGAGCAGAAATAATGTCGGTGAACCTTGACGACGCAAATAGAGATATTTAAAATTAGTTTCTAACAAGTGTTTAAACAACTCTAAGATGTAACTGGAATTACTCGACTTTAAGCATAACGTTTTTTTTTTTTTCGGCGTTATGTTTCATACTATGCGGCTCATTGAGCCGCACGGGTTCTCTAGTTAAAATTCTAATGTTTGTCTAATTTATGAATTAAAACCAAAATATATATAAGGCATGAGCTAAATATTCCAACTCAATTAATTTTAACTTTTTTTATAACTGCTATTTCAAAACCTAGTTGCTTGCTAGATAGTCTACTTACCAGTTCTAGCAAACGGGTTTATTTCCCGGATGGTCACAACATGTGCCAACATGTCACACAGCCACTGGGGGTCAAGGAAGTAGAGGTCCTTCAATGTTGCATCATCATAATGCAGGAGAACTCCTGAAATTTGTTAGTTACAATATAATACAATTAATAATATGTTTTTAAACATAAAAATAAGACTAAAAACATAAAAAAAAAACTAATGTATTGTAATATGTAAATTATGGAAACACATTATGGAAATAATAAAATAAAAATATTCAAAACAGCTGTACTCTAAAAGTTGTGCATTTAATACATGAAATAATAACCAAAATGTGAAAATAGTTTTTCTAAAAGGTGGATTCAGCTGTATCTACTGTCTGAACTATATTTTAACCTGGGCAATAGTCACACACATATGAATTGAAATGTGTCTGATAATATTTCACAAGTGTAATCAAATACATAACCATCACTTGTTTATACATCTACATTTAGCTGTAAACATTCACACATACATGCCAAGGATGTTACATTGTCAATCAATCGACCAGTGACACAAACATCTTCAGTCCAAATTGGAGACATTCTGAGAGTCGTAGTTGTTCAGTTAGTTTAGGTGGATTGTAAGAGTTCTGACTAACCATTATCATGTAGGAACAATGTAGCCTGGTGCAGTTCGGCCACATCACGGAAGGTTCTCTGATAGCGATGTTGCATTTCTGACCACACGAACGTACGATAAGTCTCAGCGTCCAACACAGGGTCTGCTCCAGCTACGCGACGTTCTGCTGCGATGTGTGCAACTACGTCCTCCAGGGCTAGGTAGCTGGCTGGCACACGCTGCTCTAGCAATAACTCTTTGCTGCCTGCAACCAGCCACCAGACTGATTCAAACTCATAGATTAACCCATTAATTAACTTTAAAGTTAACCCACTAGGTTTTTTTCCAAATTTATATCCTTTTGTGTTAGATTTAGCAAACCTTAAAACTGCAAAATTCCAACTTGGTACCTGTGGTACCTGGTATTTTGGTGGTACTCTGGATTTCTCAGTGAACCTGTGTAGAATTTTAAAAAGGTTACACGGGACCCTACGCCATTATTGTTTACAACCCTGCGAGTGACCCGGGTGGCAAACTGTGGAACATAATAGATTCAATTGTTATACATTACATTGCCTTGTACGAGCCTCAGAGAAGTAGTCAATTATACCTGATGACTCAGTTGATAGCCATTTAATCAGCACAATAACTATGGATTCTTTAAATAAAATGAAGTAATGTATTTATTTAATTTAAAACAAGCTAGGTTTATGTATTTTAATGTTATGGTATTTAATCTAGCATCTTAGCATAAACTATAAAAATTCATTTAATGGTGAAATAGCCTCTAAATCGCTGAATTCAAGCTAAAAAAGCTTCAATTACATTTTTAAATTATGTTTTTGTCACATTTGAAGATAGGCTCTAGTAGGTTAAAACTGCAGTAGTGTACTACCTTATTGATTGATAGAACTAGATATTCCAGTATTTTATTCACATTGGACTAAATTGAATTGAGCCACTGGCAGATTGTGTTGTTGGAAATTATATTTTAAAGGAAAGCCATTTGGCAAGTAAGGAACTTTTTGAAAAGGGTTAGAGTTCAGCTGGCTTAACTGAGAAAATGAGAGTGCATGGGGCTTATAGATACACAATTAAATAACACAAAACTGTGACGCATAGCGGCACGCTATATTTTATATAGTGTAAGCATTTCGCGAAGCCGGGCTGCATGACCATCTCGTTGCCTGCCGCGACTGCATCAACGCTCTATCCCCACCTTCCTACTCTTGTCCTCCTTCTTGTCTTGGTCTAAGATCCTTCGAAGAGAAAACTGTGAAATTGCTAACTCCGGCGACCGCAAACTGATAAGTTTATATTTAGTTATAATTATGTAGGATATAAGTACCAATTATGGTTGGCTAAGTCAGGAAACACCGGGGAGCCTTTCTGGCTCACCCGACCATTGAAATGTAGGGAATCACAACTTAGTTGGTTGGCTACCTTCTGCAACCAACCTTTTCAAACATGAAAAATTAAACCACATGATCCTAGAATGTAGCTTAGCAATTATCAATTAAATTCATACATATTTCACATTCAGTATTCAATTTACGTACTATCCCATTCACCTTGCAATATTTCTGAGTAATTATCCATGTTCAGTTCATAGTTGGAAGGATAGGTACACAATTTAAATAGTTAGTTAAGTTAGTGTAAATCAAAGCTGGCTAGGCAGGTGTTCTGATTTGGGTAAAGATCTCCGTCCCTCTGGTCCCCAGCAATCTTCCTAATTTTATTGGTAGCAGATTCAGCACGCTTAAGTTAAGTTTGGTCCAGACATAGCAATTCCAACCCTATTAGCATTACCCTGTTATTCCCTCCGATTTCCCGAATTCCCGCCATTATCCCATAACCACCATATATCGCCCCCGAACCCGCAATAGCAAACAATAGTCTCCCTCCTTCCTTCTTACCCCCACGGCTACATATGTTTCATTATGGCTACAAAACATAACACAGACATTTCCCCTTTATATCTAGGACATCTTCAAGAATAAAAGGTTAAAGAAGAATGATTTTCTCACGTAATGAAAATTATTATTTTTTTCAATCTACTTACTGAAGAAGTCCTACATCAGGACGAAATATCGATGTTATGTTTTGTGTTCTTTTATTGTGTACCTATTAGTCCCTGGACTCTTACAGTGAAAAATTGGGGACAGCTGGTTCATATAAATACCAGGCATCATAAATTGGATGCCTTACCTACTTCAATATCCAAAAGTCAATGGTACCTTTAGGGCACTTGACAAAACAAGGTAATTCAAACTTCTTTTTAGAAAAAAATTTGTAAAGTGTTCGTCACAGTATTAATTTAAGGCTTTTTCCCAATATCCTAGAACTTTTAAACTCTGCAACCTTCTGGTCAACACTAAGCCTACTGTAGGGTGTACCTGGTGGGCGAAGGCTGAAGACAGTGTCGTAGATGAGGTTGCACAACAGTTTGATGTTGTGTCGTGTCTTGCAGCTGACCTCAATGGTGTCCAACACTCGAGGCAGACCACACTTCTCTGCATCCACTACATTGATGAACCTGCGGCATCAGACACAACGGTTAACATGTAATATGTTAATGTGATAGTTGATAGTGAACACCGAAATTAAAAACTAGCATGTCGTTTTAGTTAAAAATACTCTGAAGCATAGATGAATGTTAGTACACTAAGTAAAACAAATCTAAAATGGTATCAGAGTAAAAGCAAGTTTGCCTGTTGGAGTGTTAGTAAACTTACTTGTCTCGGATGAGTTGCTGCAAATCTTCTGAGCGTGAGGATGGATACTGCTGCATCATGTCGTAATGAGTGCCGATTATTAGAACAGGAGAGTTGGGTGCTCGAGCCTACAAAATATATGAAACTTAGTTATGGTTGTCAACCAACAATAACAATCATCACTAATGAATATCTCTTTGCAATGTCTTAAAACCCACACAGCCAACAGGATTTGAGGCTTTTCACTAGGGTTTTGTAAAGCATTATAAAGGATCCTAGAAACTGAAAGGTTATAAATTTTTAAATTTTAAACATATAAATTTTAGATCACATAAAAACAAAGGCTGACTAGAAAAGGTCAGTGGTTTTAAAATATAAAAAAAGGAGAAGACCAAAACCAATATTATTATAAAAACACATTTTTAATTTAAACTCGTTAGCTATACATAATATTATCTTCAACATTCAAATTAGGGCATTTATCAATTATCATTGACATGACACGTTTTCTAACTACTGTTTACACTATAACACAGCATGGTTTTCAGTAAGCCATGTCTGACTCACCTGTATATTGACTAGCCACTGTAGTATCTCTGCAATGCCTCGTTGTCCGTCAGGTATCCTCCAGACCACCAGATACAGACTGCGTTTGCTCAAGAAGTACTGATGAGTAGCATAGTACTCCCTCTGCCCTCCAAAGTCCCATGTCCTGAATAGTGATTTAATAACAATTATTTTCATTTTAAGCTGACTCTCGTTGTTTCATAAATAGGTATACGATATAGCCTAACATTATGGAAACGTTTAAAAAGATTTTAAAATTGTTATGAAGTATAAATTGAGTTGGTTTACAAACTTATGGTCCGTTCACAAAATTTAGGCGGTTTGAGGGGATGTTCCCCACCACTTTATTCTGCTTAATGTATGTTGCTGATTGACTTTTGACAAATCTCAGCTATTGTGCTATGTCGCAATGGTAGGATCAAGACTAAGTCAATAGATTTCTTCCGCTAAAACCACCTAAATTTTGTGAACGGAGGATAATACTTTTATGCAAACAGTGAAATAAGAGGACTGTCTAGAAAGTAACAGATGTTTTGACTAAATTGTTAAGGTAAGATTGCTCAGTGCTAGTACACATTCAGCTATGAACAAATGAAAGACCTACAACCCACTGACCTATTCAATTGTTTTAATTGAACAATTTGTTTCCCTTTCAGTATGATAACTGTTTGAACTAACCCAATAAGGTTATGTTGGCCATAGAAGTCTAACATTGCAGCGTATAGACGGGGACAGTAGAGACGGCAAGTTGCTGGCTGCAAGTACTGTCCATTATGTCACTTGCCGTTATGTTTTCCTATACACCGGGTAAGTACTATCGGCAAGTGATAAGGAAAGAACTTGCAGCCAGTCTGCTTTGAGTTTGCGAGTTGTGTCAATAGTTGAATTTAATTTGTGTTGAGCTTGTCTGATTGTTAAGAAGTTTTTTTAGCATAAATATGACGTATGTTCCAGAATAGTTCGTAATTTTGAAAAGTCTATATAAAAACTTAGTGATGTCAACACAGCTCCACTTTATGTTTTTTTCTTTCTCAACAGGGAACTCTGACATTTTAAACAAACTTTGTACTTTTAACAAACAACTTTGTCACTTCTATAAACACGATCAACTGATCAACTATAATTTCACTTGCCACTCTGCTCTACTGGCGGCAAGTGCATGGCAAGTACACGTTTTGACAGGAAAGTTCTGGCCGCCAGTAGTCACGTGACCAGCCACGTGACCCATTACTTGCCGCGGCCAGGCCAGTAAAATCAAATATGTTTGGGTTTTCTTGCTGCCAGCAAATACTTGCCGCTGGAAAGGAAAGAACACTATACACAAGGAAAGTATGCAGTAAGTGCAAATGGCAAGTACTTGCAGCCAGCTACTTGCCGTCTCTACTGCCCCTGTCTATAAGCTGCTATAGACGGGAACAGTAGAGATGGCAAGTAGCTGGCTGCAAGTACTGTCCATTACGTCACTTGCCATATGTTTTCCTATACACTGGGTAAGTACTATCGGCAAGTGACAAGGAAAGAACTTGCAGCCAGTCTACTTTGAGGACGCGAGTGAATAGTGTTGATAGTTGAATTGAATTGTGTTGACTGTTGAGCATATCTGATTGTGACAAAGAATTTTGTCAGCATATTATTTTTTTCAAAAAAGAAGTATGTTCCACAAAACTTTGTAATTTAGATAAATCTCCAAAAACTTAGTGATGTCATCACAGCTCCATTTAATGAATTTTTCTAATCAGAAATGCCCTTGTCTGACATTTTAACCAATCACATTGTTACTTCTATAAACACGATCAACTCTGATTTCACAACCATGCAAATACTTGCCGCTGGAAACGAAAGTATCCCTACACACAAGGTAAGTATGCAGTAAGTGCAACTGGCAAGTACTTGCAGCCAGCAACTTGCCATCCCTAATGTCCCCGCCTACACGCTGCTTAAGAAAAAATAAGTTCAAATAAAAATATGATTAAACTATTTTATTTACTTTTACTTATAATTTTCACACTTCAACACCGGTAAAAAACATGAAATCATTACAAGAACAATATTTGGTTCATTGGTTGTAACTCATTTTTGAGAGAGGGTTGTTGCCAAAATTACAAGTAGTAAACAACAATCATGTATAAGATTTTTTAAAGAAAAGAAGAGTTTATGTTAGCTGACCTGAAGACTACAGGTCCGTGATTGGAGTGGCCGCGCACCTTCTTCTCATACACCCAATCTCCAATGTCCACCCCTACAGTAGACATGTTGGTGCCCCGTGAGGTCTTCACATTGATGTTCTTGTTGCCCATCCGCTTGGCCCAGTGCTATAAACAAGCATTAATTAAAGGTGTAACATATAGGACAAGGGCCTTGGTTTTTAGGATTTTTTGTGTGGATAGCAGGCTTACCTGAATGGGAAAGAATCCAAACTGGTACAGTATACACAAAACTTTACAGTATATACACAAAACATTAGAATACAGTACTTCACTGTCACTGACAGCATTTTCAACTAAGGAAGAGAGGGTTTTCTTTAGGTTCAATATGGTCGTATTGTTTCTTTATCCATATTGGAGCTTAAGAAAACTCTATCTTCCATAGTTGAACATGCTGTAAAGCCTGGTTTACACGGGTCGAGTATGTCAGACGAGTTATTCGGCCCAGTTACTAGGCCCAGTTGTTGATTTGTTCAACTCGCCCGGTACTTGACTGGACTGTCTACACGCATTCCTATTTCAAACAGGGACAGTGTAGGCACAGAGAAGTCATTTTTATTATTTCTCCATGGTGTAGGGTATACGGTATACCGTAGCTTTCGTGTTAAATGTAGTTTGAGTTTAAAATAGCCCTTTAATAGTTTAATACTGAGTAACTGAATTAAATCACTGAATTAGATTATTATATATAAAACTGAATCACCACTTAAATTCAGAGGTTGCTTAAAAGCTTTTTTGCAAATAACTTGTAAACGGTGAGGAAATAGACCAAAGTGAAAGGTGATATTCTGAAAGAGAATAAGATTTGTTACAAATTACTTACTATACTGCATTTCTTTAAAATAATATATAAAGGCAGCCAAAAGTTGCCTCCAAATAAAAAATTTTAAAACAGTGTTTTCAATTTATTTCTGAAAGAATACATTTTTAGGGAGTGAGCTTTCTAACGACCCATTGATTAATAAAATCGGTCCAGTATAACTGTAGATCTTAAGTTTTACAACAATTTTGAAAACTGAATTCTATAAGATTAGATTTAAGAGACAATGCAACACAGTACTGTTCAACTTGTACTTGTACAAAATCACTTGTACTGTTTAAGTAAACCATTGAACATTGAGGGTGAGTAGGCCACCACTCACTGAACTAACTTTGTTTCGTTAACTGATCGTTGTGTGTGATCAACTCACTCAGCGACCACAAACAAATTTAAAAAATAATTCTGTGGTCGCTAGACTTACTTGATAGCAGTAAACAGATGTTTCCCAGGCAAATCGTGGTGGGGGGGGGGGGGGTTGCTACTGGGCCGAGCAACTCGGTTTTCAACTAAATCGCTCGACTCGCTCTCAACTGACCTCTTTTTCAACTCGCTCGTTGCTCGACTCGCCTGCATGTCTACACCATGCGAGTTAGAGAGCGAGTGGCAACTCGCACACTGACTCGTCCGCCGTACTCGACCCGTGTAAACCAGGCTTAAGTGACAGTGAAATATTCTAATGTTTTGTGTATATAGTGTAAAGTTTTGTGTATACTGAACCAGTTTGGACTCTTTCCCATTCAGGTAAGCCTAAAAATCCTTTAAAAATTCCTAACACATTAATTAAAATTTGGGACATAACTAATGCATGAAAGGAGGGAACATTTTAATTTATATATTCTTTTAAAGAATACTGAACTTAAAGAATGATAAGTAAAATTTTCTCATATTGAACATTATGCAGGGTATAATTAAGAAAAGAGTGAATAACAAAATAATAGTAACCAGTCTGAACCTCAACAAACTAGGTACAGGTTTTCATGAAATTACTTTTGAAAAAACAATAACAGCAATAATAGCACTACAAAAGAAAATACTTAAAAGTACCACCATGGTAATACTAATAATATTTTTAATATAATTTTAGTACCTTACAAGCTTACATTGATATCGCACCCTATTCAGTTGTCTAATGCTCATATTATAATCGATTCTTGATTGTCGATTGTTGTCTGGATAGCCACTTGGCTATAATGCTCAACTATAATGCTATGACACCCCATAGCAAATAGATCATAGCAATGATCTATAGCACCAATGCAATGACCATAGCAATGATGAAAATAGCATGCTATCATAGCATGCTATGATATGCTATGGGGCTATAATGCTTGGTTATAATACTCGCTTTCAAATCTGAAGATCGCTGAATGTTGGTACTAGACCCAGATGCCATTTGTCATTGGGCTATCAAAGGGACAAAAGGTCGAAGTGTCCAAAAAATCTTTTAAAAAACTGAGATAAAAAGATAAAATACCTCAGTTGGTTTTTTCTTGTATGAGCCAGTGCCTTCCATTCTCAGTTGTTCCAGTAGAGATGTTTTGCCGATTCCTTGTATCCCGACAATCATCAGCTTCATGCGAGCATACGGTTTAGCATCCTCCAGCACTGACTTGAGATACCCCACTACGTCCATTGTCTTGTACTTCTTCGAGTCTATCATGGACTTGAGTGGCTCTTGTAGACTGCATCCTCGAGTGTTGAGGTTCCATAGTCGAGACAACAACCCCATCTGCGGCGGCAGCTCACTGATGTCTACACAACAAAAATGATGTTAGTTTGACACAAATTCAACCACAATTTACAGCTAGAGGAAATGTGACGATTGACGTCATATTATTTCATGTAAAATTCTAAGAGTACAAGACTACAAACCTGGGTTTCCGCTGACGTTGAGGACAGACAGATTGCTGAGCTCGTGTATACTGACAGGGATCTCCTTCAGGTTGTTGTTGCTGATGTCTAACATGCTGAGTGCTGGGAACATGAGCTTCACTTTCACTCCACTGACTGCCATCATGTCCTGCCAACACAACCACCAGTATACAATGGTACAGTAATACAGGACAATAGAAACAAACCTTAACAGATATGTTACCTAAAAAAAAAATTTTATTTGAAGACCAGCCAGGCAGCAACCAAATAAAACCAAACAAAGATTTTTTTAAATAGGATCAGGTTTTTATGATATTTATTTTCAAAAATATTAATAGTGTTGAGAAATCTATTAATGGTATGCTATCTATTAAGAAAGTCTTGATAACAAAAAATACCAATTAATAGTTTTCTTGATGAAAATGTCAAATGATTTAAGTATTCTACTTCAAGATTTTTATAGCCATGATTAATGAAACTTGAGCAGATATAAAGTTTTGTTTTATAAAGTTATGCCAAGAAAGAGAAAATGTAAAGATGAACAAATAAATAAGAAAGAGTTTTTAATATTAGCATTTGATCAAGAACAGACCAAAAAGAAAAAAAATAGACCAAAAGAAAAATTAAATTTTAGCTGAATTGTATTTTAGCTGAATTGTATATCATTTCACTATTTTAAATTTAAACCAGAGAAATGTTTTGCGTTCATTAACTTCTAAACAAAATATTTTTTACTTTGTTGAACATGATATTGAACATAATATTGACAATATTGAACATGATCTCCCCAACTGGAGTCACAGAGAAATAAAAAACATCTTCTGCAGCCTCGGAAAAATCATTGCTTCATTCGTGATCATGGTAAAATCATGAACATCTTCCATAGTCATGGAGATATTAAGAATATTTTCTGCGGTCATTGCAAAATTGAGAACATCTTTCGCAATCGTATCAAACTCAAGAGCATATTCTGCGATCTCGGCTGAATTGTGAATGTCTTCCACGACCACAGCAAATAATGTCATAGTATTTTCCCTTTGCACATCTAATATTACTGACCCAGTCAGGGTCGTGCTCCTCGCTGTCTTGAGAGATGTTGAGGCCATCATCATCAGTGGTCAGTTGTATCCTCTGTACTTGGTTATCAGCCAACACCAGGGTCCTCAGGTTGTCTAGACGCAGATGTCTACGGTGAGTACATAGACTGTTGAGTATAGCAGTTCTCAATGACCGACCTGCTTGTCTACGACCTGTAAACCAACGTAAATAATTATAGGCCTCTCAGATATTTAATTTTTTTATTGTCCTTTGGTTGCAATGGGAATTTTTCAAGTACTGGCCAGTCATTCTAATTCAATTCAATTCAATTCAATTCAAACTTCTTTATTCATTATTTTGTACAATATATACATCGAATAGTGTCAGGTTGTACAACAACTCAAACTAGCCTAAGTGACAATCTTATCCACTCTATGCAGGAGACTGAAAAAGCGTTTATGTACCTATTCATTATGACTGTGATGGGTGGAAAAAATCTTCAAAAGAATACGGAGCTGTTTTAATCAGATATTCTTTTAATCTTTTTTTAAATTTGTTTTTATTACTTTCTTTTTTAATTTCTTTTGGAATTGTATTTAAATATCTTTGACCGATGTAGGAAGGTTTCTTTTCAAAAAATTTTGTTTGATGTTTATATGTTATTATGGAGTCTTTATGTCGAGTATTGTATTTATGAAGGGTTGAAATATAATCTGAAGGACGAGAATCAGCTTTCTTAATTGCCATTAAAATGCAGTCAAAAATATACTGTCCGTAGACTGTCAAAATATTGAGTTCAACGAAGTGTTTTTTCACAGAGGCATCACGCTGTAGTTTTAGCATTATTCTAATTGCATATTCTTGTTTTTTTAATATATTTTCAAGATTAATTTTTGAAGTTACTCCAAATAAACAAATCCCAAAAGCAATATGGGAATGTATGTATGCAAAATAGATTTTACGCATTGTTTCAATATTACAATAAAAAGACATTTTCCTCAAAGCAAATATTCCAGAACTAATTTTTGGTAAAATTTTGTCCACATGGTTATTCCAATCTAGATGCTGATCAATAGTTAAGCCAAGAAACTGAGCATTTGGTTTTGTTATAATTTGCTGAGAATTCAAATCTATCACTGGTTTTCTCTTATTTCTGTTTTGTTTTGTTTTAAAATTAATACAATTAGTTTTTCCTACATTCAAAAATAAATTATTATCCTTGAGAAATTTATTGATGTTTTCTAATTCTAGTTTACAATTTACTTCAGCTTCTTCCAAAGTCTCTGATGATAATTTCAAGTTTGAATCATCGGCATATAAAATTAATTTTGAATTAGGTTGGAATAACAAGGCATTTTCCATGTTTTTCATATAACATAAAAATAACAGAGGACCTAATATTGAACCTTGTGGGACGCAAAATTTAACAGGCCGAGTTTCTGAAGATATACTAATAAGTTTATTTGAGTTTGATAGGAACGTTACTTCGACATACTGACTGCGGTCACAAAGATATGACTGAAACCAATTTAGAGAATTTTTCGACATTCCTAAAGATTGTAATTTTTGTAATAAAATTGAGTGCTTTACACTG
Source organism: Macrosteles quadrilineatus (assembly GCF_028750875.1). Lineage (NCBI taxonomy): Eukaryota > Metazoa > Arthropoda > Insecta > Hemiptera > Cicadellidae > Macrosteles > Macrosteles quadrilineatus. Next base: position 44,737,000 of record NW_026542595.1, on the reverse strand, counting down.
TCAAAGGCTTTAGACAAGTCCAAAAAAATGCCAGTTGTAAATTTTCCTTGGTCAACAGACTCAATTACAGATTCCACAAATGAGACTGCGGCACTAACAACTGATCTACCAGATCTAAAGCCGTGTTGAATATCATCCAATAAGTTGTATTTTTCTAAATAATTACTTAACTGGATTGAAGCTATTTTCTCAAAAACTTTAGATAAAGATGGAAGCAGAGATATTGGACGATAGTTGTTTACATCTGAAGCATCACCTTTTTTTGGTACCGGGATAATTTTAGATTTTTTAAATTTAGTTGGATATGAACCAGTGATAAATGAAGAATTGATCAGGTGACTAAGAATTTTACTGATATCCCTTTTCACTTCCTTTAACACAGTTACTGGGACCTCATCATACCCACTCGACTTCGTATTTTTCAATGAGGTTATGATTTTTTCCACCTCATCACTGTTTACAGGAGTAAAACAGAACATAGGTTTAAGTAGTCTATCTGCTATACTTTTACATTTTGAGTTATTTTGAATATTCAAAGCATTAACATTTGGATTACTGTCTTTAACTATACTAGAAAAATAGTCATTAAAATAATTAGACACAATTTTTGGATTTGATACTTTCTTTCCTTCAATATTTAACTGAACATTATTAACTCTGTTTCTGGGCTTATCCCCAACCTCTGAGTTAATCAGACCCCACACAGTTTTTTGTACATTATTTGAGTTATTAATTTTCTTCTCAAAATGTTCCCTTTTTGATTTTACTAACATATGCTTGAGGTTACATTTCAATTTTTTAAGTAATTTTGATAACTTAGAGTTCCTAGTTCTTCTAATTTCTCTTGTTAATTGAACAATTTGATTATTTGTACTTCTGATGTCTTTAGTAGCCCAATTTTTATTATTGTTTTTAAAAGTTATTAAAGTTTTAGGAAAAGCTTGATTGAAAATGTAACTAAAAGTATTGTAAAACAAATCATATTTAAATTCAACAGGGGCAAAATACACATCTTCCCACGATTCCTTCCTTAATAGATTTGAAAAATGACTAATGTTTTCAGGAGAAAATTTACGCATCTCCTTTTTAAAAGGTTGTTTCTTTTTTTGTTGTTGATTTGGAACATTAATTGACAAAATTTGACCGTCATGATCAGATAGACATGTTATGATTCCTTCTACCACCATGTTAGACTTATCTATATTTTTAACAAAAAAATTGTCAATAGCAGTTTTTGTGTTATCTACTACCCTGGTGGGAAAATCTACCAAATAACACATAGCATTACTTATAAGAATTTCTGTCAATAATCTATAATTTCTATTATTTTTCAAAACATTAATATTTATGTCACCTCCTATTATTATTGAGTCATATTTTTTGCTAATAAAATCTATCAAAATGTCTAGTCTATTTAAAAAAGTAACAGTATCAGAAGCAGGGGATCTATACAATCCTACAACTACAAATTTATAATTACCAATACTGTAACTAGCAGCACAGAATTCAAACACTTTATCTTCTAAGAGTTGGTCATAAAATAATTGAGGAAAAACCACCTGCTTCCACTTAATATTAGTTTGAGAAAGAATTAGAACCCCACCTTTATTTGTATTTTGCCTGGAGTGAAAAGCATTAATTTGATAGTTTTTTATGTTTATTCGTGACATCTCATTGTTTTTAACATCGTGTTCTGTTAAAATTATTATGTGTGGACAAATTTCATCAATTGTAATTTCTAAGATATCAATTCTAGAGCTCAAATGTTGAATGTTTTGGTGGAAGACTTTAATCTTATTTATTTTATTTTTTGTTGTTGAAACTACTTTTTTAATACTAAAAAAGGTGAGGCAGAAGGGTCACTAGCATGATTCAGATTTCTACATATACTTTCAGTAACATGTAAGGGTGAATTATTTATATTACTCACAGAGCTTGATGTAATCACATTATTGCCCATATTCACATCACACACAAATTTCACTGGCGATGATTCAATCAGCTGAGGGTTGAGGGGAGCCGCTGAGATAGGTGATGCAGGTGGATGTGGTTGGCTACTCGTCTGCTGTGTCAGGTCTACTGTCACGGATTGATTTTTGGATACAAGCAGCTGGTGTTGATGGGAGTTCGGAGGGTCAGCGCAGGCATCAGTTATCTTCACTGGAGGCAAGGTCTTATGATTTAAGGGAGGACATTTTTTCTGTTGTAGAGTCAGTTCTTCTATTTTTTCTTGCAACACTTTATTTGTGATGCCATTTTTTGACTTTTTGAAGGACAGTCTGTCATAAATAATGATGTTAACATAGGCACCAGTTTCTTCTTGAAAATCAGTTATGTTTTTAATGAATGTCTCAGGTGATATTTTATCTCGCAGGCAACCCATGGGGGAACACGTCAAGCTCTTAAGATTTTTTCTTTTAAAATCTTCAATTAGGCTCTTAAAAGCACTGCTGTAACTGTTTTCCGTAGGTTTGTTATAGTAATGGTTTTTGGTAATAAGCCCATATACAGAACTTCCATTTGTGTACTTCTGGTATGTCAAGTTTTTCGATATTTTGTTTGTTGCTTTTGGCTTCCCGAAATGCTCACCAAATATAGTTGCTACTCCGGCACTCATGTGTTTGGCGTCCCCCAGATCGTCAGAAATGCAATGGGCAAAGACAGCAGACTCATCAAACTGAAACTTTTTAATTACATTCTTCATATTGCCATTAATAATGTTTATATTGTCCCTGTTAAAATTTTCAGAGAAAACAACGTTCAGTGTTTCCTTTATTAGTTTAGCGATTTTTAGCTTTCCATTTTTGTTCAGGTGAAGGCCCTGTTTGGTATGATAAAATCTGTCAAACAGGTCTAGTTCAATCAAATATACAGAGTTCAGACGAGCTGCAAGCTCTTTGATGTAGTTGTTTACTTTATTGACTTTGCTATGAATATAATGGGATGGATTAAGATCATAACGGTTTGGAATGGTACATAAAATAACAGGCATTTTTCTGCTGAGAGAAATAAGGGAGTTCTCAAGTGTTTGATAAATCGAATTCACGTTGTCTTGAAGTGCATTGTTAGTCCCTCCTATGAGGACAAAGGCATCGCTTCGTGTAGAGTTTAAAGCAGCTTCTACTACATGTTCGAGTTTTGCGTTTGGCATTACATTTGCAGTCACATTAACGAAGTTGAGACACCCGTCAAAGTTTTCACTAATATTTCGCCCCTGGCTATCCGAAAATATTGAAAGGTTAACCGCTCTTTTTGATGGCACTAGCTGTGGAGGCTTGATTGACTTCGGTCCTCTTTTATTTTTATTGAGATGAGAGTAATGTTTCGGCAAACTGTTGTTTCCACTCATATTTAGGTCTTTGGTCTTTAAATCATTTCTCAGTAGTGCATACTTATTGGAGGTTGTAATTCCACTTGGTTCATCAACTTTTCCTTGACTGATCGGTATTTTTTTATTTTTGCTGGAGACCTTAACCCAGTCAGTCTGTGTTTCAGCATTAAGAGACGGTTTACTCGTACACTTGGCACTGGCAGGGATATTCTTGTTATTCATAGGCTGTAGTAGTAGGGCACTGACGAGACTGGAGTTGATATGAGTACTGTTGAGTAAAAGATAGGCAACTTGGGTTCGTTTAGTGAGAATGGTGGCTTCATTCAGTAGAGGGAAGGTGAGGTCACTGAAGGAGAGTGGAGAGTCAGGAGATTGCTGCAGTATGTAGTTAATTATTATTTCTGTGTAAGCAATTGTGAAGATTCCACAGTCATGATTATTCTCCTGTTGCGGTATTCCATCGACCAGTACAAAGTTGAAATCATGTTCTCTGTTTTCATTGAAATAGAGAAATACTTTCTTTGCCAATGTCTTAGCATGGTCAACATTATATTTATTCAGTGAGTCACAATATAAAAATCTGTCATAAAGGATGTCATAAATCAACAAGCTCCAATGCGTTCCGTTTCCCTTCACCTCATTAGTTTTGTTAACAGAGTTTTCATTAAGATCAGTACTGTCATTTACTGGTAAAAAAAGATATTTTGCATTTCTTACATTTAGACTGTCTAAAATAAAATCGTTGTCAGATAGCATCTTAATTGCCTGAGAGACTGTTGGATCAACGCATATTATTTGTTTACTTTTCAATACAGTGCTGTTTAACAGGTCAAAATACTTCCAGATAGTCCTATCTACAATCCAATTAGGTCCGAGAATGGTTATAATGTGTTCCAAAGTGTCAGAACCATTGAAGCTTAGTTTTTTAGTGCTGGTTATTGAGTCATTTGTCTCGCTACACCTCAAATGATTTTCAATGGTTAATACTGGGCTACTGTTAGCTAAGGGCCCAGATATCGAGTCTGATACACATTGGCTTAGTATTTCATTGATTTGTTCATTAGGTAATTTGTTATCATTTTCCATGTTACTTTCTGTGTGAATAGAAGAATCAGTAATTGAATGATTGGTGACAATTGAGTCGGTACCTTTACTTTTACCTAATGATTCATTTATGGAAGTTTTTAGGATTTTTTTTCATTAGGCTAGAGTCTGCCTCCTTTACAGCTATAGTAAAGGTTTTGGATTTTTGATACAGCTGGCAAAAACGAGCTTTATTTTCTGAGAACAAGCAAATGTCATTTTCTTTTATGTTTTTACCTATTTTATGTGAGCTATAAAAGGTTACAGAATATTTTGTAATATTTGAGGTTGTGTCAATTGAATCTATCCTTGCAGGCCAGTATGGATGGCCTTTAACTTTAGCAAATACTCTATCTCCTGCACTAAATTTATTTTTTTCTGGAGTCATTTTAGATGATAAACAACAACTTTGATATAAAAATATAATATATCAGAAGTTGTATAATGTAAAGAAAAAAAGAGAAATTCTCTTCACTTATATTCAAAATATACTCTTTACTTAATTGATCATTCCATCAAGCAAAATCACCTCACACCTTTATGTAATACAATTTAGGTATTTCATACAGGTGTGAGTATAACAAAAAGTTGCCCCCTGGTGGGGTTTTAATGAATTTATTTTACACTTTTAATTGAACTACTGAGGACATTACAATCACAGAGCTGCGCAGTGGAAATAAAGATGTTAAGTGTGGGCCCTGTAATTAAATATCCCAGAAGTCCGATTTATGGACCGTGAGAGGTCTGATATGTTGTCCTCCTTCACACCTTCTTCAGCTTAATTCTAACACTTCTTAAAACTAATAGATGTGTCTATTTGAACACTCCACGAATTAAAATGTGCTGTTCTGATGAAAGATTGTGATATGAATTGATACTCTGTAAAACTGTAAAATTGCAAATAATAATATTGAAATATTGATTGAAAATATTTGTGAAACTGTTTGTTCAGGAAATATTTATCAAAAGAATGACTTCAAGATGTTTATATATACTGGATTCGGTTAAGCCGATTGCTCATGAATTCACCAATTTAATATTAAATATTATGAACTGAGCTTATAAAAATTGCACTGTCAGAATATATTTACAAAATGTGATCATCTACACTCATTGTGAATACTTTGTATACCTCTTTCAGTTAAGCCATTTACCTCTTTACTTTACCAGTTTTATACTAATGATACTAACAGCTGAAACACAGGATAATGAAAAGATGGTGATTTGTAAAAATACTGTATAATGAGTCGAATTGAGCTGTGATACAAGTAACAAATATAAACGATGTAATAACCTTTTTTGTGCACAATTTAACAATATTTTGAAAGAGAGAGTGAGAGAGTTGATTGTAAGATTGAATGCTCAAATTGGCGGTTTGTTCATTTTTTTTAAAACTGCAAAGTCTCAGGAAAACCTAGCCTTGATGATTTTATTTATTTGTTTTGGATCACCAGACTCCCCAAAGATGTTCGTAATTATCAAACTGGCCAGTTTACAATTTAATCAAACAGGGACTATTATGTAGGTTTGTGATCTACATCACTCCTTGCTGATCAGTGCAACGGGGCCAATCGACTGCTGAGTCGATTATTTGATAATTTTTTTTTTTTTTAGTATTTAATATTTATGAATTTAATGGGAGTCTATCCTCATGACCCTTTATCAACCCTAGCCTTCGACCGAGCACTCTGTTACCCCCATTTACGTTACACAATCAAACTCTCACTATTAAAAAAAATGTAATACTGTTCAAAAATTATTCTACACATGAAATTCAAACGTTTTAAATAATAATACTGATGATGATAGAATCTGACTTTACATAGAATACAAAAATAATAATATCACAGATATAATGTGATATAATGCTCTTTAAATTAATATACCATTTCAATTCAATTTAATAAATAATTTTCATTTGACTAGGTTCACCATTATAACTTAAATTCTTTGTATGACATGATCAAATTTAATAAAACATTTTATCCTGAATCGTGACCATGTGCTCTAAGTAGACCAAATGAAACACGAAAATCTCAGACCAAACAAAACATGATTCATAACTTGTAAAACGAGTGGTACATGTGAAAAAATGTGGCAGATTGGCAAGACTATTTTAATACTAAAACACAAATAACACAAACATTTACTTACGTACACATGTCGACACATACACATTCATTCCGACGAAGATTCACGCGTACCGAACATTTAAAAACTGACTCGTGGTAATTTGTGACTTTTTGTCTGACCGAGCGGAACATCACGACACGGTTTTTTCTGGTGTAGGACTTATTAATTCTTGTTTTTTCGAGCTGGCGTTTAATGATTCAATTGAAAATACCGTCACGACGACCCGCGATTCGCTAGAAACTGACATTTGCTATCGGTATGATGCATGTACGAATTTTCATCACGAACGCGAACAATCAATCCGGCATCTCAACTGTCTCGACTTAATACTAATAAAACACACCCCCAAATGCAATTCGGCGAAATTTTGACAATTGCGATCGTTTGATGCACGTACAATTTCCGCCCGAACGCTAATTTCCGAGCTACGAATTAAGATATTAATGAATTTGTCCTACACCAGCGACAAAACGCGACTTCACATGTTGACTACGCGAGTACTGAGCCACGAGTGACGAGGACGACGAGACGCTTTGCAGACGACGCGGTTCCCCGGTCTTCGTATCCTTCCGCGTTACGTCATGTTGGACTGACTTGTCCATTGCCTGTCGCGGATTTTGAATCTTTTGATTTAAAAATCGGCACAATAAACCCACCAGATGCTTGTAGACATAAAGGATATTTTACTCTGCAACAATGAGGTTATCCGAACTATCCTTGTTAAGAACAGTTGTCATAATTGCTATTGTATATCATTGGTTTGGTAATCAGTAGTAACCACAGAATATTTGAGAGCATCTAGGACTTTGATGATTAGCAATTAAGTTGGTGAATATTGTGAGTATCACTAATTCACAATCAATCTAAGAAATTAGAAAAAAAAACAATGTTATTACATGCTGAAACTCAAACCTAAGACAATCTTTACTCTCACACTCATTAGCTTCTTAATATATGCCATGAATCAACTTCTGGAAACTTAATTTATGTTGAAAACATACCAAATAGTACATGTGAAACCCTTTATAATTTGGCAAAAATTGTTCAACTTACCAACATAATTTTGAATTAGTAATATCTCTGGTATCACATATTGTTGGGCTACATTGGAAAGTTGTTGCCTAAAATGGAAAGTTCAACGTTGGGGGATATCGCTTTACATTGTATTGGCCCTCTGATGGAATAGTTAACTAATTGGACATTGTTAACAGGTCCAATTAAAAGCCTCTGAAATTGAAAAAAACACTTGAAATTATATTGATGATTTGATATTTAAATGGATGCAAATATGCGTTACCAAGAGTAGGCTTACCAGATACGGGTCTGGCGGGTTTACTGCAAGCATCGCCAGAGTAGCATGTAATTGCCGCCTGTTCCATGGCATCCAGTAGCTCTATCTGAGGTAGACTAGGCCAACAGCACACTTGGTTGTGACTCAGGTCTAGCTGCTTGAGGCTGGCAGGGTACGATGTCATGTGGCCCATACTGCGCAGGCTACATACCAACAGTACAGTCAATCAGTCCTCCATGGTCGAAATACTCGGAGTATACTGTATTGCCCTTGATCCTCCAATTGGGGGATCTCTTAAACCTTAATCATGGAAACCGTTATATTGACTTTTAACTAATGTTATACACATATGACCACATGAGTAACATTTTTAATAAGATGGCTAAAAATCGTGAGTAATAATTGGAAAGAAATTCCAAATACTAATTGAATACCCTTTGTTAACTGTTGAAAGCCAGTTTGAATCTAGTGAGGTTGACTGCCAGAGGCCAGTGTATTTGGTATGGAGTTAAACTGGTTGTGTGCCAGGTTGAGAGCTGACATATGTCTACAGTTAGGTTTAATATCCTAGTCAGTACCTGTTGTAGGCCAGGATGAGTCTAGTGAGGTTGACTGCCAGGCATGCCAGTTTATTGGGTATGGAGGTGAACTGGTTGTGTGCCAGGTCGAGAGCTGACAGATGACTACAGTTAGGTATAATATCCTAGTCAGTACCTGTTGTAGGCCAGGTTGAGTCAAGTAAGGTCGACTGCAAGGCAGGCCAGTGTATTGGGTATGGAGGTGAACTGGTTGTGTGCCAGGTCGAGAGCTGACAGATGACTACAGTTAGGTATAATATCCTAGTCAGTACCTGTTGTAGGCCAGGTTGAGTCAAGTAAGGTCGACTGCCATGCATGCCAGTGTATTGGGTATGGAGTTGAACTGGTTGTGTGCCAGGTTGAGAGCTGGCAGATGACTACAGTTAGGTATAATATCCTAGTCAGTACTTGTTGTAGGCCAGGATGAGTCTAGTGAGGTTGACTGCCAGGCAGGCCAGTGTATTGGGTATGGAGGTGAACTGGTTGTATGCCAGGTTGAGAGCTGACAGATGACTACAGTTAGGTATAATATCCTAGTCAGTACCTGTTGTAGGCCAGGTTGAGTCTAGTGAGGTTGACTGCCAGGCAGGCCAGTGTATTAGGTATGGAGGTGAACTGGTTGTGTGCCAGGTTGAGAGCTGACAGATGACTACAGTTAGGTATAATATCCTAGTCAGTACCTGTTGTAGGCCAGGTTGAGTCTAGTGAGGTTGACTGCCAGGCAGGCCAGTGTATTGGGTATGGAGGTGAACTGGTTGTGTGCCAGGTTGAGAGCTGACAGATGACTACAGTTAGGTATAATATCCTAGTCAGTACCTGTTGTAGGCCAGGTTGAGTCTAGTGAGGTTGACTGCCAGGCAGGCCAGTGTATTGGGTATGGAGGTGAACTGGTTGTGTGCCAGGTTGAGAGCTGACAGATGACTACAGTTCTGCTGATTATTTTCATCTCCACTGCTGATTTGCTCCATGACTTGTACACTGCGACTCCACAAGTTGTGTTGGACCAGGTTTAGTAATCTACAAATGGCAATTCATATTGTAACTCATTCCTAGATAGCACTAAAAAGTTACTCCTGATAAATCATGAATTTGTCTTCAACAGGATTAGATTAGAATGCTGATTGTATGATCCAAGTTCCAAACTAAAATTCAAATATCTGCTTGTAAAAGAACTGATTTTGTTGAGCCAGATCGTTACTAGACTGCCAGATATCCAGAGTAGCTTGAGCTATTACAATCATCATATTATATTTTAAAACGTGACAGGGTTTTTTTTATTTCATGATTCTGAATCAACCACTTGACTGATTTTCATGATTTTGTTGTTGAAAGAATGATAATTTTGAGAACTAGGGAATGTCGAAGCCATAGTTTTAGTTTAGGGTTTCAGTTTGTATAAATTAAGTTTTAATTTTTTTAAAGTCTGGCAGCCGATTCTAACATTCAAGACTAGCTTTTGGTATAATACCATTTGCTTAACGTAACAGCTGTAAACATTCAGCGTTTGTGACACAAGTTAAGCATTTGGATAAAAATTAGATGACATAAGTAGGGCTGACTTATTTATACTATGTATAATGCTATAATCATTGATACGTTCATTTATTTGGTAAGAGGATGACAGATTATTTAAATTTACAGTAAAATCTTTGACTATTAATACAGCAATAGTATCCTTCAGTATCCAACAGTTAATAGTAAAATGCTAGATGTTCTAATATATATATATATATTTTAGAGCAGATTTTAGAATCTTTGTTTTAGTGTAATTATTACTTTAAACTTACAGCTGGATATATATATATATATATATATATATATATATATATAAATATTCTATAGAACAATGAGGATATTATATTTAGTCTATGACTTTAGCATTGGATAAAGAAAATATGTAAGATTAGTAGAGATGAGTAGACAATAGAGATGACCAAGACCATTGCTGTATACTGTGCAAATCGAGGCTCTACCCACGAGTCTTCAAAGAAAAGCCTAAGCAAATTATTTTACTGCTTGAATTTTTTAGAGTAGGAAGATAACAATGTTAACAAGTTTTAATTAATCTTGGCAGCGTTTTGTTTACAATAAATGTTTGACTGTTTTAACTTTGTTTGAATTAGGCCTGAAAATATTGATGTTATCAAACAAGGAGATCAAGGATGACCAGGAATAATTTTGTAATTTTATATTACTATCAAACCTCTAACGGTTATCCAGAGATAAACAGATGGATGGCATAGATTAAACACAATGTTATCACTGACCTAGGATACAGCAAGTAGACTTACTATCCTTTTGTAAATTCTAAAATGTTTGGGGTGTGTTCACGTGTGGTTACGTTTGGGTGCGCTGATGTATGCAAAATATCACATTTATTTAAACTATATCTTATATAGTTTGAATAAATGAGTATGACAAATTAGGATTTATATAGATTCAAATGACAGTGGGTAACTATCACGGATATTAGAACGGATAACGGTATAGATAATAAACATAGAAAAATTATGTCATTTTAAAATAAACAGCTGCTTTAAAACAAACTATATGTCATTTTTTGTACTTTTCTTTGTTTAATTATTTATTTAGCAATTAATGCAGTGAAATTGATATAAAGGATAGGTATGGACGATTTACTTGTATAAATCGCTTCTATTGTTGGATGATGATTGCATGTTCTTTTTCGTTGTAGAGTACTGTTCACTTATTACATTACTATTTCTTAACTGCTGAAAGTCATTTAAATATACTTTTCACTCATACAAAATAATAAAACTAAATTGCACCACTTAACTTCATTCAATCTTTATAGCTACTTAGCAGACGCACAGGCACAGCCTATGTCTGCTATAGGAACAACCTTTGACACATGTATATAGTTAATTAGTTATAGTTAATTAGTTTAGTTTTGCACAAAACCCTTTTTTTTTCTTTTGTACATTTGGTTGTGTAATTTTATATATGTGGTGGAATAAATTCGTAATTCATTCATTCATTCACTTAATAATGTCAAAACTATGTCGGCATACCAAACTTTTGGTTAGTAAAGCAAATGTCAATTGGTGTGGTTAGTCTATAGAAGACTGTCCAATAAGCTGCAGGGTGCCAGTCATACCATACCATATTATCCCAGTAGTACTATAGTTCAGAAACTTGGACCCTGACCAAAGAACCAAATATTCTTATTGCTGGGTTTGAGAATGGAGTGCCAGTGCAGAGAAAATATACGGACCATTTCAAGATAACGGCAGTTGAGATACGAAAGAACAGACAGCTAAGAGGAATGTTTTAAACACCCAGATATATGGGTGCTTTCCAGAAGTAAAAGGCTCGGATGGACAGGCTATGCATGGGGGAGGAGATACACCAACTTTAAAAAATTTATTCAAAGGAGTACCGCAAGTAAGACGACCACTTGGAGGACCTAGCAATGAAAGACTTCTCCAGACTGGGATCAACATTAGAAAGTGGCAAGGGATATAAGACAATGGGAAGCAAATTCTCTTAAGATTTCAGTGGCCACTGAGGTAAAATAAGGTACTATATGTAGTGAAATTATGCATTGGAAGCTGGTGTAGCTACTGGTAAAGCAGTAACCAGTGTATGTGAATCGACCACCAATCTCACTCACAAGGCTTTTCAAATCAACACAATCACTGTTTTAATGTAAAATTAATGGATTTAAAATGCATATCGTATAGGCCTCGGATGAAAGAAATAGGCCTAGGTGGCTACGTGATATTTGTTTACAAGATGATTTTCCCTGTTAAAACTGCCAGAATGGTTCTTTATGCGTGTAAGTATGTTCAGTTTTAATCGACTATTTTATTACCGTACGTAGGACAGGCCAACAGCTAGTATATAATTAATGTTTGCTAAAATAATATTTCATTACCTTACCTTATACAGCTAACTGAACGAGAATTTAGTACATGATTTGTTTAACTACTTGGGCAGTTGGATGTACACTGACCGAACGTTTCTATCCTTGGGAGTGCTGTCATGGTCGGGCGTGGGAGGAGGGAGAGGAGAGTCAGCCACAGAGCTGAGCTGAGAGTCTACACTGCGAGATGACTCGATGGAGCACACACTGGCCGAGTCACTCATGTCCTGTGTGTCAATAGTCAGTGAAAGTAACACATTAAATTGATTCTTAGCATTTAAAAAGAAAGCCCCTGACACTTTGTTTGGCTTATACATTTATCATTTGACAACTCAATTACTAATTATAATTTGACATACTTGGTAATCAGACACTGTGTTCAGGTACTGTGACACTGTGTCGCCTCTTTGTGGCGACAGGAGTCTCATGATTTCCATTCTGGTTCTACAGTCCTAGCAGGTAGGGAAGTGGAACAAGAGGTTTAGTCTAATGACATGATAAAGAAAGCTCCTGAAACTAGACATTCTGTCAATTAAAGGGAAATAAGTGATCAAACTGATAAATTTAAACCCTAAAGGGTCAGAGTACATAAAGAGAAAACACAGGAAATACACAATATGTTTTACCTTAGTTAAACATTCAATATTTAATTTTCTTCAGATGATTCGTCAAATTTAGAATTTGATAAGGCAAAAATAAAATACTAAATTCAACTTGATTCATTTTTTAGAGTAAAATAAAACAATGAAGTGTGTAAATTTTTAAACTTTTGGCGTTACTAACATCTGGTTGAAGAGTAGGTAGATCTCTGAGGAGGTTGAACGCTGCATTGAGCTCCTTGAGTTTGGGAGCTCGCCACATTCTGTGAGGCAAACAGGAGAGTTTGTTGTTGGATACATCCAGAGTCACAAGTCCTGGCAACACAAACACCTCATCTGGCAACACCTCCAGTCTGTTGTACTGCAACACAACAACAGAACCCCCTTGTACTTCGGCTTGGTAAATACATTATGTGAGCCATGTTTAAACATAACCATAGACAAATAGAATAAATATAGACTGTCAAAGGAAGGTTCCGCGATGTGCCACTAGGAGTGCCGTGTAGTTACGGCGCACACCGCTGCAGGCGTCGTAGACTATTTGCCGTATGCTACCAGCAGACGCTGCAGCGGTGTGCGCCGTAACTACACAGCACTCCTAGCGGTGTGCGCTGGAACATATGCTAACAGCAGCACTGCTGACGGTCTATATTTATTCTATTTGTCTATGATATAAACTAATTGCTAATTTATCAGAAACTTTGTAAAATGCTTAGATGACAAGATTTTTTAATTGAGTCACAATCAACAACGAAACAAACAGTACTAGTCTGTTGAACCAAGAATGATTACAACATCTGTTGAAAATAAACCACTGACATAAAAGCTTTATTCCCAGTTGGGGACACCTTCTATCATTATCAGTAATTCATTGGATGTTGATGTGGGTGACTGTGTTAACACTGACCTGGAGATACAACTCTTCCAACAGAGGAGCAGAGTACAGCTTGAGATTGTGTCTCAGTTTCTTCTTTCTATTGTTGTCATCCCACTGTGGCGAATCCTTGTCACTGGGCAGCTTCTCTATCTTGTTATGTGCAAGATTCAGGTACCTGGAACAATCAGGGACTCATTTGATGGATTTTTGTTCAAAGTTAAAATTTCAAAAAATCTATATACTTAATGTAAAAAAGGTTTTCTCTGTAACATTCCTTTTTCACCAATCCTCCTTAAGTGATATTTAAAAACTGAGGTGTTATTTTAAAGCTAATAATCTAGCGCAGGGACAAATGGTAGCTAAACAGGAATTTCCTTTAGTACTTCGCCCCCCAAGCTTTTGATTTATTTCCATACGGTGCTTTTAAAGATCCCGTGATCGTGTATGTTGGTTATCTCATACCGTGATAATGATCAAATTTAGATAATAAGTACTGTAAATTATTTTAAGAAATATATTTTGCGTATAATTATTGTAAATATTTTAAATTACAGTAGGCCTAATTGAAATAATGTTAAAAATACCCCCGCCGCAGCAAACCTGCATACTAAGCGAATTTCCATTTGTCTGAGTTGATTTTTAAATAAATCTATCTACTTAAATAACATAAGACTGAGTACCTAGGTTTGCTGCTACAAAGAAACTAATAAAATGTATTTTTTAGTAAAATATTCATAGCTTAGTATAAAACAAATAAATTTGCTAAGTTTGATCAAAATATATCCATAAACTAAACAAGCAAACAACAACATTTTAAAATATTCTCCATAAGAATAACATGGGAATTTTAAATTTACAATTTTTTGAATTTTCTCCGTTACCTATAACCGTACAAAAACACTTTAATATACTAAATTATTTGTTTTTTTAAGCTCTTTAAAAAGGTCTAGAGATAAATTGGGAAATTTTGTATTTTGAGGGTCAAAAATGAGAAAACCCATTTTTTACCCCATAAAACCCCCCGTAAAACCCCATTCCCATGGTCCGATCATGCTGCTTCGCGAACTCATTCAAGTTTATTCCGCGTTACACCTTTAAACTAAATTTCATCAAAATCGGACAAAAATTACTCAAGTTATCGCGTTCACGGACGTATATATATATATATATACATATATAAAAATTTGAACGAATGGTGTTTTTAGCCTCTGGGGACATCAAAATGAAAAAGTAAATCGGTCCCGGGCCTGGGTCTTACCGTGCCACCTACGGTAATAGCTACTTCCCTATAGGGAAATTCGCTAATAGTTGTTGTAGACCTCTTTTAACCGAAATAGTCTTTGAATTCTAAAAATTGATAAACTGAACTTATAAGTAATTTGAAACGGCATCACCTCTTCATTTTGCTTGGTCAGTGTTAGTCTACTGACCTGAGACTCTGCAGCTGGAAGACCACAGGAGGCAGCCAAGTGAGGGAGTTGTTGGACACATCTATCCTGGTGATGGCATACAACACCACATCTTGACTGCGAGGGTTCAGACGTAACTTGGGGTTGACATGGAGCGCTGCATCTACCTGCAACCGACATCAATTTTTGCATGTCTACTGTCTAATCCATCAGGGTTGCAAGAGGTTTTAACTTTGTTGGAGGAGCGAGGAAGAGAAAAATTTCCCCACAAGGTAGGAGGAGAGGCACAATTGTCTCTCAGATCCATAGCGCACCACATGCAAACCATGGGTCTGGTCTGATCTTCTTTTGAAATAGAAGTTTATTTATTTAAAAAGGGTTTTATTTTTAGTACAGTAGAGTCCCCATTATCCGATCTTTGATCGCCTCTAAACAACCGAGTACTGTGAGACATTGATGTGTCAAGACAACCCTTTAGCCATCCCTGACTGAGCTCAAAGATGGGGCAAGCTTTAGTTGCCTGCAAATTGACTGCAATTAACCCTTTGTTTTCCCACACTTGCACACCACTATAGATAAAGATACCACACAGTCCACCTAGTTCTCATGCCTTATTTTTGGCTTAGTGGACAAGTATTGCTTTACCTTATAGTTAATTTTGTTTCAGTAGTGGTGCTTTTACTTTGTTGTTTATCTTTTAAACAGTGATGATTGGTTGAAAAAAAACCTATGGAGTTAATTTGCTTATTGTGAAATTATTAATGTGTATTTTAAAATTTTTTCGTTTCAATAATAAACTTTATTTTTTATTTTAGTGAATTATTTTTCATGTTTCAATTTTTTTCTCTATTGTCTTACCTCTCTGCGTATCTGATCTTGCCACAGTCGAGTAAGAAATATATTCAATTTGTTTTCATACAATTCTTAAACAAAACCTCTAGTTAGAAATTTAAAAAATATACATATACATATGGCTTTATTAGGCTGAATGGCTAATGACAACACAGGCACCTGCAAACTGATCCATCCATATGAGATTATTCAGACAGTTTATTATTTCTACAAATTGATTGTTAAAGATCAAACTAAACTGTCTCAATTTAAAATTCACAAGATAGTTGCAAACTAAGGCACTGACCAGCCACTGAGGTCGTATCTGGGTGAGTTGACAACGCTGACAATGCCAGTTGATCATGACAGGCGTGTTGGCAAACATGTTGCTGTATGTGAGACTCTGTACACTGAACTGACCACTGGCTGCTGGGATCTGCTCGCTCATAGCCTTTTTGTTGATCCTATTCTCAGGGTCAGGGTGGGCCTACACACATCACAAGAAAAAAACAACTTATGAATAATTAGATGAAATTGCCTTAATTGCAAGCAAATCTGAGTTACAGCCTGATTTTTCCAGGACATCATCAGTAAAATATCTAATATATAAAATTCTCGTGTCACAGTGTTTGTCTGCAAACTCCTCCGGAACGACTTCACCGATCGTTATGAAATTTGGTGTGTAAATTCTGTAGGTATGCGAGTCGGACGTAAACTATTTCCCGTTTCGAAATTCTTAAAAGGGCTCCGCCCCAGTGGCTCTGGAGTTTCCCATGTTAACCTTATGAGAAATGGAATTAATGAATCTTAACAGCTGTTTCAATTAAACAAGTTGGTTCTGTTCTATGATGTTCAATAGCATTAAAGTTACAAGGATTACCAACAGGGTGCAGCACTATTATTTCTTTTACATTTATGACAACAGCTAATTTGCAACCAAAAGGTGAGTGAGCGTAGCGAACGAACTTCAACCTGGAGGCGAGTTAGCGTAGCGAACGAGCTAACCTGAAGGCAAGTGAGCGCAGCGAACGAGCTCCAACCTAAAGGTGAGTGAGCGTAGCGAACGAGCTCCAACCCAAAGGTGAGTGAGCGTAGCGAACAAACTTCAACCTGGAGGCGAGTTAGCGTAGCGAACGAGCTAACCTGAAGGCAAGTGAGCGCAGCGAACGAGCTCCAACCTAAAGGTGAGTGAGCGTAGCGAACGAGCTCCAACCCAAAGGTGAGTGAGCGTAGCGAACGAACTTCAACCAGGACGTGATTGAGCGATGCGAACGAGATCATCTTGAAAATTAAACGTAACGGTACTTTCTTTCCATCGGTCTGTCTTAGGGGAAACCTATAACTTAGGCGATACGAAGTTCGCCGGGTCAGCTAGTATATATATATAGTCATAAAATAAGTAAAAAGCTAAATAACTGGAAATAAAACACAATGCATTAAGAAGGGAGCAGTTGTACAGGGTGTTTCACGAGAGGTGTCTCAAATTGATTACGGAAAAACGGCTTAACGTACAAGGATGAAATAAAATTATTTCCTGCTAAATCGACCCCAAAGGAATAACGTAAAAATATTTTTAACTTTTTTATTTTTTCAATACAGGGTAAGCCAAAAACTGAGGGTCACTAGTTCGAATCTCGGAATTTTCAAATTTAAACATATGTCATGTTATACATTATTATAAAGGTATTTGATAGACAAACATTTTGGCGAAAACAGAAATTAATTATCTTTTTCCGTTTCAAAATGGCGGCAGTTTTTTTAATCTGTGTTTCCTATACTAATGCATTTGGCGCTTCTCCGGTTGAATTTCCTTACTCGTTATGAAATTAGCTTTACTTTGATATGTACAAGCAACGGTTATTTGAAATGATAAAAATTCCAAAACAATTATTTTGGAAAATTTGCGAATGCTCATTTTTCAAAAATTTAAAATAGCAACATATGTCAAGTGGCACATCATTTTATAGGTTTTTTAATTCCTAACAACTTTGTAATTTACACTTACTTCGTATCTCTTTTAGTTTTTGCGTAAATAACAAAAAACCTAATTTTCCTATATCAAATGCATGTTATTTGGGTATGACGTGGTTTATGGGGCCTTCACTGTTAAACCCAAATAACATGCATTTGATATAGGAAAATTAGGTTTTTTGTTATTTACGCAAAAACTAAAAGAAATACAAAGTAAGTGTAAATTACAAAGTTGTTAGAAATTAAAAAACCTATAAAATGATGTGCCACTTGACATATGTTGCTATTTAAAATTTTTGAAGAATGAGCATTCACAAATAAAAAAAAAATTTTTTTTTGAATTTTTATCATTTCAAATAACCGTTGCTTGTAGCATATCAAAGTAAAGCTAATTTCATAACGAGTAAGGAAATTCAACCGGAGAAGCGCCAAATGCATTGGTATAGGAAACACAGAGTATTAAAAAAAATAGATTTAAAAAA
The DNA here is from genome assembly GCF_028750875.1 of Macrosteles quadrilineatus. Classification (NCBI taxonomy): domain Eukaryota; kingdom Metazoa; phylum Arthropoda; class Insecta; order Hemiptera; family Cicadellidae; genus Macrosteles; species Macrosteles quadrilineatus. The sequence goes on along the minus strand of NW_026542595.1, from coordinate 44,718,529 downwards.
CAAACTGCCACCATTTTGAAACGGAAAAAGATAATTAATTTCTGTTTTCCTCAAAATGTTTGTCTATCAAATACCTTTAAAATGATGTATAACATGACATATGTTTACATTTGAAAATTCCGAGATTCGAACTAGTGACCCTCAGTTTTTGGTACACCCTGAATTGAGAAAAAGTTAAAAATATTTTTATGTTATTCCTCGGGGTCGATTTAGCGGGAAATAATTTTATTTCATCCTTGTACGTTAAGCCGTTTTTCCGTAATCAATTTGAGACACCTCTCGTGAAACACCCTGTATAAGTAAACCCAGATAAATGTATTAATTGGAAGAATTCAAATTCCTAGGACTAGTTGTAAGCTATGCAAGGCATGCTGAGTTGGAGGCAATTTGTCTATGAGGTGAAACACTTTTACAGTTTGAGTGGCCATGAGGTGAAACACTTTTACAGTTTGAGTGGCCAGGAATGTGCAGTATGTGTCTGGCCACACAGTCATGGACCATTTTACCTTGATGGACAGAAGTTTGGCTGTGAGGATATCATCCTTGTTGGTGACGACGACAGCGAGTGCCCTGGAGTCATCGTCTCTAGCTCCGTGTCTCAGCAGCAGATCCACAGTGGCGATGTCACGGTTGATACAAGCCTGCTCAAGCGCAGTCATAGCCTCATCACAGCCCGAACGTACCTGCTGGCCTACCATTGGCTGCAACCACAGTTAATAAGCATAACTCTATTAATGAGTTTTAAATTCTGGGAACTAAACTCCAAAACTAAATCAATACTGATAGCAAAGATATTGTTATTTCTTATAAACTATTGTATCTGATCTTCAGTTATCCTTCCATGTTTTTTTTAACCCTCCCTGCGAGGATCGCTTGCTATTTCAATGTGGTATGACTGTATATTATTGAGATATATATTTGGAGGATACGCACCAGGCTTTGTTTGTCAACTCCTAATACCTACATACCAACTCAACACATCTTAGTCGCGGTGTGAACAGAGACCTCTTATGAGAGGACAAGTACTGAGACTCAATATTGTATAACACATTCATTGTTTTTTAAGAAAGTTCAGCATATCTTACAACAATTTTTGTGCATTAGTATTTCATAATAAATCTATTTATAATTTCACTAATTACTATGTTTGAGTAGTACACTTGTTAATATGTACAACAAGTACCATAGTTTATTAGTGAGGAATGAATGGGACGATACCTTTATAAAACTCTCTAATATAGCCTGATTCTATAGCCAGAACCATTCATCAAGGAGCACAACAGCTGGGATCAAAGACAGTTGGGTCCAAGTTTCCACCATCAAAAAGCACAGCTGGGTAGCAGTAAGCTGTATCTACTACTACAGTACCTGGTCAGTGAGAGGTCGTCGTGTGGCAAGGTTGGGATTGGCTCCAGCTGCTAAAAGCAGTCCCGCAATGTCCCCGTGGCGACCACGCACCGCTACGTGCAGAGCAGTCTCTGAGCCGTTGCTGCAGTAAGCATCCAGGTCCCAGGGACACACCAGGCGTTCTGTGCCCTCTGTAGTTCCTCTAGCACTCAGGTTCAGACGGGACATGATGCCGAGGATGCCGTCGGAGATGCGACGGCCTCGGGTCGGGCTCACTACTTCATCATCTTCTTCGCCCTCCCCATCGGTCGTCTGCTCCTACACAGATAGACGCAATGGAACTGGTCAGTAACCATGCTTGGTGTGAAATAAAAACAGTAGGCTAGTTACAGGTTGTAATTTAATATCCTTCGATTATGTCCTTAAAACTCTGAATATGAAGTGTTTCTATTTCAGTAAACCTTCTAACAGCACATTTTTAACAACTTTATTGGGTTTTATCATTGACTATTGGTTTTATACTTGCTGTGAATGTAACATGATCTTAATTTTAAGAGTAAATTTAGACTGAAAGTTTCAAATGTCTTCACAAACAATGTTTAACCAAAAGTTGGAATAATTATAAGTGCAGTATTTATATATTTTGTGTGTGAAAAATCCAAATGGGGCAAAAACCATTTTTAGTGTACTCATTGTTGTGGCTTGCCCCTGAACTGGTAAGACAAATATAAAATAATAGTGGTTTGGTTACCTTTACTTTCGTCCCAGTTCAATAAAAAGTTATAATATCTACAACCATGGTTTCGACGCTAGTTGCGTCATGGTCACGTAGTTAGCAAGTCGAGAAGTATCTTGTCATAGTCGGTCGCTTGGACGTCGTCATATTTACACAAACACGGACACGGACATAAACACACACGTACATTGATTAAAATAAAAGGTTCTCGTGGACGGAACACAGGCCTGTGGTGAACAGTTAGCCTACAGGACGAGTCCATGTCCAAAGAAGGTGCAAGGGTCATGTAATCACAGACGCCGTCGCCCTCAGTGTTCTCCTGCCGGCTCCCGCGACGGTACAAGTTATAGAAATTGTATAGAATTGTATAGAATTGATTTATATTCAGTGTTTGTGTAAATATGACGACGTCCAAGCGACCGACTATGACAAGATACTTCTCGACTTGCTAACTACGTGACCAACTAGCGTCGAAACCATGGTTGTAGATATTACTACTTTTTATTGAACTGGGATGAAAGTAAAGGTAACTAAACCACTATTATTTTACATTTTTAGTGATTTAACAATGTCTATTTTTGACATGTTTCCCTCATCTAATGGAAACACAAGTTTTTTGATGGAGACACTTAGGCCTACACAGTAAGGATAACAAAAAAGTAGCAAAATTCCTGATTTGAGGTTAACATTACAAAGGATTCACCCATCCCATCAAGTTCGACCCGATCCATTGTACAGTTTGGCCAAAATTTCTGTGTGTGCAACCATATCTGGTTGGGTCTAGATTGCAAGGGGGTTGGCGGAGGTACTTTTGTGAAAACATTTGTGTTTTGCTACTCATTCTCCTCTACCACCAGCACTGCCAATAACCGGTAGCCGTATGATTTAGTTCGGCTAGTAGCGACCCGTCCTCGCCCACAGAAGTTTTGGCCGAAAAACAATCCCGAGCTTGTGCCTAACGCCCTAGGACAAAAAAAAACCAAACGGTCCTTAGGTTTGTTCTTTTGGTATTTTATGTCACCAAAAAATAACACCATCAAAATAATAATACACAGGTTTTGTTTAAATTGTAATGATAAGTATAAACGGACACTACTTATAGTAAAAATGTATATTAACAAATTTATAAAATAGAAAAAACCTCCATTAGTTTATCATACATAGTAGCCCCAATAATAAACTGAGCAAAGTTAAGTAAATAAAACATCAAACTTAAATCATATCCTCCCAGTTTGTATGGAAAGTTATCAAGAGAAGATCGTTTTGTAGCATTTAATTCTTCATTAGATGTAAGGTCTGCTTCAGTCTGGTTTGAGGTTTCATCTGACATTTGTCCAATTGCAGAGTGTTGTTCACTGTACTCATCGGAATGTTGATGTTTTAATTCAGTATATATTTTATCCGCATCTTGAGAAGACTCTCCGTCTTTTGAACGTGTAAGTCTTGACTCGGTTTTTCTTGACCTTTTCAATAAGTTTTTTAAGGGATTACCAAGCTTACTTTTTGTAGATCTTTTGGGTTTCTCCACTATGTTTCCCTCACTCGATACATCTTCAGGTATTGTATCAGTATCTTGATCTTTTTCAATATTTCCTTGTTTTTTTGTTCTTGATCCCATCTTGGCTAATGCTTTTTTCAGCTTTGACATTTGCTTTATTTGTACATTCTGTGGTTGATTTTCAGATTTGCTTTCAAGTTTTCCTGTTTTTGCTGGTTTTATTTTATTAACACCTGATTGCCTAACAATTGATCTTTTTGATTGATTTATATTAGATACACTAGTGTGCAACAAACTTTCTCTTGATTCATTGAAATTTGGTGGGGATGAAGCCAAACGGTTTGGGCTTGTATCATTATGATATCCTCTATTTTCTATTGCAATATTACCTCTGAGTACTGAACTATGTTCTTTTTCAGGGACAAAATCTTGTTTATTGGAGCTTTTTAGGATACTTTTAGCTTTCACTTGACTTTTACCCACATCTTTGTTACTTTGAGCTACACTACTTGGCCTTTGCAAATCCCTTGTGTTTTGCTTATCTGATTTCATCATTTGATCACTAATTACAAAACTCTGAGGTTTTTGAGACATGGGCCTACTGCTTTGATAGGTATTTTTCTTTAAGTCTTGTTCTTCTGATGATTCTAATACATATTTTTGATCCATTATGCTCTTTCTTTCTCCGGCAGCATTACTCTGCCTTGCAACACTTTTACTTTGGCTTCCTTGTCTTGTGTTATTGCGCTTCACTAAACTCTGGTTTTCTTTGTCCTGAATTCTCTTTGACCTATTATTATCCAATGTGTCATATCTGCCCTCAAAACTTTGTTCTCTCGTAGCCACATTACTTGACCTTGCTAGGCTTTTGTTATCCCCTGGTGTACTTTTAAGCCTACTATCTTGAATCTGTAAAGTTTGATCTCTTTGAGCTACACTACTTGTTGTATTATACGTTTTTTTTTCGAGTGGTATATCTCTTCCTACTGAACTCCGGCCTCTTTGATCTACACTACTTTTTGTATCATACGTTTTGGTTTCGAGTGGTATATCTCTTCCTACTGAACTCCGGCCTCTTTGAGCTACACTACTTTTTGTATCATACGTTTTGGTTTCGAGTGGTATATCTCTTCCTACTGAACTCCGGCCTCTTTGAGCTACACTACTTTTTGTTTCATACGTTTTGGTTTCGAGTGGTATATCCCTTCCAACTGAACTCTGGCCTCTTTGAGCTACACTACTTGTTGTATTATATGTTTTATCCCTTTTTACTGAACTCTGACCTCTTTGGGCCACACTTTGCTTTGTAACACTTTTACGGGTGCTTTGCCTTTTCGTTTCGATTGCTTTATCTTGATCTTCAAAACTCTGATCTCTCGCTAGAGAATCCTGCCTTGCTAAAATATATTTCAAGTTCTTTTCATCTGTTTCTAATATTTCATTATTTTTTTTTACACTTTTCCTACCTTGACTTGCTCTTCTTTTCTCAAATTCGTCTGAGTCTGTTTCAAGTATCTTGTTTTGATCTCTTTGAACTACACTACTTTGTCTTGTTGTGATTTTACTGGTTCTTGGTCCTTGTTGTCCCACTGCTTGACTCTTTCTCAGGACACTCTGATTTCCTAAAGGAATACTGGTTCTACTTAAGAAACTTTTTTGAGCTGTTTGTTTTTCCATGTTTGGTATTTGATTCTCGCCTGCAACACCATAGACTGTCTGGTCAGCTGCTTTATTTCTCCCTGCTTCACTTTTTCTTAATTTACTCCTTATCAAATCATTGTTTGCAACACTCTGAGACCTTGAAACTACACTTTTTTGTTTCACTAAACTTTGTCCTTTTGTTCCCATCTTTTGATCATTAACAATTGAGCTTTGCTCTTTCTGTTGAACAACACTTTCTTGCCCCATGTCTCTACGTTCTTGTTGAACTTCGCTGGATCTACCAATGTTTGCTGTGATATACTGCTCTTGGATTCCTGGAATTTCTTCTCTCTCAACAAAGCTCTGACTTCTTTGAATGGCACTGCTTTTACTTAACAGACTTTTATTTTGGTTTTGCTGTACAAAACTTTTTGGCCTAGTCTGTTGAGTCAAACGTTTACTTTCTGTGGTTGACATCACCATACTTTGGCTTAAAGGACTCCTTAGGTTGTCTTGACCTCCTGACCCTATATCAGATACACTATTTCCTTGGTATTGGGAGGTATAACCCAAGTTTTGTGTATCTGCAGCATATTTGCTTTTTGGCACACTTTTAGCCCGGGAAACAGTGCTCTTTTTAACAATACTCTTTAAGGGTCTATTATTCGAGGTTTTACCTTGTACATCATTTGTAAATGTGTAGTCAGTGCCCACATTATGTTTCCTATTTACAAGACTTTTATTTGTTGGATAATCCAAAGATTGGTTTGCATCACTTTGGTAGGTGTTTTGTTGTTGGTTATCTGTATCCAAAGCTTCAGTGTATGTGTGTATATAACTTGGCTTAGCATCAGCTTTGCTATTTCTCGCAACACTTTTATTTCTTTTTGTACTAATAATGGATCCTTTGATGTTTCTGTCGGCATTTTTATTTTTGGAAGCAACGCTAATTTTCCGTTTCCCTTCAATACTTTCCCCTTTCAATGGTGCCTCTGTACTGACCTTACTGTTACTAGGTTCTGAGTTAATTAAATCATTACTTGAAGTTCTATTTCTTGCTTCAACATCTGCTAATTGTGTACCTGGAATTTCCTCTTGGAAATCGTCCGTTTTGAGACTGGTAACACTTTTTTTCAAATCTTTTCTGTTTACAGATGAGTTTCGAAAAAATTGAGATGGTTCACTAGAAACTCTGTAAACATTGAAATCTTTCTGATTTTCCATAAAAGTGTTGAAGTTTGTATAGGGCTTTATACAGTTTTTGAATGAAAACATGTTATTCTTTTTCAATTTAATCCCTCCTTGTTTGTTTATACTATCCTCCAAAGGTTTCTCAGCTGTCTCTGTGGATGTCTGATGTCTGGGATACAAATTCAAGTTTCTTTTATTAGGATATATAATTTCTTTATCTTTCATAACCACAGGTAAGTAAACAAAATCAGACCCATCAATCAGTGAAGAATCGGTTTTCATTTCAGTTTCTATTGGTAGAGCAGGAGGTGGTTCATAATCAGTTACAGAAATTAGCCTTTCGGGTAATCGGATTTTATTGTTTTTGCTAAACACATTCGCATGATCTATAATTTTTGCACTGTAAATATTAAATTCAGGTTTTATATTTTTCTCAATTGATTTTGTATAACCTGTAAATATGTCACTTTCACTAAATGTTTTTGTTTTATTTGGTTCTAACAGGGGTTTTTTGTAACTTTTATATTTATTTTGAGGTGAAATATTATATAATCCTGCATGATAAATGTCCATATTATTTCTGTACCTAAGCCGATCAGTTTCTCTGATGTTATACTTTTTGTCATACTTGTCATAGGCATTATGATTATGTCTGTGTCTGTAATCATTGTCAATATAACTGTGCAGATATTTTGCATCATCAAACATTAACGACCTTCCTCTACCTCTATGGTTGCATGTCCTACATTTATGATGAAACTCTTCATCTGAGTAATCAGAGTCATCATTATAATATGATAAATGGTCTGTATCATTGTCATAGTAGTCCTCCTTATATTCTTTTCTTACTTTGTATCGGTAGATTTCATCATCAGTATCATACTGGTCATTATAAACACTATATTTGTTTCTCTTGTATTCTGGTTCATAAATATCTTTCCAATCATTGTATGGCTCTTCAATAGTGGTATAGCTATAATCACTCTGTGGTCGTTCCCTTGATCTTTTCAATGAAGTCCTCCCATATCTATCTTCATTTCTTCGAACAGATGCTGTAGAATAACTATAATACGGTCTAGATGATTTCATTCTACGTTGATTTCTGGTTCTTTTACTTATTTCTCTTCTTCTATTCATGTTAGGACACAACTTTGAAAAATATTAATGCTGTAATCAATTAAATTGGTAAGACATTGACGTTTGTAAAAAAAGTTTATGAATTCAAAACACTGCAATTACTTTCTCTTGAGGTATGAAACGTGTACACTTCACAAGACCAAATAATATTTCATCTGTTTAAAATGATGTTCTAAGTAGGAAGTTTCTATGAAAACCTTTCTGGCCTAATTTGAAGAATGTATATATTTTTATGTCAGAGTACAATTTTTTAATAAGATGTTATTAAATAGCAAAGAGGACTTGGATATTGCACATTACACTCCTGCATTCATGGGTTTATAAGTTGAAGCCTTTTGAAGTGTACAATATTGCCCTAATACATTTAAGTGTATCAATTTAAATTCAAAATTATTTTTATAGATCAAAAAACATTTTTACTGAGACTAGAATTTGGAATATTTGTAAACAAAAGCTAATTTCTGGCAGTCTTGTTTCCCTCAACATATGATTTTTTATTTAATTTTCATATAGACTAGGATGTTCAAATTATGTTTTTAAAGCAATCTTTGATTTGTTTTAGAGCAATATAATTTTGTTTTAACTAACAGCTGGTTAAATATAAACTATGGAACTATGAGGTTATTTTATTTACTCTTATTTTGTCATTGATTATAGGAAATAAGTAAGATTAGTAGAGATAATTAGACCACAGTTTAAACTAGTTTAGACCAAAATTAATTAAACCACAGTTCAAATCGAGGCTCTATATACGAGTCTTAATAAAAAAGGATAAATGCAAATTATTTTACTATTCCACTTTTAGAGGAAAGAAGAGTATTTTTCTATAATGTTCTACAATGTTTACACGTTTTAATTCTTCATGTTAGCTTTTTGTTTACAATTAATGTTTGTCTGCTTTAACTTTGTTTGGATTAGGCCCGGAAATATTGATGTCATAAAAAGAAGATCAAGAATAATCAGGAATCACGATTTTAAATTACCACCACAGCCTCAGCCGAGTTTTATTCAAAGATTGAACACAACGTCAACATTGACCTAGGATACTGCAATTAGACAAACCATCCTTTTATGAAATCGTGTTCAGTGTGGTTACGTTTGGGGGTGCCTATCAGCGCCCCCAAACGTGAAAATATCACCTTTATTTCAACTATGAATATATTGTAGTTTAAATTAACTAATATGAGAAATTACGATGTACACTTATTCAATGAGGGTGGGTAATTATTAAGGATAGAACTGATAACGGTATGGATAATAAACATTGACAATTACGTCATTAGCTTTATTAGCGTGTTTACTTTTTATATTCCTGCTACATGTGACCAGTTCTTTTAGTAATCGTGAGTTCTTTTTTTTCAAATGAATGTTATTTGAACCAAACAGCTGTTTCAAAACAAACTGTTATTGTTTTTTTACTTTTCTTTGTTTACACTTATTTATTTAGCAATTAATGCAGTGAAATCGATATAAAGGATAGGTGTGACGATTTATGTGTACTGTGAATTTTATTGGATATTATCGTTTTATTTTAGGTCGTTTCTATTCAGACCTACTGGAAATTGTGTATAGTAGTTGTATTGTGATGATAATAATTATGGTAGAGGTATGCTATGGAAGGTGGTATCGTTGACTAAGTCTATACACTTCTCAATTGACTATTACTCTCTCTACTGTAGGCTACTTATAATCAGTGTGTGTCTGTGCGAATCGGCTGCAAATCTCACTTCAACACTTTTCACATTGTAAAAATTGCAGAATTGCTGTTTTATTGTAAAATTATCGGATTTAAAATAAATAGCATTAAAAGGTTATAAGGTTTACCAACAGGGTGCAGCACTATTTTTTTTTTTTTTTTTTATGGGGAGGAGGTAAAAATGCATTTACGCACACTGAGGTGCCGCTCAGTAGGCCACTCAGTAGTGCCGGACTCCCGCGGGCTCATTGTCCCCGGACTACCGGCTAAAAAACCCCCTCGTCTCCTAGGACACTAGCCTGGAACTGTTTCGCACATTACTTCGGGCTAGGCCTTTTATACTACGCCCCTAGGGCTTTCCTTCTGGTTTCCTCAGAAAACTAAGGCCGATCGAGGTCGACCTTCTTATCCCGAAGTATGGCTTCGACGAACTGCTTTACACAGTTCCAGTTTCCTTCCCCCTGTATCATAGCTCCAACGATGTTGTCGGGAGGGTGCAGCACTATTAATTCTTTATGACAAGAGGCGATATCCTTTAGAATGTTCACAATATCCCACCACTATGCATTCTTCAGACTTAACGTCCAATTTCTCCCTTTTCTGCTTTGGCACATGCACCATGCTTGACATCCAAATATTCTCAAAAATTTTAAATTAGGTAACAATACTAACTTGAAGCAAAACAATGTCACTAGGTCGGAAGTTTTAGCTACAAGCGTGGTCATGTATTCCATAATTATTATGTTATACTTTCAGTTTTTACTATGCAATATTTCTGTTTGTCTAAACAACATTTAAAAAATAAAATCTCCGAGTCATTTATTTTATCATTAATAAAAACCTTTAACATCATGGGTCCTGCACATGGACAAGCGACTGAGGTAGTTCAGCGATCCTAGGGTCACACAATCTTAACAAACACGCAGAACAGAGATATTCCATGAGCTAAAACGGATGCCAGGCTTATTGTAACCTAGCAGAGAAACCTGTTGCTCGGGTTCAAATACTATGCAAAAAAAAAAAAAACACATTTTAAAGGAACAATGTATCAACGTATATTTTAGGAGTGTTGGTGTAGGTCTCACGTTCACAGACTGAGCAGGTTTGGATTTTCCTTGTTTGTTTCTTTCCATGCAATTGTCGTCATTACAAGTCTTGCAAAATTCATTGTTCGTCTTCTTGATTTAATTTATCTTGACAAATTATGTTTTTCATGGTTGGATTCAAGTCCTTGATCAAGATGTCAATCCTCCTCTATCTTGTCAATCCTCCATTTGTGATCTGTTTCAATCGTTGTTCAGCAGTCTCTTGTTCCTCAGCTTTTTCTCCATCCTCTACAGTTCCAAGTAATGACTCCATTGATCATCTAGCGGCTCACCAATTTTATGCTCATTTTACAGGTAGCTTTAAGGCGTGGCTTGTTAAATAGTCTGCAGGTTTGCAGGGTATTTACTCTTACTGGGTCTTTCTTTCTGTTCTTGTTCTTGTTTTATGTGGCCATACCCCCGCACTTGTCCCTGCACTTTTACCCCCCGGCTGCTTGAGGGGGAGGGTGGCCGTGAAACGCTACTGCCCCACCTAACACAGGAGGAGCAGCAGCAGGAGGAGGAGGAGGTCCCAAAACTTGGTCCAACAGCCAACTAACTGCCAACCCAACACCTACACCTACCGCAATAGAAAGTATATGACTCATTGTAATTACTTACGTGTCAAAAAAGTAGAATAGAATTATTAGTAAAAGAAATTAGCTTGTGTTGGCAATTCTCAAAATAATGAAAATGAGCCGTCTCTATGGATACTTATTTTATTGTTATAGTTTGGCTAGGTTTAGGATAAACCATAATATTTAATAATGTCACTTTTTTAATGATCAATACATTTCCTACTCAAACTGGTATTTAATAGTTCAAAAACATTATTGCTAGTCTTTAAATCTGCAAGTCTTTGGTTTGATTCCAAGTGAGATCTTTACCACACCCAGATGCCATTTATCTATGCTAACATATATTTAATTTATTTTAGGAGCAAAACTCTATTGCGTACAGCTTAGTTTTGTGATATTCTCCTCAGTTAAATTAAAATAGTGTTGTACAAAAACACAATCACTCCTTTTTTCTGTAAATGTAAAAAGGTTAATTCTGAAAATACGATAATGTTTTCTGTTACAGTTTGACAACTCTGGTTCGATATCAGATATCAGAATTCTTCTCTCAATTTTCAAAGTTGTTCTAATAAAAAAATCAAACACTAAGATTGCTACATGGCACATTTGTCCAAATTATACATAACTGTTTAATAGGGTTGGACGAGACTGGATTTTGAGTTTAAGACAAAATTCTATTTTCTCATCATAATTCGAGACGAGATCGAGACAACATTATCAATTAATCAATTTGTTTATTGAACAAAAATTGGATACATGTATGTTATAGATCTGTATGGATCTTATTAATTTAGGAAATTATTCGATGCGCAGATTTACAATGGTTAATAAATAACAATAAAACTATAATAAAACAAAAACTTAAAGTGCAATAAGTAATAATTTATTACAAAAGTCGATACAAAAAGAGTGTAGAAAATAACAAAAGCTTACAGAACTTTAATAGTTATAAAATCTTAAATAAGAAAAAATCAAATGAAAACAAGACATCTTTAATGTAAAACTGCAACATGCATACCATAACTAACTGTCTCACAACAGTTTTTAAGAGTCTATAATAGATAGATAATAGGTAATAGATATAACAGTCTATAAGAGACGACAGAATTGTAGTATAGCACTAAAACCTCGGTTATCCGGTATTCATTTATCCTCGATTCTGATTTATCACGAAGGTTACTGCTTTAAACCTAAATAATAAAGTCTTGTATAAATCAACTAAAGCCAAAGAGAACTACTGTATGAGATGGTGCATTGTAGTAAATAGCCGATTACTACTTGGTATTTGAGAAACAATTTAAACAACTTTTATGCAAAACATTAATATACTCCTGCCGCAGCAAACCTGCAGACTAAGCGAATTTCCATATGCCTGATCGGATTTCCAATTAAATCTATTTAAATAACATTATACTTAACAAGTACCTAGGTTTGCTGCTACAGGGAGGGTTATGAAGTGGGGGTTTTATTTAAAAATATCAATATCTTAGTACAAAATAAATAAACGTTTTTGTTCATCTGCTTTTTAGGACGTAGCCCAGGCGTTTGATAAAGTCTGGCACACAGGATTATTGTTCAAAATTAAAACTTTGCTGCCCCATACATACTATGGAGTGTTGAAATCGTATTTGTCCAAATGCTTTTTTCAAATTAAATATCAAGATGTAGTTACAGATGTGCATGAAATTGAATCAGGTGTACCACAAGGTAGTGTTCTTGGGCCTGTTTTGTACATTTTGTTCACTTATGACCTTCCAAGTACTCAGGGTATTACGGTTGCAACATTTGCAGATGACACTGCTTTTTTATCATAAAATCAGGATCCTATTCTGGCATCATCAAACCTTCAGGCTGCATTAGACGATTTGTCTCAGTGGCTACAGAATTGGAAAATTAAAGTAAATGAAACAAAATCCGTTCAAGTTACATTTACTATGTCTACAAGAACTTGTCCCCCAGTAACATTGAATAATGTCATGCTTACACAATCCAACGAAGTTAAGTACCTTGGTATGCATCTCGACAGACGGCTTACATGGCATTCACACATTTGGAACAAACGACTTCATTTAAATTTAAAAACAAACAAACTAAATTGGCTCATTGGTCGAAATTCAAAATTATCTGTTGAAAATAAATTACTTTTATACAAAATTATATTGAAACCTATTTGGACCTACGGTATCCAACTCTGGGGAACCACTTCCAACTCAAACATAGAAATAGTTCAAAGATTTCAATCGAAAACACTGAGAAAAATTTTACAAGCACCTTGGTTTGTCACAAATAAAGTAATTCATCAAGATACAAAATTACCCTATGTTAGAGAATAAACAAAAAAACGAAGTGAAAAATATCAAAGAGAATTAGAAAGCCATCCAAATTTCCTGGCAGTTAACCTCCTCAATAATAGTGAAGCTACATATAGGCTCAAAAAAGTTAATCCAATAGACATGAACATATAATATAATACTAGACATAGACATGATTTTCAAATTACAAAACATAACAAAGAGTTTTTTTTAAAAAGAAGCCAAGCTATAATGGGATTAACTTTTTTAACAGCCTACCAATTTCAATTAAAAATAAAATAACCTCTGGCAATTTTAAAAATGTTTTAAAATCTTTTCTTATTGAAGGTGCATTTTATAGTTTTAATGAATTCCATACAAAAACTAAGCAACACTATGTTAGTCTTTAAGTTTAGTAATAGTTTTATATTGACGCCATTTATGTATACATATTGTATATAAAAATGAATAAAAATTATTTTGATTTGATTTGATTTGATTTGACCTTCCAAATCGTTTTTAGTTAAACTTTTTAAAAGTTTTTGTATGTTAGTGCACTTGATGGAGTGTAACTAACTCATGTTAAAATGGTTATTAAATTTACTTATTGTTCTAGTATACAATAGATTGTAAATAAATACTTGTTAAAAAAAATTGATCAAAATAAATCCATAAACAAACAAACTATAATAGTTAACTTATTCTCCATAAAATTAAATAACATGAGCATTTTAAAATTATGATTTTAAATTTTTTTCTATAACCAATAACTGTACGAAAACACTTTAATATACAGCACTAAATTATTTGTTTTCTCTCTTTAAAATGATCTAGAGAAGTTGGGAAGTTTTATGTTTTGGGGGTCAAAAATAAGAAAAAACCTATTTTTACCCCATAAAACCCCCGTTCCCATGGTTCGATCATGCTGGTTCGCAAACTCATTCAAGTTGATACTACCCTACATCTTCAAGCCAAATTTGATCAAACATCAAACAAAATATTCCTTAAGTTATCAGGGACGTAAAAAAGAAAAACAGAAAAAAGACTTCAAATGTCTCCCATTACTTACTTACATTGGTTAATTTGATTGATAAACCATAAAAAAAACATTTGACAAGTCAAAATTCAAAATTAGTTACAACAAGAAATAACTCCTTTAGACTAGGTGGCGTTCGCAGAGGCATCCCCAATATTGAGCGGAGTGGAGTCATCAAGGGTCCATATTATGTTGTTTTTGTCATACTGCAGTAAAAACAGTAGTTTTTAATGCATGTGTTGCGGGTCTAAATTAGCATTTTAAATATTTAGGGACTAAAAATAGTTTTTAGCCTCTACAGAGTAAAAATCAGCTGTTGTCAACTAAGTTGTAAATTTCGATTGTAAACGATTGCATGTATAGAAAATAGGTATCGTTTCGTGCTTCGTAATCATTTTAACATACAGTCTACAGTCTCTACCCGTAGCCTTTTAGCATTGCAGATACATTAATCCAATCCCAAACTCAACACTGCTCACCTTTACTACTTCCTTCGCCACACCCTACGTCGTGGACCTGTTTCCCTATCTTCCCATAGCATTTTAGGATTGCAGATACATTAATGTAATTGCCAAAGACAGTTCCCATACTCTGCACTGCTAGCCTTACTACTTCCTTCACCATTTACTATGTCATAGACCTGTTTCCTTCCTTTCTCATAGCATTTAAATATTACAGATACATTTATCTAACTGCCCAAATGGTTCCCCCACTCTGCACTGCCAGCCTTTACTTCTTCCTTCACCACATCCTACGTCGTGGGGCCTGTTTACTTCCCTTCTCATAGCATTTTAGTATTGAGGATACATTAATTAATATTGAAATGGACTGCTGACATTATTTCTGATATTATAGCTAGACTCATCAATCAATCATTTAGTGAGGGTGAATTTCCAGACTTGCTAAAATTGTCTGAAATCAGACCAATTTTAAAAAAAGGCACACATAATAATAGTCAAAATTACAGACCAATTTCTTTACTCAGTAATGTATCTAAAATTTTTGAAAAAATTATTCATCTTAGAATTGCAAATTACCTGGAATGTAACTCAAAACTGTGTCAAGAGCAGTTTGGTTTTAGAAGAAATCTAAGCACACATAATGCTCTTTTTACTTATATTAGTAGTGTCCTTGAAGCTCTGGATCAGTCACAGTTGACTGCAGGAGTTTTCTGTGACTTATCCAGGGCTTTTGACTGTGTGGACCACAGGTTGCTGCTGATCAAATTGAAGAATATTGGCCTGGAGGGAATGGCACTAGAATTATTACGATCATACCTATTCAATCGAAAGCAGCGCACAATAGTAATAAAAAAAATCAATACCCCCGCCGCAGCAAACCTGCCGACTAAGCGAATTTCCATTTGTCTGAATTGATTTCCAGTTAAATATATTTTAATAACATTAGGTTTAACGAGTACCTAGGTTTGCTGCTACAAGGAAACTAATAAAGTGTGTTTTTGAGTAAAATATTGATAGCTTAGTACAAAATAAATAAATTTGCCAAGTTTGATCAAAATATATCCATAAACAAGCAAACTACAACATTTGACAATATTCTCCATAAGAATAACATGGGAATTTTAAATTTACAATTTTTTTAATTTTCTCCGTTACTAATAATCGAACAAAAATACTTTTGTATACTATTTGTTTTTTTAAGCTCTTTAAAAAGGTCTAAAGAGAAATCGGGAAATTTTGTGTTTTGAGGGTCAAAAGTGAGAAAAACCAATTTTTACCCCATAAAACCCCCCGTAAAGCCCCGTTCCCATGGTCCGATCTTGCTGGTTCGCGAACTCATTCAAGTTTATCCCGCTTTACACCTTTAAACCAAATTTCATCAAAATCGGACAAAAATTACTCAAGTTATCGCGTTCACGGACGTATATATATATATATATATATATATGTCTATATGTATATATATATATATACATATATAAAAATTTGAACGAATGGTGTTTTTGGCCTCTGGGGACATCAAAATGAAAAAGTAAATCGGTCCCGGGTCTAGGTCTTACCGTGCCACCTACGGTAATAGCTACTTCCCTATAGGGAAATTCGCTAATACTTCCCTATAGGGAAATTCGCTAATAAAATATTATTCTAACTGGGCCAGCGTTACATATGGTGTTCCCCAAGGTTCCATACTTGGGCCTTTATTATTTATTATATTTATTAATGACTTGCCTAATTGCCTTTCCACAAATTCCTGTGCTTTCACTTTGTATGCCGATGACACAACTGCTCTTTTAAAAAGAAAAACACTAAGTGAACTTAAATTAACTTTTGTCAGCACAATTAAACAAATCAATGAATGGTTTGAGAGCCATGGCCTGAAATTAAATGAATGTAAAACTAACATTCTTCAATTTAAACTCAGAAACAGAGTTACAGACACCACAATCAGTAATACAAAAATTGTTAAGTTTTTAGGTCTAAATTTAGACTCAAAATTAAAATGGTCTGATCACATTCATCATCTAAATAAAAAATTAAGGTCAACAAGGTATTCACTAAGTGTACTATCCAAGGTCACGCCGCTAGAAGTCTGCTTGACAGTATATCATGCGTATGTTCATTCTTTGCTGGCTTATGGCGTCACTCTATGGGGTAACTCTGCAGAGGCCAAGAAAGTGTTCACTTGCCAAAAGTCAATTCTCAGAACTATTTTTCACCAGAAGTCTAAAAAAAGCTGTAAACCTTTTTTCAAAAAACATTCCATTTTAACATTACCTTCTCTTTATATATTTGAAATAGCAAAGTATGTTCATGCAAATCCTTTCTTTTTTGAAAAATATAAGATAAATCATAACTATCAAACGAGAAATAATAACAAAACTTTTCAATATCCCAAACATTCGCACACAAAATTTGAAACTGGGCCTCTTTACATGGGATTAAAAATCTACAATCATTTACCTAATTCATACAGAACTTTATCAAAATCAAATTTTACATATAAACTGAAAGAGACTTTGAGCCAAAAAGCGTATTACAAAATTCAGACGTTTTTTAAAGATAAATTGTAATAGTTTTTACTCTTGTCAGGGTATAATTAGATTAAGGAACCTAGATATAAATTAGATATAAATTGACCATGTACCAGCTTGGGAATTACTTTTGTAATTATTGTATCAGGCGTTATGTACATTAAAGCTTTGTCTATTGTCTATTGTCTAATCTAACTGCCACAGACAGATCTCACACTATGCTGATGCTCATACTTTACTACTTCCTAAGCCACTTCCTACGTCTTGGACCTGTATTCATTACTTTCCATTGCATTTTAGTATTTTAGATAAGTTAATCTAATTACCACAAACATTTCCGCACTCCGTACTGCTAGCCTTTACTACTTTTTTCACCATTCCCTATGTCGTGGGCATGATTCCATCCCTTCTCATAGCATTTCACCATTGCAGATACATTAAAACTGCTCCAAACAGTTTCCAGTTCCCACACGCCACACTGCTCACCTTACTACTTCTTTCACCTCTTCCTACATTGCGGACCTGTTTCCCTCCCTTTCCTTAGCATTTTAGGATTGCAGATACCTTAATTTTAATCGTCATAAACAGTTCCCACACTCTGGACAGCTCGCCTTTATTGCTTCCTTCATCACTTCCTACGTCGCGGACCTGTTTCCCTCCCTTTCCTTAGCATTTTAGGATTGCAGATACCTTAATCTAATCGTCATAAACAGTTCCCACACTCTGGACAGCTCGCCTTTATTGCTTCCTTCACCACTTCCTACGTCGCGGACCTGTTTTCTTCCCTTCCCATAGAATTTTAGGAATACAGATACCTTAATCTAATCGCCATAAACAGTTTCCACACTCCAGACTGCTCGCCTTTACTACTTCCTTCACCACTTCCTACGTCGCGGACCTGTTTTCCTCCCTTCCCATAGAATTTTAGGAATGCAGATACCTTAATCTAATCGTCATAAACAGTTTCCATACTCCAGACTGCTCACCTTTACTACTTCCTTAACCTCTTCATACGTCACGGACCCCAAGCTAGTTTCGTCATTTGATTATATTAATGATCCATACCGTTTCTGTTCTAATATCTGTGGAATAATGCTATCAGCTATTTCTTTATCTACTGCATTCAAAAGTCAACAGCTGATCATATATCTTTGTTTATGTGTCAAATACTGCTTCCATAAGGATTGCATTGAAACTTTGAGACCCAGTGGGGCGGATTCCTGAGAGACTTTTTTAACGCCATATAGATGTGTGCACTCACCCCGATATGGTCTTTATCACCATGCAAAATTTGAAAACGATTGATTCAGCTAGGAGGAGTTTGCGTATTACAAAATGCATAAGAGTCGACGTATAAGAGCTTCGCTCGCTCCGCTCAATAAAAGGTAAAGAGAATTGTGATGATCGTTTATTATGGCCTAATGTTGCAATTACATACCTACATTATAAGGAAAAGTATACTTTAAATCTATGTAAGAGCCCTGCAAAATTTGGTAAAAATAATTGTAAATAAAGCCACATAACTAACCATATGTGTTAAAGAAGAATTCAAATTTCATTGACAAAACGGTACTTTCCTGTTAAAGGAAACATTCATTATTATTGATGATTTTTTTCGATACATCGATATTTTATTTTTTGATCCGATATACCGATATTAATGAACGAGATATCAGCTGACAACTACATTAAGTAAATATTGTTTAGTATTAACAAACAATTTAAAAATATTATACATTGAAATGAAACTGTTCTAAACTAACCTTACCTAACCAACCAAACTTGCTGTAACATTTCCAAATCCCGTTTCCTACAACAAAATTTTGAAATGGTACAGCAAGTTTGGTTAGTTATGTTAGGTTAGTTTAGAACAGTTTTATTTCTGGATCACCTCATGTGGATATTTACAGACGTACCATATCAGTGGCATGGAAGAAATTGACTACTACAAACATTGTTTTGTTTTTTATTATAGATGCATTTGGCCCAGGCTTTTATTTGCATGAGAAAAAACCCAACTAATTATTTTTAAAGCATAAATCTGTTAGAAAAATGGGTTTTACCTAGCAGTCATAGGTAACAACAGATAAATAAATTATTGCTGTTTTTATAAATCATATACTAAAACCAATCAATGAATTGAATTCTTTCAACAACATTTTTGGATAAAATGGACAATGCTATTTCAATATTTTTATGATATTGATTTTCAAGGGATATTTCAATAGTTTTTATTGATTTTGTACATTAACTATAATGAATTATTAATTTATTTTGTTTTCATATTCATGAGTTTAGTATTCATTCTACTTCTGTGTCTTGAAGGCTATTGAATTCTAATTCTTGGAAGTTACACATATCACGTAGTTACGTGGTAGTTACACGTCCTTTGAATTCTAAATTCAGTACCCAAATTAACTCGATGCTAATTTGTAGTCTTCTCTTCTTCTGTTGAATTTAAGTTTTTATTTTGTGTTACTCTGAAAAATCGTCAACAGGCACAGCAAAATATTTATGCTATGTTCTTCATAACATCAAGAATCAAGATCTTTATTGTCATTGACCTTTTACAAGGAATAGACATAGTCAAAAATAGAAAATAAAAACTAAGGCTATAAAATACAGTGGGTTCTAAATTAAAAATTAATATTAACATCAGAAACTAAGTACTCTGTTATACAGTAATATGGATTTTGGATGAGCCACTCAAACATTTTAGACTTAAACCTATTAAAAGGAACCTGTTTTACTGCCAGACCTAATTTGTTAAAAAACCGTATGCAATTTATTTTATGGCAGTTATCTGTTTTGGCCAATCTATGGGCAGGGATATCTAGATTGGATTTGCCTCTTGTATTGTAAGAGTGTATACTCTCTCTACAAGTGAATTGATGAAGATTGGCTTTAGTGTAGAGGAGTATGTGAAAAATATACAAATTTACAACGGTCATAATTTTAAGGTCTGTAAAAAGAAGTCGACAGCTATCCACAGGGCCAGCCCCACAGATTGTTCGTATGACTTTTTTTGTAATAAAAGAATTTCATGGGTGTGGGGGGAGTGTCCCCATAGTATAATCCCGTAAGAAATATGAGATTGAAAAAAACCAAAATAAGTAATCCGAAGGTATTCATTACTAACAATGATCTCTGAGTTTCCAAATTAGATAATTTACTCTGGAAATTTTTTTACAAGTGATTTCTATGTGCTCTTGCCAATTTAATTTTGAATCAATTTGGAATCCTAATAATTTTACAGATTTTAATTCATTGTCAAGTGGGGATAGACTCAAAAGAATTTTCTGTGTTTTTTCTTGATTACACGTCAATTTATTTGAAGAAAACCAATTGAGTGCTGATGTTATTGATTCATTAGTAATTAAATCAAGCTCATGGATATCTCTATTTGTTACAATCAAAGTTGTGTCATCAGCATATACAACAGTGTCTACATCAACATTCCTCGGCAGGTCATTTATCGAGATTAAAAACAAGAAGGGTCCCAAAACCGAGCCCTGTGGAACACCTACTTCAACCAATCTTAAGCTAGACTGACTGCCTCCAACAGATACATACTGCTTTCTATTAGTTAAATAGGATTTTAAAATTTTTAAAGTTTCACCTTTAATACCATAAAATTCAAGTTTTTTGAATAAAATATCAAAAGGTACAGAGTCAAAAGCTTTTGTAAGATCAAATAAAGTTAATGAAACAGTTTCTTTATTTTCAAATGCATTTAAAGATTTATTAATTACTTCTAAGACAGCTGCAGTTGTTGATTTACCCTCTCGAAATCCAAACTGTGAATTTGTCAATAAATTGTTATTTTCAAAATATTCATTCATTTGTTTATGCATGGGACATTCAAAAATTTTGGGAAAGATTGGCACTATTGAAATAGGGTGATAATTACTAGGAAGATTTTTATCACCTTTTTTATATACTGGAATAATTTTAGAAATTTTGAGAAGGTCAGAGAAATAACCAATTTTCAAACATTTACTAATACAAAAAGCCAGAGGCTCACTTATAAAATGAATTATTTGTTTGATGCTATAATTTGAAAACCAGTAATGATCCATAGCTTTTGAATTTGAGAAATTAGCTACAACATTGTTAACCTCTTGCCATGATACCTCCCTCCATTGGAAATGTAATTGTCCTATAGGGGGAGTCCCCAGCAACTCATGCGAAGGTGTGTTGGTGAGAGGGATTTCGTTTTCTAGCTCATTAACACATTCAATAAAATAGTTATTGAGATTGTCAGCATCCAAAACCTCCGACTTAGTTGATGTAGGAGAATATTCATGCGATATAACTTCCCAAGCAGCCTTGCACCTGTTGGGGGCCTTATCAATATATCTTTCAAAAGCTTGCTTTTTGGCTAATTTTATTTCACGATTGTAGGCCTTTTTACAATCAATATAGGTTCTATAGGCATTTTCCAAATTATTTGATTTATGTTTGAGTAAGCTCTTATAAACAGAAAAACAAAGAAGCATTTTTTCCCTAAGTTTCCTTAACTTTTCATTATACCAATTAAGTTTTCCTTTCTTATGTCTATTGTTTTGTTTGCACTTAACTAATGGGGAACTAAAATGCCACAAAGATACTAATCTCTTAAAAAATTCATCAAAAAGTAATTGCTCATTTATTTTACCCATTTTATAGTCCATTATCATTTCCCATTTCTCTTGTACCAATTGATCAACAAAGTGTTTAATATTACTTTCATTTTGCCTTCGCATTATTTGTTTTGTTCCTTCTTTTGAGTTGTTACATTGTTTTATAGTTTTCTGAAAAAAATCTAATATTAAAGGTTCATGGTCTGCAAAACAACCTCCTACTGTATTTATGTTATATAAATCTGATGAAAAGTTTACAATTATATTATCTATACATGATTTTCCTCTTGTAGGTTTTTTATTTGTACAAACTAAATTTAGACTTCGCAACAGATTGGCAAATTCAATAGATGTCTTTTTTTCCATTTTTATCATTTCTATGTTAAAATCACCTGCAATGGCTACAAATTTAAATGACTTTAACAGCTTTTTCACAGCAAGCTCAAAATTTTCCAGAAACAAACTAATATCACCACTATCATCCTCTCATTTCATCAGTGAATGAAATAATATTTTTCTGTTAAGTTGCATCATACTTGCTCTGCTACTTGGATGTTGTTAGCTCAGTAGGTCCTGTCTTGTGAATGGTTGGGTTACAGATTTCTGTTGATAAACTTATTAGTTAGTATGATTTTTTAAATATTTTAAACTCTTAGATGCATTTTCAGGTCAAAAATGTCCTATTTATCTGCCTTTAAATTGGTTGGATGGAATTTGCACAGCAGCTTAGCTTTTTAACAGTCTTGTATTAGTTTTGCTCTTCCTCTGATACAGATGAAACAAGCAATATGATAAGATCATTGTGGTATCCAAAGTAAATATTGTTTTATCATTTTTTACCAGCTGGTGTGAACATTGCTTTTACAAAGTTTAATTTATTGGTTGAAGCTTTGGTTAGTGATAGACATATCCATATGTAACTGATTAAAGAGATTATTTTTTATCAAACTGCAGCTGTTTTGTAAAAGTTTTGTTATTTATAAAAAGGTTCTATAATGTTTGTTTATAAATATTAGTTATGTTTTTAGGTTATATAGTATAAATTTTGTAGTGAAAAATGTTTTAGGCTTGTGATAATAAAGTCACAGTGCAATTTTGCTAACGACTTGGAGGAAACTTTCCCACTTCTTCACATTAAACCAAATATTTTGCGCAAGTATGTGATATGAAGATGTATTTAAGTATTTGCTAAAAATTAACACTGAAATTGATAAGCTTTCTTTGTTTTTGATGTTATAAACAATTTGTGTCTTATCTTGGTGAGATATGACAACTTTACTTAGCTGTAACTAAGTAAAAGCTACATACATACATCCTGTTCCAGTTATAGTTACGATCTGGGTGTTACAGCTATAGTTATAACATGACAAGTAAACAGCCACTTTATTTCAAAAGAAGTAAAGCTGCTAACCAATTAGAGTTAGACTTTGATGTAGAGTCAGAACAAATATTGAGAAAGCATAAGAAAGGATTTGGTAGAAGTATTAAACCTCACAACAAGGAAAGTTCATACAAAAGATCATTTAGTTCCCCATATTACAGGGACAGTTATAAGGAGCACAAGTACAAATACAATGACCTTTCTTTTGAATCAGATTCCTCACATGATACTGAAAAGACACAATATGAATCAGGCTCAGGTAGCAATTCAAACCCTAGTGAAACTGAGTTGATTCCAAAAAAATCATATAAAAAAGAGAGAAACAGCAAAGTAATAAATAAAAAAGAATTAGACACTTTACAATACAATCACAACAAAGCACATAAAAAAAACAATAGTTCCACACAAAAGAGGAAATTTATGATAGAAAACGGAGGATTTATTAATGGAGGAGATTATAATGTTTACATCAGCCCACAACCAATTACCTTACAATATCAGAGCCAAATTGGCCTTAAAAAACCAAAGACTAAGAGTTCAAAGGCCAAAGAAAAAACAGTGTTTAGAATTCCACCGAAGGAATCAAAACCACTAGGAGATTATGAGGTAAAAGACAAAACCATGAAAAACAGTTTACCAAAAACATCATTTGATCAACAGCAACAAGGTGACTCTCCTAAAATCTACTCTGCACTAACAGAGTCCCAACTAAACAATATCCAACAGATTACTGGAGACGTGAGTGCTAATATTGCTAATGGTACAACTCAACTGTTCTACTTGCCAGTCTATGTCCAGAACAACAACAAGATAGGTGTGCTCCCTGGAGCGTTTGCTAACAACACTGATGCAATGGGCAACTCATCATATCTCATGGCAGTCTATCCATCCCTGAGTATGGACCAGAGTAACGTTTTTGAACACAAGACAAATAAATTAAACAATGAAACAAGATGTTCAAAAACAGGACAAACAAATGATTGTATGAATAAACAAAGTACATCAAAAACCAATCAACAGGAGGACGTTAAAGAGAAGTTATATGACTCACGGTTGGAAACAGCAATGTCTGTTAAAAGCTATGAATCCTTAATTGCTGCTCATCCAGTACCAAAATCTACCCCTGCTGGTGCTCTGCTGTCGTTAATAAGGGTCTCCAAGGAATTTAAAAGGAAAAAAAGTAGTATTCCACTAACTGCAATAGAAAATCATGAAGATAAAAGCGAAGCCCATCGTGATGCTAAAAAAACACGTTCTCACTCTATAAAAGACCAGATACTTGAAATAGAGAAAAATAAAATAAAAAATGAAAGAAAAAACACTTTAATGAATACAATTAGTGTGGATGGACAACCATGTAAAAACAAAGCGTCAAAAGAGAAGTGTAAAAATGTACCAAACATGAATTTAAATGTAGAACAGATTGATGATGGGCAAAACATCATTATAAACATAACAAACAACTCACCAGAAAATAACGGTTTGTCAAATAATTCTCAATATAAAAGAGTAAGTCCAATAATGACAGGCAAAGATCAAACAGAAGAAATTAGTTCAACATCTTGTAATACATCAAATAACCTCGGTGATAACTACAATTCTGATGTTTCCCAAAAACAAGAAATGGCCAACAGAAAACCTAGTTTGGTTTCAAGAATTTTCAGTGTAGCTTCACAGGACAAAAAAATCCCAGGAAATTCCCAGATACCGGTTTCAAGTCAAAATAATTTAAACTTGTATCAAAGTTTCACTCCTTCAGAGGAAGTAGAGGAATGTATAACGGGTGAGATAAGTGGAATTATTCACGAAGATTCAGAATTTTATGAAAATAGTTACAGAATGGGAACTGATTATACCACGATGCAGCCACAAGAAGAATTTAAGAACCCATCTCCAAGGCAGAATGATGTGGAAGTATTTTTTGTAGCAAATAACAACAAATATTCAACAGACATATTGGTGGATGATATAAATAAAAATTCAGAGAAAAATATTCAAAACAGAAAAAAGAAAGAATTGTTATCCAACACAAAGAGTAAATTCAAGAGAGAGATATTAAAAAGAGTAAAAATACCAAAAGATAAGAAAGATAAGGGAGAAAGTCAGTCAAACAATAAGGTATGTGAGGAGAATGCAAATGGATCTCAAGAAGTTAGTAAACATATTATGAAAATGCAGACATCGAACATTCCAATAGAGACACAACCTTTTAAGAAGTCTCTAGTACTTAAATATGATGACAATATAAAAGAAGATGAGCTTAAAGCTGTTCCAACATGTTCTAATGATTTACATTTTGAGGATGTAAACAATTTCCAATCTCAACCTGATTTGGACAATTTATCTGCAAATGCGAGGGAGGAAAATCCACCATTAGAAGTCATTTATCCACCCCCTGAAAAAAGTTTGCACTTGCTAAGTGCAAATAATTCTCAGCAATTTGAAATGAACGAATCAGAGAAGACCCTGCTTGAGGAATCTTCTACAGTACTTCAACACTCTCAAACTGTCATAAAAATTGGTTTTCAAGCAGCAACGTACATTTTGGGAGCAACTAGCTTTGACAAACTTATAAATCTGGCTGAAATGTTTTACAGTGAAGATATTTTATAGTTATTGTTTGTACAATAAAAACAATTCTGTTCAAATATGGGCTAATATTTTTTGTCTTATTATTATTGCTGTACGGTATACATAGATTTGATTGTGGGCAAGCGAGCGCCTATAGTTGCCGAGGTGAGACAACCCGAATCAGGGCAAGAGAAGCCGAACGCACTGAGTATACTCTCGCACTCACACTCGCTTGCCTTGTCTCGGTGAAAGTGTACTGGGGGCATAAGGGTTCAAAGGGTCAAGGTTTATGTTAAGTTTAATCAGGACTAAATGTTATATTTCATTAAGTTAGCAGGTAATTTTATTTTATTTCAGTAATCTGAGACAAAGATTTCAGCAAGTGTCATTTACTACCTGCATCTCAACACTACAATAAAAGGCATTGTATAGTTTGTTGATGTACTGACACCAAAGTATGTCTGTACTTTTTGTTTGTACATTCACAAACTACTATACAGTACTTTTATTAGTTTTTGTACTTTTTACAAACCCATTCAATGTATGGATATGAAGACAAAAATAACAGACTGGAGACTTACTATTTAGGTTAAACCATTTTTTTAATTTGTTATAATAAATGGAAATAAACTCTTCTAGGCCTATTATAAAAATGTTTTTCTTAAATAAGGGTAAACTGCTAAATTTAACTTACATTTATTCAACATCTGCACAATTTTAAGGTTTGGATACAGGTGGAGAGTGGATTGAGATGGAGCACAATGCTATGTGTTTCTTTGTTTGCTAGTTACAACTGCCTCAGAATGGTTTTGTTTTATCCATGGTTTTTACCATAAAAATGTTCTGACTCCGGGTCTGTAAGCAGCCTACATAAGTAATAAACAGGTTACATCAGCTGTAACTTATAAGATTGTTATTTTTTTACCAATTAGTTGTTTACAAACTTTTAAAATTGTATCATACTGCAAGTGTTATACTTAAAAATATTTTTGTATTAAAAAATATTAAAATTTTTATGTTTAGTATAAATATTATATGGAGTTATAGATTAAAAGTTACTCCAAGTTGAGAAAATTGTTTAGATCTGACACTTAGAAAAATTTCATTGCCTGGAATAACACCTTGAGTAAGTTATCTGAAGAAATGTATCTGACTTTTTTATGTTCTGTGGTGTCTCATGCTCCTGCCATACTTCTGTACTTCTTAACCACTAGTGATCAGTTAATCAAGCTGGATTAGTTTTTAAAATAGTATTTAGTTCCCTCGCCATACGTCTCTCTTCATATAAAGGTGCATCCAATTGAGGCAAACGTTCGCTAAGAACATTTTAAATATAATTTGTTCGCCAAACTAAAAAGAGATATACTGGTACACTGAACATATATTTAAGTTGTTCGATGGGCTGCACTTTACTTTACGTCCTACACTCATTCGAATGAAAATAATATCGATCGATATATCGATTATTCAATAAGTTATATCATTTGGTTAGTTAGGTAAGGTTAACCTAACCTAACTAACCAACCAATATATCGAATGAAACAATCGAATAATCGATATTTTCATTCGAATGAGTGTAGGACGTAAAGTAAAGTGCAGCCGTTCGACGTACAATATAATTATGATAATCGCTCTAAGCTCAGTATAAACTTTGACTGTATAGTGTATAGATAAATAATTTTTCATTTAATTTCATTTATCATATTTAGGTTTTTTGTTAGTGAAGATTGATGTGCGTAGGCGTCAGCATTTACTTTTGTCTACTGATGTTTCTAGTGCATATTACTTATCAGCTAACAACAGTGTTGTCGCTGGTAACAGAGACAGTTATTAAGAAGACAACACGAATATAGTGGGCAGTACTTCAGAGCAGACTTGATAGCTGGTTGCTTGCTCTCCAACTTTACTCGCATGTCAAACTCTGATTTTGAAATGCTGGTATAGATAGGTCCTAAAATTTCAAAAAAGAATACACATTTTTGTGAATCAATGAATCAATAAGTTTGAAAGCTCAATTAGCAGTTATCTTAAGGTTATATCAGGGGTGCCCATCCCCCCTAGACTCATGACGCAACCCCCCCCCCCTTCCAATTGAGCAACAGCCCCCCCTCATAAATGGAGAAAGATTATTCCCCGCCCAGCATTATTTGTAAAACTAAAAGAAGTTTTATACTTTTTTTAGATATTGAAAATTCAAATGAGATATTAAAATAAAATAGGTATCAAATGTCAAATTCAAACCTAGTTAATCTATATAAATAAAGATGTTGTTTTGTCTGTACATTGCTCAGAATTATACATATTTTGGGTTATTTTTACGTTCTATACATTGAAGAAGTTGAAACATGTCTTATCTCAATTTATGTCCGTCTGTCACGGCCCAGAAGGCATTTTACGCAGCCTATTCTAAAGAAAACTAGAGTACTGATTATGATTCTAATGGTTTAATTGTATTCACACTTCACAGGATTGGCGAGAGTGTCCTTAGCCATTAAAATATGGCCTCACTATTTTGGAAATAAAATAACAGACTATCAAAAACACAGTTTTGTGTGATTTTTCAAGTTTTTTTCTCCATGTTTACTACATACGTCATTTATGAAATGCTAATAATCTGTTAAGAGAACACGTCATATATGAAATTACGAACAGCTGTTTTGATAAAGATTCCTTTTTCTAGATGTCACTGATATGTTTACATAAATGTTGTTTACGAATACTGTGTAGGCCCCACGGGAGACGGACAGCGTCCCAGATCTTTGTTTGAGTTAATCCCCTGATTTATGGCCTCTTTGGCCTGAGGGTAGTGGTCACCAGTGGAGGGGTGGGGAATCGAGAATTCTGAATCCTACCGGAGGCGTTAACTTTTTGTCAAAGATTTCGCTTAGAATGTGATTACTTCTTAACTGTACATCTTTTGTTATAATTTATAACTTTATGACCAAAACTATTTTTCGATTATTAACCATTATTCGATTTTTTAGTTATCAGCAAGTTTGGTTGGTTTGGTAAGGTTATGATAGTTTAATTTTATAATTAAAAAATTATAAAATTAAATGTTAGGCATTTGTAGTTTTATGTTATGAACAGAACTATTTTTTATTAGTAAACCTTCATTCGATTTTTCATTATCAGCAAGTTCGGTTAGGTTATGACAGTTGAATTAAATTTAAATTTAACCTACAAACGATACGTTTTGACAGCGACGGTGATAGAGCTAACAATTTGCCGCGAACAGTTCGGCTATGCATGGTATGATGTGGAAGCGTTCGACACCAACCTAAAACTGACAGGTCAACCGACCGTGATTAAGAGGATTACAGCCTCGGTCATGTGCCTACACCCAGGCCCCACGATTGTAGGCCCTAACCAATTCGATCACGTTTGTAACCATTTCCGATCACGTTTGTAAACAAATCCAAAACCAAGTGAGATTAATAACCGTGTGACTTTGGCTCACATAACAGGTTTGATTTATCACGGGTAATATGCAACTGTAAATTAAATTAAATGACTAGCCATATCATCTAGGTCGGGAACCGGAGATTCTGTGTGTATCAAGTTGTACTTGAATTTTGATTACCGGGGAAAGACCGTGAATCAATGTTGTACAGGACTGGAAAACTTATCTTTCTATATAAATGAAATTAGAGTTTTATAAGTCACCTCAATTTAAGGAATGTATTATTGCCAGAATATAGCGTTCGTAACCTCTGCTTAACGAATTGTCAGCGTCTATCTCTTGATTTAACGACCCCCTATCCCTCCCTTTTGAAACATCACAGCTCCTTTGATGAAAATGAAAAGGAAACAACGCTTGCGCCAACAATCGTCTGCTCAGTCTGTCTGCTGTGCGCTATGTTACAACAGATTTGAGATACAACGGCTGGGGAATCAAGGCTCTGATTGGGCAACGAGTAGGCTTAAATAATGGCGACTTGTTGAATTTGTGTATGAATTGAAGAGAAACCTAATAAATGACAGAAGAACAAAGAAAAAGAATAACAAGATTGTTCTTATTACATTCTTTTTTAAGAGTATTTTTACTATCTCTAAATATAATTTTAAACTTTTTTAATACTTATCTATCAATTCCTATGTTGTGATACAGCACCTACCGGTAGCCTATCTGTCTATCATGAGCAGTAGCTAATAACACTTTCTAAGGTTTAATATTTAGGCCTACGTTATTTATAGCAATTCAGTGTTTGGCTAGTTATTAGTTGAGTTTGAGTTAGCTATAATTTTAAACGTTGCCGTTTGTACAACTGAACCAAGATAAATAATTTGAAATGTCATAATTGCACAATAATAATGATTGTGTAATATTGAATTTCGTTTATAAAAATGCAAATCATGACGTTAAAGGCTGTTTACAGAGTTTTTAATTTTGTTTGGTTTGTCATCTGTTTCTATACTGTATGGGATTAACCACATTTTTTATTACCTCCCCCCCCCCACTAGCTCAGGTAATCGAGTATCTATAATATATACACAATAGTGTAAAGTATTGTAGCCTGTGCTACTTGATTGTATTTTAATGAGCTTTATGTAAACAAACACAGCGTTCTGTGCTGAGTCGCGGTGTAGCTGGACCTGTCTGTACCACACGTTATCTTTATCTATCTCAGCAGTTAAGCTATTCCGTGCCCTCCCTCCTAGATCTCACGTCTGTCTAATCTTGAATAATAACTTCCTACACGAATCCTAAACTATCCTAAAATCCTATTTTAACTACTTGAATTCAATAATATAACTATTGACATTAATTAATCCACTTTCTATCTGGTGACTTGTAAAATATTTTTGATTGTCGTCACGTTGAACCCTGTTGCAATCAACTTTAGCCACACCCCCCCCCCCCAAAATTTCAATGACGCAGTCTGCGTCACAGCCCCCCCTTGTGGGCACCCCTGGTTATATGTTGAGAACCTGGTAGGGTTTTTGCGGTGCCTTTCATAATTGTAGAGGATGACGCTTTAGTGATTCATGAAAACATAATGAAACCCTACCCTGGGCCACATAATAAAGGCGGCAAGAAAAGAATTTTCAATTAGCCTACTTATCAGGAAGACGTACGAAAAAAAAAATTTTCTCTTTCCTATTCGGTGCTAAAAAATTTTAGATTTTTTTCTTATGAAATCCAAACCAGCCCCAATTCCTCTAGTGATTCTCTTAAGCTGTCATTAAGTCTATTTTGTAGTTTACTTCTCATGGGTTCCACAGAATGCTGTGTTGTTCATACAACTTAATTTAAAGTAACAATGTTTTACTTGATCCAAAACTGGTCTTTATTCATCATTATAATGATACAAAATTACAAACACCACACAAACTTTCACAGTATACACATAAAAACAGGCTGCACATAAAAATGGGTCACAATAGAAAGGGCTGCTTTCAACGAACTTGACAAAAGTTTGCTTATAGAGTTCAGAACAAAAATGTGCAATACGCATTTAGGCTAAACAAAAATGTTGATGCGCTACCCCCGAGGCTTCTACACCAAGCGATCATATAACGTATGCTGATGAACAGGGAAATGTTCGTCCTAGGTGTGGACGCACCTTAAGCAGGGATACAAGTTCCCTTATTCTGTTTGCTGTCTAAGCCGACATACACAGATAATATGATAGAAATAAGTATTCAAATTGATATAGTGAAGATTGTGAAGACCTTTCTAAAGAGTTTTCTGAAAACATAAAGGGGAGCAAAGTTAATTTTACTGTTGAATTTGGGTAAACAGTCTAGAAAACTGAGAATTAAATCACAGCAATAGATAAGCTTGGGCTCTAAGATTTGGTCAGATTCTGTAATGCAGGAACTTGCTTATATATGTCCTCTAGAAAGAATAAATGACCTCCCAATACTAGCAGTTGCTTCAGGTACGTACACGTGGTAAAAATTGATAGTTATTCTTATTGTATTGAAACAATAAATTTGTATTATTCTTACAGTGTGATGTTATAGTATATTACGTTACTAGTCCTGAAAATAAGTGTTTACCGGACGAGTGTGGTCGTTCCCGTGCGAGACGAAGTCGAGTACGGGATTACCATACGAGTCCGGTACACACATTTTGGACGAGTTACGTACGATAGTTTACGCAATACTACTAAATCCGTACAAATCCTTATATATTTCCACCAACTAAAGGACTAAAAATCACTAGTCATAACCTCTAAGAGAGGTTATGTTTTTGTTTATAACCACTCACTGCCACCTAAATACAGTATAATCAGCTGATTGGTGTCCGGCAAAACTCATTGCAGCACAGTAGTACGCAATGAAACCCCATTTGAATAAGCTGGCGGCAAACAGCTGTTTTCTGGACTAAATCCTTGCATGGGAAGTTTGTCAAAATAATGTAGTGTGGCGTAAAATTATTTTTGATGGATTGTTTCAGATGACACCATTCTATGCTTGAAGCTGTTGATCAAAGTTATTTTATTGTATTCTGTATTATATTGTATTCCAGATATACATTTATCAGGGTGACTGATTTTGTATCCTGGAGTCATTTCAAGAACATGTCCTACCGAAAAGAGCCCAAGTATCACAAAAAAAGTAGTCCATATTATAGGCCTAAATATGACATATATTCTGAATCAGAAACATCACTGGTGTCATCAACGTGGGAATTTTCTAAGAATTCCAAGAATTCAAAACATGTAAAATTTGACAAGGAATATGATTATTCCTCACATGATGATTTTTATAATGGAAGAACTAAGGATGTATACAGTTATCCTTATCTTTATGGCTCCAGTAATTTATATGAAGCGGAAAAAGAGTATTACAAGTATGATTCAGATGACAGTGAATACAGCCAATATCAGCAATCTCCACGACGTACGAGATACCCAGATACAGACTCGGCATACACTATAGGAGAATCTGGTTATAACCGTAGCAGCTTTGATTACCTGCCAAAACAAAGACAAAGCCACAATCGTAAATTCAAATCAAATAATAGAGCTCCAAAAAAGCCAACAGATATTGGGACCAGTTCCTTTGATGGTAGCCTTAAGGTTTATTATGCTCAGCAACCAAAAAAACATAAACCATTTAGTATCAAACATCAACATTATCACAATTTAACTAACCCATCAGAGCCAGAGACTTTGCTGGAGGAGTCAGTGACAGACACAGAGGGTGAAAACCAGAAACCTACAGATATTAAAGTCAATCAACCAAAGTACCAAATATATTCAACAAACACAACTGAGGTTGTCACTTCTGGACCATTCAACAAAGAATCGCCAAATGAGACTATAGAAAAGCTGATCTCAGTAACCGACTATGATAAAATCCCAATACTGGCATTTAAAAATCAAACCGGGATTACTTCAGTCCAAAAATCCATGTCTAGAGTGGTTTACTTACCAGTCATTGTAATGGAAAACAAGAATAATGTGTTGGATTCTAAAAATATTAACAATGAGTTATTTGACGATACAAATATTGACAAGTTATTAAACCCCGTGGAGAGTGTAAAGGTATACTCTGTAAATGCAGGAGGCAAAAGTATCTTTGAAAATGTAACTCAGGAAAGTATCAATAACCCACAGCGCTCCAGTAATATTAATGAAAATAGGCAGCTAAGGTCATCAGTATTAAAGGCAGAAAGTGTGTTGTCAGATTTAAACCACATGCCAAACAGCGTAGACAGTGAATCTGAGATAACCAAAGTTTCAAAAAAGCCTAAATCAAAATGTTCATATACTTATTTGCCTTCAATATTAAGAATGCCCGGAACTAGAAAAAGTGAAATTTCAACTAATATGACATCAAATCCAAACCAAATTAGAAGTAACCATTCAATCGCAAGTGTTAGTTCCTCAAAACCAATACCCAAGGAGAGAAAGAGTGTTAAAAATGATAAAAAGTCATCAATAATGTCTAGAGGAAAAGCACAAGAGCCTGAAGAATTAAAAGGTGAAACAAGTAGTACTTTTGATGAAGTGAGAGAAAAACAGAAAAACTCAAGAACTAAATCAGTAAGTAATAATAAATCTCAAATGTCGTTTAGATCTATATCATCAATGTTTAAAAAAAACAAAATTAGTGACAAAAATGTTGGGAACAGTAACTATTCAAAAGTAGGAATTCCAATAACTGAATCAGCAATGAATGTTCATAACAGTTTTTCTTGCTACAATGAAGCTCCGAACAAACAGTTGGGAATGAATAAAGAAAACTCAAAAGACACAAAACCCTTAGAGGAATCTAATAGGCCTATCTCTTTTAAAGAGAGTGCAATCAGTAAATCGGTAAATAATGAAATTAAAAATGATAATATAGATAACACCTGTTTTAAAAGTCAAGGGCCTGACACAGAAAAAATAGTGCTGGGTAATATTCCAAGTATTGTAAGAGAAAGCAAAACAATTAAAGGAACAAATGTTCCTCAACGACAGAGTTTGATGCAACCTGAAGAGATCAAAAATGAAATGAAAAGAGATAATACTGGAAGCAGACAGTCGGTACAAAACCAAACATTACAGAGTAGCAAAAGAAGCTTAGTAAAAGGAACTGAAACAGGTAGAGAACAACGTTTAAGTGTAGCAAAGAATGAAAACAACACCATACTAATCAACCAAGATAATAAGAGAAATAGCAATTTAAAAATTCCACTCTCAGATACAAATGTTACTGAAAAGGGCACTGAAAATGATACAGGGGGAAACAAATCATTGATGGTGAGGCAGAGTGTAATTCAATGGAAAAGTAAGGTTAATGAAAATCTAAGTAGAGACCAGATGGATATCAATAAAAGTACTCTTAAAGGAACTGGTGGTGTTTCAGAGGAAATCAAAAACACAGAACAAAGGAAAAGTCAGCTGTTCAAACTTCAAAGTAAAGAGGAAACTAATATAGACAAGGATAAACCTGTAAGAGATATATCAGGTGCAAGGGGTAGCCAAGTGCAACGCAAAGCTAATGAAGGATCAAAAATAAGTAGAGTATTCCCAAATACTCCACAAGAAGAACTAATAGTTACACAAAATAATGAGATAGGAACCAATTTCAACAGTCCAAATAAAAGTGCTGTGTCAGAAAATAGGCAGGAAGAGACAAGCACGATTAATAGAAAACTATTTAAAGAATCCTTGAAGGATAAAAAGAGTTTGATCAGCAGAACGGAAGACAAAAACCTTCTAGAAGATGTACAGAACATGCCAAAAAGTACAACTATGGAAAGAAGTTCTGTCTTTAAAAGGTTTGATAAAAAAAGCTTGGCACAAGGCAGTTTGTATAAACCTATTAGTGAACTAAAACGTGATCATGAAACTGTTCAAAACGTGGTACAAGACAAAAAGTCTAGTGTTAAGGTCAAAAAAGAAATTCCTACAAACCAAAAAAACAGCACAAGAGAATCTAGCAATATATGTACAAGAAAACTATCCGAGAGAGATCCCAGTAACAGAAACAGTCAGAATAGAAGAAGCGTATCACAATTAGTTGGAGCCTCAAAGGTGAAAGCTGTTTCAAAACAACCAAAAGAAGCTGAATCGCATGTTTCCGGCTACTCCTCAATTCAAGTTTTTGGTTATGATATATCTAATTTCATCATTTGTTGTTTCCATTCATTTGTAAATTTCGATTGTAAACGATTGCATGTATAGAAAATAGGTATCGTTTCGTGCTTCGTAATCATTTTAACATACAGTCTACAGTCTCTACCCGTAGCCTTTTAGCATTGCAGATACATTAATCCAATCCCAAACTCAACACTGCTCACCTTTACTACTTCCTTCGCCACACCCTACGTCGTGGACCTGTTTCCCTATCTTCCCATAGCATTTTAGGATTGCAGATACATTAATGTAATTGCCAAAGACAGTTCCCATACTCTGCACTGCTAGCCTTACTACTTCCTTCACCATTTACTATGTCATAGACCTGTTTCCTTCCTTTCTCATAGCATTTAAATATTACAGATACATTTATCTAACTGCCCAAATGGTTCCCCCACTCTGCACTGCCAGCCTTTACTTCTTCCTTCACCACATCCTACGTCGTGGGGCCTGTTTACTTCCCTTCTCATAGCATTTTAGTATTGAGGATACATTAATTAATATTGAAATGGACTGCTGACATTATTTCTGATATTATAGCTAGACTCATCAATCAATCATTTAGTGAGGGTGAATTTCCAGACTTGCTAAAATTGTCTGAAATCAGACCAATTTTAAAAAAAGGCACACATAATAATAGTCAAAATTACAGACCAATTTCTTTACTCAGTAATGTATCTAAAATTTTTGAAAAAATTATTCATCTTAGAATTGCAAATTACCTGGAATGTAACTCAAAACTGTGTCAAGAGCAGTTTGGTTTTAGAAGAAATCTAAGCACACATAATGCTCTTTTTACTTATATTAGTAGTGTCCTTGAAGCTCTGGATCAGTCACAGTTGACTGCAGGAGTTTTCTGTGACTTATCCAGGGCTTTTGACTGTGTGGACCACAGGTTGCTGCTGATCAAATTGAAGAATATTGGCCTGGAGGGAATGGCACTAGAATTATTACGATCATACCTATTCAATCGAAAGCAGCGCACAATAGTAATAAAAAAAATCAATACCCCCGCCGCAGCAAACCTGCCGACTAAGCGAATTTCCATTTGTCTGAATTGATTTCCAGTTAAATATATTTTAATAACATTAGGTTTAACGAGTACCTAGGTTTGCTGCTACAAGGAAACTAATAAAGTGTGTTTTTGAGTAAAATATTGATAGCTTAGTACAAAATAAATAAATTTGCCAAGTTTGATCAAAATATATCCATAAACAAGCAAACTACAACATTTGACAATATTCTCCATAAGAATAACATGGGAATTTTAAATTTACAATTTTTTTAATTTTCTCCGTTACTAATAATCGAACAAAAATACTTTTGTATACTATTTGTTTTTTTAAGCTCTTTAAAAAGGTCTAAAGAGAAATCGGGAAATTTTGTGTTTTGAGGGTCAAAAGTGAGAAAAACCAATTTTTACCCCATAAAACCCCCCGTAAAGCCCCGTTCCCATGGTCCGATCTTGCTGGTTCGCGAACTCATTCAAGTTTATCCCGCTTTACACCTTTAAACCAAATTTCATCAAAATCGGACAAAAATTACTCAAGTTATCGCGTTCACGGACGTATATATATATATATATATATATGTCTATATGTATATATATATATATACATATATAAAAATTTGAACGAATGGTGTTTTTGGCCTCTGGGGACATCAAAATGAAAAAGTAAATCGGTCCCGGGTCTAGGTCTTACCGTGCCACCTACGGTAATAGCTACTTCCCTATAGGGAAATTCGCTAATACTTCCCTATAGGGAAATTCGCTAATAAAATATTATTCTAACTGGGCCAGCGTTACATATGGTGTTCCCCAAGGTTCCATACTTGGGCCTTTATTATTTATTATATTTATTAATGACTTGCCTAATTGCCTTTCCACAAATTCCTGTGCTTTCACTTTGTATGCCGATGACACAACTGCTCTTTTAAAAAGAAAAACACTAAGTGAACTTAAATTAACTTTTGTCAGCACAATTAAACAAATCAATGAATGGTTTGAGAGCCATGGCCTGAAATTAAATGAATGTAAAACTAACATTCTTCAATTTAAACTCAGAAACAGAGTTACAGACACCACAATCAGTAATACAAAAATTGTTAAGTTTTTAGGTCTAAATTTAGACTCAAAATTAAAATGGTCTGATCACATTCATCATCTAAATAAAAAATTAAGGTCAACAAGGTATTCACTAAGTGTACTATCCAAGGTCACGCCGCTAGAAGTCTGCTTGACAGTATATCATGCGTATGTTCATTCTTTGCTGGCTTATGGCGTCACTCTATGGGGTAACTCTGCAGAGGCCAAGAAAGTGTTCACTTGCCAAAAGTCAATTCTCAGAACTATTTTTCACCAGAAGTCTAAAAAAAGCTGTAAACCTTTTTTCAAAAAACATTCCATTTTAACATTACCTTCTCTTTATATATTTGAAATAGCAAAGTATGTTCATGCAAATCCTTTCTTTTTTGAAAAATATAAGATAAATCATAACTATCAAACGAGAAATAATAACAAAACTTTTCAATATCCCAAACATTCGCACACAAAATTTGAAACTGGGCCTCTTTACATGGGATTAAAAATCTACAATCATTTACCTAATTCATACAGAACTTTATCAAAATCAAATTTTACATATAAACTGAAAGAGACTTTGAGCCAAAAAGCGTATTACAAAATTCAGACGTTTTTTAAAGATAAATTGTAATAGTTTTTACTCTTGTCAGGGTATAATTAGATTAAGGAACCTAGATATAAATTAGATATAAATTGACCATGTACCAGCTTGGGAATTACTTTTGTAATTATTGTATCAGGCGTTATGTACATTAAAGCTTTGTCTATTGTCTATTGTCTAATCTAACTGCCACAGACAGATCTCACACTATGCTGATGCTCATACTTTACTACTTCCTAAGCCACTTCCTACGTCTTGGACCTGTATTCATTACTTTCCATTGCATTTTAGTATTTTAGATAAGTTAATCTAATTACCACAAACATTTCCGCACTCCGTACTGCTAGCCTTTACTACTTTTTTCACCATTCCCTATGTCGTGGGCATGATTCCATCCCTTCTCATAGCATTTCACCATTGCAGATACATTAAAACTGCTCCAAACAGTTTCCAGTTCCCACACGCCACACTGCTCACCTTACTACTTCTTTCACCTCTTCCTACATTGCGGACCTGTTTCCCTCCCTTTCCTTAGCATTTTAGGATTGCAGATACCTTAATTTTAATCGTCATAAACAGTTCCCACACTCTGGACAGCTCGCCTTTATTGCTTCCTTCATCACTTCCTACGTCGCGGACCTGTTTCCCTCCCTTTCCTTAGCATTTTAGGATTGCAGATACCTTAATCTAATCGTCATAAACAGTTCCCACACTCTGGACAGCTCGCCTTTATTGCTTCCTTCACCACTTCCTACGTCGCGGACCTGTTTTCTTCCCTTCCCATAGAATTTTAGGAATACAGATACCTTAATCTAATCGCCATAAACAGTTTCCACACTCCAGACTGCTCGCCTTTACTACTTCCTTCACCACTTCCTACGTCGCGGACCTGTTTTCCTCCCTTCCCATAGAATTTTAGGAATGCAGATACCTTAATCTAATCGTCATAAACAGTTTCCATACTCCAGACTGCTCACCTTTACTACTTCCTTAACCTCTTCATACGTCACGGACCCCAAGCTAGTTTCGTCATTTGATTATATTAATGATCCATACCGTTTCTGTTCTAATATCTGTGGAATAATGCTATCAGCTATTTCTTTATCTACTGCATTCAAAAGTCAACAGCTGATCATATATCTTTGTTTATGTGTCAAATACTGCTTCCATAAGGATTGCATTGAAACTTTGAGACCCAGTGGGGCGGATTCCTGAGAGACTTTTTTAACGCCATATAGATGTGTGCACTCACCCCGATATGGTCTTTATCACCATGCAAAATTTGAAAACGATTGATTCAGCTAGGAGGAGTTTGCGTATTACAAAATGCATAAGAGTCGACGTATAAGAGCTTCGCTCGCTCCGCTCAATAAAAGGTAAAGAGAATTGTGATGATCGTTTATTATGGCCTAATGTTGCAATTACATACCTACATTATAAGGAAAAGTATACTTTAAATCTATGTAAGAGCCCTGCAAAATTTGGTAAAAATAATTGTAAATAAAGCCACATAACTAACCATATGTGTTAAAGAAGAATTCAAATTTCATTGACAAAACGGTACTTTCCTGTTAAAGGAAACATTCATTATTATTGATGATTTTTTTCGATACATCGATATTTTATTTTTTGATCCGATATACCGATATTAATGAACGAGATATCAGCTGACAACTACATTAAGTAAATATTGTTTAGTATTAACAAACAATTTAAAAATATTATACATTGAAATGAAACTGTTCTAAACTAACCTTACCTAACCAACCAAACTTGCTGTAACATTTCCAAATCCCGTTTCCTACAACAAAATTTTGAAATGGTACAGCAAGTTTGGTTAGTTATGTTAGGTTAGTTTAGAACAGTTTTATTTCTGGATCACCTCATGTGGATATTTACAGACGTACCATATCAGTGGCATGGAAGAAATTGACTACTACAAACATTGTTTTGTTTTTTATTATAGATGCATTTGGCCCAGGCTTTTATTTGCATGAGAAAAAACCCAACTAATTATTTTTAAAGCATAAATCTGTTAGAAAAATGGGTTTTACCTAGCAGTCATAGGTAACAACAGATAAATAAATTATTGCTGTTTTTATAAATCATATACTAAAACCAATCAATGAATTGAATTCTTTCAACAACATTTTTGGATAAAATGGACAATGCTATTTCAATATTTTTATGATATTGATTTTCAAGGGATATTTCAATAGTTTTTATTGATTTTGTACATTAACTATAATGAATTATTAATTTATTTTGTTTTCATATTCATGAGTTTAGTATTCATTCTACTTCTGTGTCTTGAAGGCTATTGAATTCTAATTCTTGGAAGTTACACATATCACGTAGTTACGTGGTAGTTACACGTCCTTTGAATTCTAAATTCAGTACCCAAATTAACTCGATGCTAATTTGTAGTCTTCTCTTCTTCTGTTGAATTTAAGTTTTTATTTTGTGTTACTCTGAAAAATCGTCAACAGGCACAGCAAAATATTTATGCTATGTTCTTCATAACATCAAGAATCAAGATCTTTATTGTCATTGACCTTTTACAAGGAATAGACATAGTCAAAAATAGAAAATAAAAACTAAGGCTATAAAATACAGTGGGTTCTAAATTAAAAATTAATATTAACATCAGAAACTAAGTACTCTGTTATACAGTAATATGGATTTTGGATGAGCCACTCAAACATTTTAGACTTAAACCTATTAAAAGGAACCTGTTTTACTGCCAGACCTAATTTGTTAAAAAACCGTATGCAATTTATTTTATGGCAGTTATCTGTTTTGGCCAATCTATGGGCAGGGATATCTAGATTGGATTTGCCTCTTGTATTGTAAGAGTGTATACTCTCTCTACAAGTGAATTGATGAAGATTGGCTTTAGTGTAGAGGAGTATGTGAAAAATATACAAATTTACAACGGTCATAATTTTAAGGTCTGTAAAAAGAAGTCGACAGCTATCCACAGGGCCAGCCCCACAGATTGTTCGTATGACTTTTTTTGTAATAAAAGAATTTCATGGGTGTGGGGGGAGTGTCCCCATAGTATAATCCCGTAAGAAATATGAGATTGAAAAAAACCAAAATAAGTAATCCGAAGGTATTCATTACTAACAATGATCTCTGAGTTTCCAAATTAGATAATTTACTCTGGAAATTTTTTTACAAGTGATTTCTATGTGCTCTTGCCAATTTAATTTTGAATCAATTTGGAATCCTAATAATTTTACAGATTTTAATTCATTGTCAAGTGGGGATAGACTCAAAAGAATTTTCTGTGTTTTTTCTTGATTACACGTCAATTTATTTGAAGAAAACCAATTGAGTGCTGATGTTATTGATTCATTAGTAATTAAATCAAGCTCATGGATATCTCTATTTGTTACAATCAAAGTTGTGTCATCAGCATATACAACAGTGTCTACATCAACATTCCTCGGCAGGTCATTTATCGAGATTAAAAACAAGAAGGGTCCCAAAACCGAGCCCTGTGGAACACCTACTTCAACCAATCTTAAGCTAGACTGACTGCCTCCAACAGATACATACTGCTTTCTATTAGTTAAATAGGATTTTAAAATTTTTAAAGTTTCACCTTTAATACCATAAAATTCAAGTTTTTTGAATAAAATATCAAAAGGTACAGAGTCAAAAGCTTTTGTAAGATCAAATAAAGTTAATGAAACAGTTTCTTTATTTTCAAATGCATTTAAAGATTTATTAATTACTTCTAAGACAGCTGCAGTTGTTGATTTACCCTCTCGAAATCCAAACTGTGAATTTGTCAATAAATTGTTATTTTCAAAATATTCATTCATTTGTTTATGCATGGGACATTCAAAAATTTTGGGAAAGATTGGCACTATTGAAATAGGGTGATAATTACTAGGAAGATTTTTATCACCTTTTTTATATACTGGAATAATTTTAGAAATTTTGAGAAGGTCAGAGAAATAACCAATTTTCAAACATTTACTAATACAAAAAGCCAGAGGCTCACTTATAAAATGAATTATTTGTTTGATGCTATAATTTGAAAACCAGTAATGATCCATAGCTTTTGAATTTGAGAAATTAGCTACAACATTGTTAACCTCTTGCCATGATACCTCCCTCCATTGGAAATGTAATTGTCCTATAGGGGGAGTCCCCAGCAACTCATGCGAAGGTGTGTTGGTGAGAGGGATTTCGTTTTCTAGCTCATTAACACATTCAATAAAATAGTTATTGAGATTGTCAGCATCCAAAACCTCCGACTTAGTTGATGTAGGAGAATATTCATGCGATATAACTTCCCAAGCAGCCTTGCACCTGTTGGGGGCCTTATCAATATATCTTTCAAAAGCTTGCTTTTTGGCTAATTTTATTTCACGATTGTAGGCCTTTTTACAATCAATATAGGTTCTATAGGCATTTTCCAAATTATTTGATTTATGTTTGAGTAAGCTCTTATAAACAGAAAAACAAAGAAGCATTTTTTCCCTAAGTTTCCTTAACTTTTCATTATACCAATTAAGTTTTCCTTTCTTATGTCTATTGTTTTGTTTGCACTTAACTAATGGGGAACTAAAATGCCACAAAGATACTAATCTCTTAAAAAATTCATCAAAAAGTAATTGCTCATTTATTTTACCCATTTTATAGTCCATTATCATTTCCCATTTCTCTTGTACCAATTGATCAACAAAGTGTTTAATATTACTTTCATTTTGCCTTCGCATTATTTGTTTTGTTCCTTCTTTTGAGTTGTTACATTGTTTTATAGTTTTCTGAAAAAAATCTAATATTAAAGGTTCATGGTCTGCAAAACAACCTCCTACTGTATTTATGTTATATAAATCTGATGAAAAGTTTACAATTATATTATCTATACATGATTTTCCTCTTGTAGGTTTTTTATTTGTACAAACTAAATTTAGACTTCGCAACAGATTGGCAAATTCAATAGATGTCTTTTTTTCCATTTTTATCATTTCTATGTTAAAATCACCTGCAATGGCTACAAATTTAAATGACTTTAACAGCTTTTTCACAGCAAGCTCAAAATTTTCCAGAAACAAACTAATATCACCACTATCATCCTCTCATTTCATCAGTGAATGAAATAATATTTTTCTGTTAAGTTGCATCATACTTGCTCTGCTACTTGGATGTTGTTAGCTCAGTAGGTCCTGTCTTGTGAATGGTTGGGTTACAGATTTCTGTTGATAAACTTATTAGTTAGTATGATTTTTTAAATATTTTAAACTCTTAGATGCATTTTCAGGTCAAAAATGTCCTATTTATCTGCCTTTAAATTGGTTGGATGGAATTTGCACAGCAGCTTAGCTTTTTAACAGTCTTGTATTAGTTTTGCTCTTCCTCTGATACAGATGAAACAAGCAATATGATAAGATCATTGTGGTATCCAAAGTAAATATTGTTTTATCATTTTTTACCAGCTGGTGTGAACATTGCTTTTACAAAGTTTAATTTATTGGTTGAAGCTTTGGTTAGTGATAGACATATCCATATGTAACTGATTAAAGAGATTATTTTTTATCAAACTGCAGCTGTTTTGTAAAAGTTTTGTTATTTATAAAAAGGTTCTATAATGTTTGT
This sequence comes from Macrosteles quadrilineatus, assembly GCF_028750875.1. Classification (NCBI taxonomy): domain Eukaryota; kingdom Metazoa; phylum Arthropoda; class Insecta; order Hemiptera; family Cicadellidae; genus Macrosteles; species Macrosteles quadrilineatus. The sequence goes on along the minus strand of NW_026542595.1, from coordinate 44,674,846 downwards.
TTATAAATATTAGTTATGTTTTTAGGTTATATAGTATAAATTTTGTAGTGAAAAATGTTTTAGGCTTGTGATAATAAAGTCACAGTGCAATTTTGCTAACGACTTGGAGGAAACTTTCCCACTTCTTCACATTAAACCAAATATTTTGCGCAAGTATGTGATATGAAGATGTATTTAAGTATTTGCTAAAAATTAACACTGAAATTGATAAGCTTTCTTTGTTTTTGATGTTATAAACAATTTGTGTCTTATCTTGGTGAGATATGACAACTTTACTTAGCTGTAACTAAGTAAAAGCTACATACATACATCCTGTTCCAGTTATAGTTACGATCTGGGTGTTACAGCTATAGTTATAACATGACAAGTAAACAGCCACTTTATTTCAAAAGAAGTAAAGCTGCTAACCAATTAGAGTTAGACTTTGATGTAGAGTCAGAACAAATATTGAGAAAGCATAAGAAAGGATTTGGTAGAAGTATTAAACCTCACAACAAGGAAAGTTCATACAAAAGATCATTTAGTTCCCCATATTACAGGGACAGTTATAAGGAGCACAAGTACAAATACAATGACCTTTCTTTTGAATCAGATTCCTCACATGATACTGAAAAGACACAATATGAATCAGGCTCAGGTAGCAATTCAAACCCTAGTGAAACTGAGTTGATTCCAAAAAAATCATATAAAAAAGAGAGAAACAGCAAAGTAATAAATAAAAAAGAATTAGACACTTTACAATACAATCACAACAAAGCACATAAAAAAAACAATAGTTCCACACAAAAGAGGAAATTTATGATAGAAAACGGAGGATTTATTAATGGAGGAGATTATAATGTTTACATCAGCCCACAACCAATTACCTTACAATATCAGAGCCAAATTGGCCTTAAAAAACCAAAGACTAAGAGTTCAAAGGCCAAAGAAAAAACAGTGTTTAGAATTCCACCGAAGGAATCAAAACCACTAGGAGATTATGAGGTAAAAGACAAAACCATGAAAAACAGTTTACCAAAAACATCATTTGATCAACAGCAACAAGGTGACTCTCCTAAAATCTACTCTGCACTAACAGAGTCCCAACTAAACAATATCCAACAGATTACTGGAGACGTGAGTGCTAATATTGCTAATGGTACAACTCAACTGTTCTACTTGCCAGTCTATGTCCAGAACAACAACAAGATAGGTGTGCTCCCTGGAGCGTTTGCTAACAACACTGATGCAATGGGCAACTCATCATATCTCATGGCAGTCTATCCATCCCTGAGTATGGACCAGAGTAACGTTTTTGAACACAAGACAAATAAATTAAACAATGAAACAAGATGTTCAAAAACAGGACAAACAAATGATTGTATGAATAAACAAAGTACATCAAAAACCAATCAACAGGAGGACGTTAAAGAGAAGTTATATGACTCACGGTTGGAAACAGCAATGTCTGTTAAAAGCTATGAATCCTTAATTGCTGCTCATCCAGTACCAAAATCTACCCCTGCTGGTGCTCTGCTGTCGTTAATAAGGGTCTCCAAGGAATTTAAAAGGAAAAAAAGTAGTATTCCACTAACTGCAATAGAAAATCATGAAGATAAAAGCGAAGCCCATCGTGATGCTAAAAAAACACGTTCTCACTCTATAAAAGACCAGATACTTGAAATAGAGAAAAATAAAATAAAAAATGAAAGAAAAAACACTTTAATGAATACAATTAGTGTGGATGGACAACCATGTAAAAACAAAGCGTCAAAAGAGAAGTGTAAAAATGTACCAAACATGAATTTAAATGTAGAACAGATTGATGATGGGCAAAACATCATTATAAACATAACAAACAACTCACCAGAAAATAACGGTTTGTCAAATAATTCTCAATATAAAAGAGTAAGTCCAATAATGACAGGCAAAGATCAAACAGAAGAAATTAGTTCAACATCTTGTAATACATCAAATAACCTCGGTGATAACTACAATTCTGATGTTTCCCAAAAACAAGAAATGGCCAACAGAAAACCTAGTTTGGTTTCAAGAATTTTCAGTGTAGCTTCACAGGACAAAAAAATCCCAGGAAATTCCCAGATACCGGTTTCAAGTCAAAATAATTTAAACTTGTATCAAAGTTTCACTCCTTCAGAGGAAGTAGAGGAATGTATAACGGGTGAGATAAGTGGAATTATTCACGAAGATTCAGAATTTTATGAAAATAGTTACAGAATGGGAACTGATTATACCACGATGCAGCCACAAGAAGAATTTAAGAACCCATCTCCAAGGCAGAATGATGTGGAAGTATTTTTTGTAGCAAATAACAACAAATATTCAACAGACATATTGGTGGATGATATAAATAAAAATTCAGAGAAAAATATTCAAAACAGAAAAAAGAAAGAATTGTTATCCAACACAAAGAGTAAATTCAAGAGAGAGATATTAAAAAGAGTAAAAATACCAAAAGATAAGAAAGATAAGGGAGAAAGTCAGTCAAACAATAAGGTATGTGAGGAGAATGCAAATGGATCTCAAGAAGTTAGTAAACATATTATGAAAATGCAGACATCGAACATTCCAATAGAGACACAACCTTTTAAGAAGTCTCTAGTACTTAAATATGATGACAATATAAAAGAAGATGAGCTTAAAGCTGTTCCAACATGTTCTAATGATTTACATTTTGAGGATGTAAACAATTTCCAATCTCAACCTGATTTGGACAATTTATCTGCAAATGCGAGGGAGGAAAATCCACCATTAGAAGTCATTTATCCACCCCCTGAAAAAAGTTTGCACTTGCTAAGTGCAAATAATTCTCAGCAATTTGAAATGAACGAATCAGAGAAGACCCTGCTTGAGGAATCTTCTACAGTACTTCAACACTCTCAAACTGTCATAAAAATTGGTTTTCAAGCAGCAACGTACATTTTGGGAGCAACTAGCTTTGACAAACTTATAAATCTGGCTGAAATGTTTTACAGTGAAGATATTTTATAGTTATTGTTTGTACAATAAAAACAATTCTGTTCAAATATGGGCTAATATTTTTTGTCTTATTATTATTGCTGTACGGTATACATAGATTTGATTGTGGGCAAGCGAGCGCCTATAGTTGCCGAGGTGAGACAACCCGAATCAGGGCAAGAGAAGCCGAACGCACTGAGTATACTCTCGCACTCACACTCGCTTGCCTTGTCTCGGTGAAAGTGTACTGGGGGCATAAGGGTTCAAAGGGTCAAGGTTTATGTTAAGTTTAATCAGGACTAAATGTTATATTTCATTAAGTTAGCAGGTAATTTTATTTTATTTCAGTAATCTGAGACAAAGATTTCAGCAAGTGTCATTTACTACCTGCATCTCAACACTACAATAAAAGGCATTGTATAGTTTGTTGATGTACTGACACCAAAGTATGTCTGTACTTTTTGTTTGTACATTCACAAACTACTATACAGTACTTTTATTAGTTTTTGTACTTTTTACAAACCCATTCAATGTATGGATATGAAGACAAAAATAACAGACTGGAGACTTACTATTTAGGTTAAACCATTTTTTTAATTTGTTATAATAAATGGAAATAAACTCTTCTAGGCCTATTATAAAAATGTTTTTCTTAAATAAGGGTAAACTGCTAAATTTAACTTACATTTATTCAACATCTGCACAATTTTAAGGTTTGGATACAGGTGGAGAGTGGATTGAGATGGAGCACAATGCTATGTGTTTCTTTGTTTGCTAGTTACAACTGCCTCAGAATGGTTTTGTTTTATCCATGGTTTTTACCATAAAAATGTTCTGACTCCGGGTCTGTAAGCAGCCTACATAAGTAATAAACAGGTTACATCAGCTGTAACTTATAAGATTGTTATTTTTTTACCAATTAGTTGTTTACAAACTTTTAAAATTGTATCATACTGCAAGTGTTATACTTAAAAATATTTTTGTATTAAAAAATATTAAAATTTTTATGTTTAGTATAAATATTATATGGAGTTATAGATTAAAAGTTACTCCAAGTTGAGAAAATTGTTTAGATCTGACACTTAGAAAAATTTCATTGCCTGGAATAACACCTTGAGTAAGTTATCTGAAGAAATGTATCTGACTTTTTTATGTTCTGTGGTGTCTCATGCTCCTGCCATACTTCTGTACTTCTTAACCACTAGTGATCAGTTAATCAAGCTGGATTAGTTTTTAAAATAGTATTTAGTTCCCTCGCCATACGTCTCTCTTCATATAAAGGTGCATCCAATTGAGGCAAACGTTCGCTAAGAACATTTTAAATATAATTTGTTCGCCAAACTAAAAAGAGATATACTGGTACACTGAACATATATTTAAGTTGTTCGATGGGCTGCACTTTACTTTACGTCCTACACTCATTCGAATGAAAATAATATCGATCGATATATCGATTATTCAATAAGTTATATCATTTGGTTAGTTAGGTAAGGTTAACCTAACCTAACTAACCAACCAATATATCGAATGAAACAATCGAATAATCGATATTTTCATTCGAATGAGTGTAGGACGTAAAGTAAAGTGCAGCCGTTCGACGTACAATATAATTATGATAATCGCTCTAAGCTCAGTATAAACTTTGACTGTATAGTGTATAGATAAATAATTTTTCATTTAATTTCATTTATCATATTTAGGTTTTTTGTTAGTGAAGATTGATGTGCGTAGGCGTCAGCATTTACTTTTGTCTACTGATGTTTCTAGTGCATATTACTTATCAGCTAACAACAGTGTTGTCGCTGGTAACAGAGACAGTTATTAAGAAGACAACACGAATATAGTGGGCAGTACTTCAGAGCAGACTTGATAGCTGGTTGCTTGCTCTCCAACTTTACTCGCATGTCAAACTCTGATTTTGAAATGCTGGTATAGATAGGTCCTAAAATTTCAAAAAAGAATACACATTTTTGTGAATCAATGAATCAATAAGTTTGAAAGCTCAATTAGCAGTTATCTTAAGGTTATATCAGGGGTGCCCATCCCCCCTAGACTCATGACGCAACCCCCCCCCCCTTCCAATTGAGCAACAGCCCCCCCTCATAAATGGAGAAAGATTATTCCCCGCCCAGCATTATTTGTAAAACTAAAAGAAGTTTTATACTTTTTTTAGATATTGAAAATTCAAATGAGATATTAAAATAAAATAGGTATCAAATGTCAAATTCAAACCTAGTTAATCTATATAAATAAAGATGTTGTTTTGTCTGTACATTGCTCAGAATTATACATATTTTGGGTTATTTTTACGTTCTATACATTGAAGAAGTTGAAACATGTCTTATCTCAATTTATGTCCGTCTGTCACGGCCCAGAAGGCATTTTACGCAGCCTATTCTAAAGAAAACTAGAGTACTGATTATGATTCTAATGGTTTAATTGTATTCACACTTCACAGGATTGGCGAGAGTGTCCTTAGCCATTAAAATATGGCCTCACTATTTTGGAAATAAAATAACAGACTATCAAAAACACAGTTTTGTGTGATTTTTCAAGTTTTTTTCTCCATGTTTACTACATACGTCATTTATGAAATGCTAATAATCTGTTAAGAGAACACGTCATATATGAAATTACGAACAGCTGTTTTGATAAAGATTCCTTTTTCTAGATGTCACTGATATGTTTACATAAATGTTGTTTACGAATACTGTGTAGGCCCCACGGGAGACGGACAGCGTCCCAGATCTTTGTTTGAGTTAATCCCCTGATTTATGGCCTCTTTGGCCTGAGGGTAGTGGTCACCAGTGGAGGGGTGGGGAATCGAGAATTCTGAATCCTACCGGAGGCGTTAACTTTTTGTCAAAGATTTCGCTTAGAATGTGATTACTTCTTAACTGTACATCTTTTGTTATAATTTATAACTTTATGACCAAAACTATTTTTCGATTATTAACCATTATTCGATTTTTTAGTTATCAGCAAGTTTGGTTGGTTTGGTAAGGTTATGATAGTTTAATTTTATAATTAAAAAATTATAAAATTAAATGTTAGGCATTTGTAGTTTTATGTTATGAACAGAACTATTTTTTATTAGTAAACCTTCATTCGATTTTTCATTATCAGCAAGTTCGGTTAGGTTATGACAGTTGAATTAAATTTAAATTTAACCTACAAACGATACGTTTTGACAGCGACGGTGATAGAGCTAACAATTTGCCGCGAACAGTTCGGCTATGCATGGTATGATGTGGAAGCGTTCGACACCAACCTAAAACTGACAGGTCAACCGACCGTGATTAAGAGGATTACAGCCTCGGTCATGTGCCTACACCCAGGCCCCACGATTGTAGGCCCTAACCAATTCGATCACGTTTGTAACCATTTCCGATCACGTTTGTAAACAAATCCAAAACCAAGTGAGATTAATAACCGTGTGACTTTGGCTCACATAACAGGTTTGATTTATCACGGGTAATATGCAACTGTAAATTAAATTAAATGACTAGCCATATCATCTAGGTCGGGAACCGGAGATTCTGTGTGTATCAAGTTGTACTTGAATTTTGATTACCGGGGAAAGACCGTGAATCAATGTTGTACAGGACTGGAAAACTTATCTTTCTATATAAATGAAATTAGAGTTTTATAAGTCACCTCAATTTAAGGAATGTATTATTGCCAGAATATAGCGTTCGTAACCTCTGCTTAACGAATTGTCAGCGTCTATCTCTTGATTTAACGACCCCCTATCCCTCCCTTTTGAAACATCACAGCTCCTTTGATGAAAATGAAAAGGAAACAACGCTTGCGCCAACAATCGTCTGCTCAGTCTGTCTGCTGTGCGCTATGTTACAACAGATTTGAGATACAACGGCTGGGGAATCAAGGCTCTGATTGGGCAACGAGTAGGCTTAAATAATGGCGACTTGTTGAATTTGTGTATGAATTGAAGAGAAACCTAATAAATGACAGAAGAACAAAGAAAAAGAATAACAAGATTGTTCTTATTACATTCTTTTTTAAGAGTATTTTTACTATCTCTAAATATAATTTTAAACTTTTTTAATACTTATCTATCAATTCCTATGTTGTGATACAGCACCTACCGGTAGCCTATCTGTCTATCATGAGCAGTAGCTAATAACACTTTCTAAGGTTTAATATTTAGGCCTACGTTATTTATAGCAATTCAGTGTTTGGCTAGTTATTAGTTGAGTTTGAGTTAGCTATAATTTTAAACGTTGCCGTTTGTACAACTGAACCAAGATAAATAATTTGAAATGTCATAATTGCACAATAATAATGATTGTGTAATATTGAATTTCGTTTATAAAAATGCAAATCATGACGTTAAAGGCTGTTTACAGAGTTTTTAATTTTGTTTGGTTTGTCATCTGTTTCTATACTGTATGGGATTAACCACATTTTTTATTACCTCCCCCCCCCCACTAGCTCAGGTAATCGAGTATCTATAATATATACACAATAGTGTAAAGTATTGTAGCCTGTGCTACTTGATTGTATTTTAATGAGCTTTATGTAAACAAACACAGCGTTCTGTGCTGAGTCGCGGTGTAGCTGGACCTGTCTGTACCACACGTTATCTTTATCTATCTCAGCAGTTAAGCTATTCCGTGCCCTCCCTCCTAGATCTCACGTCTGTCTAATCTTGAATAATAACTTCCTACACGAATCCTAAACTATCCTAAAATCCTATTTTAACTACTTGAATTCAATAATATAACTATTGACATTAATTAATCCACTTTCTATCTGGTGACTTGTAAAATATTTTTGATTGTCGTCACGTTGAACCCTGTTGCAATCAACTTTAGCCACACCCCCCCCCCCCAAAATTTCAATGACGCAGTCTGCGTCACAGCCCCCCCTTGTGGGCACCCCTGGTTATATGTTGAGAACCTGGTAGGGTTTTTGCGGTGCCTTTCATAATTGTAGAGGATGACGCTTTAGTGATTCATGAAAACATAATGAAACCCTACCCTGGGCCACATAATAAAGGCGGCAAGAAAAGAATTTTCAATTAGCCTACTTATCAGGAAGACGTACGAAAAAAAAAATTTTCTCTTTCCTATTCGGTGCTAAAAAATTTTAGATTTTTTTCTTATGAAATCCAAACCAGCCCCAATTCCTCTAGTGATTCTCTTAAGCTGTCATTAAGTCTATTTTGTAGTTTACTTCTCATGGGTTCCACAGAATGCTGTGTTGTTCATACAACTTAATTTAAAGTAACAATGTTTTACTTGATCCAAAACTGGTCTTTATTCATCATTATAATGATACAAAATTACAAACACCACACAAACTTTCACAGTATACACATAAAAACAGGCTGCACATAAAAATGGGTCACAATAGAAAGGGCTGCTTTCAACGAACTTGACAAAAGTTTGCTTATAGAGTTCAGAACAAAAATGTGCAATACGCATTTAGGCTAAACAAAAATGTTGATGCGCTACCCCCGAGGCTTCTACACCAAGCGATCATATAACGTATGCTGATGAACAGGGAAATGTTCGTCCTAGGTGTGGACGCACCTTAAGCAGGGATACAAGTTCCCTTATTCTGTTTGCTGTCTAAGCCGACATACACAGATAATATGATAGAAATAAGTATTCAAATTGATATAGTGAAGATTGTGAAGACCTTTCTAAAGAGTTTTCTGAAAACATAAAGGGGAGCAAAGTTAATTTTACTGTTGAATTTGGGTAAACAGTCTAGAAAACTGAGAATTAAATCACAGCAATAGATAAGCTTGGGCTCTAAGATTTGGTCAGATTCTGTAATGCAGGAACTTGCTTATATATGTCCTCTAGAAAGAATAAATGACCTCCCAATACTAGCAGTTGCTTCAGGTACGTACACGTGGTAAAAATTGATAGTTATTCTTATTGTATTGAAACAATAAATTTGTATTATTCTTACAGTGTGATGTTATAGTATATTACGTTACTAGTCCTGAAAATAAGTGTTTACCGGACGAGTGTGGTCGTTCCCGTGCGAGACGAAGTCGAGTACGGGATTACCATACGAGTCCGGTACACACATTTTGGACGAGTTACGTACGATAGTTTACGCAATACTACTAAATCCGTACAAATCCTTATATATTTCCACCAACTAAAGGACTAAAAATCACTAGTCATAACCTCTAAGAGAGGTTATGTTTTTGTTTATAACCACTCACTGCCACCTAAATACAGTATAATCAGCTGATTGGTGTCCGGCAAAACTCATTGCAGCACAGTAGTACGCAATGAAACCCCATTTGAATAAGCTGGCGGCAAACAGCTGTTTTCTGGACTAAATCCTTGCATGGGAAGTTTGTCAAAATAATGTAGTGTGGCGTAAAATTATTTTTGATGGATTGTTTCAGATGACACCATTCTATGCTTGAAGCTGTTGATCAAAGTTATTTTATTGTATTCTGTATTATATTGTATTCCAGATATACATTTATCAGGGTGACTGATTTTGTATCCTGGAGTCATTTCAAGAACATGTCCTACCGAAAAGAGCCCAAGTATCACAAAAAAAGTAGTCCATATTATAGGCCTAAATATGACATATATTCTGAATCAGAAACATCACTGGTGTCATCAACGTGGGAATTTTCTAAGAATTCCAAGAATTCAAAACATGTAAAATTTGACAAGGAATATGATTATTCCTCACATGATGATTTTTATAATGGAAGAACTAAGGATGTATACAGTTATCCTTATCTTTATGGCTCCAGTAATTTATATGAAGCGGAAAAAGAGTATTACAAGTATGATTCAGATGACAGTGAATACAGCCAATATCAGCAATCTCCACGACGTACGAGATACCCAGATACAGACTCGGCATACACTATAGGAGAATCTGGTTATAACCGTAGCAGCTTTGATTACCTGCCAAAACAAAGACAAAGCCACAATCGTAAATTCAAATCAAATAATAGAGCTCCAAAAAAGCCAACAGATATTGGGACCAGTTCCTTTGATGGTAGCCTTAAGGTTTATTATGCTCAGCAACCAAAAAAACATAAACCATTTAGTATCAAACATCAACATTATCACAATTTAACTAACCCATCAGAGCCAGAGACTTTGCTGGAGGAGTCAGTGACAGACACAGAGGGTGAAAACCAGAAACCTACAGATATTAAAGTCAATCAACCAAAGTACCAAATATATTCAACAAACACAACTGAGGTTGTCACTTCTGGACCATTCAACAAAGAATCGCCAAATGAGACTATAGAAAAGCTGATCTCAGTAACCGACTATGATAAAATCCCAATACTGGCATTTAAAAATCAAACCGGGATTACTTCAGTCCAAAAATCCATGTCTAGAGTGGTTTACTTACCAGTCATTGTAATGGAAAACAAGAATAATGTGTTGGATTCTAAAAATATTAACAATGAGTTATTTGACGATACAAATATTGACAAGTTATTAAACCCCGTGGAGAGTGTAAAGGTATACTCTGTAAATGCAGGAGGCAAAAGTATCTTTGAAAATGTAACTCAGGAAAGTATCAATAACCCACAGCGCTCCAGTAATATTAATGAAAATAGGCAGCTAAGGTCATCAGTATTAAAGGCAGAAAGTGTGTTGTCAGATTTAAACCACATGCCAAACAGCGTAGACAGTGAATCTGAGATAACCAAAGTTTCAAAAAAGCCTAAATCAAAATGTTCATATACTTATTTGCCTTCAATATTAAGAATGCCCGGAACTAGAAAAAGTGAAATTTCAACTAATATGACATCAAATCCAAACCAAATTAGAAGTAACCATTCAATCGCAAGTGTTAGTTCCTCAAAACCAATACCCAAGGAGAGAAAGAGTGTTAAAAATGATAAAAAGTCATCAATAATGTCTAGAGGAAAAGCACAAGAGCCTGAAGAATTAAAAGGTGAAACAAGTAGTACTTTTGATGAAGTGAGAGAAAAACAGAAAAACTCAAGAACTAAATCAGTAAGTAATAATAAATCTCAAATGTCGTTTAGATCTATATCATCAATGTTTAAAAAAAACAAAATTAGTGACAAAAATGTTGGGAACAGTAACTATTCAAAAGTAGGAATTCCAATAACTGAATCAGCAATGAATGTTCATAACAGTTTTTCTTGCTACAATGAAGCTCCGAACAAACAGTTGGGAATGAATAAAGAAAACTCAAAAGACACAAAACCCTTAGAGGAATCTAATAGGCCTATCTCTTTTAAAGAGAGTGCAATCAGTAAATCGGTAAATAATGAAATTAAAAATGATAATATAGATAACACCTGTTTTAAAAGTCAAGGGCCTGACACAGAAAAAATAGTGCTGGGTAATATTCCAAGTATTGTAAGAGAAAGCAAAACAATTAAAGGAACAAATGTTCCTCAACGACAGAGTTTGATGCAACCTGAAGAGATCAAAAATGAAATGAAAAGAGATAATACTGGAAGCAGACAGTCGGTACAAAACCAAACATTACAGAGTAGCAAAAGAAGCTTAGTAAAAGGAACTGAAACAGGTAGAGAACAACGTTTAAGTGTAGCAAAGAATGAAAACAACACCATACTAATCAACCAAGATAATAAGAGAAATAGCAATTTAAAAATTCCACTCTCAGATACAAATGTTACTGAAAAGGGCACTGAAAATGATACAGGGGGAAACAAATCATTGATGGTGAGGCAGAGTGTAATTCAATGGAAAAGTAAGGTTAATGAAAATCTAAGTAGAGACCAGATGGATATCAATAAAAGTACTCTTAAAGGAACTGGTGGTGTTTCAGAGGAAATCAAAAACACAGAACAAAGGAAAAGTCAGCTGTTCAAACTTCAAAGTAAAGAGGAAACTAATATAGACAAGGATAAACCTGTAAGAGATATATCAGGTGCAAGGGGTAGCCAAGTGCAACGCAAAGCTAATGAAGGATCAAAAATAAGTAGAGTATTCCCAAATACTCCACAAGAAGAACTAATAGTTACACAAAATAATGAGATAGGAACCAATTTCAACAGTCCAAATAAAAGTGCTGTGTCAGAAAATAGGCAGGAAGAGACAAGCACGATTAATAGAAAACTATTTAAAGAATCCTTGAAGGATAAAAAGAGTTTGATCAGCAGAACGGAAGACAAAAACCTTCTAGAAGATGTACAGAACATGCCAAAAAGTACAACTATGGAAAGAAGTTCTGTCTTTAAAAGGTTTGATAAAAAAAGCTTGGCACAAGGCAGTTTGTATAAACCTATTAGTGAACTAAAACGTGATCATGAAACTGTTCAAAACGTGGTACAAGACAAAAAGTCTAGTGTTAAGGTCAAAAAAGAAATTCCTACAAACCAAAAAAACAGCACAAGAGAATCTAGCAATATATGTACAAGAAAACTATCCGAGAGAGATCCCAGTAACAGAAACAGTCAGAATAGAAGAAGCGTATCACAATTAGTTGGAGCCTCAAAGGTGAAAGCTGTTTCAAAACAACCAAAAGAAGCTGAATCGCATGTTTCCGGCTACTCCTCAATTCAAGTTTTTGGTTATGATATATCTAATTTCATCATTTGTTGTTTCCAAATATCACAGTTCATTTTAGGTGTATCCACCTATGACAAAGTTATAGAAGTTTTGGGAAACTTTAAGTGAATAATTAGTTAGCCTTACAGCGACACTAATGTTCTATCGGCTCTAATCAATGTATTCTGTGGTTGATGGACATAAAATATTTTTTTTGAAAGAAAATGGTTATTATTTTCCAAACTACACGGTAAGCGGCTAGTTTATGTGACAATAAAAATAGTTAATCATTGTAACTATATAGTGTTTGATTGCATCCCTTGAATGGTTGCCAATAGAAAAGCAGTATTAGCTTTAGTGATCATAAATTTAGCAAAGTGTGCATTTATTTATCATAACGTCATAATGAATATAATCCATGATCCCAGAACTATCACAATCATCTCTCCCTATCACGGCAAGATTTTGAACATCTCCTGCAATCGTGACAACATCATCATCGTCTAATGTGATCATAGCATAATGATAAACAAATCATGCGATTGCAAAGTCATCATGATTGTCTCCTGCGATTGCAGTACAATCTTGACTGTCCCATGTAATTGTTAAGACATCATTATTGTATCCCACAATTGCAGCAAAAATATGGCATGGTAACCAAAAAATCTAGCCCACACCATAGATACATATGTACTCCCTTAGTAGATTTGTCATCCTTATGGAACAGCTGAAGCCAATTTTATTGTTAGTTATGTACATCCAACTGTAGAGGTCAGGTCGTGTTTTGTTTACAATTTGTTTCTTGTAATTTCAGTCATTTAAAACCCCATTTAACCAAATAAAACGATATAATCATAAACAATAACTGGTCTCCTAGTTATATAACCACATAGTAAAGCACAAATCATGAAAATAATCCTAAAATGATAGAAACAAAATTTTGTCTACCCCAGCGATCAGTGTGGACGTACATGAACTAGACACGAAAAAAAAGCTTCAAAATTTGCAATGGGATGAGGAGTCTACTTGTATTGCTTAGTCTATGCCAACACTTTTCAACAATTCTCGGTATTAGGGGTTTTTTTTAACTTCTTTAAAAACTGGCTGTCGCGGAGTTATTAGTTTGTTCTAATTTAAGTAAATATATAAATGTGGAAGTGTGAAAGAAGTTTTATTTTTGACAATTAAAGTATTTCAGTTTCAGTTAACATTATCTTTTTGCAAATAATTCAATAGTCCAACTCACTTTATTTTCTTTTTATAATCACAACATATGGTATTAATAACATATGTTAAAAACAGTCTTTTTGGTACTGTTATGGCTTTGCCACACTCGCCATCCCTGGAACTTACAGGAACTGTATGTCTATACCACCTGTCTTCTTCTACACTCCATGGAACAACTACAGAGTCAGCTCTTAAGATTTGAACTGAGGTGAAATAATGAAGCAGCAATTCTACTGACAGTGTTGATCACTATTTCTTATCTTCACCTATCCTAGATTGTTAATCTATTGATTAAATATGTAACTTAATTTACAAAAAGTTTGATTGAAGTAAATCATTGAAGTTGTTTACCTTGATCCTTGAAGCCTTGACTTTGAACTTGAGTAGTAGATCCACCATCTTGTAGTTGCCCAGGAGACATGCTAGGTACAGCACATTCTGACCTGTCACATCCTTCATGTTGAGGTCAAAAGCCAGCTGATACTCCCAATCTCCATCCCTGTAACACACAAACCATTAGTTATTTTCATATTCATATGTTGTTGATACTACTAGTTCAATAACAAAATTGTTTTGATATTGCACTTAATAAAAGAATTTACTTTAGACAATGAAAGAAATCAAAGGTTTTTAGGGAAACGATCAGATTAACGTCTAGTACAGTTATAAATAAATATATTTTTTATGTACTATTTTTTTACATTTTAAGATATTATGATACTTCAGCAAAAAATAGTAAAATATGACTTTTGGGGAATCTCTTTTGACATAAGATAGTTATAGCCATTATAATTAATTTGCATTTATGTAATGCAGAAAACCTTGCTTACTAAAACTACATATCAAGATTTTTTCATGAGTTAACAGCACAGCACTCCAAGCAGTGGCGTAAGTACAATGAGTGGAGACCCCCACAGGACATGTGTAAAACGTCCCCACTTATGTTTTATTCGTTTATCTCAGCAAAAGCCGTGATCGCGGAAAAATCCAAAAAATCTCGCGAATGTTTTTCATCACCTCCATAGTTTTCCATACATTGGTGATGAAAACATCGTCATCGTTTTCCGTGATTGTGGCCGAATCTTAAATATCTCCTGCGTTCATGTAGACTTGCGGCAAAATCATGCATTATTCTTTGGTCTTGAAGACACCATCTTCGTCTCCTGCGGTCATGGAAACAATGTCATCTTTTTCCGTGATTGCAGCAAAATCCTGAATTTATTCTTTGGTTTTGTAGACATCATGTTCGTCTCCCACGGTCAAGAAAACAACGTAATTTTTTTCAGTGGTTGCGTCAAAATCATAAATTAATTCTTTGATCTTGCAAGACATTATCTTCCTCTACCGCGGTCACGAAAACAATCTCACCTTTTTACCGATTGAGGTGGGCGGTGAGAATTGGACCTAAGCTAAGCGCTCCCCCCCTCTGCACTGCGGGGGTTGCAAGGGTTATTATTTATGCCACTGACTCCAAGCAAACCCAATTTTTAAGTGCTTGAAATTTTGATCAGTCAATACGTTATGTCAAAAAATAGAAATTCAACATTCTATTTTTAATGTTAGTAAGTGATGAGTGTATAGCATATACCTGTTGAGTCATTGTGACTGATTTAACACAACATTGTGTCATATGTAGTGGCGGAAAGTTGAATAAATGGAATGGGACAGAAACCATACAAAACTTATCCACAACACGCTTACTGGTGGTAACACACTTTTTCCTAATTTCCGGATACATTATTAACATCACAAGAACAGCTCAAAATGACATAATGATCATGACACTTTTGCATAGGTACCCATTATCAGTGTTTTAAAGGCAAGTCTAGTATGAAAAACACACAAAACCAAAAGACAACCAGCTGTTAGCAGAGTTAACCAAACCCCAAAATGCAAGTGATCAAACCACCTCAACAGCTGGAAGTCATTTTGAATTGCTGCCCAGATACTGAGCCATGAAGTCTCCATGTCACTAGAATGATAAGCTCGAACCCTTCAACATAAATTCAACCAAAAACTGAATTCCCAATTCAAGAAAAAAACTTACTAATGACTACACACTTAGGTTATTTAAAAAAAAGAAGATGTTTCTAAAGAAAATAAAGCCATTTTTGTTTGGTAGGTATGTGTTCTACGAGATATGACCAAGACATCTTTTAACCTCTTTAAACTAAACCTCTTTAAAATATACAAGATTGACTTTGAAAGGGTTACACTGATTTTCCTTTAATGTATTGTGATTACCAGGCTTTGACTGTGATTGCAAAACTGTCTGAATTTTTAAATTTTTGCCCAGAAAATTTTGACATGCAGTATAGCCATCATAAAACCCCTATACATATACAACCTGGTTGTGATATTTTTAATACTTTTAAAGGGGTCTGACTTAGGGGAGTTACGAATGAGGCATTAGTTCAAAATTCCTCCGTGAACAGCGCTGTAGTAGAGAGTACTTTGGCAAAGAAGGTTTACTAATCGCAAAAATAGTTCTGTTCATAAAATAAAATTATAAATGCCTCAAATTCAATTTTATTATTTTTTAATTATAAAATTAAACTATCATAACCTAACCGAACTAACCAAACTTGCTGATAATGAAATAATATAACAAAAGTTTATTAATAGAAAAAATAATTCTGTTTATTAAATAAAACTAGAAATTGCTCTATTAAAATTTTATAATGACTTAATAATAAAATTAAACTGTCATAACCGAACCAAACCAACCAAACTTGCTGATAATAAAAAAATCTTGGACAAAAAGTTAATGCCACGAGTGGGATTTGAACCCGGGACCTTCAGCATATCAGCCCGGCACGCTAACCATAAGACCACCGAAGCCGATGACTACTGATCGTTTTGTTACGGTAATGGCGTTCCCTCAGCTAATAAGAAGCCCACAGCTGTCATCGTAGCCTCTTCTATACCTCCCCTGAGTAAATGCCCTTTTAAAGCATGTTTAAAAAATCCTTGAAGCAATTTTTTTACTAATCAAATCAATATTTCTATTTTTTGAACAATTTTTTACTTGTTTATAAACAATGCTGTATATTCCATCTTAGTGTTCCTGGCATTAAAAATCAATTATATTATCTTATACGTACAAGGGCTGTCTAGAAAACAGAAGTTTCATGTGTGCGCCGCTAGAGACATTGCTACCATCGTCATCTTAGCATCAGAGCTTTTCCACACTCAGTATGCATCCAGCCATTGGAGCATGCGAATAATATCTTTCCTGTAGTGGAGTGTTAAAATTAGCACTGTCATTACAAATCCCACGAGTTGTGCAGCATGCTCTGTGATCAGTTTTTTTTAGGAAAAAAACCAAAAGCAAATTGAAATTTATCGCCATGTATAAGGCGATGTGTTTACTGCACTAGAGTGACGAGTGAAGACTGTGTGGGGTGACAATGGAGCATTAACTTAAAAAATATCTGAACAAATGTTACGATCAGGACCACAATGTTAGGCCTAGTCTAGTGGCTGTTTAACTAGTAGGGAAACAACGAAATCTGTGACAATTGCTGGTTCACAATTATGGAAATCGTTCTCCAAATTTCACATAGTTTGGTTCATAAAATAGCATAAAAAACATGGTACCACAAATTTTCTGCCCTCTAGTTTTTTACAGATAATCGCAAAAACTGAGACTTGCTCCAGCACCAACGTTCCTGGAAAACTACAAGTACGATTGCTCACTTGGCCTTCATCCATCGCTCTTTTGCCATAAAAACCCCAAACCTGGTAATACATTTCAATTGACATATGAATTGGTGCAAACAAAAATCTGATCACAGAGCCCACTTCACAAATAGCAGAACCGTGCAATGATAGCACTCATTTTAAAGCTCCATTGCAGACAAAAAACTAGAGATATAGTGACAAAAATAATAGGTTACAAACCTGTCAATCAATCCTAATTTGTTGTGGATTGCTAGTTTCAGGGTTAAAACCCTGTTTTCAAATCCTTTTTTTTTTGACAATTGTCAAGCCAGAAACTAGTCGTCCTGTCAAATTAGGATTGATTGACAACAGGTTAGTAACCTATGATTGTTGTCATTTAACCAATCCTGGAGGCAAATTATGAATAAAATAGAGATGGAATATTCACTTTAATGTAGCAGGATGTAAACAAAGTGTAGGAATGCTCTGATAATAGTTTTCAATTATTTTTTGAGGCACTATATTTTATCTATTTTATGTCAACACTTTAAAGAGAATTATGCGATTAATAGCCACATCATTATCCAGACATAACAGGATATGTTAGGTCTTGACTGCCTCATCTACAACATCTGGTTTATTACCTGTATGTGGAGAGTAGCTGTGGTGGATAGTTGAACTTGAGTAGCAGCTCCATGATATGTACATGGTTGTTGATACAAGCTGCATGGATAGGCAGCCACTTCTCTACTGTGTACAGCTGCACAAGCTGGGGAAACCTCTGTGTACAACATAAAAGGTCAGTATCTACAGTGTAAAGAGATGCTATACGTTATCAAATTTGTATTACAGTACTTTGATAATAATGAATTATTTGGTTACCGCCATAGAAGAATTAAGTTTAGAATTTTTCTGCCAATGCAGAACAGTAGAGGTTTGCTAAGGCCGGGGCCACACTCGTCTTATCTCGCTGAATTTTTTCCACGGGCGTTACCCGTGGGTTTGAGAGATACATTACGGTATATGGGGCAGGCCACACTAGAGTAAAAACGTCCGTGAACGCGTTTGTCAGTCTCACTGGTTTTACCAGCGAGACTGACAAACGGAATTGCACGTGTATTCTCTACTAACATCCCACGGGCGTTGCACGTAAAACTAGTCGCGGGGCATTGCGGCTTATGGGAGTGAACACACTCATCTTATCTCGCTGAACTTTTTCCACGGACGTTTCTAGTTTTAACCTGTATAGAGAGCGTGGAAGGGGGGGGAGTGCGTATTACGGACACGGACGATTTTTATTGCCAGTGTGGCATGCTCTATCAGTCTCGCTGGTTTGCTCGAAAAACCTATCTCGTAAGACGAGTGTGGCCACGGGCAAACTGTTTCACAGGCGTTGCACGTGAAAACGGAAAAAACAGTCTCGCTGGTTGAAAATTACAAGTGTGGCCCCGGCCTAACTCAGTACGTCCACAAATTTAGCATGGATTACTGAGTGTAGCTGAAAATAGCTGTTATTCCAAGGATTGTGGGAATACTGTTTTCAAAAGTCGTACAGACTTGTTCAGGTACCAGCCCATTTTTGTGTGTACTCTAAGATTTGTACCCTATCTTAGCTAATTGAACTCAAACTCAACTAAACACGATCAAAAGCCATATAAAATAGAACCTTTACATTACTTTAGGGTTTTGAATGTGCTGAAGTTTGAAGTTTGAATGATACTGAATTAGCACTGTACCAGAAATAAACTTCAAAGTTAAATTTAAATTTGCATAGTTTACTGAGATTACTAAGTTCAAGTGATTTCATTGGCTTTTGTATTTATCATTTGGTGAGTTGGTTGATATTGGTAAACCCGACATAAAACTAGTCTACTCCAATTTTTTTAAGGAGGAACATAATACTGGTTAGCTATAGACAAATTCAATTTTAATATTTTTTCTGAACAAGAGACAATAGACATAGAAGCTGACAGCAATAAAGCAGATTTTTACTGCTTCTATTAACAAATCTTTTTCAATACATGTTTTCCCCCTTAACTCTCTAGATTTGTATTAACAGAAGTTAAAAGTGTTGTTAAGTTAACCTGCATTCTTTTAAATAGGACGTAGCTATATCTGCAAATTTTACAAAGTTGACCATGAAACTTCCGTAATCACTTACACTATTCTAGGTAGTCAAGACTGACTAAATACAGGGAAGTGTAGTTTACAACAGTCTATCATTCACAACTGAATGCAGCTAATTGGAACAGAGAGTGTAGGCTACAGGGCGGAACTGTATATTTAGATAAGGCTATTAACATTTATGACCGAGAGAAAAGAAATTCTTTATGGAAGAATGAGCCAGAATGTCTAATAGGTTTTCTACTTCCTCTCTCCATAATAATATGCAAATGCTGATTACACAATAGAAAATATGTGAAAGTATATCTACTTTACCACAGAAAACGTACTACTATAACCCAGAATGCCAACCGCATGGTAAAAAGCATTAAGCGGCAGGGCCGGATCTAGACAATTTTTGAGTGGGGGCAAACTAAAATTTGCCGCCCCTCCCCCCCCTTCACCCACAACAAAAAATCCCTCACAAATTAAACAAAAATGGAGGGTAAAGTGGAATAGGTAGATATAACGAATTCCTTGACATAACGAATTTTTTTAAATCCCCTAGAACTCTCCATAAGACACAATGTATATTTTACCTCTACATAACGAACAAACTATAACAACGACCTTGATTTAACGAATTTTTCGTGATTTCGGCTAAAATAAGACACCTCAATATAACAAATTTATCATTGTCAGAACCTCTACATTGCGAATTTAACCTCTGCATAACAAATTGTCTACGTCTTTCCCTCGATATAACAAATCCCCCACCCAATTATTGTTTTGGGAAAATCTGTTTCTTTATCAAATGAAATGGAAAGGTCACGTCATCGCTTGCGCTAACATTCGTCTGCTCCGTTTTACATCTTTGTCTGCTGTCTCTGCGCGCGCTATGTTGCAATTGAGAACTGATTTCATTCACTGAGGACTGATGACGACGTAATGTTTAGTAAGCTGTGATTGGGCAATATGGGATAACTATGGTGAATTGTACAATTTTTTTGATAAAGAAAAACCTAAGAAAGAATATAAAAACAAAACCAAAGAGAAAGAATAACAACATCGTTTTTTTAACATTCCTTTTACGAGTATTTTTACTATCCTTAAGTTGGCTATGATTATACACTTTTATAATGACTTATCTAATAATTTATTGTTTTCAATACGATTTGTTTCAACTAGCATTAGCAACACCAATGCTATAGTTAATGATTATTATTGACATTCCTCTGTTGTGATAAATCAGTACTGTACTGTAAGTAGCCTACCGGCCTATCGCGGGCAGTAGCTTACAAAACTTTCTACTGTTTTGTTTTGTTCTTTACATAATTTATGACTACGCAATACAGTGTTTGGCTAGGTTTTAGGAGGGTTAGAAACAAGCTGTGATTTTAAACTTATAGTTTTTAACCTGTACCAAGGTCAATGCCATTGTCATGATTGCGCAATATTCAAGATCCCTCCCCTTTATTATGCCGGATAATTTAGGTTCTACTGTACAATGTAAACACTGTACTGTAAAGTATTGTAGCCCATGCTACTTTAATTGTACTGTATTTTAATGAGGTCAAGTCCCGACCTATATTGATCGACGCTGGTTCTGAACCTCGACTTAGCGAAATTCCTGCAAACCTAACCTCTATATAACGAACCACGGCAGTGAGGCAGGGCGGCATGGCGCCTTGACAGGGATGGCGATCAGCTGAAATTATAAACAAACTTTTCTGTGCTGCTAACTATGCTATTAGGGCTCTCAGTGTTTTCTACTCCGTTGCAATTTATATTGATTTCTATTGTAAAATTATTGTTTGTTTATTACGTTATGCAGTTTTGAAATTACTTAATTGACGTTCCTTATGACGTTCGGCTCATTAAAAACTTTTTACAAACTGTATTAAACAAATTTACTGCAACCAGAAATTTGCCACCCCTCAACCCTGCCGCCCGGGGCAACCGCCCCCTCTGCCCCCCCCCCTTGTTCCGGCCCTGTTAAGCGGTTTGAGAGAGCTTTGCCTGTCAATCCGTAGGCAGCGCCACCAGCGTTGCCATGCTATTGCATAGCAACGCTGGTGGCGCTGCCTACGGATTGACAGGCAAAGCTCTCTCAAAACACTTAATGCTTTTTACTATGCGGTTGGCATTCTGGGTTATAGTAGTACGTTTTCTGTGACTTTACTGATATTTTTTACTTCACTTTTATAAGTCATAAGTAATTTATAAGTCTTATAATTTATTAGTAAGTACCATTCATTTGCACCTAAAATTTAATCATTACAAAGGTGACACAAACAGGTACATCGTCAAAAACTCATTGAGGACACAAATAAAAATTCAAAACAGTAAACATGTTGAATTAAAGTCTACAAAATTATCAAATAAACATAACTACTTAAAAAATTGAAGATAGCCTACATACTCTAACGTGATGAAGATAGCCTACATAAAAAAAACTGTCGGAAATTATATGAATTAATAAAAACATATAAATTGTCCTTTGAAAAATCCTCCAAAGTATAGCACCCTATTCTCTATTCCCAACCTTCCCTTTAGATTACTATGGTGTAGGCCTATTTTATCATTGGATTTTGGGTATAATTCATCGTCGTCACCACAGATAGTACTAATAAATTATGAAAGTCATAAACAAACACCTGATTAACATTTTATTACTTCTAACGAACCAGCGATCGTCGCAAAATATGATTGCACAGTAACCGATAATCCAAAACTGATCTTTATTTAAATATTCAGTTTGATTTTTTTGTTAAAACTGATAGGCTAAAACCAATAACCGACGTTAAAAACCGACCAATCATTAGTTATTATATTAGTGATTATAAAATCCACAAATTTCAATTCTCACATCAAAATCTTTAAAAGAGTAGTCCCAAAAGTAAAACCGTTCTAAATATACAAAACCTTTATTGGAGCTACTATTAAAACTGTTCATTCCAGAACCCCAGCAATGTCAAGTACCTCTCCTGCGATTGCAGAATATCATGTTTTTCCAATGACTGGGAAATATCAAGATCTGTTCCCATGATTTAGTTACTTGACACAACGATGTGAAAAAACAACTAACAGACCACAATAATGATGTAACATGCCATAATGATAATAATTCAAAACTTTCCAGCACATGATTAATACTTCGTAGAATTTTTAGTAGCCAAAACAATTTCTGGTTTTACAATCAGTAGGACACCTTTTTATAAGAGTTCAACAGTTATTTATTTGTTTATTACATTTTACAATGCCCAAAGCAGCATATACCATTTTCATGGTTTTTTAAAAAAGATACAAAATAAATATAATTTATGGGTGAAACAGCATGGGTACCGGTACCGGTACTTTGAAGACTATACCTTGCTTGATATGGGACATACCACATAGTACATCCTTTTTACTGAGCTTTTGTGAATAAGTATAAACAGTTTTATAAATTATTTGAACATCCTTAAATAGTTGTGATGTTGTTTGTTTTGTTGTTGTTCAAAATAGTCTATCTATAAGTTGTTGAAATCCTAAAGATCAGTGTTTGAATTCTCAGGCCGCATACAGCATGGAATAATTAACACTCAAGTCCTTAAATTCATATAGTGGAATCAGAAAGTGAGCTTTATAAAATACACTTATTTGCAAAGTAATGATTTCAAATAACAAACCCTTACGTTATTTCATTTTGTGAATAAAATCACAGTTTAAAATATTCCTAATGTTAAGTTCTTATTAGGCTAGTTGGATAGATATTTACCTTGAGTAAAAGTTCAGCAACGTCCTTGTGACCCTTGAAGCAAGCGATGTACAGAGGAGAATAGCGAGTGACAGGGTGAATACGACCATCAGCCTCAGCATCTAACAGTGCCTTCACTATGTCTTTGCGACCTAGCTCACATGCTCTGCAATGTTGTATCACATTATAAACATGTAGCCAGAGCAACTTGAGCATCATGAAATTAAACATGTAAACTGCAAATTTGAGTCATTACGACCAAGCTCACATGCTCTGCAATGTTGTATCACATTATAAACATGTAGCCAGAGCAACTTGAGCATCATGAACTTAAACATGTAAACTGCAAACTTGAGTCATCACTACCAAGCTCACAATACAGTGGCGGATCCAAGGCATTATTTCGGGGGGGGGGGGGGGGGCAAGTTCGATGATGAGGGCAATCTTTGGGGATTGGGGGGTAAGGATAACCCCCCATTGGAGGGGGCTCTGGGGTCCACCCCCGGAAAATTTTGGAAAATTTAAACTGAAAACTCGTGTTAGTAGTCCAACTAGAGACAAAGTCCTGATTATTTTTGCAATTTAAATCTATAGTTTTTAATTAGATCTATTTACAATAGTCTACTTGATAAGGGAAATAAAAACACAAAAGACCAATTTGAAGGTTCAAACCTTAAATTTATTATTTACAAACTTTTCTCCATAAAACTTAAACAACAAGTTCCAAGTCGAGCCTTCTTTTTCCTCCTTTAGCAAAACGCTAAATTACGTTTTCAACATTCACCTCAAAATTGTGATGTATGCATAACAGACATAATCCATTCAACCTGACTTCAACCATTCTTTTACGTAGCAAAGATTTTACGAGCTTAAGGCTGCTGAATGTCCTTTCAGCACTTGCCACACTTACTGGTAGTGTGATGAGTACTTGTAGAAGAGTTCGTATAGTTGGAAATATATCTTGTTCGCAGCATTTGAACACTTCTATGGCAAAGTTAGGATTTTTCATTCCTTCTTCTTTCTCCCTTGATCACTCAGCTCTCCAAATGCTTGACTCCCCTTCAAATACAGCTTCAGAATCATTAGGCAAAAGAGTTTTAAAGTTTTGAAAACTTTATGCAGTCTCTCGTTCAACTTTAAACCTTTTTTGTTGACATTGTTGAATATACTTGCTGGCATTAAAAGGTTGTGGTCGAAGCACAACAGATTTTCTTTGGAGAATCTGGTTTGTAGATCATTGATGACATGGTCGAGAAGGGGAATGCACATGGACTTTCTATAATATTCCATCACTGACTCTGCTTCATGGTTTTCTCTATGCCTTTGGGTTTTTACTACTCTGGGCATTTTTCGCTAAACGCCCAGCTTTTAAGAGGTGGTTAGTAGGTCTTAACATGGTATAGCATAGCTTTATGAATAATTTTTAAAGAGTTTTCACATGCTCTAGATCTGTCATGGACGAGCACCAATCGAAGGTTATGTTGTTAGGTGTAGGTGAACTATTAAACCTACTAACTATCATTATGATGACATATGAAATAGAGTAAGCTTACCTGGCGTTGCCTTTAACTATTTGAAGGACAATGTCATTTTGGTAGCTTGTTTCATAACATCAGCAGTCTCAGTTACAGCTCAACACAAAAACATTACCAACCTAAGTAAAACAACGATGCAGAATGGATAAGGTTAAGGAACTATTTTGCACACGATCTAGACTCAGCGGCCAAAGTTAGGTAGGCTTCTAATTTATACTGCTAGAGCCTGCGCCCCGTAGCTTTCCAGCAAGTAAATTTAATGTCTTATGGCACTGATTTGATAAATATTATTCTATCTGTTTTGCGTGACAGTGACTCAGTGGCACTCGTTAACCTGAATTGATATTAGAAACAAATCACAATTTTTTTTGTTTTCAAATTCTTGGTGGGAGGGGGCAAATTGCCCCCTTTGCCCCCCCCCCCCCTAGGATCCGCCACTGTCACAACACAATCTAAAACATGTATCACGTATTAACATGTGAGGATTGAGGATACTCACGTATAAAGCAGCGTGTTGGAGCCATTGGGAGCCATGTTGACCACCAGTTCAGCCTCTGAGCTCAGTTGAGAGATGAGAGACCTCACCAGAGCAATGTCTCCATTACTACAAGCTTCTCTCAGAGATTGGTGGAAGTTGTGACGCACTTGTTCTCTGGAATCTGCAAAACAGACAACAGCTTTAGATAAATAGTCTAATAGATATGCCAATTCTTCCAGTACTTTCCTTTTCCTAATTCTTTTTGACATCACCTTAAGTTCTTGTAGATTGGAGGTTGGTTAATTGATTATGCTGAAGAGCTTTCAGCTTACAGAAGAATATTCGTTGTGTTCATTTTACACTGTGTAAAAATGTTCTGCGTTTTGGAACCATTTTCCATTTACGATAGGAACTGACTGAATAATCACCATGCTAATGGAGAAGGGTAGCCCAGAGTAGAGAGGAATTGAGTTTTGGCCGTTTATTGCATGACCATGATAAAATACTTTATATATTACACTTTTATATAATACACTTTATATATTGCAGATAAAAAGTGAGTATTGACAATTATTTTAATAAACTTCAAATTTTAGCGAATTTCCCTATAGGGAAGTAGCTATTACCGTAGGTGGCACGGTAAGACCTAGACCCGGGACCGATTTACTTTTTCATTTTGATGTCCCCAGAGGCCAAAAACACCATTCGTTCAAATTTTTATATATGTATATATATATATATATATAGACATATATATATATATACGTCCGTGAACGCGATCACTTGAGTAATTTTTGTCCGATTTTGATGAAATTTGGTTTAAAGGTGTAAAGCGGGATAAACTTGAATGAGTTCGCGAACCAGCACGATCGGACCATGGGAACGGGGCTTTACGGGGGGTTTTATGGGGTAAAAATTGGTTTTTCTCACTTTTGACCCTCAAAACACAAAATTTCCCGATTTCTCTTTAGGCCTTATTAAAGAGCTTAAAAAAACAAATAATTTAGTATACAAAAGTATTTTTGTTCGATTATTAGTAACGGAGAAAATTAAAAAAATTTTAAATTTAAAATTCCCATGTTATTCTTATGGAAAATTTGTCAAATGTTGTAGTTTGCTTGTTTGTGGATATATTTTGATCAAACTTGGCAAATTTATTTATTTTGTACTAAGCTATCAATATTTTACTCAAAAACACACTTTATTAGTTTCCTTGTAGCAGCAAACCTAGGTACTCGTTAAACCTAATGTTATTAAAATATATTTAACTGAATCAATTCAGACAAATGGAAATTCGCTTAGTCGGCAGGTTTGCTGCGGCGGGGGTATTTACTATTATTTCACACTTATTAGTTCTGTCTAGAATCAAAACTAATACAGTAGGAACCTGACCTTGCCAGTTATCAAAACCTGTTCTTGAGCTACTTTCAAATTAGTACAGCAAATAGTACGCAGCATGCTAATTTGTCAAGGCACCTCATACTTCCACACTAGTAGATTCTTGGACTATTTTTTGGACAAATCGTTTACCACTTACAGCCTCCAAAAGGAATGCCAGGATTTTGAATGGCTGTTGCTTGGGTAGACAGGTGGGATAAATAATATGCATAAACATGGTTATTACAACATATTTTCCCATTACAATACAGTAGTCTAGCTAGATCCTCAGGTGTTAGGAAGCTGGTTAGGCAGCCCACAAGTCAAAATATTTTCTATTACCGTATCGGTAACTGGGTTATTTTTGGACGCCCAGTACTCACTTTATCTACTTAAGGGGAGTCGCTACTGAAAATGACTAATTTTGTAAAAATATGATTTTTTTCTTGTTCTATAAAGTTTCAGAAAAACATAACATATGGTATACCTAATCTATATTTTTACCACTGTGAAAAAAATATTTGAAGTGGAGCGAGCACACCTGTTTTCAGGCATCAGACTGAGCCAGGCAGCTGGTTAGTATAAACTTCAACCGCTGTTTTCCGCAACTTTAAAACGTTGTTATTTTTTACATATAAATTCTTATAACTTTTTAACTATTAAAGGTATACAAATGAAATTTTTAACACACATTGTTTATATTATAAAGCAGCTTTTTGTCCATGGATATTGTAATAGGTTTAATACAAGTATATGAACAAAAATATTAAATAAAATACTAATTGCATAGGAATTTTGTTAAAGTTATTTATTAAACTAATTAAGAAAAAACATGAGTAAGCAGAAAAAGTTATTACTTCTTTGCTCTTTAAGATGAGACATCAAACAATAAAATTGGTTCATTAGTTAAAAAGTTATGAGAGATTTAAAAAACCCATTTCCCCCTGAAAAAAGTTTAAAAAACTCCAAAAAGTATAAAAAAATTGTCTTTTTACTTTAACAGCGGTAAACCTTTATCTAAGACTAAACTAACCTAAAAAGTATGTAATAATCAAAAGATTATTTATTGTCAAGGTGATAGACAAAAAAAAAATGTTGTCCTTTCCTTCTCTGCCACCTATACTTGAAACATGAAGAGACATAATCCATTCAACCATTCTTGTACGTAGCCAAGATTTTACGAGCTTAAGGCTGCTGAATGTCCTTTCAGCACTTGCCACACTTACTGGCTCAATAATACCAGCATTGTATTTTCAGTGCTTGGTTTTGTGCTAAATGACAAGCACTGACAAATCCTATTATAAGAATCCAATTAATTGATTTGAACATCATTTTATATAATGCATCACTGTGAGAACACGCCCTGTAGAAAATGGGATAAAGGGAAGCACATGAATCCTGCTTTCTACAAACACCCAAAACCAATAAAAAGTTATGATTAAAACTAAACAGGCACTTATCTAAGTCACAGAGAGAGTGGATTAAGGGAGGAATTTTAAAGGTTTGTACAGTCATGCTGTTAAACTTAAATAAATAATATTTCCTCAAATGTAACAGTTATAAACGTTAAATAATCATCCATAATATGACACATTTCCCAAAAAAATAAATAATAATCCCTCACATTCAAAGTAACTATGCAAAAATATAACTATGTAAAAATGATAAAATAGTTTATCCTACAATAAGACTTAAGAATCATACCAGTTTCAAATTCAACATCTTCAACGAAGTAACTGCAAGCCTCAAAAGCAGTTTCAGGGAGATCTGGAGATTTGACTAGATCATCATCAAAGATCAACTGCAGGAAATCTTCAGTCATGACCAGGCAGGTCACAGGTCAAACACAAACAACACTTGGCAGATAGCACACAAAACACCATAGCACCATGTAGCACCGGAAAACACCATACAGCACCATACAGAAAACACCATGTAGCACCAGTAGAATGAATATCACAGACACTGTTCGGTAACTTTCACTGTATCCAGTCTTTAAGAGGTTGATAACCTTAAAAAATATGTTTTATAACAAACACAAATTAACTATTAATGAACTTGTAAACGGAAATTTTGCATTTGGTTTCTGAATACCAATTTACAACTTATGAACTTTTCAGAATAGAAAATGTAACTATTAATTTTATTGTTTTAATTTTTTTGTATTGCACGATTTGTAACTGTTGAGTTTTACCTTTCCAATCCATTCAGTGTAATTTTTTTGTACTGGCCAACTATAGTACGGTACTCTTTTGTATAGAGTACCTTTATTTTTCAGTGAACTTTGCTGCAAAAAGAATGCATAAAAGTAGTCAGTTAGCTACAACAATACTATTGTCAAAATGTAAATGATATAATATATTTTACTTGGACATTCAAACTAAATTAAACACAGGGGTTTATGTTATGAAATTACGTTCTCTTTTTACTTAATCTAAAACAGATGTGATTTTTACCTTCCAACATTTTTATTCCTATATGTTCAACTATAAAATTTGGTGATTATGATTAGGTTATCAAGTCAGAAAGAAAGAAAATTTAAAACTTGGCGAAGTGGAATTTGTAATGTGGATATGTAAAATTTCTGTATTATGTAATACCTTCTAAATTGTCTTAATTTATCAACAAGAAAATGTTTCTTTACATATAGCTAGAAAACATCAATGCATCGCCTTTCAGAAGAAGTATTTAGAGAGTCTTACTCTACTTTCTTTAATTCCCTATTGAGTGTGTCTGGGATTTCTCTCCAACTACATAAATGGCTAACAATCTAAGTGATTGTTGTTGTAAAGTATGTTTGAAGCCATTTTAAACTCTTATTCCTTGATATCACAATCTAATTATTATCCATATTATATTATTACATAATAGAGGGTTTGTGAGGTAAGCTAACGGTACCAGTGGTGGCTGGTGATTGGTGAGAGGGAGATGCCAATATAGTCCAGTGACCTCTACAGGTCCTGGAGATTATATAACCTCTGCTGCACCGACCTTCATATCAACATCAACATTATATAACCAACTACTCATCCTACAGTCAACAACTGAGTTTATACCTTCATCAGGAGAAGCGACTATAGTGTACATTAAACATCAAATAGTCCACAAGTCATTAGAAGTTGTTGTGAAATTAAAAACCGTTTTCAGAAATATTTGATTTCCCAACTTTTGTATTATTTTAATCCTCGACTATTATGATTGCATACAGTGTATGGTTTCATTATTTTAATTGTTATTTATAAATGGAAGTATTCATAATTATTTATTATTTTTTTGTTAACTACCACTATTTTTGCATGAAAATGCATTTTTAGAAATATTTACTTGTTGTGATAATTCAATAACAAGACAGAAAACTGAGATTAACTCTTTAAATATAGGGGACTCTTAAATATTTTTTTTCATATTTTGTATTTTTGAAAATCAAAAAATAATGAACATATTAATGTAATTAATACATTTTAACTCAAATTTTGTCATTTTTATGTGCTATGTATTGACTGAAAACAAAAGAATTTGGCTTATAGTATGATTTTAAATTTGATTATTCCACATTTCTGATATAGTAAAAACAAACTATTCCATCAGCAGTGGGATGGGGTGATAAGCTCTTAAATTTCACTTTAACTTTACTGTATTGTTAGTAAATAAGAAACTAAAAGATAAACAGTTGGATAGCTGAATAAAATGAGTTGTATTCAACAATGGAAGTAAAAGTGGTGTCTGATTGAAGAAGAGAGAAAGAGAGATTTTGCTGATTTGCCATGAACACCAGATCACTCTTCTGAAGAGATGATATACCTTCTGTAAATGTAAAAGGAATTACTGAATATGGGGGGGTTTTATGGGGTAAAAATTGGGTTTTCTCATTTTTTATTCTCAAAACCAAAAAATTCCCAATTTCTCTTGATACCATTTTAAAGAGCTTAAAAACAAATAATTTAGTATATTGAAGGTTTTTTTTACAGTTATTAATCATGGGAAAATTGTAAATTTAAAACTACCATGCAATTCTTATGGAGAATGATTAAACTGTTGTAGTTTGGTTGTTTACGGACATATTTTGATCAAATTGGCCAATTAACTTATTTTACACAAATCTATTGATCTTTAAAAAAAAACCCCACTTTATTGCCCTCCCCGTAGCAGCAAACCTAGGTACTTATTTAAAAAAAAGAATAATTAAATAAATTTTATTGAAAATACAATCGGGCAAATGGAAATTCGCTTAGTCTGCAGGTTTGCTGTGGTGGGGGTATTTTGATTTTATATATAAACATTTAATCACGATGCTGCATCACTGAGAGGATACTACTGTTGTAACTTGTAAGTGTATTAAGGAGAAAGTTGTGCTTCTCTGTGGTAATGTTGACTGTTGACTGTTGGTGTACATTACGCCAAGTGGAGTGGTGTGGTGTTTACCAGCCATGACAGGAATTCACAGAGTATGCTAATGGGTTTTTTGTTCCCACCAACCAGGGAATAAACTGAACCTTGAAGGACTCTTACTCTCAAGAGTGACATGTTCTACTTTTTATAACACATTGGCAAATACTTAGTAATCAGTCATCTGTATCATGTGTGTAATCATGTACAGTATTCACTTCCTAAGGAAGATAGTAAGAAACTGTTTTCTATATCTGTTTGATATTCTGTATATCATAGGAAAAAACAAGCCCATAGATAGGATTTTTTGATAATTTTCTCAAATTTTGCTTTGCATATGGTTCAATATTCAATGGATATGTTATATGACAGGGTTTTGATGTAGACCTAAGATATAAATTGGGCCCCACTGCCATTCCAATTAATACTATATATATGTATATATCCCAGTTACCTTTTTAATATGTAGGGTATATATAGATGTAGTGTAATTTACTATTTTAAATAGCTATGGCCTAATGAGAATAAAGCTACTAACTTAATATGTTTGTTTAAAATCGACTGTCATAAAAATGTTATTGATTGTTATTAGAACCTCAAACCTTAAGGTCAATAAAATGTTCAGCATTTTATTAATCAATTTCTAGGAGCCAAAATTCAAATGTAATTATTGTTTTAACAATAATTTACTGAATACTTTACTAACTAGAATAATAAAACAAACAGATATCATAATAATTTATTAACTATATGATTTAGTTACAGTTTTGTTTTTAGTTTTTAAAATAAAAGGTAGGCCTACATAATGAAGTTTTTTTAGCCTTCCAACTTGGTTCCAAAATGTACCTGTTTACATGACCTCTATTATTACCCTCAAAATTTAAAACCCCTTTCTTTTGAAATAGCCTAGTCCCTTGAAGAAAAACTATTTACAAAAATACAGTGCTGTAAATTAATATTTTAGTATGTTACAAATTAATGAAACTAAAGGATTGAAAATATAATAAGTATGTACAGATATACCAATCTACAAGGTTAGTAAAATTTCTCTACGAATAATTTTGATTCAAGCATCTTAAGTGTTGATTATATAATGTAGCAATTTTACAAAATCTCTTAAAGTCAAACTGCCTATTTAAAGATTATTTTTGAGATAAATGTACCGTACCAACAACTATGCAAGTTTCAGTTTACATTAATATTCATTGTTTAACTTTAAGAGGTGTTGTAACATGCATGATCTTATGTAAACAAAAAGTTGCATGGCAATAAAAGCCTGAAGTAAAAATACTAACAGGAAATTGCACAAAATTGTAAAAAACTTTATAGGCTTACAATGTTTTAAAATAGTAATACGTGTATGAATTTAGGATTATTATTTATTTATTTTTTTACATTTGAACCAAGAGTTAAATAAGAGAATATCATTACATTGATATTACTGTAATTTGTTTCAACTCGCCTAACTAGAATT
This sequence comes from Macrosteles quadrilineatus, assembly GCF_028750875.1. NCBI lineage: Eukaryota > Metazoa > Arthropoda > Insecta > Hemiptera > Cicadellidae > Macrosteles > Macrosteles quadrilineatus. The sequence goes on along the minus strand of NW_026542595.1, from coordinate 44,642,385 downwards.
TAAAGGTTACCTAGATGAATACCTACAAAACTAAACGGTGGGTAAAACACTACGATAATTCGACTACAACAAGAAAAACAATAGCTTATAACAATAAACACAATAATTGTGACACAGCAAGATCGTCTCAACCAACACCACCGGCATTTACACAGACTGACACTTCCGTAACCGGTCTAGCGGGCGCGGGCCCTACACTTACACTGGTCACTGGCGCGGTGGCGGCAAACTTTCGACCCTCTCTCTCCCACCCTCTCTCTCTCTCACACACACACATACACATAGTCTGTCTATCTGTCTGTCTGTTCGCCAGAGATTACCGCCAATTACCACGTCACGATCAACCCTAGTCAGCTAGTCTTTGCAAGGTTATGTGAAACTGCACATCTTACAATCAGGTTATGTAATAGGAAGAAGGATAATTTAAAATGAGTTTCATGATTAACAAATTAGTTTTTAAAAGGGGAAAAAATGCTTACAGAAAATGTAACAATAGGGTGTACTGCATTCATGTCAAACGTCTACTTAAACATGTAGATATTTGGAATATTTTGAAAGACTTATTTAAAACAATATACTATTGTAAGTGGGTTTGTTGTGTTATGTGTGAAGTTATGTAAGTTAGTGTACACATTATAAACAACAATATAATTATTTGGGGTTAACAATGAACAGAAATTATAACTCTTTACACAAAACAATTTGATTCAATTCATTATGTTTGCATTTTATAGTACTATAGGGCTACTACTTATGTGATCAAAGTAAACAAGTAGTGCATATTGATTGTTAGGTATAATGTTAGTGTTGTTTGTCTTAGCGTTTGCAATAAATAACAAATATATTTTATTAGACATATTTTACTTGACATTTTCTTTATAAATTATTGTTGTGTAAGAAATTAATTTTAAAAAAATATTGAAAGAACAAATAATACAAGGATTTAAAATTTATCAACAAATTGTAAATTTTGACGAGACATAAAAACCACCTTAAAAAATAAAAATAAAGTTCTTTAAATAAAGAGGATTTTTGAAATTAGATTTTTTGGACGCTTAATCTTAAACAAAAAAAAAGTTGTAATTAAGAATTTATTTTGGCTATAAAATCAACAGAAATACCGATATTAAATATCTCGATTTGATTTATTAAAAGGTAAAACATTAATAATATTAAGAGTGCACAATTTTAAGACATATATTCATATCATTTACCTTAACATATATATTTTTTTACCACTTGTCACCATCGATCACTATTATTACAACTTGTCACAACATTGTTGATGCACAATATGTAAAATAACCTACATGCAAAGATGAAACTAATTTTACGAGTTTGACCAGATATTGGTTATTTTACTTTTTTATTAGAGAAAAAAATTAAAAAGTACCGTAGCTAAATCCATAAAGGGAAATTCACCTAAATGTATACATTTATTTGGATTAAAAAAATTGTCCTTACCTTATGGAATTCATTCAAGAAATTCTGCTGTCGGTTCCATAAAAACAACCTTATACACTTAGACTGAACAAGTCAATTCATTATTAAGTATAGAACCAACTTTGATTACACCTCTAGTTTTCAATTCATTCTTCACAATTTTATGTACGGTTCGGATAGTAGGTATAAACTTACATATTGGAGTATCAAACTTTTAAATTAACTTTGGGGTACTAGTAGGCAGTGTTACATTAAACCGATAAATATTTTAAGTTTTAAATATAAAATACACTTTAAATAACAAAGTGTTAAATCTATATAATATTAAAACGAAAGAGTGTTTTTTTATTTCACGATTCTGATTCAACCACTCGACGGATTTTCATGATTTTTGTGTTGAAAGAAAGATAATTTTGAGAACTAGGGAATGTCAAAGCCATAATTTTAGTTTAGGGTCCCAGTTTTTTAGAAATTAAGTTTTAATTTTTTAAAAGTCTAGCAGCCGACGCTAAGATTCTAAACTAGCTTTTGGCATAAAATAATCTGCTGAACATAACAGCTGTAAACATTCAGCTTTTGTGTCACAAATTCAGCATTTGGATAAAAATGTAAAGACATACTTAGGGTTGACTTATTTATACTATGTGTAATGCTAATCATTGATACGTTCAATTCTTCTGTAAGAGGATGACAGATTAATTTAATATACATAGTAAAATACTAGGATGTTCAAATTATTTTTTAAAGGAATCTTTGTAATCTTCGATTTGTTTTAGAGCAATATAATTTGTTTTAACTAACAGCTGGTTAGTTATAAAAATGCCCTATAGAACTATGAGGTTATTTACTCTGATTTTGTCATTGATTATAGGAAATAAGTAAGATTAGTAGACCACCGAGATAAGTAACACCATCGATGTGTACAAGTCGAGGCTCTGTACACGAGTTAAATAAAAAGATATGCAAATTATTTTACTGCTCAACTTTTTTGGAAAGGGTAGGAAAATCACAATGTTTACAGGTTTTAATTCATCTTGGCAGCTTTTTGTTTACAATCAATGTTTTTGAATGCTTGAACTTTGTTTGGATTAGGCCCGGAAATATTGATGTCATAAAGATGGAGATCAAGAATCCTCAGGAATACGATTTTAAATTACCACCACAACCTCAGACGGGTGTTATCCAAAGATATACAGATGAATGACATAGATTGAACACAACGTCATCATTGACCTAGGATACTGCAATTAGACTAACCATCCTTTTATGAAATCTAAAAAGTTGTTTGGAGTGTGTTTAGTTGTGGCTACGTTTGGAGGCGCTGAATATTTTATAGTTTAAATAAATGAATATGGGGAATTACGATGTACATTGATTCAATGAGGGTGGTTTAAATATCAAGGATATTGGAACTGATGGAATGGATGATAGACATAGACAATTAATTACGTCACTAGCTTTAATAGCGTTTTACTTTTTAAATTCCTTCAACATGTGACCAGTTCTTTTGTTCAAATGAATATTATTTTTGACTCAGCTGTTTACAAAACAAACTAATATGTTGTTGTGTTTACTTTTCTTTGCTTACGCTTATTTATTTAGCAATTGATGCAGTGAAATTGGCATAAAGGATGTGTGTGGACGATTCGTTTAATGATGTCAGGACACCAACTTTATAATTATGTGTACTGTGAATTTTATTGGATGTTTTCGTTTTATTTTAGAGAGTTTCAATTCAGATCTACTGGAAATTGTGTATAGTATGAGTAATTGTATTGTGGTGATATTGATTATGGAAGAGGTAGGTATGTGATGGAAGGTGATATCATTGACTAGGCCTATACACTTCTCAATTGATTATTACTCTTTCTACTGAAGGCTGCAATAAAATTTGTCTTTATACGTGTAAACTAGCTGTTCTGAATTATAGGCCTACACCGTTTTAACTGACTACCCCCGTACGTAGGACGGGCTAACACCTCGTTTAAAATAATAATAGAAGCTAAGCAATTTTACAAAATCCCAAAAATAAATTTTTGAGGAAAATATTTTATTTTTGCCAAATGTGATATTGACCCTATGTTACCAGTTAAGAGGGGAGTTGCAGTGACATGTAAGACAGGTGGGGGAGAGAAACCTTGTGTCAAGGATGGATGATATTGCAGTCTGAACCCTACATCTACTACAGAGTGGGGTACACCTGACACCAGACAACTGACAGCAGTCTGAACCCTACATCTACTACAGAGTGGGTACACCTGACACCAGACAACTGACAGCTCTAAGTGTAATCTTATGTACTGCATTTGCTACACAACTTGAGTAACAATACTGTAGTAGCTTTACAAATCTTAAGCAACTAAAATTGAAATTCTTTCTTCCAAGTTGCTGTGAAAACATCTAAATTATTATTATTATTTTCGTAAATGGCATACACATAACATTTTATCTGATTTTACCTATCCCTGTTTGACAGTATAAATATAAAAAGTTTATGAATTAAAACAAATACATTTAAATATTGTATTTTTATTGTTGTTACTTCTTTTAAACTGATCAAACAATTAATTCTCATAAGGTTAACATGGTAACAATTTCAAAAGTCCTGGAGTAGAGTCCTTCCTGATTTTAAGATTTGTAAATTAGACAGAAACCTTCATAGACGTATAAAACAATTAACAAAAATTTCACAGATGTATCGGATGGAAGGTTTGATAACACAGGCATTTTATTTGAGTATAGATTACACCTACTGGCTTGAAGAGTATCCCAAACCCCCTACATGTAGTTGTGTCCCAATCCCATTATCATTTACTCCTGAGGCAAACAGATGTATCTTCACGCTATTATACAAACTCGGAAAGACAATTGTTGATTTTTATAATCAATATTCATTTAAAGAGAATCAGGATCTTATGGTTGGGATTGAGTCAACTAAAACAAACTTTTAATCTTAAATTTTTACTTATGATTTTTGTTTGAAAAAAAAACTTGGCTAGGTTACAAGGTACTTTGGTAACCTAAGCCTAAGAAAATAAGAATAGGTACTAAGAAGAATAGAAACTAAGAATGGGTTTGTTTGAGGAAAGATTTACAAACAAATTTCCATGTGATACTTATAGCATACACCGTTGGTGACCAAACTGATCCCAATCACCTTATAAGTAACTGGCCTGCGACTATATAAGCCCTGGTCAACCTTGCTGTTGCCAATAATATGGTAATGATAACATTTGGATTCATGCCAATAGTCTACACAGACTAGTGTGTCAGGAAATCAGACTCAACTATGTTTTTATATAAGACGCCTGCAATTAAATATTTGTTGTCCAGGAAATTATATAAACAAGAACCTAAGCTAGTTTTGAGCATTAAATCTAGTATTTAGAAAATCTCCTGTTCCTTATACCTGTTTTGGGGTGTACAAACAGGTTTATACTGTACAACACTGGGTATAAGATTTATAGGTACAGTTGAACCTCAATAGCAAGATTCTCATGGAGAGTGTTAAGACTTGTTATCAAGATTCAAGGTTCACATCTTATTATTCTTATTGAGGTTTTAAATAACGTGTGCTTAGGTGTAAAATAAATTCTAGTGGATTTGAACATGACTCTTGTTATCAAGATTCCACAGTACTTATTTATGTGTTTTAATGGTTTTACTCAGTCACATAAGATGATTAATCTGAGTAAAAAGATGTTTAGAGATTTGAATCAAGTAACTTTAGACTGTAAACATTGACACGGTGAAAATTGTTTTCAATCAGTAAGATGAACAAGTTTTATCATTAGAATAGTATATTTTACCATTTGGTTTGAGTTAGCTTCTTAACATGGCCAGCAATTGAAAGACTATAGAATACTCTAGGCATTCTCCAAAACTGTTCACTGAAAATTACTTTTTTTACCATACACTTTTATATTACAAATAACAATTTTATTATTTGTTTATTTATTTAAATACCGTACCTAATTTACAAACAGTGCCGTGCACAAATTGTGCTCTTTTGGAGATAGCGTAACACTTGTCTATTGATGTATAGAATTAGCCCATGTTAAATCTCCATAAGAAAAGTTGAATCTCCATTTTTGACCCAACTAACATAAATATTTTCATAATACAAATAAAACTTGCACATATAGGACCCATAACATTTATTTTGGTAAAACCCGCATGTAATTTGGTCCAGTAGTATGATCAGGCTATCTGTCATAAGTTTTGCAAACTTTTTTAATATATAAGACAAGATCTATATAGAGAGCCGTGGTCGAAAACTCGACTAAAATTATGTGTATTGTGCAAACTTCTCTATTTACAACCCACGCTGTAAATAAAACATGTGATTAGAATTTATTTAATTTGTTTTGATTTTCTGTTTATATTTTGTTGTTATTTCGTCACCAACATGGCAAACAATAAGGCCCATGTAATTTTTTTTTTTATTTAAAATTAATGATTTTTATGCTTATTTTTGAGCCTGTTTTAATTTATAAAGGGATTTTGCACATCTACAGGAAAATATCTTTCATTTGGTACCAACCGCATATAATTCAGTCCAGTAGTATAATTAGGCTAGCTGTCATAAGTTTTTCATTTTTTTTATGTATAAGATAGATGATTGACAGTGTAACTTCCAAGCAGATTCATTATACAGCTAAGCTACACTAGTCTGTCATACGATGTTGCATACCCAACCTGTAGGCTATATATAAACACTATATAAACAGTATATATAAACAGTAAGTAAGTATAAACAGTAGTTATATATAAACAGTTTTGGTCAATCAGCTGATACATGCCAACTACTGGAATGGTAATTTGATAGTCTGATTGACTGTATCGATTCCAAGCAGCAACATGAACCAGCTCAGCTACAATGGTGTGTCACACAAAATTGCATACCAAAACATCCATATATTTACCTGTCTTATACAGTTTGAATACTACATAAAGGTAACCAGTTTTTGACCATAAGTGTCCTCAAGTACCAAGTACATAAATTTAAGCTTCTTCAATTTAAAATAGTGGACAGGTCAAGTAGAATGCACACCTGCCTCCATTCACCACCCAGGTAGTAGAGAGGAAGTTGAACAGATAACAAGATAACACCAAGGCCCCCTCTCCTTGTCCTCAACACTTCCTCGAGATTAACACAAACCTTCTTGGTGCAAAACTGACTACTGTACTGCTACACAGTAACAAATGTACCTTGAGCACTATTCCAGGGAAAATTTAAGAAAATAAATATAAAGAATTACAAAACAAACTTAAAATTTTTAAGGACTATAATGTTTTCATAATAGAGCTTATCTCCAATACATTGAGTCTATCCCATTAGTTTTTTTAACATGGATATACAGTGGTACCATAGTACAAAAGTGTACAAATTCCAAACTTAAGGTGTAATGCAAACTTGTGATATTTCTGTAAATCTTTAGTTACCTAATTTATATTTTTGTAGCAGGATTGTGTGTTGCCTATTTTGTAATTTGTAGATACACAAGCACACATCCTACAGAGATGCTATGGTCTACATAAAATACCCCCGCCGCAGCAAACCTGCCGACTAAGCGAATTTCCATTTGTCTGAATTGATTTTCAATTAAATATATTTTAATAACATTAGGTTTAACGAGTACCTAGGTTTGCTGCTACAAGGAAACTAATAAAGTGTGTTTGTTAGTAAAATATTGATAGCTTAGTACAAAATAAATAAATTTGCCAAGTTTGATCAAAATATATCCATAAACAAGCAAACTACAACATTTGACAATATTCACCATAAGAATAACATAGGAATTTTAAATTTAAAATTTTTTTAAATTTTCTATGTTACTAATAACCGAACAAAAATACTTTTATATACTAAATTATTTGTTTTTTTAAGCTCTTTAAAAGGGTCTAAAGGGAAATTGGAAAATTTTGTGTTTTGAGGGTCAAAAGTGAGAAAAACCAATTTTTACCCCATAAAACCCCCCTTAAAGCCCCGTTCCCATGGTCCGATCATGCTGGTTCGCGAACTCATTCAAGTTTATCCCGCTTTACACATTTTAACCAAATTTAATCAAAATCGGACAAAAATTACTCAAGTTATCGCGTTCACGGACGGATATATATATATATATAAAAATTTTAACCAATGGTGTTTTTGGCCTCAGGGGACATCTTAATGAAAAAGTAAATCGGTCCCGGGTCTAGGTCTTACCGTGCTACCTACGGTAATAGCTACTTCCCTATAGGGAAATTTGCTAAAACTGATCAAGATTTACTATTATAGGAAATGGTTATAAAAACTTGTCCTTGAAACAGAAAGAAGCTAAAAAAAAGAAATGATATTTTTTAAATGAGTTTTAAAACCTACCCCCTTTCAACTCAGTAAGTAATTTTTTAAATATTTAGCCACAGCAAGTTTTGGAAATGTATTAAAAATTTAAATAAAAATAAATAATTAAGACTCTGGAGGACTAACTAAAATAAATCATATTAAAAATATAACTATTTTTTTGCCTGATTTCGTTGGTCAAAGAGGATATTTAGGAGGAGAATGTAGTCACAGGAAGAGAAAAAACAACTAAGTCAAATAAGCATGATGAATATTACTACAGCCACCTCTAATACAAGGCCGTGACGTTCGAACTGGCAACCCCGCAATCACACCCCTTCTGGGTCCGTCTTCACACATGCTAGGCTACAACTTAAATGAGAGTTATGCTGTTTTCACTGCTCTATAGGATGAATGAAAGATATTTAAATGGCATATAAGGGTCCGCAGAATTGGCTAACTCTGGAACTCGCTAACCCCATGTTAAACGCCCTATCTTCAAATTTGGTCGATGAGAGGAACTCGCTAACTTGTTCGGTTTCGGAATTGGCTAACTCCGGAACCCGCTAACCCGCTCTAGAGCCGGGTTAGCGAATTCGGTCCTCGCACGGAAGTCGCTAACTCGGTCCCTCGGCGGAACTCGCTAACTCCCAGTCAGAAGCCTCGCGAGCCGTCCAATGGGAGCCAAGCACGAATATTTTTGGCCAGTGTTGCCGAAAGTGTAGTACCTGTATTGTATCGGTACCATAATGTCGTATCCTACGATTAATTAGAAGTTAGAGCAACGTAGTCGATAAAATAAATATATTTAGAAGTATGTTTAACATTATTCCTATGATTATTATTGTGGAAAATTCATTATAGTCTTACCATAGACTAACCAACACAAGTAAACTTTACATCCCATTGTAAACTTTGAAGCTCATTTTTCGTGTCAAATTCATGTCCGGTGACACTAATCGCTAGTGTCGACAAAATTGTGTTTCTATTTTTTTATAGTTAACTTCATGATTTGTTCTTTACTGTTTGCTTATATAACTAGGGGACGTGTTATTAGTTGTGATTAGAACGTTTTATTTGGTTAAACGAGGTTTTAAATTACTGAAAACAAGAAACAATTGTAAACAAAACACGACCTCTAAAGACAGTGCACCGGACAGAACTAACAATAAAACTGTCTTCAGCTGATCCATAAGGATGAGAAATGTACTAATATAAGGGAGTATGTTTTATATGTGGGTTTCTTACTTAAATAGTAGCTTATTGGTATGCAAAAAGATAAAAATGCACATTTAATTTGGATCTATTACATGTTATGAAATATCTATTTTCGTAGTCCGCCATTTGTTTCTTTTATTCAAATAAATACCATTTTGTAAATTTCTGCAAATAAAATTATTGAGTTCGTATTTTATATACTGGGCTTGTAACCTTGAATCATAAATCATAATAAAATTTACACGTTAAACGTCATTAAAGAATTACATTGTAGTGGTAACCCAACACTCAAATCAGGAAAGTCCGTCAATTCGTTTATTAAGAATCGTGAATTAAAATTACCGTGTCACGTTTTATTATATGAATATTATGTCTTCTACTATTTTTTACTAGTGGTGCTTAGGTGTACAATCTATAAACGGTTTTATAACATGTAACAAAAATCTGTTTTCCGTGTTTAACACGTTCGCTACTGAGCGTCGCATATATGCGACGCCGCGGTCATTGCCACAGACCGAGGTATACATTTGAATCTTACACATAGACCGGCTGTCACTTGGATAACAGCACACACAGACCACGGGCGAAAACCTGTAAAACAGTGATCATTTACATTGTAATATGCTACAATCGTGTTTGTAAATAAATTATTCTTGTTTCTTTGTATTTTTTATAACCTTTTGTAATGTCGCATATTTGCGACGCCCGGTCTACAGCGAAGACAATAGTGAAAACTAATACAGTTTTCTTAAAATAGACTAAACGTCGCATATATGCGACAGTTCATTTTTTTGTGTTTTAAGGTAAAAGTAAGTAAAAAATAAACAGACTATTCAAGAACAGTTTATAACTGAACAAATATAAAAGTTACATAGGATAATGCAGCATACATACTGCACACATACATACAGTGATGCAGAAAAGTAAAGACCAGATTTTCCAACTATTATATGACATCACCAATCATCATATCCACAGACCAAGCGACGCAGTTGTGCGTCAGACATCTCTGTAGACCACTGCAGGGTATTCAGTGCCTTCAAATAGACCACTACAAAGATATAAGCATTTTAATAACATTAGAACCCCGACGCAAATATGCGTCGGCAGTCTATTTTAATGTGACTAGCCGTCGCATATATGCGACAGCAGTCTATGGGTGGAAACCGGCCGTCGCATATGTGCGTCGCTGGTCCATGTGAATGGAAAATTTCGTACTATTGCAGTAGCGAACGTGTTAAGAACTTGCGTGTATTTTAGCTTAGTTTCGTAGAGGTTAAATTATTTAGTTTCAATTAAACTAAAATTTCAATATTTTTCATATTCTATTATTTTCTTTATGTACTGATGGCATTTATATTTAAGATCGAAATCATAAACATTTAACTGGCCATTGTACAGTTTAATAAAATACCCCCACCGCAGCAAACCTGCAGACTAAGCGAATTTCCATTTGCCTGATTGGATTTAAACTCAAATGTCTCTTTAAAAAATATCACATTTATTCCCTATTTAAATACATTAGTTTCAAGAGTATTTAGGTTTGCTGCAACAGGGAGGGTAATAAGGTGTTTTATTTGTAAAATGTAATAGTTTAGTATGAAATGAATGCATTTTCTAAATTTAATCAAAATATGTTCATAAACAAGCAAACTACAACAGTTTACTTATTCTCCATAAGAATAACATGGGAATTTTAAATTTACAGATTTTTTGAATTTTCTCCGTAACCATTAGGCGCATAATAACGCTTCAATATACAAAATTATTTGTTTTTTTAAGCTCTACAAAATGGTTTAGAAAGAAATTGCTAAATTTTAAGTTTTTTGGGTCAAAAATGGGAAAAACCAATTTTTACCCCATAAAACCCCCCATAAGCCCCTGTTCCCATAGTCCGATCATGCTGGTTTGCGAACTCGTTCGAATAAACGTAGGTTTAAACGTTTGTACCAAATTTCATCAAAATCGGATGATTTTTGCTCGAGCTATCGCGCTAACGGACACATATATAAATTATATATATATATGAATTTGAACTGATGGTGTTTTTGGTCTCTAGGGACCTCAAAACGAAAAAGTAAATCGGTCCCGGGTCCAGGTCTTACCATGAGTACTACGGTAATAGCTTATTCCCTATATGGGAAATTCGCTAAAAAACACTTTTTCGTGATTTTTTAATTGTCTTTGAATTACTTTGGGCTAGTTATGTGTTAAAAGTGGAATTGATAACAAAAAACAATAACATTTACTGTATCTTTATTGACACTGACATTTTGAAATACGGCAGTGTACGATTATTTTGTCGTACAAGGTTGGCAACGCTCCGTGCAGTGGGCGCGGCCGGGTTAGCGACTTCCAGAGTTAGCGAATTCCGCCGCGAGACAAAATCGAGTTAGCGGGTTCCAGAGTTAGCCAATTCCTGACTGAGCCAGTTAGCGGGTTCCAGAGTTAGCCAATTCCTGACTGAGCCGGTTAGCCAGTTCCAGAGTTAGCCAGTTCCGACACACGACCGAGTTAGCGAGTTCCTGAGTTAGCCAATTCCTACGTCTCGCATATAATAGTGCTTTTCGTACTAAAATACAAACATAATGTCTGTTTGCTTGTATGCCTATTTATCGTATTGTAATAATTGCAATGCATGTGAAAATGTCTTGTAAAACTTCCAATTACAAATGAAAGAGTAAAATAAAAAAAATATCTTGGATTGTTAAAATAAATTATTTTCAATTTTAAATATTCATATTATTGTTTTAACATACCTGACGAACCAAAAGTCTAGATAGCTACGACAAAATTTTAAGTTTTCTTTTCTTGTTTGAAGGCCTACTGACTGAATAGTTTATTTTCTTTGAATAACTATTTAGCAATACGTTTGCCATTGTGGACACGATCTCAGAAGCTAGGCCTTCGTATGGCTTTCCATATTCATTATAATGTGCAAAATGACGCAAATAATACACGTTAATTTATTATAATTATTTATTTATTAATTATGTGCTAAATATACAGCCTTAATTGTTGCAAAATGAAGTAAAGTCCCTTACTTTTGCTAGTCAAATTTCTTCATCCTGTTGCCTTCCTCTTGTCTTCTTTCTTCAGGAGTCTTTCTCCTTGTTGTTTTTTGTATATCAAGATACTAAGGTAAATTGGGAAACAGTCTAGGTACGGCATTCTCACCTAAAACTGGCTTCTCGTGTCTATATTCGTACCAATCACCATCTTTATTCTTGTATTTTTCCACAAAACTAAGGTCATCTTTGTGAAAATGTTTCATGCAGACACGGTAATTGTTTGAAGGTGTCCAATCTGACCGAGGAATAGCACTAATCCACGGTTGCTTACGCACCGAATCACTTGGAATTTTAAAACACTGCGTGTATCCTTTAGTTTTAATCGAGCTTTCGTAATTACTCTTGCACCCAGGCACAACACATCTATCTGGCTCGATGCAGTAGCAATTTCAATGTCATTACTAATGATTAAGGGTAATATAAACGCGAATAAGTACGTCGGCACGCGACTCTTCCAGTCACTGTAATGGTAAGACGACCGCACGCCAAGACCAAGATGCGACGTTGCCACTTTTTGCTCGCCGCGGCCTTGTATTAGAGGTGGCTGTGATATTACCCATGAAAAAACTAAAAAAGATTACCCTGATTACCCATTGTAAGTACATTCTACGTGGTTTATAATTTATAGATAAATTGTTGCTCGGCCGCCACATGGTCTGCACATCGTTGGGTCTGCTGTGTTTGTTGCTGTTGTTTGGTGTTCCTAGTGTTTGGCGCTGCTGGTGTACCATGGAAGCGTTAATTGAAGAAGTTCGTAATCATCCTGTTATCTGGGATGACCCACTTGCTCCTTTTCGTAACCAAGTATAACAACATTAGGTCATCATCACTATCACTATCACTCTGTTCATTAATCCATGGCACAGAAAACCCAGGCTCACACCAAGGAACTTGTGGATGAGACATACTGTATATACACAGGTAACAAATGCACTTAACATCAATACGCTAGAAACGAGTGAGGGTGTTACTTGTCTGACTGCAAACGAACAAGTGGACGTTTTGGTAGTTTCTGTAGCACGTCCAGTATGCCGGTGTGAAAAGGCCTTAAGGAAGTATGTTTAATCTATGGTATTACGTAATGTATGGGGTTCATGTTTTTGGTCTGAGATTTGAAACCACTGTGGCAGCATCAATGGCCATGGTTTTTTTGCTGGAATGCTCTGTGGGTTAATCAGATTGCTTTGTCTCTATCCCACAAACGTGAACTTACTATTAAATACATAAAATTAATAAGTGTTTAAGATGGCATTTTGTTAAGGCCAGAGCCAAGTAAATTCTTCCAAAAACTTGCAATGATAAAACTTTCATTGCATCGTGGAGTGGTATTAAAGGAATTATGCCTGATAGTTTTTTAATAACAATTTGAGGGAAAGTAACTTTAACCGAACCAACTTAGCGCCAAAATGCTAAATCTGGCCCTGGACACACACTGCATCGAACACATCAAGACATTATCAAATAGATGTCTCTAGATGTTTTTACAATGTCTGGCAAAGGTCCATTCAAATTTAGTTGAGATTTATGAGAGACAAAACACCATAGAACAAAACCCAAGATCCCTTTACGCATACACTGTTTAACTTGTCAGTTGTGCAACATATTCAGATGCTTTCACTAGAATAGCTTGCTCCAGTAGGTGAACATTTTTGTGATACCTTATACCTTATAGTAACTATAATTTCAGAATACGTAAAACTTCTTGGCATTTAAAAAAATCAAAAGTATATTATGTAAAATGTACATTCACAAAAAGATAAATAATTTTATATCTTTTTATAGCAATCTATAGAATTGTCTTAAATGCTATGATTTTTTTCCACCACACTAAAAACATTAAGAAGCTGGATTCTGTATTCTTTGTACACGAGAAAGTCATTGTTTATAGAAAGCGACCGTCAGTAATTTCAGCTGGAGTACAGTAAAGAGTAAAATCAGCTGGAGTTTGGTAAAGTCAGCTGAAGCACAGTAAAATCAGCTGGAGTACAGTAAATTTACTGATCACTCTAACATGCACATAACACTTTTACAAAAAAAGTATCGTTTGAGTTTCTTCATTTGTATCTGAAGGAGGTTACTCAAGAAATATTTAACAGATTTAGCCAGGAACATTGCACATTCACAAGTAAATATCGGAAAGATTTAGAAACATTACTTTTTGGATAATCAGATTATCTGAAGTCTTAAGTATCAGGTCTACTGTATTATCGAGTTGACACACCTGTCATACGATCTACTATGAGACTCACAAATCAATGTTCCAGACATCTGCACTCACCGGCTGCCTGTTTGAGGACCTGCATACACTCTGCGTGTTCACCCTTCTCTGCAATGTCGAGCGGTGTCAGACCAGTAGAGTCCCGTGCTAGCATGTCTGCGTTGTGAGCCAGCAGCACCATCACGTTACCCACAAACCCATGCTCTGCGCTTACATGCAGTGCTGTCTGTCAACAAAAATACTACAATTTACAAGATCTGTTTTGGGAAATTAATAAACCTGACTCATTTTTTTCTCGTTACCTAAATTTAATTATTCTACAAAGTAAAAAATTAAAATTCATATTAAATACATTATATTTACATTACATTTTTTTTAGGCTTAGATACGTTGTACTTTTTCCTTTTTTTTGGACTTTTTTCTTTGACTAAATCATTAAATAAATAGAATTACCTTTGTCAATCAGCTCCTAGTAGTGTAACAAATGTTATGGTGGTTTCAGCATCTCTGTGCCATCATCAGTCGTTCCGCCTTTATGGTGTCATTAATAGACATAACATAAACTGTCACACGCGATATACACATATACATAAACGGTTTTTTTTTAAAGAAACAGGCCTGTTCTACACACATAATCACATTCGAGCAAGTAGCTGACTGGCATCATACTTTCAGTGTTGTGTTGGTGGCATTATCATCTGTACTTTGCCCTCTTGGTCTTGTATCATTCCTCTGATTTAAAATACTATTGAAAATTACGATAAAGAATATAAAATTGATCTTGGTTTACAACGATTATTGAGGTAGTTTCTTTGGTTTTCTATTATCTTGTTTGGCAAAAAAACTACTTGATTGAGTGCACCAATTGATTTACAAGTGAAAGTTGCAAAGTTCTTTTTCAGTTTTTTCCTGATAGGTTTTTATGTGCAGTGTGAGGGAATTAGAAATTTTGCAGCTAATAGGCCTATACGATGGTTTCTTACTGAATTGTGTGGTGAGGAGGATGGGAAGGCTGTAGTCTCTAGCTTCTCTAGTATGGTGTTGTGAAAATCCTGATTCCTAGGAGGATTTAGCTTGCTTGTTTACATTGCTACTTCATGAACATAGAGTGCTGGAATTGTTAAATCTTTGAGGGGTTTAAAGGCTACAGCTTACTGAGGAATCGAGGCCAGAGAGTATCCTAAAAGTCTTTTTCTGAGCCACCAGGATTTTATTGAGGTTGTTGTCAGAGGTGCTACCTCAACAAATCAGCCTGTACCTAATGTGTGATTCCACCATGGCATATTGCGCTGCCTTAGCTGATTCTATTCCTTCAATCCACATCATCCTCTTTACTGCGTGTCTTCCCAATGAGAGCTTCCTGGTTAGTTCATGAATATGATTGGTCCATGACAGGTCAGCATAAATCCTCAAAGCAGTTTTGTTTGCTTAAACTAAAATATGTGGAGTTTCAGGATTTTTCCCATTTTCTGATAAAAATTTATCTGGGTTGTTTTAGAAGGATGTATAGTCGAATCATTTTAAAGTGAGCATTGGAGTGCCTTGCCAGTTAAATATAGTACTTTTACATGTAGAGTTTGTGGTGGCTTGTTTGGTAGTAAAAGAGTCGTGTCATCTGCATTTTTTATAATAATTTTTACATTGTTTTTGAGCTTTCAAAAATGCTAAGTTGAGAAAGAATTCACAAAAAATTTCCAATAAGGGGGGACAGAAATCTAGCAATGTCTACCTCTATAACGATTGCAAAAAATCATGAATGTTGGTCTGATCCTTTGTGACGCATAGCGACACGCTATATTTTATATAGTGTGTGCATTTCGCGAAGCCGGGCTGCATGACTATCTCGTTGCCTGCCGCGACTGCATCAACGCTCTATCCCCACCTTCCTACTCTTGTCCCCCGTCTTGGCTGATTTCCCTCTTCAACTTCGGCATCTTGAAACGAAACAAGAACCAATTTCTAGGACCGTGACCCGAAACTGATAAGTTACAATTAGTTTAGTTATGTAGATAGATATAAGTACCAATTATGGTTGGCTAAGTCAGGTAACAAGCGGGGAGCCTTTCTGGCTCACCCGACCATTGAAATGTAGGAAATCAGAACTCAGTCGGTTGGTTGCCTTCTGCAACCAACCTTTTCAAACATGAAAAACTAATCCACATGTTCCCAGAATGTAGCTTAGCAATTATCAATCAAATTCATACATATTACCATTCAGTATTCAATTTACATATTATTTCACTCACTCATCAATATTAGTAAGTAATTATCCAAGTTCAGTTCATAGTTGGAAGGATAGGTTAATACTTAAATATTTAGTTCAATTAGTGCAAATCAAAACTGGATAGTCAAGTGTTCTGATCTGGGTAAAAGGTCTCCGTCCCTCTGGTCCCCAGCAATCTTCCTAATTTTATTGGTATTAGATTCAGCACGCTTAAATTAAGTTTGGTCCAGACACACCTATTCCTAACCTATTAGCATTACCCTGTTTATTCCCTCCTGATTACCCGAATTCCCTTCCCGGTACCATACCATAACCCCCATAATTACCCCTACAAACGGCCCCCCGGCTAAAACTTAAAGATGACTAAGTGGTTGATGTAATACTGATATTAACAATTTAGGAAAGTATTATTAGAGTAGTTGTATTAGTTTTAGAATTTATTCAAAACAATGCAAGCTTTAGCAAATGTCAATTTTCACAGAGTGTTCTATATATACTAGTTTGTCGCATGCATTGTGTTTTGCTAAGGCCGTCTAGATATTTAATTATTTTTACTCACCCGACTATCACCTCTTGGTCCACATGGAATGTTTGGATTAGCTGAAAAGAGAAGTTAAAGATTATTTCCATTTTGTTGTAAATAAACATAAGTGCGTATACAGTTGCATTGGAGTTTAGCCAAATTTTAAACCAAAATTACAATGAACTAATTTACAGTAACATATTATTAGGCTATAAATCAAACATAAATAATTTGTTAACTATCATTTGACCTTTCCATCAATGAAGCATCTAATATTTAAAAAATCATTCCAATATTTTAAAGTTAAAAAGATGCATAATATAGCCTCAGATACTCAATTTTCTTTATTGCATTGAGCTCTTTTAAGTTCCAAACATAACCTCTAACATCTGGGAACTTTACATCTCAAACTGTGTGTATAGCCCCGTGTACACGAGGCTAGTACTAGCAGCTAGTTGATTAGCGCTAGTAAATTCGCTCCGTGTAAACAGTCTACTAGCGTAAAAAATTACTAGCGCGCTAGCATTTTACTCGCTGCTAGTCGTTTTGAACATGTTTGATATTACTAGCGCTAATAAATGGAGGGGGTGGTCACGTGACCACTAGCGCTAGCGAACTAGCGCGGTACTAGCGGGGCATTTGCACTTCTGCTAGTGCTAATCGCCACTCGCCACACGCCGGTGATCAGTTTGTTGTTGTGTGTGTTGTTGTGGTTGTGTGTTGTGGCCAGTTTGTGTATTGTAAAGAAGGAAATTAATCTCCTGTTGCCAAATACCTCAGAGTTATTTGAAGTTTAGTTTTTGGCGTTATAGCCTCTCTCATAACAGTATAATTTTTCTTAATCAGTGGAGTGATTACTTCCAACAGCTCTTCAAACTTTAAAGCATTCATTCTCAAAAACTTAAAATACTCTGTAGGGTCTTCCAATGCCAGTTCTCTTAAAATAGAATTGGACGCACCAAGAAGTTCTCGCCTCTTAATCCACTTTCGAACCCACACAGATCGACTCTTTTTATTAAGTTCATGTTCACACAACTCTTGTACACCAATTCTTAAAATTTGTCTCAAAATATTTCGATTTAAGGGAACAGAAGACATTTTGTGCTAAACTGAAATGACTATTGCGACCAATGAACACTTCACTTCTACATGACTAGCGTTAATAATAAGCACTAATAACTAGCCACGTGTAGATGGGAATTTTCGCGCTAGTGTGCCCAGCTAGTGCTAGCAGCGAATACTAGCTGCTAGTAAACTAGCTACGTGTACACGGGGCTTATGAGAGCTTCTGGGCAGTTGTGAGACCTGGATTTAGCCTTGATCACGGCTTCAAGCTTCAACAATTCTTATTACTGTAGTTTTAAGTTTTTATATTCTTTCTGTAGGGGATTCAGAGAATTAGCTATACAGATAGGTGGAGTTTGGATAGTTGGAGTTCTACTGTGTTGTACTAACTTTATTCACTTTATTTTTCATAAAATAAAAGAATATTATAAAAGAATATTTGCTAAGACATCCAACATGAGCAAAAAGATTCAGGAATTTTAGTAAATGGTTCTGGCTACAGAACTAGCTGATATTTGCCCTTGACAAAGCTGCTATCTTATTGATTCTCTTAATCTTAAAATACACATAATTATTAATTAGGCCTATATATCTGCCTTGTCAGAGTAAAAATACAAAATATAATGTTATTGGAGAGGATAAAATCCTTCTTAAAAACTGTAAAGTGGTTTTTTAAATAATATACTTAAAAAGAGGTTAGTAGTAAAATGGAGCATGAAGTTCGAATTGGTCTTCATATAAAATCATATCCACTAGAAAAGGACAAACAGGTCAAAAATATTTAAATTATCATATCTATTCTAATTTTCCTAATAAACTAAAAAAATTAAATATAAGTATCATACCTCCTGCTTGCAAGAGGACTCTCAAACAACGGGAGTTTTCTGTAGTGGCTGCTGCATGTAAGGCTGTGCGTCCCCATGAGTCCTGGCTGTTAATGTGGACGGATTGATCTCCTCTCAACAAGTCCTCCAACAACTCTGCATTGTCCCACAGAGCTGCCTGCAACCCATCCAATCATCAGATATATACCTTGTCTAACAACAGTAACAACAATGAGTCCTGGCTGTTGATATGGAAAGATTAATCTCCTCTCAACAAGTCCTCCAACAACTCTGCATTGTCCCAAAAAGCTGCCTGCAACCCATCCAATCATCAGATATATACCTTGTCTAACAACAGTAACAACAATGAGTCCTGGCTGTTGATATGGAAAGATTGATCTCCTCTCAACAAGTCCTCCAACAACTCTGCATTGTCCCACAGAGCTGCCTGCAACCCATCCAATCATCAGATATATACCTTGTCTAACAACAGTAACAACAATGAGTCCTGGCTGTTGATATGGAAAGATTGATCTCCTCTCAACAAGTCCTCCAACAACTCTGCATTGTCCCACAGAGCTGCCTGCAACCCATCCAATCATCAGATATATACCTTGTCTAACAACAGTAACAACAATGAGTCCTGGCTGTTGATATGGAAAGATTAATCTCCTCTCAACAAGTCCTCCAACAACTCTGCATTGTCCCACAAAGCTGCCTGCAACCCATCCAATCATCAGATATATACCTTGTCTAACAACAGTAACAACAATGAGTCCTGGCTGTTGATATGGAAAGATTGATCTCCTCCCAACAAGTCCTCCAACAACTCCGCATTGTCCCACAGAGCTGCCTGCAACCCATCCAATCATCAGATATATATACCTTGTCTAACAATAGTAACAATGAGTCCTGGCTGTTGATATGGAAAGATTGATCTCCTCTCAACAAGTCCTCCAACAACTCCGCATTGTCCCACAGAGCTGCCTGCAACCCATCCAATCATCAGATATATACCTTGTCTAACAATAGTAACAATGAGTCCTGGCTGTTGATGTGGAAAGATTGATCTCCTCTAAACAAGTCCTCCAACAATTCTGCATTGTCCCACAGAGCTGCCTGCAACCCATCCAATCATATGTTATGATATTTTTATCACCTCTTAATGTGGTTTGGAAGGAAGGCATGGCTCGTGGGTGGTAACACAAAATTTAAAAAGTTTTTTTTGTGTTGGATAACTTAAAGTGTCCCAAAATCAGTGTGGTTTATTTTTAGTAAAAAAATAACTGAGGTGTAATACATAACCAAAAGAACCAAATCATTTAATAACTAAAGTTGAATATCAATAATTAATAAGTTCTGTTTGTATGAGGATGGGAGCCTGATAGGACAATGTTGAGCTATTGTCTGTGACTATTGTCAGTGTGGAAACACAGTAAATCGACAAAAATAAGAACTACAGTAAAAGCTTATTCCAGTTGCAACAAGTGACTGGTGAAAGCTATTTGATAATTATAAACAACAAACAGGGCTACCTTTGCACCTACATAATTTATTATTTAAAATGTTACATTTTTAGGGTAAATTATAGTATCATCAGTGTTATACATTGTTTTGATTAGGCTAGTTAAACATCACATACAGATTGCAGAGACAAGTAAGTATAATGAGAATGTATTTGAAAGGGAATTATAGCTTTAAGAAAGCCCAAAAACATTTTTTTTTTATAGAAACAAGCATTTTATATAAACAGTTTACAGGTGATGACCGTTACCCTGGTTCCTGGAACAAGATAGAGGTTTGCTCATATTAATCAGCGGCACCCTTGCTGCTATGGTGAACTCTTCAGTCTAGGCTGATCTTACAAGTGTTGGAGATTACACCTCCGTGTATGATTAATCACAACATAATTTCACTGAATATCAAAACTGTGTTTGCCATAGAGCATCTGTGTAAATGTGTATTGTATAAAATATGTTGTTTTTTGTCAAATTTATAGTTTTGGATATAAGCTTATTTGGGTGTTTAGCATAACCTGAATGTAGACCTAATCTCTATGAGCAAGCAATAATTTTCAAAACCAATCCAAGTAATTTAGGTTGATATTTAAAATAATATTCTTTCTTTTCTATTTAATCATTAGTAATTACATTTTAAATGAAAATGAATTTATATGAAATTCAGAAGAGTACCCTACTTAAACAGTTCTAATAAAAACCAAATATCAATAATAGTTTTCATCAAAGAATGATTAAAGCTCAGTCTCAATTTTCAACTAGACAAAAACTAGGTTTAATATGACTTACTTCATGGATCTGGAAATCATAAGCCATTCAAACAAGCTATTGTAGTCAAATAAAATAAAAAATACCACTGATTATTAAAACCTATGAGTTGGTTTTCATTGGTTTGTTTGACTGTTGCCTACCTGTTTGTTTCAACTAAACTGAATCTCATTAGACATGTTGCCAACAGAGCTGGTCTGTAAACAAGGTCACGTGAGTCCGCAAGTTATCACTGTGTTATCAACTATATTTATAAAAGGGGCACTCTCAGTGATTCATCTGAATGGTTCACCTAAAGAACCATCTGTAAGTAAACAACGGTAATGTTTCTAATTAATTATTCATTTGATTTAATTTTAAAACCTGTTCCTTTAGAAAAGAATCCGTTCTAAACCTTATCATGATGCCAACTGTAATTGTTTTAGAGGAACTAATTTGTTCCTAATAATTGTGTAATAAAATTGCATTGCAAATTTACACACAAAAAAGACATAAAATGTGTATTTTATAATAATGAGAGAAGTATTAAATAACCCTGCTACAGCAATCCTGCAGACTAAGCGAATTTTCATTTACTTGATTTGATTTTCACATTTTAAACATTAAATTTAACAAGTAGGTCTAGGTTTGTAGTTATAGAGAGGGTAATGGTGTTTTTTTCTTGTGAAATAGTAATAGCTTATAGTATAAATTAAATAAATTTGCCAAGTTTGATTAACAAATATATCCATAAACAAGTAAACTACAATAATTTAGTGATTAGGTACCCATAAGAATAACATAGGAATTAAAAAAAAAAAAATTAATTTTCTCCGTAGCCAACAACCGTACACTAACACTCCAAAATACTAAATTATTTGTTTTTTAAGCTCTACAAGATAGTATGAAGAAAAATTTGGAAATTTTATGTTTTAGAGTTTTGAAATAAAAAAAACCTCTTCTCCTATAAAACCCCGTTCCCATGGTCTGATCATGCTGGTTCTGAAACTTGTTCAAATAAATGTAAGTTAAGCCAACACGTTTGTACGGTACCAAATTTCATCAAGATTGGGTGATTTTTGCTTGAGTTATTGTGCTAATGGACATATATTTTTCAAACTAGTATATTCAGGCCAAATATATGAAATTGAACAGATGGTTTTTTTGGCCTCTGGAGACATAAAACTAAAAAGTAAATCGGTCCCGGGTCTAGGTCTTACCATGAAACCTACAGTAATAGTTTATTCTCTATATAGTCCAGGACCTGACTAGGATTCTGTGTGCATGTCGTGTATAGAGAATTTTGCTTTTGCATTTCAATATAGGTGTATTAGGAAGTGTTTTCCACTCGGGTGTCAAGTTCGCACCTGGTACGTTTTCGAGCTATGACGTCATCAAGATGGCGGCTCGGCAATTTTTAAATGCGTATATTTCGCAAACCGTTTAACGGATCGGGATGATTCTTTTTTTGTTTGAAAGATATTTTTACAAGCAATCTTTTTTGTATTTACATATTTGTTGTAAACTTAATATTTACCGCACAATATTGAAAAACGTCGTTTTTATTGTTATTATATTTATTGTTATGCTTATAACTTCTTAACCGCTGATAAAATCAAATACCACCCATTGCAAAAGTTGCAGATAATTCTATACCCTTTCCAATGATATCAAACAATATGTGATTAGACCTAAAAATAAAGCAAAGAGATTGAATAAACCGTAAAAAAACACTGAAAGTGGTGTACGGTCCGGGAAAGATTCAGTCCTGGACATGACTAGGGTTCTGTGTGCATGTCGTGTATAGAGAATTTTGCTTTTGCATTTCAATATAGGTGTCTTAGGAAGTGTTTTCCACTCGGGTGTCAAGTCCGCGCCTGTTACGTTTTCCAGCTATGACGTCATCAAAATGGCGGCTAGGGCAAATTTTAAATGCGTATATTTCGCATACCGTTTAATGGATCGGGATGATTCTTTTTTTGTTTGAAAGATAATTTTACAGGAAATGTTTTTTGTATTTACACTTTTGTTGTCAACGTAATATTTATCTCACTATATTAAAAAACGTGGTTTTTAATATCATTGTTTTTGAATTTTTCCTCATAACTTGTTAAACGCTTATAGAATGAAATAACTACCTATTACAAAAGTTTTAGATAATTTTATGCCCTTTCCATCGATACCAAACAATTAATGTTTGAAACTAAAACTAAAGCCAAGAGATTAAATAAACCGTTAACTAACACTTAACATGGTAGAAAGTCCAAAAAATATTGCGGCTGGAACAATTCTTCAAATGCGTATATTTCGCATACTGGTTAACGAACCGGGATGATTCTTTTTTTGTTTGTAAGATATTTTTTAAGCCTATCTTTTTTGTATTTACACTTTTGTTGTTAACCTACTATTTGTCAAAAAGTTATAAGCAAAAGTAAAATAAAAACAACAATTAAATGTACATTTATTAATATTGTGGGTCTATGTTTTTAGGTCTAATCACATATTGTTTGATATCATTGGAAAGGGTATAGAATTATCTGCAACTTTTGCAATGGGTGGTATTTGATTTTATCAGCGGTTAAGAAGTTATAAGCATAACAATAAATATAATAACAATAAAAACGACGTTTTTCAATATTGTGCGGTAAATATTAAGTTTACAACAAATATGTAAATACAAAAAAGATTGCTTGTAAAAATATCTTTCAAACAAAAAAAGAATCATCCCGATCCGTTAAACGGTTTGCGAAATATACGCATTTAAAAATTGCCGAGCCGCCATCTTGATGACGTCATAGCTCGAAAACGTACCAGGTGCGAACTTGACACCCGAGTGGAAAACACTTCCTAATACACCTATATTGAAATGCAAAAGCAAAATTCTCTATACACGACATGCACACAGAACCCTAGTCAGGTCCTGGACTAATATGGGAAATTCACTAATTGAGCTTAAATTCACAGTTTTTTTGTGACACAGTATTGTTCTATTATTTTATACAGAAATGGCTGGAATGGCTGTGAGTTAATCACAGCTTACTTTCTAAAATAAATACAGAACTTAACTTCTTTTAATGGTAGTACAACAAACACTACCGATACAAAAAATAATAGTGTGAACGATGGGGAGTATGTTCTGTAATGGATATTGAATATCGTAAACAACTGAATACAGTAGGGTTTACTGGTTTTATCAGTAAGTATATCACTTTTAAGAAGCTCACATTTCCAGTTATTGTGCATTCACATGGTGTGTTTAGTATGAAATGGTTTTAATAAAAGTAGTAGGCTAGTCAAAAACTTAAGTGTAGGCCTATCTTAATTCAAGCCTATTGTATAAAGAGAAGGTTTTAGCTAAGCCAGAAAAGCCAAAAAACGTTCTTTGTTAATATTACAAAGGGCTTAAAGTAGCTGTTATCCATACAGTTGATTTATTCTATAATTGAAATTGTTAAGCCATTGTGAGAATTGTTGGTACAGACCTGATGTAGCAATCTACCAGGAAAGTCTTCCTCTTCAGGAGTTGACAAGTCCATCATGAAAGTCCAACTGGCCACTGGCCTCAAGCGACTGCCAATGGAGCTGCTGTGAAAATTAAACTTACGGTTAATAATGTTACACATGCTCTCAGGAGTATGCATAAGATCAAATATTGATAGTTATATGTATTAGTTAGAACATTAAACTAAAGTTTTATCATGAAACCCCTATAAATATGCGACTGATGTTATAAGTGAGAAAGTTTGGATGTACCGGTATGGATAGATATTTGTGACAAGTAAATGCAAAAAATACTGGTCGGATTGGGCTGAAATTTGGTGTTATGATAGCTCACAATATAGACATATTCTTATCTCAAAAATCCTTTCGGGCTCCGCCCCAGTTGCTCTGGATTTTCCCATGTTAACCTTATGAGTATTCATATTTTAAAGGAATAAAGGAATTTTGTCAGCCGTTTAAACTACACAAGTTGGTTCTATGATATTAAAATAGCATTACAAAGGTATTAAGGTTTACCACCATGGTGCAGCACTATTAATTTTGTTTATGAGAATTTCACTTTTTTTATTTTTTAGGTGCAGTAGTTAAACATTAACGCTACATGGTAACTTAGGATGTGCTATACTATAGCATACCGTAAATTAAAAGAACCAAATTGTCTTAAACTGAGTCCTCTCCCATCGCAAGTTACGCAAAGCATAAGTATAACTGCAATACGCATTTTATACTTAAACGCCAACTCCTTACACAGGACGAGTAGGCCCTACTCAGCTAGTTCTCTATAAGAATAACTTGAGAATTTATAATTTAAACAGTTTATTTTATTTTCTCTGTAACCATTTGACACTGACAATAGTGCTTTACTAATACTAACTTAACCTAACTTATTTGTTTCTTAATGCTTTAGAAAATGGTTTGGACAAGATAGCAAAATTTATGTTATGTGGGTCTAAAATAGGAAAACCAACTGTTATCCCATCAAACCCTGTTCTCATAGTCCACTCTTGCTGGTTTGGAAACTCGTTAGAATAAACGTCACATGTTTACATGTTTTTATAACCAAATTACCGTACTTCAAAATCTGATGGTTTTTACTTAGGCTACCATGAGACCTACAGTAATAGCTTATTCCTTATATGGGAAATTCACTAAAAAATGAAAAAAAGTTTGACAATTAACTTAGAGGTGACGGTAGTGGTAATTGAATTTTGTCCCCAAAATTAATGGCAGGCGGATGTGTACCGGTTACTATTTTGTACAGTGTAAATTTTAAGGACCCAATTTTCCGTGTTCTCACTGTGTTGTGAACGCTAAGTTAAGCAAGGGTATTACAGCAATAAGCCCTTGACAAATATGTGTCAACCTCGAAGGACGGGTACTCTGCTAAAATATTTATGTTAAAATATTTATATTATGTTTTAAAGTACAGGTTAACTGTAAGAAAGGGCCATGTGGCCCTAACTTTGCCTGTATAAATAAATGATTTTTCATTTCATTTCATTTCATTTCTCTGCTAGTAAGTTAGGCTCCCTACTGTATATTTTGTGACAGAAGTTTACGTGACCTTTTGTATTTTTCAATTTGAAATTGTGCTGCCTAAGTCAGATGGTTGTCTGAACCTATGGTAAAGAAACCTCAACTGGAATAGCTGGAAATAGCCGATTTCAGATGTACCGGTAAGTTAAGATGCAACTTAGCCTAAAAATTGGTCCCTTCTAACTTACATAACTTATTAAAATGCATTGTGTGTGAGCAAATCACTGAACTAAAACATGCTCTGCTCAATATTGGATCTAGTAGGCTACCGTTCAAGGATTGACTTTGATTGTGTACAAAAAATGTATATGACTCACTTAAATGTATTGGATCTGATGATGATTGGAGTGTAGGCCTACAATCAAAAATTACCTAAAACTATACAAAAAGGCAAAGTTGTGATAGTGGTATCATACGAAAGATGGAGAAATAAAATAGTTAATGAATGTGAAATATCGAGGGATGCCTAAATTATAATTGTATCCTTATTGTTAGGTTAAAATTCATGTCTAACAGAAACAGGGCAACCGTTATAATAAATTATCACTGGAATACTGATGCAATTTTTTCTTTAATAATATAGTACTTACTAAATTAATTATAATTATAGTTATCATTATCAACTTTACCTGAACAGAATTTTATTTAAGTTAGAGCTTTCTCCTCCTGAGAAGTGATTTCATGGTTCGTTTGTTGTTGCAGCAGAGCAGACGGAAAACGAAACAACACTGGAATTGAATAAATTGAAAAACTAACCTCCAACGAAACATATGTTCGTTATACGGGTCCCGTTGCTCCAGTGTCAAAAACAGCTGAGCTGACTTGCCTATCAGGAACAGGAACTAGCACACGCATGACGGAAGGAAAAAAACAAGCACATTTAATTCATGTATACTTTTTACCTGATTTATAAACTGTATGTATAGTAAAAAAAAGTATAGAGCACAAAGTTGAATGTTTTATCTATGGTTGAATTGGGTAACAAGTGAAAATTGTTATAGATTTAAAGTCAAGATAATTATACAGTATTAATTAACCTACAAACAGCTAAATGAACTGAAATGTGCTCACGTACCAGCAGGTACTACTCTGCAAAATCACAAATTTGATTAATTCTTGGATATTATATTTTTAGTTTAACGCTGCGGAGCAGCATGGATCCTCTAGTATGACATGAATGTTTTTAATCAGCTAAGGTGCTAAATAAAAGAAATGCAATTATTAATTGTCGATAAAACTACAAAGTTCATGACAATCGGCAAAAGAAAACGCAATTCTATACATACCAATCAATGTCCGGCCATGATTTTCATATAGGCCATAGGCACAAAAAAACAAATATCATTTGATGTATTTTCCAGTGGCAAGAACTAGAATATAATGGAATTATTGTTACCTTAGCCTTTGCTCTTGCAGAAAGAATAAAGAAGTTATAATCGTTCAATATATTTCACCAGTGTGTGGCATATTCAGGGAGACGAGAGGTATTATTTACACACTATACAGCTTATACACAACGATGTATACACATACACACATCACAACTAGGTACGTTATTTACGCAAGTTTGCGTCACGGCAACTTCGCGAACGCGAACGCGGGCGCGGACGCACCATACACCAATACCACGCGGTCTGGAGTAAAGGTGGCTGTGCCTATATACTTGAAATACTTGAGGTCTTCATCCTTGAGTGACAATGTAGGATAGATTGCGTCAACTCATATTAGTTTGTCAATAAAAACATATATTTACACTATTTACAATATAACTTATACAATATTTACATGTGGCATGGCGGATATAATTTGGCTAGGATCTGAAAATAGGCTCCTCGATGAGTCCCCCCAATAAACTCTCCTATATGTAAGTCGCCGAGACGTAAACTTACGTAGTTGTGATGTGTGTATACACCGTTTTGTATAAACTGTAATGTGTAAATAGTACTTCTCGTCTCCCTGAAGATGCCATACACACTGTGGCGAATTATATTGGAGGATTATAATATCTTTCTGAAAGAACAAAGGCCAAGGTAACAATAGTTCAATAATTAAAAAAAAGAAAAAAATAGCTGACGTGACAGACTTTGACACTGCAATGCAAAACATAATGCTTACACTACACTTATAATACATTTATTCTGTGCTATTGGTAAAATCCTTTTAGAATTAATTTCTTTAGCTAGGCTGTGAAACATGACATAACAAATACAAAGAAACATTTGATCTGAGTCAGTAACAAAGCTTAAACTACAAACAACCTCGCCCCATTCTACCTTGCATTTATATATTCCGCTTTAAAATACGCATTTAGGTGTGCGTAGCTGTCTCAAAGTAAAAATGATGGCGATGAACCTTATAAAATGTTCAATTAGCTATTTATGATTCATAAAGTTCTATTTTACATGACAAGAAACGATACGCAGTTTATCTTCTTGCCATTGATTTATTCTAGGCAACTAATCTGCCGGTGGGGCACACGGGAGGGACTAAGGCTATCATATCTTGTAGTGTCAGCGTTCGCCGCTAGAACTGCTAAGTTGAAAAAATTTAAATTTTAGTTATAAAATTAACTTTTTAACTATAAAATATTGTTTTAAAATTATTAAATTAATTTTTAAAATTAAACTGTCATAACATAACCTAACCAACCAGACTTGCTGATAATAACAAAAACTATATAAGATACAAATCTAATTAATGATTACAGTACTTTTAATTTTTAATTAATTATAAAATTAATTTTAAAATTTAGTATTATAAAATTAAACTGTTATAACCTAACCTAACCAACCAAACTTGCTGATATGAAAAATTTGTTGACAAAAAGTTTGTGTTGCTAGCGGGATTCGAACCCGGGACCTCTTGAACATCAATCCAAAACGCTACCAACTATGCTACGAACGCCGCTGAAATCACATCGTTTCGTTACGGTAATCGTGTTGCCTCAAGAGAAGACATAAGCCACTAGAGAAATTACGTCACTACACCTTAGCCTTAGTCCCTCCCGTGTGCCCATTCCACTAATCTGCTGCTGAGAGTAAACACGATCGTGAAGACAGCTATCGCCAGCTAACGGCGGGCGGAGAATTCCACACCCCCACTACCCTACCTGTGTACAATCTAATAAAACGATAATAGACCTCAACTGTGTTAAAAATGTTAAAACCTTAATTTAAACGATATAACACATGTTGTAACGTTTTCCGGCACATTTTCACAAATGAAATGGGGGGAAATACTTAAATTCATTACATATAAAATAATATATACATAAAATCTTAAGTAAATTTGAGTCTGAAATCCAGCGCTCGGCGTACTAAGAATGTTCGGACAAACATTTACCTATGTTGTGACGGTATTCCCCAAAATTTTATCATTTTAATTTGAAGTATACACTTGAATGTACAACATATTAAAAAATCATTAAAATCTAAACATATATATTTAGGTTAATTTTAGCTTAAAGTCCAGCTAACGAATTAGCGCTCAGCGTACTAAGAATGTTCGGACGAACATTTACCTATGTTGAGACGATATTCCCCAAAATTTTATCATTTTAAATTAAAGTATACACTTGAATGTACAACATATTAAAAAATCATTCAATTCTAAACATATATATTTAGGTTAATTTTAGCCTAAAGTCTAGCTAACGAATTTGTTCTCAGCGTCCTAATAATGTTCGGACAAACATTTACCTATGTTGTGACGATATTCCCCAAAATTTTATCATTTTAAATTAAAGTATACACTTAAATGTACAACATATTAAAAAATCATTCAATTCTAAACATATATATTTAGGTTAATTTTAGCCTAAAGTCTAGCTAACGAATTTGTTCTCAGCGTCCTAATAATGTTCGGACGAACATTTACCTATGTTGTTACGATATTCCCCAAAATTTTATCATTTTAAATTAAAGTATACACTTGGATGTACAACATATTAAAAAATCATTCAATTCTAAACATATATATTTAGGTTAATTTTAGCCTAAAGTCTAGCTAACGAATTTGTTCTCAGCGTACTAATAATGTTCGGACGAACATTTACCTATGTTGTGACGATATTCCCCAAAATTTTATCATTTTAAATTAAAGTATACACTTAAATGTACAACATATTAAAAAATTATTAAAATCTAAACATATATATTTAGGTTAATTTTAGCTCAAAGTCCAGCTAACGAATTAGCGCTCAGCGTACTAAGAATGTTCGGACGAACATTTACCTATGTTGAGACGATATTCCCCAAAATTTTATCATTTTAAATTAAAGTATACACTTGGATGTACAACATATTAAAAAATCATTCAATTCTAAACATATATATTTAGGTTAATTTTAGCCTAAAGTCTAGCTAACGAATTTGTTCTCAGCGTCCTAATAATGTTCGGACGAACATTTACCTATGTTGTGACGGTATTCCCCAAAATTTTATCATTTTAAATTAAAGTATACACTTGAATGTACAACATATTAAAAAATCATTCAATTCTAAACATATATATTTAGGTTAATTTTAGCCTAAAGTCCAGCTAACGAATTTGTTCTCAGCGTCCTAATAATGTTCGGACAAACATTTACCTATGTTGTTACGATATTCCCCAAAATTTTATCATTTTAAATTAAAGTATACACTGGAATGTACAACATATTAAAAAATCATTCAATTCTAAACATATATATTTAGGTTAATTTTAGCCTAAAGTCTAGCTAACGAATTTGTTCTCAGCGTACTAATAATGTTCGGACGAACATTTACCTATGTTGTGACGGTATTCCCCAAAATTTTATCATTTTAAATTAAAGTATACACTTAAATGTAGCACATATTAAAAAATCATTAAAATCGAAACATATATATTTAGGTTAATTTTAGCTTAAAATCCAGCTAACGAATTTGTTCTCAGCGTCCTAATAATGTTCGGACAAACATTTACCTATGTTGTGACGATATTCCCCAAAATTTTATCATTTTAAATTAAAGTATACACTTAAATGTAGCACATATTATAAAATCATTAAAATCTAAACATATATATTTAGGTTAATTTTAGCCTAAAGTCTAGCTAACGAATTTGTTCTCAGCGTCCTAATAATGTTCGGACAAACATTTACCTATGTTGTTACGATATTCCCCAAAATTTTATCATTTTAAATTAAAGTATACACTTGGATGTACAACATATTAAAAAATCATTCATTTCTAAACATATATATTTAGGTTAATTTTAGCCTAAAGTCTAGCTAACGAATTTGTTCTCAGCGTCCTAATAATGTTCGGACAAACATTTACCTATGTTGTGACGATATTCCCCAAAATTTTATCATTTTAAATTAAAGTATACACTTAAATGTAGCACATATTATAAAATCATTAAAATCTAAACATATATATTTAGGTTAATTTTAGCTCAAAGTCCAGCTAACGAATTAGCGCTCAGCGTACTAAGAATGTTCGGACGAACATTTACCTATGTTGAGACGATATTCCCCAAAATTTTATCATTTTAAATTAAAGTATTCACTTAAATGTACAACATATTAAAAAATCATTCAATTCTAAACATATATATTTAGGTTAATTTTAGCCTAAAGTCTAGCTAACGAATTTGTTCTCAGCGTACTAATAATGTTCGGACGAACATTTACCTATGTTGTGACGGTATTCCCCAAAATTTTATCATTTTAAATTAAAGTATACACTTGAATGTACAACATATTAAAAAATCATTCAATTCTAAACATATATATTTAGGTTAATTTTAGCCTAAAGTCCAGCTAACGAATTTGTTCTCAGCGTCCTAATAATGTTCGGACAAACATTTACCTATGTTGTTACGATATTCCCCAAAATTTTATCATTTTAAATTAAAGTATACACTGGAATGTACAACATATTAAAAAATCATTCAATTCTAAACATATATATTTAGGTTAATTTTAGCCTAAAGTCTAGCTAACGAATTTGTTCTCAGCGTCCTAATAATGTTCGGACAAACATTTACCTATGTTGTGACGATATTCCCCAACATTTTATCATTTTAAATTAAAGTATACACTTGGATGTACAACATATTAAAAAATCATTCAATTCTAAATATATATATTTAGGTTAATTTTAGCCTAAAGTCTAGCTAACGAATTTGTTCTCAGCGTACTAATAATGTTCGGACGAACATTTACCTATGTTGTGACGATATTCCCCAAAATTTTATCATTTTAAATTAAAGTATACACTTAAATGTAGCACATATTAAAAAATCATTAAAATCAAAACATATATATTTAGGTTAATTTTAGCTTAAAATCCAGCTAACGAATTTGTTCTCAGCGTCCTAATAATATTCGGACAAACATTTACCTATGTTGTGACGATATTCCCCAAAATTTTATCATTTTAAATTAAAGTATACACTTAAATGTAGCACATATTATAAAATTATTAAAATCTAAACATATATATTTAGGTTAATTTTAGCTCAAAGTCCAGCTAACGAATTAGCGCTTAGCGTACTAAGAATGTTCGGACGAACATTTACCTATGTTGTGACGGTATTCCCCAAAATTTTATCATTTTAAATTAAAGTATACACTTAAATGTAGCACATATTAAAAAATCATTAAAATCGAAACATATATATTTAGGTTAATTTTAGCTTAAAATCCAGCTAACGAATTTGTTCTCAGCGTCCTAATAATGTTCGGACAAACATTTACCTATGTTGTGACGATATTCCCCAAAATTTTATCATTTTAAATTAAAGTATACACTTAAATGTAGCACATATTATAAAATTATTAAAATCTAAACATATATATTTAGGTTAATTTTAGCTCAAAGTCCAGCTAACGAATTAGCGCTCAGCGTACTAAGAATGTTCGGACGAACATTTACCTATGTTGTGACGGTATTCCCCAAAATTTTATCATTTTAAATTAAAGTATACACTTAAATGTAGCACATATTAAAAATTCATTAAAATCTAAACATATATATATATATATAGGTTAACTTGGGCTTACCTCAGGACTTTATGTTAGTCTGACTTCTAGTTTTTTGTTATCTCCCTCCAGTTATTAAACAGCCTTACTTCCTGACTGTTTTTTTACAATGGTGATTTTACTGTACTTTACCTGAAACATACCTAAACAAAATATTAACAGGCGTTGTTCATTTAGCGTTACCCAGGAGACACGTGCCAAACAATATAGAAACATTATTTCTATACCGTTTGACGGACGCGAACAACAGTTATCTCCCATATTGCAGCCATTTTAGGCGCATAGTAAGTTATTGTTAAATTGTTTATGATTGCAGCCATTGTAGGCGCAGAAAAAATTGAAAAACAATTTGTTATTATTATGATTGCAGCCATTGTAGGCGCATAACAAATTGAAACCAATTTGTAATCATCATGGTTGCTGCCATTGTAGGCGCATAACAAATTGAAACCAATTTGTAATCATTATGGTTGCAGCCATTGTAGGCGCGGAACAAATTGTAAAACAATTTGTATTAATTATGATTGCAGCCATTGTAGGCGCAGAACAAATTGTAAAACAATTTGTATTAATTATGATTGCTGCCATTGTAGGCGCATAACAAATTGAAACCAATTTGTAATCATCATGGTTGCAGCCATTGTAGGCGCAGAACAAATTGTAAAACAATTTGTATTAATTATGATTGCTGCCATTGTAGGCGCATAACAAATTGAAACCAATTTGTAATCATTATGGTTGCAGCCATTGTAGGCGCGGAACAAATTGTAAAACAATTTGTATTAATTATGATTGCTGCCATTGTAGGCGCACAACAAATTGAAACCAATTTGTAATCATTATGGTTGCAGCCATTGTAGGCGCAGAACAAATTGAAACACAATTTGTAATTAATTATTATTATTGCAGCCATTATAGGCGCAGAACAAATTGAAAACAATTTGTAATTATTATGATTGCAGCCATTGTAGGCGCAGAACAAATTGGGTGCATAATTAAATTAAACACTATTAAGAATACATTAAGTTTACAATATGAATTTGGGAATACTATTTTACCCACATAAACCATAGAGAACAATTAAGTTGCTTTATATAAAGTACAAAGTAAACATCGAAATGAAATGCTTCTTCTTTGAAGACATTCGTAGGATTGCTGTGTTTCCATGCAGAGGTAATGTAGCCATCTTTTGCATGTTTGACACTGGCACCACTGATGACGACGTTGATCAGACCCTTTTCCGCATACTAAGCAAATGTCTATCATACGCTCGGATAATCGTAGACAACGTAGTTTAAGTTTCTCTCTAAATTCCGTGCTGTCAAATGTCATGTCTATATTGTCAATCATGTTCTTTTCGCTTAATACTGATATGTAATAAATTACGTAAACACCACAGCTGTTGCCATCAGTTTGCTGGGGATAGTTTATTTTAATGAAGTTTAATTCGTCAACATTTATTGATTCCTTTGTAGATAAACGGTTTCTGATATTTAGGAATTCCTTGATTTTCTCACATTTCCTTTCATTTGTTGTTGGACTATCATTCATTGGGTCTAGATGGGTCAACAATTTATTCTTCAGATCTACAACGTACAAACAAAAGTGACTGCATTCGTTGTATGGGACAAAGACCAAACTTAGTTTCTTGAATTCAGTTGAAATTGGTTTGAAAACCTGGGTGTAGCGAGGTCTTCCCTCTTGGAGAGCAAATGTAGCCTCCCCAATGGCGAAACAAAACTGTCCATCTTTTACATATGTAGCATTGCAGTAATCAACTATGACAGAAGTCAGCCAGTGTCCTTTCGTGAGTGATGCAAAATCCTTTTGTGAAATATGTTCCAAGTATCTTCCCATGTTCTTGTTTTTCATCCGTGCTACGGTTAATCGCTGGACTAATTCCTTTTCTTTTGAGTTCATCTTTGTTGTTTCTGGAGTGTAATACTTTGATAATGCAATCAAGCCGTTTGCCATCCATGGAAGAATCAAACTTTGTGTTGGATCTTCTAATATCATTAAGCATGTTATTCTAAACTCGTGTGTATCAAATTCTTCAAATGGCTTATTACTCTCTAATCCCATTTCAACAGTTTTCATCATGTAATATATGACAAAGATTCCACAGTTGTAATCGTCATTTTGTTTTGGGTATGTTATTGATAAAATTTGTTAAATAAAATAAATTTGATAAAATTGTTATTGATAAAATTTTGGGGAATATCGTCACAACATAGGTAAATGTTCGTCCGAACATTATTAGTACGCTGAGAACAAATTCGTTAGCTAGACTTTAGGCTAAAATTAACCTAAATATATATGTTTAGAATTGAATGATTTTTTAATATGTTGTACATTTAAGTGAATACTTTAATTTAAAATGATAAAATTTTGGGGAATATCGTCTCAACATAGGTAAATGTTCGTCCGAACATTCTTAGTACGCTGAGCGCTAATTCGTTAGCTGGACTTTGAGCTAAAATTAACCTAAATATATATGTTTAGATTTTAATGATTTTATAATATGTGCTACATTTAAGTGTATACTTTAATTTAAAATGATAAAATTTTGGGGAATATCGTCACAACATAGGTAAATGTTTGTCCGAACATTATTAGGACGCTGAGAACAAATTCGTTAGCTAGACTTTAGGCTAAAATTAACCTAAATATATATGTTTAGAATTGAATGATTTTTTAATATGTTGTACATCCAAGTGTATACTTTAATTTAAAATGATAAAATTTTGGGGAATATCGTAACAACATAATTAAATGTTTGTCCGAACATTATTAGGACGCTGAGAACAAATTCGTTAGCTAGACTTTAGGCTAAAATTAACCTAAATATATATGTTTAGATTTTAATGATTTTATAATATGTGCTACATTTAAGTGTATACTTTAATTTAAAATGATAAAATGTTGGGGAATATCGTCACAACATAGGTAAATGTTTGTCCGAACATTATTAGGACGCTGAGAACAAATTCGTTAGCTAGACTTTAGGCTAAAATTAACCTAAATATATATGTTTAGAATTGAATGATTTTTTAATATGTTGTACATCCAAGTGTATACTTTAATTTAAAATGATAAAATTTTGGGGAATATCGTAACAACATAGGTAAATGTTCGTCCGAACATTATTAGGACGCTGAGAACAAATTCGTTAGCTAGACTTTAGGCTAAAATTAACCTAAATATATATGTTTAGATTTTAATAATTTTTTAATATGTTGTACATTTAAGTGTATACTTTAATTTAAAATGATAAAATTTTGGGGAATATCGTCACAACATAGGTAAATGTTCGTCCGAACATTATTAGTACGCTGAGAACAAATTCGTTAGCTAGACTTTAGGCTAAAATTAACCTAAATATATATGTTTAGAATTGAATGATTTTTTAATATGTTGTACATTTAAGTGAATACTTTAATTTAAAATGATAAAATTTTGGGGAATATCGTCTCAACATAGGTAAATGTTCGTCCGAACATTCTTAGTACGCTGAGCGCTAATTCGTTAGCTGGACTTTGAGCTAAAATTAACCTAAATATATATGTTTAGATTTTAATGATTTTATAATATGTGCTACATTTAAGTGTATACTTTAATTTAAAATGATAAAATTTTGGGGAATATCGTCACAACATAGGTAAATGTTTGTCCGAACATTATTAGGACGCTGAGAACAAATTCGTTAGCTAGACTTTAGGCTAAAATTAACCTAAATATATATGTTTAGAATTGAATGATTTTTTAATATGTTGTACATCCAAGTGTATACTTTAATTTAAAATGATAAAATTTTGGGGAATATCGTAACAACATAGGTAAATGTTTGTCCGAACATTATTAGGACGCTGAGAACAAATTCGTTAGCTAGACTTTAGGCTAAAATTAACCTAAATATATATGTTTAGATTTTAATGATTTTATAATATGTGCTACATTTAAGTGTATACTTTAATTTAAAATGATAAAATTTTGGGGAATATCGTCACAACATAGGTAAATGTTTGTCCGAACATTATTAGGACGCTGAGAACAAATTCGTTAGCTGGATTTTAAGCTAAAATTAACCTAAATATATATGTTTCGATTTTAATGATTTTTTAATATGTGCTACATTTAAGTGTATACTTTAATTTAAAATGATAAAATTTTGGGGAATACCGTCACAACATAGGTAAATGTTCGTCCGAACATTATTAGTACGCTGAGAACAAATTCGTTAGCTAGACTTTAGGCTAAAATTAACCTAAATATATATGTTTAGAATTGAATGATTTTTTAATATGTTGTACATTCCAGTGTATACTTTAATTTAAAATGATAAAATTTTGGGGAATATCGTAACAACATAGGTAAATGTTTGTCCGAACATTATTAGGACGCTGAGAACAAATTCGTTAGCTGGACTTTAGGCTAAAATTAACCTAAATATATATGTTTAGAATTGAATGATTTTTTAATATGTTGTACATTCAAGTGTATACTTTAATTTAAAATGATAAAATTTTGGGGAATACCGTCACAACATAGGTAAATGTTCGTCCGAACATTATTAGGACGCTGAGAACAAATTCGTTAGCTAGACTTTAGGCTAAAATTAACCTAAATATATATGTTTAGAATTGAATGATTTTTTAATATGTTGTACATCCAAGTGTATACTTTAATTTAAAATGATAAAATTTTGGGGAATATCGTAACAACATAGGTAAATGTTCGTCCGAACATTATTAGGACGCTGAGAACAAATTCGTTAGCTAGACTTTAGGCTAAAATTAACCTAAATATATATGTTTAGATTTTAATGATTTTATAATATGTGCTACATTTAAGTGTATACTTTAATTTAAAATGATAAAATTTTGGGGAATATCGTCACAACATAGGTAAATGTTTGTCCGAACATTATTAGGACGCTGAGAACAAATTCGTTAGCTAGACTTTAGGCTAAAATTAACCTAAATATATATGTTTAGATTTTAATGATTTTATAATATGTGCTACATTTAAGTGTATACTTTAATTTAAAATGATAAAATTTTGGGGAATATCGTCACAACATAGGTAAATGTTTGTCCGAACATTATTAGGACGCTGAGAACAAATTCGTTAGCTGGATTTTAAGCTAAAATTAACCTAAATATATATGTTTCGATTTTAATGATTTTTTAATATGTGCTACATTTAAGTGTATACTTTAATTTAAAATGATAAAATTTTGGGGAATACCGTCACAACATAGGTAAATGTTCGTCCGAACATTATTAGTACGCTGAGAACAAATTTGTTAGCTAGACTTTAGGCTAAAATTAACCTAAATATATATGTTTAGAATTGAATGATTTTTTAATATGTTGTACATTCCAGTGTATACTTTAATTTAAAATGATAAAATTTTGGGGAATATCGTAACAACATAGGTAAATGTTTGTCCGAACATTATTAGGACGCTGAGAACAAATTCGTTAGCTGGACTTTAGGCTAAAATTAACCTAAATATATATGTTTAGAATTGAATGATTTT
Source organism: Macrosteles quadrilineatus (assembly GCF_028750875.1). Taxonomy (NCBI): domain Eukaryota; kingdom Metazoa; phylum Arthropoda; class Insecta; order Hemiptera; family Cicadellidae; genus Macrosteles; species Macrosteles quadrilineatus. The sequence goes on along the minus strand of NW_026542595.1, from coordinate 44,603,622 downwards.
TTAATATGTTGTACATTCAAGTGTATACTTTAATTTAAAATGATAAAATTTTGGGGAATACCGTCACAACATAGGTAAATGTTCGTCCGAACATTATTAGGACGCTGAGAACAAATTCGTTAGCTAGACTTTAGGCTAAAATTAACCTAAATATATATGTTTAGAATTGAATGATTTTTTAATATGTTGTACATCCAAGTGTATACTTTAATTTAAAATGATAAAATTTTGGGGAATATCGTCTCAACATAGGTAAATGTTCGTCCGAACATTCTTAGTACGCTGAGCGCTAATTCGTTAGCTGGACTTTGAGCTAAAATTAACCTAAATATATATGTTTAGATTTTAATAATTTTTTAATATGTTGTACATTTAAGTGTATACTTTAATTTAAAATGATAAAATTTTGGGGAATATCGTCACAACATAGGTAAATGTTCGTCCGAACATTATTAGGACGCTGAGAACAAATTCGTTAGCTAGACTTTAGGCTAAAATTAACCTAAATATATATGTTTAGATTTTAATGATTTTATAATATGTGCTACATTTAAGTGTATACTTTAATTTAAAATGATAAAATTTTGGGGAATATCGTCACAACATAGGTAAATGTTTGTCCGAACATTATTAGGACGCTGAGAACAAATTCGTTAGCTGGATTTTAAGCTAAAATTAACCTAAATATATATGTTTCGATTTTAATGATTTTTTAATATGTGCTACATTTAAGTGTATACTTTAATTTAAAATGATAAAATTTTGGGGAATACCGTCACAACATAGGTAAATGTTCGTCCGAACATTATTAGTACGCTGAGAACAAATTCGTTAGCTAGACTTTAGGCTAAAATTAACCTAAATATATATGTTTAGAATTGAATGATTTTTTAATATGTTGTACATTCCAGTGTATACTTTAATTTAAAATGATAAAATTTTGGGGAATATCGTAACAACATAGGTAAATGTTTGTCCGAACATTATTAGGACGCTGAGAACAAATTCGTTAGCTGGACTTTAGGCTAAAATTAACCTAAATATATATGTTTAGAATTGAATGATTTTTTAATATGTTGTACATTCAAGTGTATACTTTAATTTAAAATGATAAAATTTTGGGGAATACCGTCACAACATAGGTAAATGTTCGTCCGAACATTATTAGGACGCTGAGAACAAATTCGTTAGCTAGACTTTAGGCTAAAATTAACCTAAATATATATGTTTAGAATTGAATGATTTTTTAATATGTTGTACATCCAAGTGTATACTTTAATTTAAAATGATAAAATTTTGGGGAATATCGTCTCAACATAGGTAAATGTTCGTCCGAACATTCTTAGTACGCTGAGCGCTAATTCGTTAGCTGGACTTTGAGCTAAAATTAACCTAAATATATATGTTTAGATTTTAATAATTTTTTAATATGTTGTACATTTAAGTGTATACTTTAATTTAAAATGATAAAATTTTGGGGAATATCGTCACAACATAGGTAAATGTTCGTCCGAACATTATTAGTACGCTGAGAACAAATTCGTTAGCTAGACTTTAGGCTAAAATTAACCTAAATATATATGTTTAGAATTGAATGATTTTTTAATATGTTGTACATCCAAGTGTATACTTTAATTTAAAATGATAAAATTTTGGGGAATACCGTCACAACATAGGTAAATGTTCGTCCGAACATTATTAGGACGCTGAGAACAAATTCGTTAGCTAGACTTTAGGCTAAAATTAACCTAAATATATATGTTTAGAATTGAATGATTTTTTAATATGTTGTACATTTAAGTGTATACTTTAATTTAAAATGATAAAATTTTGGGGAATATCGTCACAACATAGGTAAATGTTTGTCCGAACATTATTAGGACGCTGAGAACAAATTCGTTAGCTGGACTTTAGGCTAAAATTAACCTAAATATATATGTTTAGAATTGAATGATTTTTTAATATGTTGTACATTCAAGTGTATACTTTAATTTAAAATGATAAAATTTTGGGGAATACCGTCACAACATAGGTAAATGTTCGTCCGAACATTATTAGGACGCTGATAACAAATTCGTTAGCTAGACTTTAGGCTAAAATTAACCTAAATATATATGTTTAGAATTGAATGATTTTTTAATATGTTGTACATCCAAGTGTATACTTTAATTTAAAATGATAAAATTTTGGGGAATATCGTCTCAACATAGGTAAATGTTCGTCCGAACATTCTTAGTACGCTGAGCGCTAATTCGTTAGCTGGACTTTGAGCTAAAATTAACCTAAATATATATGTTTAGATTTTAATAATTTTTTAATATGTTGTACATTTAAGTGTATACTTTAATTTAAAATGATAAAATTTTGGGGAATATCGTCACAACATAGGTAAATGTTCGTCCGAACATTATTAGTACGCTGAGAACAAATTCGTTAGCTAGACTTTAGGCTAAAATTAACCTAAATATATATGTTTAGAATTGAATGATTTTTTAATATGTTGTACATCCAAGTGTATACTTTAATTTAAAATGATAAAATTTTGGGGAATATCGTAACAACATAGGTAAATGTTCGTCCGAACATTATTAGGACGCTGAGAACAAATTCGTTAGCTAGACTTTAGGCTAAAATTAACCTAAATATATATGTTTAGAATTGAATGATTTTTTAATATGTTGTACATTTAAGTGTATACTTTAATTTAAAATGATAAAATTTTGGGGAATATCGTCACAACATAGGTAAATGTTTGTCCGAACATTATTAGGACGCTGAGAACAAATTCGTTAGCTGGATTTTAAGCTAAAATTAACCTAAATATATATGTTTCGATTTTAATGATTTTTTAATATGTGCTACATTTAAGTGTATACTTTAATTTAAAATGATAAAATTTTGGGGAATACCGTCACAACATAGGTAAATGTTCGTCCGAACATTCTTAGTACGCTGAGCGCTAATTCGTTAGCTGGACTTTGAGCTAAAATTAACCTAAATATATATGTTTAGATTTTAATAATTTTATAATATGTGCTACATTTAAGTGTATACTTTAATTTAAAATGATAAAATTTTGGGGAATATCGTCACAACATAGGTAAATGTTTGTCCGAATATTATTAGGACGCTGAGAACAAATTCGTTAGCTGGATTTTAAGCTAAAATTAACCTAAATATATATGTTTTGATTTTAATGATTTTTTAATATGTGCTACATTTAAGTGTATACTTTAATTTAAAATGATAAAATTTTGGGGAATATCGTCACAACATAGGTAAATGTTCGTCCGAACATTATTAGTACGCTGAGAACAAATTCGTTAGCTAGACTTTAGGCTAAAATTAACCTAAATATATATATTTAGAATTGAATGATTTTTTAATATGTTGTACATCCAAGTGTATACTTTAATTTAAAATGATAAAATGTTGGGGAATATCGTCACAACATAGGTAAATGTTTGTCCGAACATTATTAGGACGCTGAGAACAAATTCGTTAGCTAGACTTTAGGCTAAAATTAACCTAAATATATATGTTTAGAATTGAATGATTTTTTAATATGTTGTACATTCCAGTGTATACTTTAATTTAAAATGATAACATTTTGGGGAATATCGTCTCAACATAGGTATATGTTCGTCCGAACATTCTTAGTACGCTGAGCGCTAATTCGTTAGCTGGACTTTAAGCTAAAATTAACCTAAATATATATGTTTAGATTTTAATGATTTTTTAATATGTTGTACATTTAAGTGTATACTTTAATTTAAAATGATAAAATTTTGGGGAATATTGTCACAACATAGGTAAATGTTTGTCCGAACTTTCTTAGTACGCTGAGTGCTAATTCGTTAGCTGGACTTCAGGCTGAAATTAACTTAAATATATTATATATGGTTTTTAATAATTCTTTAATATGTATTTAAAACAATAATATTTGGTCGAATATTGTTTCAACATAGTTTCAAGTACGTCCAAACACTCCTTGTATGCTGAGAACATATATATGATAAAATTTATATGTTTCGATTTATTTATACTTTTTGGTGCGTATATGTGCTATATTACATATACACAGTTATTAGTTTTAGTTCGGAAAACTATTAATTATCCATAGAAGGTAAATTCAAATGCGAGGTCTTTTTTTTGTGCATCGACTGTACTGCTCAAACCTAGGCGTTATCTGATTGGTCGAGAGGGCGAAGAGGGGAAATCGTTGTGGGAGGGGGAAAAATGTAGGGTCGACAGCTGGCGATAGCTGTCTTCACGATCGTAGAGTAAACCGGAAAAAAATCCAACTTCCTGTCTTCAGTCTTCAGTCCTCACCTCACCTACCTCAGCAGACCTCACTGTCTCTCACTCTCACTCTATTTTGTCACACACAACACAACTACAACATAAGTTAGGTTAAGTGCAATTTCGAAGATTATAATCTGTTTTGAAGTGTAACGTCATTTACATATAGGTTTGGGACAAATAATTCAAAATGAGAATTGAAGCCTGTTATTTTTGTTCATCGAGAATATTTCCAGGTCATGGAATTCAATTTGTGAGAAATGATTGCAAGGTAGGTTTCTCCAGACGTAGGTCTAGGCCTATGGCATCCTTAGATTTTACATTTATTTACCGCAGACTAGGACTAATATTATGTAATTTCTAGCAATACCTAGAATTGATCATAACATTTCAATTTTTGGAGATGACAACCTTAACTAGCTTACTTGATGATGTCCCACTAGCATCGCTCCTGCGAAGTGGACAAAATGGGTAGAAAACACAATAATAGGCCTAATTGATCTTCTACTTTAAAATAGGCCGCTTCACATAAATATTCCTTTAACATCTTCTTAAATTTATTGATATTTTGCTCTTGAATAATGTTCCTTGGTAGCGAGTTGTAGATCTTGACACTACTTAAATATGGGCTCTTGCAGGCCAAAGTTGAGTTAACTTGAGGTACCGGTACATGTACTTGATTAGCTCTTCTCGTGTTGAACTGATGAACCAGATTGTTTGTGAAAAAGATGTCCGGATTATTCCTCACCAATATGGCAGATTCTAATATAAATAGTGATAGGAGAGTTAAAATTCCAAGGTCCTTGAACAGGGGCCTAACTTACCGTGAGCAAGACGTTGAGCACCACACATTCTCCTAATAATTCGTTTCCTTCTGGAGGAGAAAGATCCTATTGGCCATGGTACTACCTCCCCAGAACACTATTCCATAAGATATTATACCAACTGTGAAAACATCCATAATAAACTTTTAACAAAATGTCAGTCTGGACCAATTTCTGGAGCCTAGTAATTAATGTAAATTGATTACGATATTAATCTTGAAGCTATTGAATTAATATGTTCATCCCACTTGAGATTCTCTGTTATGTGCAGGCTAAGATATTTTAGGCTACTTTTTCACGAGAAGTGAGTGCGACCCCATCTAGCACTAGTTGAGGAGCTGGTTCAGGTTTTTTCCTATTGTAAAATTTCATAAGGTTTGTCTTGTCAGAGTTCAAGATCAAGCAGTTTTCGTTACACCAGTTTTGCATCTCAATTAAACTAGATTGAGTATCTTCAATAAGACTGACACGATCAGAGTTATAGATTAGGTGATATACATCGTCAGTAAAATGCCGCATATTTCCAGATGTTATGGAGCCAGAGGTAGGTCATTAATATATAGAGCAAGAACAATAGGGGCCCTAGGTTTGATCCCTGTGGAACACCCACATTCATGGCAGGGGATGGAGCCGACTTATATGTGCGTAGAGTATTGTCATTCCCCAAATGCTTGAGTGATACGACCAAGTGGCGGTCTCTTAAATAAGAGAATATCCAATGCAGAGGTCCTGCAATGCCCAGGGAAAGTAGTTTACGAAGCAGGGCACTATGGTTTAGCAGGTCAAAGGCCTTGGTCATGTCATAAAATAGGCATCAAAAGGCTCTCAGAAAGATCCAGGTGGTTATAGATGTTCCTCAGGAGGGCAAATTCAACATCAGATGTAGACATGTTTTTGGAACCCAAACTGACTCTCAGTCAATATATTATTAAATTCTATAAACCTAAGGAATCTCTTCAAAAAAAATATTTCAAATACTTTTCCTATACATGGTTGCACCGAAATCAGGCGATAATTACTAACAGTAAGTGGATCAGCCTTTTTATATACAGGTACTAGGCCTACTTTAAAAGATGTTTTTAACTTTGTTGGAAAACAGCCAGTTTCAAAGGATTTATTTATTTAATTTGCGAGGGCTTCAATAACATTTTCATTACAAAGCTTGAGAAGGCTGCATGGTATCTCATCAACACCTGAACTTTTCTTGGATCCCAGTGAATTTACCACCTCCCTCACCTCAGCAACAGTAGTAGGTATGTGTGAGAAAAAAGCGTCCCTCACCTAAGTCAACAGGGAGCTCAGGAGCACAATTGCCATTTTGCCAATCTAGAAATTTTCTCAAAAAAAAGAACTCGCAAGTGAATTACCTACAATGATTTGGGGGTTTGTCACAACAACATTATCAATTTTCAAGCTTAAGTTAGTATGTGTTTCATAATCTTCATCACAAAGTGCACGGACCACAGCCCACGACTCCTTACTAGTATTTTTTGAGTTTAGAATTCTATTATACTAAAATAAGACTTTTTTGTCTGAGTAACAAGAGACGAATGCTGCCGTTTGGCCCTTCTGTAGGCCCTCTTAACATCTTCTGAACAACCCTGTGACCTTGTGTCCCATGCGAGTGTACAACCTCATTACCAATCCAAGAAGAGCTAGGTTCATTTCTATTCTTACAGGTTAAGGCAGGAAAGCTTACATCGAAGATATATTTAAACAATTCATAAAAGTTGTCACAAATAATGTCTAGGCCAAAATCTAAATCTTAAACCAAGCGTCCACACTAAGGCATAGGCCTAATTATACAGCCACTCAAAATAGTTTGCATTATGCCTACCAAGGTGTCAAAATGTACAATTTCTTGCACTCCTCCATCAAAAACCTGTGTGTTTTAAAATTCAAACATGTCTTGAAAACTAACTCTAACCGAGGCTTGTCTGTAAAACATGAAGTGTAGCCTACTTTAGTTTTGAATTTTAGCCTAGTTATTTTATTTTTAATGCAAGAGCCGTCTAGATTGTTATGTTTTTCTTTTGAAGATTGTCATGAACTTTGTACCTAGTTTTAACGACAATAAATTATTCATTATCATTCATCAATTGACAGATAGCCTATCACTAGGCCTATAGCCTAATTGAACCACAAACAAATTCTTGTAGGCTTGGCTTAGGTTATAATTTTTACTTTTCTCCCCTATACATGATATATGTAGAAAGACTCTTTTTAACTATGGAAATTCTAATTCAAATTAAAAGAAAATTTATTTAGGCCTATACCATTACATTCTGCATTTAGTGCAGATTCCGAATAGATAAGTATACTAGCAGAGTACCCGTCCTTCGTACAGTGTTGTCATATATGTATAAAACGCCTATTACAGTTATACTCAAGCTTTGCATTTGCAATGGGGGAGGACACGGTTAAATAAAATTTGCTTCTTTAAATTTACGGTATACCATAGTATTACACATCTACCATAGCCATAATGTTCTACCACTTCACCTAAACAATAAAGAAAGATAAATTATTAAAAGTTTGCAAAATATCACAAATTATTCATGAAATTAAAAACATAAACATAACTGTAAACAATCCTACTTTGACAGTTCTCATTGCGTATCACAGTTTTTTGTTGCTGCTTATAGTTCAAAATAATAGTGCTGCACCCTGTTGGTAAATCTTATAACTTTTTAATGCTTTTGTTCATCATAGAACTAACTTTTTTAGTTGAAACAGCTGACTAAATTCTTTAATTCCTTTTAAATATGAACGAGCTGTTGGCCCGTCCTACGTACGGGAATCGAATACAGTAGACAATTAAAACTGAATATGATTCAGAACAGCTAGTTTACAACTTGGTGGCCGATTCACACACACTGGCTTTGAATACAGTAGCTACATACTACCTTCCACTGCATAGGCCTACTATCACTAACCGTACCCTGTTTTACCACCTTGGCCACTGAAACCTCTAAAATGATCCTGGCCTACCGATCTCTTTTATCCCCTGCCATTTCTGGATGACAGGAAGATACCAGTCTGAAGATGTCTTTCATTTCTTGGTCTTCCAAGTGGTCGTCTACCTTTTAGTACTCCTTGGAATACACTTTTAAAAGTTAATGTATCTTCTCTCCGCCATGCAAAGCCTGCCCAGCCCATCCGAGATCCGAGCCTTTTGGTCTACTTTTGGAATGTACCCCTTTATCAAGTTTCTGAATCATACAGTACTAGGCCTACTGGGATAGTTATGATATGGTATGAATCGATTTTGATTTCTACTGACACCCTGCAGCTTACTGGTCAGTTTTCTACCTACCTACTACACCGGTTGACATTTTCATTTACGAATTAAATGTGTACTGTATGCAGTCACACTTATGTTCAAACATCTAGAAAAAGATGTATCAACACGTAAACCACTTATATCTTAAAGGATTCAGCACTGTACTTAGACGGATTGCATTTATAACAAAACTTGATTATACGTTTAAAATCTTTAGTTCAAAATTACACAATCTCCTGATAACATAGATCTTTAAAGGTAGAAAATAAACAGCATGTAAAAGTAAAATAATGTGTAGGCAAACTCTGAAGATCAATATTTTTGTATACAAACAACTTGTAACATAAACATTTCAATGACAGTTAGAAACCAGCTGTTAGTTAAACCACCACTAAAACGACTTTAACTCGTCCGTCGGCTGCTAGACTTTTTGAAAATTAAAACTTAATTTCTAAAAAACTGGGACCCTAAGCTAAAATTATGGCTTCGACATTCCCTAGTCCTCAAAATTATCTTTCTTTCAACACAAAAATCATGAAAATCGGTCAAGTGGGTGATTCAGAATCGTGAAATATAAGAACAGTGTTTTGTTTTAATATTATAGATACTCATAAGGTTAACATGGGGAACTGCAGAGCTACTGGGGCGGAGCCCGAAAGGATTTTTGAGAAAAGAATATGCCTATATGTTAATCGGGAATGTGAGCTATCGTCATGCCAAATTTCAGCCCAATCCGTCCAGTCGTTAATGCGTGATTGAACTTCAAACAAATAAACAAACACACAAACTTTCACATTTGTAATATTAGTAAGATTATTGTACTTAATCTGTGTTATTGAAGGCTAGGAGTGAGTTAACAACTTCGCGCACTATTCGATGAATTGGCAAATCTCCGCTGGGTCCCTCATGGTTGTGGGGGAAGGCTGCCACATTGGCGCGCTTTCCTTAACTCATACTTAGCGTCCCAGTTGTATTATTTACTTCATTATTTATTATTTACACAATTAAATTAATTTTGACTATATTTCATTTAAAGTGCTCAACTTAAAGAAATTCTCATTAGAAGGAATGTCAAAAGCAGTGGGACCTTTCGAATATCATGCTGGTGGTTATTAAGCTTATTTTTGTCATGCAAAAAGGATATCAACCTTATGAGGGCAATTTCAAATATAACTTTGCACCACTACTGTCCTGACAAGGGTTTTTACATTAACATATCTAATATATAAAATTCTCGTGTCACAGTGTTTGTCTGCAAACTCCTCCGGAACGACTTCACCGATCGTTATGAAATTTGGTGTGTAAATTCTGTAGGTATGCGAATCGGACGTAAACTATTTCCCGTTTCGAAATTCTTAAAAGGGCTCCGCCCCAGTGGCTCTGGAGTTTCCCATGTTAACCTTATGAGAAATGGAATTAATGAATCTTAACAGCTGTTTCAATTAAACAAGTTGGTTCTGTTCTATGATGTTCAATAGCATTAAAGTTACAAGGATTACCTACAGGGTGCAGCACTATTATTTCTTTTACATTTATGACAACAGCTAATTTGCAACCAAAAGGTGAGTGAGCGTAGCGAACGAACTTCAACCTGGAGGCGAGTTAGCGTAGCGAACAAGCTAACCTGAAGGCAAGTGAGCGCAGCGAACGAGCTCCAACCTAAAGGTGAGTGAGCGTAGCGAACGAGCTCCAACCCAAAGGTGAGTGAGCGTAGCGAACGAACTTCAACCTGGAGGCGAGTTAGCGTAGCGAACGAGCTAACCTGAAGGCAAGTGAGCGCAGCGAACGAGCTCCAACCTAAAGGTGAGTGAGCGTAGCGAACGAGCTCCAACCCAAAGGTGAGTGAGCGTAGCGAACGAACTTCAACCAGGACGTGATTGAGCGATGCGAACGAGATCATCTTGAAAATTAAACGTAACGGTACTTTCTTTCCATCGGTCTGTCTTAGGGGAAACCTATAACTTAGGCGATACGAAGTTCGCCGGGTCAGCTAGTATCTTTATAAATAAGCACAACCTTTGAGGTCTTGATTTTTTGCTAGGAAAAACGTCTGTCCATCTAATAAAAATTCATTGACAGGTGACGGGTTAGCTTATCGGCCTCAATTGGATTAGGCCTACAGCTTATTTACGCTTCCAGTATGTAGGCCTAGTTAACATAACATCATCATATCATAGGTAAGTTAATATTATGCTTAATAAAATAACTTATTCAGGCACACCAAAAACCTTCCCATTAGATCTTATCATGTACCTACCTTATAGTTCAAATACTGTTTTAAAATATTAGGGTTTGTTAATACGTTTAAAATATGTTTTTAATACGTTTGTTTTCAGATTTTCAAATTTTGCCGGTCCAAGTGTCATGCAGCATTCAAGAAAAAGAAGAACCCAAGGAAAGTTAGATGGACCAAAGCATATCGAAAAATTGTGGGAAAAGAACTTGCAGTTGATCCTGCTTTTGAGTTTGAAAAAAGAAGGAATGTACCTCTAAAGTATGACAGGGAAATATGGCAAAAAACAAGTGAGTTTAAAGTGATGATTTAGCACTAATGATTTGTGGCCTACAGTATTGTTTATTGTCTAAAATGTTTCTTTCACATGTTGTAGGATTTTTGTGTTCGTGTTTTTTATAGTAGGCTACACAATCATTGGCATAAAAATAATGTTTTTTGTAAGGAAAAAGCGCAAACTCTAGTGTTGTTAGTAGCCTATTAAAAACAAAATGACACGCTTCAATCCACTTTACTACACACTCACTTGACTCAGTGACAGCCCAGAGACAATTTATTATTCCTATAAGTAACATTTTAGAATTTTTAGGATTTTTTGTGAGGATAGCAAACTTACCTTAATGGTAAAGATTTGTGTCTATTGTGCCCATTCAGGTAAGCCTGATATCCTTACAAAAAATCTTAAAAACCTAGGCCCTTGTGCTAGGCCTATATTTTGTAAACATCCTTATTGTTTTAATAATATTATTATTATTATTTATTTATTTTTTTTTTTTTGTAGCCACCTATTGTAAAAATAATGTTACTGGTACTCGTGTTATAATTTAAATTCCTCTTTGATATTTGTTTGTAAAATCTTTATTTACCATTGATGTAGTAGGTACCTATTTATTTCATGTGTTTAAAAGGGTTTAATTTGAATTGGTTGGTTAGAATTTTCATTGTATCTTTATTTTTTTCTTTACTTAAAAACACCCCTGGTGTTTCACATTTACTTGGTATAAGGACATGAAGACAGGGCTAGGTGTTGTGTAACCAATCCATTTAGAAAATTCTATACAACAAAAATATTGAAAATAATGGCATAGATAGGTTATTGAAAATAGATTTTTTTAGGTAGGCCTATTGGTATCTTTGTTGATAAATTTTGGTATTGACACATCTATAATGTTTTACTCAGGCTAGATATCTCCAATTTATCAAGTTATGTAACTTTTACTTTGGTTGTAGTTGAAGCAATGAAGAAAGTTGAAACAATTAAGAACAAGCGGCAGGCGGCCTACATGATGGAGAGGTTGAGGAAAGGCAAGGAGATCGAGGACCGTAGAGACATTCGGGAAGTGCAGCGGGATCTATCCCTCATCCGAGCTCCTCATGCAGGTATGAATGATTAACATTTGATAAATAGTTGTAATTATATTATTTACATACATATGAGAGTTTTGTTCCAATTGTTAAAAATAGGCTAAGTCAAAATAAGTCATAAAAACTAGTTAACCTTCATATAGATTTACATTACGAAAAAATATTTTAGCTTTAAAGTGAATAACAAGCTACAACACGCAGGAATATTTTTACTATTTAATAACTCTAATCATAAAAGATTAGTAATTTTCCCTACAACCTTATGAATATCCTTAAAGTATTTGCAGATTCACTCTTGCATCAATCAATCAAATCCTCTTAGGATTGTGATAATCCATCAATTATTGAATTTCATTGTGCTTACCTATCACCTATAAAACATTTTGCCTTTAATAAAAATCTGTCATTTTGTTCGACTGTTGTCTGTAGTAAATTGTTTGTGTTTTTTATATACACTTATAATTTATTTGATAGCAATTTGAAAATAACCAATAATTATCCATAGCCTATGGAGTAAGAAGAAATTATTATCTCCTACCTAAGCACAGGCAACCAATATGGCAGTAGAACATTAGAAATATCCATTCTCAAATGTTTTAATAGGTATCCTTCCAAATCATAAGGTTTTTGTAATAGCTCTAGAATGTTTAAAACTGATTTAAAAGAACTGGAATGTCATTATTTGTTACTCATTTACCTTACCTTACCTCCTTGTCCATTGAAACCTCAGAAGGTTTTTGGCCTCGTCAACGATGCCTCTCCACTCTTCTCTATCCTCCGCAGCCTCAGGAGTAGTGCCCAATACAGCCACATCCTTCAGTACCTGACTCCTCCATCGCAGTCTCGGCCTGCCGAGTGGTCTTCTGCCTTCTGGTTTGTTCTGGTCCACAGCTTTAATTAATGATGAGTTCTCTCTCCTCCACACATGTTCAGCCCATCTCAGTCTCCTGCTTTTTATCCTTGCTACTACATCTGGATGGTGATACACATCTCTCAATTCTCTATTCTTCCTAATTCTCCAGCCTTCTTCATCTTGAATTGGTCCGTATAATTTTCTCAGAATCTTGTTTTCAAAAATAATAAGTTTCTTTTCCCATTCTTTTGTTAGTGACCATGTTTACGATCCATATAGTAGTACTAGAAGAATGATGGAGTGGTAGATTTTAATTTTGGTACTTTTGGACAGAGTTTTTTACTTGAGCATATTGACTAGGGACCAGTAGGTTGCTGAGGCTACAATTACTCTATTTTGGATTTCTTTTTTCTCTTTGTTATCATGTGTTATTGTTATGCCGAGGTACTTAAACTCATCCACATGCTCAAACTCAAAATCATCCACTTTAAAATTCTCTTTCCGGGCTACTCCTTCGGTTCTAGCCACATTCATATATTTAGTTTTTTGATTGTTTATTGTTAGCCCAACATGGTTGGCTTCTTTTATTAGGGCTTTTGTTAAGCTCTCTAGATCCTTTCTGTTTTCTGCAAGAAGTGCCACATCGTCAGCAAACACTAGCACATTAATTTTTGTTCCAATATTAATTCCTGCTGCTAACTGTTTAGTCTTTTTGAGTTCATCTTCAATCACTGAATTAAAAAGGAGGGGCGAAAGGCCATCTCCTTGACGCACTCCTGTTGTTACTTCAAAACTTGAAGTATATTCTCCATTTATTTTCACTTTGCAGCGTGATTTTTTAATACACTTTCTTGTCAGGTCAATAAGTTTGTCAGGAATGCCAAACATTTACATTTTTTCATACATTTTCTTCCTAAGTACACTAGCATATGCTTTTTGAAAATCAATGAACAGTAGGTGGACTTCTTTATTATATTCCCAATATTTCAAAAGAGATTGTTTGATAGTAAATATCTGGTCCGTTGTGGAGCGACCTTGGATTGGATAAATCCAGCTTGGTGGTCTTCTATATTTTGTTACTCATTTAATTTATTTAATTGATGGTTAAAGTTATACTAGTAAACCCGTTGCTCAAAATCGAGCAGTTACTATGTATTACAGGAGTATACACTAAAAACGCAGTGAATTCCTCCCAACAATTTTAGATTAATATATTTTATTTGACTTATTAAATAATAAGTATCTTCTGGAAGTACTCAATCTGCTTATAAAAGATCTTTTCAATCAATATTTACGGAAATGGATTTCAAACCAAGACAATAGAAGACATCACAAGAAAGACAAGGAGAAAATCAATAGCTACAATAAACTACACAGCAGAACAACATTAGAAGAGATGAAAGAGGAAAATACCAGATATGTCACAGATTGTGATAACTTCTCCATTGCACAGACTGTGAACTTCGTTTACCGCTTCAAAAGCCACATATCTGCGTGGAGAAACAACAAACCAGAAAGATGAAATGTCGCACAATACCTGTTACAAAATGGCCGCGCAATAGACAAATAGAGGATAGTCTATGTATTCACCTTCTTAGAAAGTTGAAAGATTGTGTAACCAAAAACATGCTGATAACTGCCTATTATGCTTTTTTTCATTCTCACTTAAAGTATGGCATAACTTTATGGGGCAACTCGTGTAGTGCATTAGAGGCTTTTAAGTGGTAAAAAAGAGCTGTAAGAGTCATTACAAATGTTTCAGATAGGGAGTCATGTGTTCCTTTATTCAAAGAGCTTAAAATAATGACTCTTCCAAATTTGTACATATATTGCTGCCTGATGGATGTTAAGAATTCTATTTGTAAATTGTCTGTTAAAAAAGAAATACATGACTATCAAACGAGGAAAAACTATCTTCTTAATTTAATCTCTGTAAGGTTGGAAAAAACAAGAAACAGTCATGTTTATATGAAAATTAAATTATTTAATAAACTGCCAGAAAACATGTGGAATATAACTTCAAAACAGTTTGAAAATAAGATTAAAATATGGTTAAGAGAACATATTTTTTATACTGTTGATGAATTTTTAGCTTGTGACATTAGTACTTTAGGAATTTAAATTGGATAATTGTTTAGATTTTATATTAATTGTTTGTTATGTCATTCCCTGGTGTTTTTATATTTTGTTATTGTTTTTATCTATAAATTAATATTCTATTTTTCAATGTACCTTTTACTTAGAATAGGCTATTTACATACATTAAATGCTTGTGACTTTGTCAATTGCACACATGTGTTTAAAGACAATAAAAATCTTTGACTTTGACTTTATTTTAAAGAATTGTAAAGAAGGATATGAAATGAATGCTTGGGAAGAACTGTATAAAGAAAAGTGTAAAAATAGTAATAAGCTGATTAATGAACAAGTAAATTTCGACTCCAGTTGTAATTATAAAAATGTATTGGCCAGTGCTTCCGGTAGCCAATAGGATATAAGTAGGGACGCCATTCATGATTATGTCATTTGCCTATTGGGTCTGATGATGATTGGAGTGTCCAATTGAAATCGATCACCACTTACCATCTTTTATGTATATTTACTGCCTTGTGAGTAACAGTATTTGCACTGGGAGGCTGGATCAGTGGAGTCTAACTGAGACACTATTACGCCCACAGGGGGTACACTAGAGACCCCCAATGAACATAGTACCGGTAACACAAGAATGCGCGTGGGGGTATGCCAGACCCACGGTGGTGATAAAATGTCAATGACTCGATCAAAACTAACAACTCTGCGGCCAGATGATGGCATATTCTATTTTAGGCAGCTACTGTTATGGTCACCAGGCTTGCCACCATAAAATTATGACAAAATTATCGTATGTCATACCTCCGCGTGTGCGGTTAAAATCCCAGCGTTCTTTTGCAAACGCCCTGTATAAGCTATGCCAAATATTTTATTACCTTTTTGTCCTGAGCATTTTATGATTTAACAGGGACCTTTCGATTGTTAGGCTAGCACTCAGCTACCCAGAAATCTTCTGTGTAATACAAGCACAAACAGTCATTGCCACTCTCGAAATGTATGACCGCACTCAGTTAAAGTTTCTTGCAGCCATTTACAGTTCTCTTAAAGAGTGGCAATGACATACTTTGCGCTCTTAATACACAGATAGCTATTTGTTAACATTGAATTTTTGCAAAGGATTTTAGCGAATTTCCCTTTAGGGAAGCTATTAACGTAGGTCTCTAGGTCCGAGACCGATTTACTTATGTCCCCAGGGGCCAAAAACCCTATTCGTTCAAATTGTTATATATGTATATATATATATATATATATGTTATATCTATGTTTCTAAAAGAGGTTTTTGTATACATATATACATTTGAACGTTGTGAGCTCGGACACCGTTGGACCGATTGCCATGAAACTTAGTGCATAGGGGTAAAATTTTATGGAGAAGGTTTGTAACACATCCATTTTAACTGAGCTCAACTGGGTTCCTCCCCAGAGGCCCAAAAGAGATCCCATATTAAGTTTATGGAAGTAGGATATTGTAAACACAAAAGTGGACCGCTGTGGAAATCAATTGCACATTTTTATGAAAGACATTTTCAAACATATGGACAATAATTTAAAATACAAGACTAATTTAAAAGCAGATGTTTACTTTCACCAACTGTTGGTTTGAATAATCTGTATTAGTCGTGATTTGGAATAGTGCCACAATATTTCATCAGAAAACTAGTTTACTTTTAGATAAGTCCAAATATATTAAACCCCGATTGTAGTACACCTGTGCACTCAACAACGTTTAATTTCTGCCCTACTGTATA
This sequence comes from Macrosteles quadrilineatus, assembly GCF_028750875.1. Lineage (NCBI taxonomy): Eukaryota > Metazoa > Arthropoda > Insecta > Hemiptera > Cicadellidae > Macrosteles > Macrosteles quadrilineatus. Next base: position 44,586,923 of record NW_026542595.1, on the reverse strand, counting down.
CATAACATAAAAAGTACTACTGTAAACATAAAAAGTAAAAACCTTTATCAAAGTAAAAACTTATATCTTTATTAGTGATGGGCGGATCCAAGAAAATGTCGGTACCGGATCCGGATCTTGAAAAAATATTTTCTTTTTTCAAGGGCGGGTTTTTTAATTTCATGATGGGTTAGCCTCTGGATCAAGGTAATGCAAATATAAAAGGTTTAATTTACCTGTTGCGTCAATTGATCCTTAAGTTATGAAATAACTACGGCCGTTTCGTACTGCTAAACGAGTACATCTTCAGGTTGTCTACGAACGTTAAAATAGGGCCTTCTCATCCGTGGGTGGAGTCGTCAGCACATTTAGGACTCATAACACGAACACATAACGAAACATTAAAATATTTACAATTAAAAACTTGGCCAAGTAGTCCGAACACGAGAGTTAGTGATGAGTCATGACTCATCATCTAACGTTACTGGTTACACAACTCTTGTGTTCGGACTACTTGGCCAAGTTTTTAATTGTAAATATTTTAATGTTTCGTTATGTGTTCGTGTTATGTGTCCTAAATGTGCTGACGACTCCACCCACGGATGAGAAGGCCGTATTTTAACGTTCGTAGACAACCTGAAGATGTACTCGTTTAGCAGTACGAAATGGCCGTAGTTATTTCATAACTTAAGGATCAATTGACGTAACAGGTAAATTAAACCTTTTATATTTGGGTTTTTTAAATAAAATAATTCATATGGCTAGGCAATGTCAAAGACTAACTGTGTCCATATAAAAACACTTAATATGTGTCGTTATTGAAAACAAAGTTATCACAATTCTACGTTGCCTAATGATTATCTGATTATCGATCGTAATTTTGAGGAGATACAAGAGACAAACTACCACCTATTGCGTTGTCTTTCTGACACAGCTTTTCGTATCGTAATCTACAACGCAGTGCGAGTGCGTGATTGGCTAGTCGCTATGACGACAGACGTGACAACCTACAGTGCGCACTGAGCACTGCGCCTTGTGTGGGAGGGGAGATTATACCAACAAACTATTTCAGGAATTCCATTTTGGGATGGATGAAAGATAAGGAAGAAACAAAAATTGGTCACGTGTGCAAATGTAGTGGGCGAGACAATAAGGCTATAAACGAGTATTGTCGCGTCGTTGTTCCTGGTTTGTTTACTTTTTCAGATTCCCTATCAAACGCCCCTATCTGCTATCTCTCTCTCTCCCCCCTCTCTCTCTAACGATGTACTGATTAAACAGATTGTGGTTGACGACTTTTCTACTTATAAGTTTCCCTGCGGTTATTTTAGTGCAATCAATCCCATAACCTTTCTATCGTTTATCAAAATAATTAATTAATCTGTTTTGTATTTTATTTCCTTTAAACTAACCCCTATTTACCATCTGTATTTTATAGAATAAAATGTTTGTTTATAAAGTTTGACTGGCCACACAATTTTTTACCTATTTTATTTTGTATAAAGTAACAGTTACTTTGATGATTTTATATATATATCAAGTGCTGCGTGCTGTAATTATGCTTTTTATGCTTTTTAATGCTTTTTATTATCAAAATAAGTAATGAATTATTAATTTTTTATAATACATGGGTCATTGAATACCATAATGTCATGTAGTTTCCTATTTGTAACTTGGAAATAATAATAATTGATAGTTAATTCTGGAAAATGAAAAATAGTGAACACATTCATAAACCTGTTGTCAAAACAGCAACGCGGGTGTAAGGGTTTATTGTTTCAGAGGCTAGGGTGTTTCAAGGACAAAGTGTCATGTAGTTTCCTATTTGTAACTTGCAAATAATAATAATTGATGGTTAATTCTGGAAAATGAAAAATAGTGAACGCATTCATAAACATGTTGTCAAAACAGCAACGCGGGTGTAAGGGTTTATTGTTTCAGAGGCTAGGGTGTTTCAAGGACAAAGTGTTGGGCATCCCGGCTTAGGGGGGGAGGGGTGGTGGTGAGATTGTGTGAAGAGGAGGAAACTGGTTTTGGCTATTTATTGATTAGTTCACCGACCCTTCTAGACAACAAAATTGAGTGACAGTGTTAAATCATTGTGTTCTGTATTTCATTTATTGTTTACTTTGTGTGTTATTCTATTAATTTCAGTGTTTTGCTCTATTTCCTTCTGGCCCCTTGCAAATTGTATTATCAATGCTAAATAATTGTAGTCAATTCAAATTATATTTTTGATTATTCAAATCTCCTACACAAAAAGACAAAAGTCAAACCAGGCAAGGGAAAAACCTGCTATTGTAATCCCCGTACCCAGCCATTTGGGAAGTGGTGAAAGTCTAGTCTAAATATAGCATAGCTCAAGGGTCTCACCCTTCCCTTCCCCCCCCCGTCAACCGCCTACTCAATGTTGCTATTCCGCTCATTTCGAGGTCATTGCACAACCCCTCCCTCCCTTCTATTGTTTTGCCTTTAGTGTTCCTATTCTGACTTTTATAAACATAAATGTATTGCTTACGTAACAATTCAGTAGTGGAATTTTCTATTGTGAAACAGTAGGCCTACTTTAAAACAAAATCACTACCGATCATGTCATTCTATTCTGTGTCAAGTCAGTATACCATTGCCAGTCAGTCGCCGGCGACTGCTTTGAGTTTACCTATTCTGTCGTGACAACTATAAAAATAGGTTAGGACAAGTACCTCTTGCTTATTTCTATATTTGTATTACTGTAGAATCTACAGTAATACAAATTATCCATCATTTTATGTAAACACAAGTTACATTTCAACAAATATTGATTTTTTACAATTTTAAACCAAACTGGCGAGTTCAAAGATAAGCTCGGCCGTACTCTGCTCAAACTCGAAATCTCGAATACTCGCCCGTTTTGTGTTAATGGTATAAAAAAAATCGGTTCCATTAAAACCGGATCCAGCCCAAGATCCGATTTTTTGTGGATCCAATCGGGCGTCGGTTCTAGCTCAGATCCGGCGGATCCGGTAGTCCGATATCCGGATCCGACCATCACTTATCTTCATACACCTAAAAAGTGAAAATATATAAAGATCGGTAACTGCTTGTAATTATACATATATGTGTCCGTCCAGACGATAACTTGAGTAATTTTTGTCCGATTTTGATAAAATTTTGGTTGAAGGTGTAAGGCGGGATAAACTTGAATGAGTTCGCGAACCAGCATGATCGGGCCATGGGAACAGGGTTTAACGGGGGGGGTTTTATGGGGTAAAAATGGGTTTTTCTCATTTTTTACCCCTAACCCTTTGGGTTCCAGCAATTTATTTTGGTACTTTCCGAAAAGTGCCAGAGTTTTAAGTCAGACATACATTAAGTCAGACATATACATTAAAACTCGTATGATCGAAAGTTGCGCCGGCCCGATATATCGTTGCAATGTATTCTTTGGTAAGACTACCGACGACGATATATCGTTGTGAAGTATTTTTCAGATGTGTTGTGCAATACGATATATCGTTGCGTGGCACTCAAAGGGTTAAAACACAACATTTTTCAATATTTCTCCAGACTCTTTTAAAGAGCTTAAAAAAACAAATAATGTAGTATATCCAAGTGTGTTTGTATGGTTCTGTATGAAGCCAAGAAAGTAGTTAGGCCTAGTTTTCTTGAAAATTTCAGTTTGAACAAGACCGTTTTAAGTAAGGTTGTGATAAAATTCACTATCTCAATCAATGTTAATGTAGCGAGAAAAGTAGCCAAAGTTCCGCTACAACTACTTAAAATGTAGCTACAGCTAAAGCTACAAAATCTTAAAAGTAGCATAGCTACGGCTAAAAAAAAGTAGCGTGCTACTGTAGCGTCGCTACTTGCAGCGCGCTACTTCCCAACACTGGTAACAAGCAACAAGGTATTTGAATTGTAGCTTGACCCAAAGATACTAAAATGTATCTGAAACTTCCGTCATTATTTTTACCAGTTCAATGATGTGGCCATCCATCAAAAACCAAGATTGATAATTTTTTAGAGAGTCCTCAGAGAGAGAGAAAGAACTATTGGGTAAACAAACAAAAAATGTCTTTAAACTAAAAAAAAAGAAAAAAAATAACTGGGTCGATTTTTTTTTTTAATCTTGCTGTTACCCATGTGGTACGTATTCTTTAAGGTTTTAGAATGTGATTTGACATTTTTCTTTGTTTACAGGGAAAGAGAAACAAAAGATGGAAGAAGCTATTGTCGAAGAAATACATGAATCAGATAATGAAATGGATATTGAAGAAGTAGATATCAAATCTGCATAATGTAATACCAATGTGTGATTGTTTTATAACTGTTGTAGACCTATGTGATGTTCAATATATTCTTAAACCTATGGTTTTGTATAACTCAACACCCACCTCCCACCCCATCACGGTTTAAAATATTTTGAGAGCGTTGGTGTCACAATAGTGATAACAGTGAACATTTTAACTGGATGTTCATAATGGGAAAGTACATTGCCCAATATTATGAGATTTAAATACAGATTTAGATTCTGGATAGTTTGTGAACTAAAATTATGGTTGATGGCAACTGCCAAGCAATCAAGAGTTTGTGTTACTTTAGATTTAGATTTACTTAGATTTAGTCCAGAAAACAGCTGTTTGCCGCCATCTGGGGTTTCATTTTGTTACTACTGTACTGTAATGAGTTTTTACCGGACAACAATTTGGCAATGAGTGGTTATAAACAATAACATAACCTTTCTTAGTTATCCTTTACATTAGTTATTAATTGCTCATGAGACAGTGGAGGACTAATAAAATTGGGAGCTACCGGGTAAAATTACTATGAGTTGTAATTGTTAGTCCTTTAGTCGATGGGTATATACAAGCAGTGCTCGATTTGTAATAAATGAGGTGCCGGAACTGTAAGCTTTTTAATGTGATAAGTACCTATTTATGACAATATTTTTATCTTTCCAAAAGAGAGGTATCGGAACTCCATTCCGCCACGGTACCCCACAAATCAAGCCCTGTATATAAGGATTTTTTAGTGAGAGTAGTATGGCGTAAAATATTGTACGTCATTCGTTCCTAATGTGAACGTGAATCGTTCCTAATCAACAGGTTGACTTGAGTTATTTATTCATTGATTTAGCTGTTTCAACGATTACCTCATCCATTGTTGGTGACTGAAATACAATAATTTAATTAAATTGTGGAAACTAAGTCCCATATTTAACAGTTATTTTTCAAGGTGGCTTGGTTTGGTTAAACTGTTCAAATAATTTAGTTTAAATGTTCTTTTATATTACTACTTATAGGCTTAGAAAAAATGGTGAAGTTTTTTACTGCCTGAACATTTTGAGTTTTATAAAGAAAATTAGACAACCTTATTTTGTGAAACGTGATATTATGGGCAATTCTCATTAAAAAACATACTGTTTTTCTTAATAAATTTACTATCCATTATTACCATTCCTTATATACCCGGTAACCGCTGTTCATGTGAAAACGATTGCTGCAAACCCAAACTCAAACGATGATGATGATAATAAAATAATGTTAATGATGTAGCTGCTAAAACGTATTGTTTGAAATTTAACAGCTGAAAAGAAGTGAAATAGAAAAGGTTTTGGTTAAATCCATCAAATTGCAATTGAACACTATAGACATACCACGAACAAAACAACCTGCGCAGAAACGAAAAGATCACGTGGTTCGCGCCGGTAGGTGCGGCGTACCATTCAAACCTGTGCGGCTCGAAACGGCCCAGGGTTCTTTTGTTTCTGGTATTACTATAGTAAATACTAGTGCACTTGTGATCCCTTCCCCCTTCGGTTTCATGTATTCCTCTCAATCAGTTCAAACCTAGGAGGATTAAACATTAATGTTAAATCCTCCTAGGTTCAAACCTGAAACACCCAGATCGAAACTCGCCTGTTGTTATTTTAACATCTCCTTAATTTTTTTTTTAACTTTATTTTTCAAAAAAGAAAGATTATATTGAATTACTTTGGATTTTAAAAATGTGAACGTTTTATTTTATTAAAGATTTATGGTGATACGTAAATATTATGGTGTAGTAAAATATATTATGTTGTAGTTAAGTGTTAAATTTTAAGATTTTAAGGTGAATCGAGATGAATCTTTTTTTATAAAGGTTAAGGCGGATATCTGGTTAACAAAGCGATTTTGGAAAACATGTTATTCTTGATTTTCTGTTTATTTTGACCCAAGGAATCACTAGGTAAAATATGTCCTCACTTTTTTTAACACCCTGTATATGATGTATTCTTATTAATTTAAGTTAAAAATGTAAGCTGGTAAAGGAGTTTTATAAATACAGTAGAACCCCTCATATCCGGCCTTGGTTTTACCGGTCTTCTGTTTATCCGGCCCCTTCCAAGAAGCCAATATCAAAATTTTTTTCTTACAGCTTACAGACGTTTAGATGCAAGCACTAGTCTTTGTGACTGCTGAAGTCATAAAATAAATTGTTCTCATTATTTATCTGTTTCTTTATACATTTACTAGCTGTAACCCGCTTTGCCCCGTTTAACTTCTTAATTTTCAAGATTATCTCGTTCGCATGGCTCAATCACGTCCTGGTTGAAGTTTGTTCGCTACGCTCACTCACCTTTAGGTTGGAGCTCGTTCGCTACGCTCACTCACCTTTAGGTTGGAACTCGTTCACTACGCTCACTCACCTTTAGGTTGGAGCTCGTTCGCTACGCTCCCTCACCTTTAGGTTGGAGCTCGTTCGCTACGCTCACTCACCTTTAGGTTGGAGCTCGTTCGCTGCGCTCACTTGCCTTCAGGTTAGCTCGTTTGCTACGCTAACTCGCCTCCAGGTTGAAGTTCGTTCGCTACGCTCACTCACCTTTTGGTTGCAAATTAGCTGTTGTCATAAATGTAAAAGAAATAATAGTGCTGCACCCTGTTGGTAATCCTTGTACCTTTAATGCTATTGAACATCATAGAACAGAACCAACTTGTTTAATTGAAACAGCTGTTAATATTCAATAATTCCATTTCTCATAAGGTTAACATGGGAAACTCCAGAGCCACTGGGGCGGAGCCCGAAAGGATTTTTGAAATAAGAATATGCCTATATGTTAATCGGGAATGTGAGCTATCATCATGCCAAATTTCAGCCCAATCCGACCAGTATTTTTCGAGTTTACTTTTCCCATACACACATACAGCAACCACATCTTTTTTATAATAGTATAGAAGATAGATTGCTGAGTCACTATACTCAGTTTAGCTAGTAGGCCTAACCTCTTATCAGTTGGTTGATCATTTCGTGGTTAATACAGTACAGTACGAGTACATTAATTTTTGTATTTCAAAAATGGTTAAGAATGTTGAGTAGAAATGCGTGTACCATTTAAGTCCTAATGATCTTTAAGTACAATTTATTGTAATTTTTACCTCCATTTAATAGGTTTTGTTACCTGGAATCATAATATTTGTACATTCATTACTTAATGACTTTAACCTACAAATATTTTTTTTTCTTTTTACAAACATGTTTATTTTTATAAAAATTATCCCAGAACAGAATTAAATTATACTTTTGATTGCATATATTGATTACCTATTATTATTAGGTATGAATTGTCATTTTCATAGTAGGTTGGTTTATCCGGCCAAATTGTTATCCGGTCAGGGACTTGGTCCCGTGGTGGCCGGATATGAGGGGTTCTACTGTAGGTCTAATATGAATGTACTGGTGATTTGTATATTCATCTTGTTCTTGTCTTTAGAACTGTAACGTAAAAGTCCACTCAGTAGGCGCATCGTACGATTTAGTTTCTTTCCATGCGTTGCGAAATGCTAAATTTGCCGTCCTCTTCAACCCAAGTTATCTATTGAACCACTGATAGTAAAAAATTTAAAAAAATATATATTTTACGCATCAAAATTTTGGCAACAACTTTGCCACAGACAAAACCTCTCTAACCCAAAAAAAAAAATTCTCGCATGCTAACTTTTTCATGTTACAAATCACGATTTAAAACTATTTCACCATACATATAAATTTTTATTAATTAGATCGGTATAGTTGGAAGTATCAACAAAATAGTCATCGAGTAGGACTAACAAAGAAGCTCTGTGCCAATTTTCAAAATTTTAGTACAACCATAGATGAAGTAATATAAATGGTGTTTATTTATTCTATGGTACAACTTAAAGTACACCAAAACACGAAATTATTGAAGTCATGCGTCGAGAGGACTATCATTGTTTTTAACAGAATATACTTTTGACCTTCCGGCACTGTTGACTCAGCGAAACTGAACTTATATTTTATCGTATTTCGTTATATTAAAACAGCTGTTGCATTAGGTCAAATTCCCAATGTGTCAATCGCTTTAACATAGACTACGTTTTTAGCACGGACTGTATTATTTGACTTACTGGGATTTTTGATCTACAGACACTGTGCAAGCAAACATTGTAGTTTTTGACCTATCGGCACAAGTATAAATTATTTGACCTTCCGGCACTGTTGACTTTCTGCAACGCGTCCCATTTTTAGTCCGGACTGTATTATTTGACTTACTGGGATTTTTGATCTACAGACACTGCAAACATTGTAGTTTTTGACCTAGCGGCACAGGTATAAATTATTTGACCTTCCGGGACTGTTGACTTTCTGCAACGCGTCCCTCATTTCCCTGCCAGGCGCCGACTGGTTGGGACGTGAAATTGTAAAACTCTGTTATCTCTGTACTAATTCAATATTTTTAAACCCTCTGGAGCGATTCGGATTTTTGACGTTTCAGTTTTTTTTCATTAAGATTTTTGACTCTCTACTGTAGCTCTCCGATACTCTACTTGACAATACTAGTGGATTCTTTAGTTAACCAGTTCTGTTACCACCCAATATCTCCTGTTGAGTGTCCAAGTAGAGGAATGTAAATGAATGGATAAACAACATAATTAATACAAACGATTTTTATTAAAATTCCAGCTTATTTCTTAACGCACCCTATCAAAATATACAAATGAGATAGAGACCGGAAGGCAGTCCATAGGACTGAGATCACAATTCGAGATCGAATGCGTTTGAGCTGACAATCATAGTACACATATAAAATTATCTTAGAGACAATATCAAAATCAACAAGAATAAAAAACAATAAAAATTGATTACGCTCATAAAAAATCAAGTAGGATAATACATTTTGATGATATACCGGTAATATGGCATGTAAAATTTATTCCCTTAAATATAATGTGAGCGAGGTTCAGTCTTCAAATCATATTGCTAAAAATTGAATCCACCTTGAGGCACATTTTGTTGAGCATTAAACTCAATTCCATTTTCAGTAGTGGTAGGAGCCATGTTAGGATCCTCTTCCTCCTGAAAAGTAAAATTGATGAGTTATTTTAAAGCAAATAAAACTGTTACAGCAAACTTGAAGACTTAACTTCCACTTGCTTTTTATTGGATTTTGGGAAGATTCGTAAGAAAAGGAAATTTCCACTGATCTAAGACAAGGCCTAGTCACGGCAGCACTTAGCACGTAAGTGTCGTTCTTACTGAATGACTGGTGTCTGTATCTTGGTGACCATAGGTGTGGAACTAACATATGTAGGACTCTAACTTCTAACTCCAAATATCCGATTTGCTGACTATCCGAATCACTAAGGCCTATAGAAAGTATTTTAAAAACGACCGTATTAAAAATCGTTATTAATTTAAAAAAAGGCAGAAACCGTGATTGCACTAAAATCCTGAACATCTTACTCTGTCTTGCAGACATCATTGCCTCATTTGATGTGGCAAAATCTAGATTATCTCTTCCGGTTGTGATCGTGATATCACCGTCGTCTCCTGCGGTCATGGAAAATCATCATCCTCCGCAACAGCGGCGAAAGCATAAATTTTGCAATAGTTAAATCTTCGCAGATGCGTTCTGCGATCGCGATATTAAAAGCGGGGATTGACCCAGCCTATTTAAACCATCCAAATTTCAATTGATTTGGGTAGTTCTGCTGTACTTAATTGTGTATGTCATTTTAAGCTAATTTAAATGGCAATAAAGACTTTAGTGGTGCAAACTCTCTCTCTCTACTGCTATGATAAATTGGGAGGGTTCGTAAACCCCTACAAATAGATTTCTTCGTGAAGATACTAGTAGGCTCAACTGAATGGAAAATAGCAGGGCTGTGCGAATAGTTCGAAAAACGAATCGAATCCGAATCTTTAAAGAGATTCGATTCGGATTCGAGAACGAATCTACTGTTTCTAACTGGATTCGGATTCGATATTCGAATTTACTGGTAAGAGATCCGGGTTCGGATTCGATATTCGAATTTCTTGGAAATAGATCCGAGTTGGGATTCGATATTCAAATTTACTAGATTCTGATTGAATATAATTTTTTAGACACTAAAAAACTACTTGTGCACTCCGATTTGCTGTTGACTGGTTCATGTTAGGAACCTGACCAACTTGGTGTTAGGCTTTAGGCACATTAGTGTAGGTCGTATTTGAACCCTATCTTGGCTATCAGTAAACTTAACCTCACAGTGTTAGTTGTTACTTGTAATAGTAATGCAGACATAGGCTTGTGTGGAGGATTAACACCGAGGTGTATAATAGGCTGGGCCAATGTTTTAGACTACACAAATTGGTAGTCCATCACTTTTAGCGAGTAACTTAGGCCTAGGTGGTATGCCTAACTTATGCCCAACTTTTTAGTTTCAAAACTTCAAATAGGTAGGCCTAAATTTTATAACTTTTTTATTTGGCCCATTTAAAGAATTTTTTAAAGCAATTCCCTAAGTTATTTCAGCCCCAGAAAATGTGGTCTAAAAATGTGAAAATTGGTACTGCTGACTTTCCTCGGATTTGGATTCGACTCTGAACACGTTTAAATAATCGGATTCGATAACAGTTTTAAATTTCAGATTCGGATTCGATCCAGGTTCGATAATGGCTGTAAATTTGAGATTCGGATTCGACCCAGATTCGACTCGGGATTAATTAAAATATTCGGATTCGATAAAATCTGTACAGCTATGATTCGGATTCGAACCAAAATTTCTGGATTCGCACAGCCCTGGAAAATAGTCCAACTCACACAATGAAAAAAAAACTTTGCACAGAACATTTGTACCTACACATTATACTATCCCAGTTTGACCTATTCACTCATTTGGAAATATTTTCTTTCAGCAGTTAGGACTTTCCTGTACGCCTGCTATCCTCACTAAAAAACCTAAGCCCTTGAGCTCTGTTAGATCCTTGACCTCATCCAAATATACATATTATGCTTTACTTGTTTTAGGTTACCTAAATGTCTGTCATAATTGGAGAATTTTTATGACAGCGTGCTTACTTTTTGGCTTCTGGGAACTTAAAACGTAGGCCTACAGTGGTCCCAAGAAAAGTGTTTTTGGTTCACTTACACTAGAAAAGTAGTTGTCAATGATCTGTAGAACTTTCAGATAAATTTGTTCATTTTCATGAGTCTGCAGAGCCTCCAGCTTGTCCAACCCACCACACTCTTCTATAGCCACAGCAACAGAGGTCACTTCGTTCATCTTCTCAGCTGCCTAGAAACACAAAGAGGTTACTGATCATGCTTCGTTTTGTCAGGAAACCCAGAGTGTGGGTTGGATATGAGTGTCACTATACACTATGGACTAGGGATGGTCAAGTCTCGAAATTTCGGGAAATTTTCAGGAAATTTTAAATCTCGTTACACGAGACGAGATTTCTTTTTGGCCGAGATTTTTATCGAGACGAGAATTAAAAAAAAAAAAAAAAAAAAAAAATTAAAAACGCCTGCAGAAAGTCAATGCAATACCCGCAATACAGGAGTGTGTTGTAGTTGCGTTTCCTTTGCGAAGGCGTTCTTATTTAATTAATTCTTTAAATGTAAATATTACTTTTTATTTGAATAATATTACTTTAATAACATTTGAGAAGTTTTGTTAAGTGTAAGCAGTGTAAGGAATGTTTTATTACTGTAAAAAGTCAAAACAAGTAACTATTTTACAAAAATTAATATTGCTTTTATTTTATGATTTATTTTATTTTGGGATAAGTTGAACTCTATCCTAACTGATATCACTATGTTTCCTAATCGTAGGCATTTTTAATAAGTTAGGCGTGATTAATAAAAAAATGTTATGCTGATGTTTTTTATTAAAATATTGTAAATATTCTTGCCTATTATCATTATTTTTGTATTTAAACAGTCATCTAACAATGTTACAAAATCAGGTAAAAATTTTGAACGTGCATTTCCCGTTGTGTATGAGAAGGGAAATCCCGTCTCGATCTCGTCCCGAAATTTTATGAGAAATAAAAAATCTCGTCTCGTCTCGTCTCGAACTAAAAATCCAATCTCGTCCATCCCTACTATGGACACAGTCTAAAATTTAAATAAGGTATCAGCAAACTGAAACATTCTTTCTCTCATTAGCTTGTCAACAACTCCTATGAGTAAACGTAGGTGGTAACTATTTTATGGAGGAAATAATAAAAATTGCAATAGCTTTTCAACCATAATTTTCACAGCATTAGGGGTTGTTCCATTTTGTTTAGAGTTAAGAAAAACCATAATGTTCTAAGTTTTATTCAAAGATTTTTATACAATTTGTGAAATCCGATTTTTCTATTATTTTAAGGGCCAACGTTGTGTTCGTTACTTCATTCACTACTATTCTAGCTACCGATTGAGTGGAACAATTTGTCTGGCCATACTATTGAAAAACATTGCAAAAGAAAATTGACGCTCCTGCTAAATAGATACGATCGGAAAGTAAGTTCTGTTCCACGATTCTTCGCTGTAGTGCTGCGATCACAGTTCAGCGCAACCACGGTAGTTACTCTGTGTCAACTGTAAAGAAATGACGCCATTTTGAACTCTCTATTGTTGCCGTGCATTTCGTAGCGCTTGTTTTGTAAATGGCTGCGTTAATTGATAACACCAACAATTGTACGGCGATATAATTTCTTAATGCAAAAATGTTAAAGCAATTGACATTCACCGACAAATCAGTGAGGTTTATGGAGACAATGTAATGAGTGATTCTATAGCGAGAAGATAGGAAAGGTCAAAGAGGAACGAGATACAGTCCATGATGAGGAATGAAGTGGATGTCCACCTATGGTGAACGATGAAATGATTTAATCATGCAATATTGATGAGAAGATTAAAAGTTTACGATTAGTGCTCTTGTAATCTTGTAAGTGAATTTCTAAGTTTCACCAACAGTAATTTACAAGATCGTAACTAAATAAACTGGATTTTTGTAAACTTTGCGCACGTTGGGTGCCTAAAATCCTTTCTGAAAGGAAAAAAACACCAAATGAGCAGGGCACTTGTTCTTGTTTGGTTATGACGAGGATGGCGATACATTTTTATTGCAGATGGTCACAGGAGACAAAACTTATGTTGCTTATGTTATTACCTGAAACCAAACGTCAGTCAATGGAATGGAGGCACACTACGTCCCCGTTAAAAGTCAAAACCAAGCAAATATTGACACCTCAAAAGGTCATGTGCACTGTTTTCTGTGAGAGAAACGGCATTTTGCTCATTGAATTTTTGCCTCGAGACCAAACAATCAGTAAAGATGTTTATTGCGAGACGCTCAGGCTTTGGCTGGCACTTGTTTGACCATCCCCCGTAACAGCCCCAACCCCGTTCTGAGCAATTTTTATTTGTTTCCCTATCCAAAGTCTTTCTTAGCAGTCAGCGGTTAAAAAGCTATGAAAAGCTGATAGAACATGTTACCTAGTTGTGAACTACACACTGTGGCAGCAACATTATAAGAGGAGGATATACTCAAACTTGTGCTATGCTATGACAAATGCCTCGAAAACCATGGGAGTTGTGTTGGAAAATACTGTAAGAGTTGTAGTAAAAAAAAATGTCTTTGCTTTATCTGTGATCGTTATTATTTTATTTCATAACAACTTACTTTCCGTATGAATCACATTCTAGGAAGAAATATAAATTTAGTCAAATAAATGAGAAACAGTGAAAATAAAAGTATCAATCCAACATTGCTGGGGTGCAACTTACAGACAGTATGTTGGCAATGCCGTCCAGAGCTACGTTGATAGTCTTGGAGTCCTTGCTACTCAGTAGGTCACACATTCCAGAGAGAGTGTCCATCTGTACCAACATGGCTATTTGCTCTACAGACCCTCCACTGGTGTAGTTGGTCACAGCCCAAGCTGCCTCCTTCTGAGACTTGTAGTCCCCAGTCTTGAGTATATGGATGAGAGGTGGGATGATGCCTGCATTGATCACTTCTTGTATCTGATCCACATTGCCTGCTGTGATGTTGGACACAGTCCATGCAGCTTCCTTGACAATGTTGGGACGATTGTTCTGCAGTAACATCCCCAGGTGGTGCAGTCCCCCTCCCTGGATGATGGAGTCTGTCTGTTGGCAATACAACATGTCCAGTAAAGTTACCATAATTACAGAGAGTACTACAAACAACTAACCCAAACTGTAACTATGATTTTGGAAATAGCAGTCTTATTGTTATTTGTGTCCTATTAAATGTATTAAAGTATTAAATGTCCTCCCCTCAATGCACAGACAAGCCTAAATACAAATAAAACTAACATAAACATCTATTTCCATATCAGTTATTTTTTGTTTAACTTGAAGCACAATAGTATGTATTTTTCTTAAAATCATTCCTAAACATTTCTATGTCTATATTTTCTCTGAAAGAGTTTTTTTATTCTTTTTTTGGGTGCAACAGGGGAAAAATAATTTTGAACAAATTGGAAGTCATTAGTTTATTTGGAATCAACGATTGTAAACCAACTTTTAATGATGCAATAAATTATAACTGAAAACAACATTCAGTTTGTTGTAGATATAGAATGTACAACAAAGGAATCAACCTATGACAGTTTTTTTTTTTTAAATTGTGCAATATCAAAGTAACACACAACAACCTTGTAATTTTTTTTTTCTTATAACACATGGTTGGATACATATTTCTACAATTAGAGCAATGTTTTACACTTGTTTGTACCTGCAGGTCGTTTCCGGTGACGATATTGCCCACAGTTCGCAAGGCCGGAGTAAGCACCTTGACATCAGGGTTGGCCAGCAGTTCTACTAGCCGACCTACAATCCCTGTGTCCACCACTGCTTGAATCTTGTCATTGCTCCCATCTGTAAGGTAGGACAGAGCCCAGCATGTGTCCGCTGTGAACATGTACAAGCAACAAGTTATAACCAACTCCTCAACGAGCAGTAACTACAAGCATTGACTATTGGATACTGAAGTAGAAATCCCATCTATATGGACCAGCTGTCGCCATGGACTACAAATAGCCATGGTTAGGAAGGTGCTAGTGTCTAAAATTCTATTTTACATCTTATTTTTTGTTGCTGACCAAGTTGATAGTTCATAATAATAGTTGCTATAGCTCACAAAAATATACTTTTTCTATTAGACCTAGTTTGATTTGGGAGAAAATTGGGTATTTGACAGAAATTAGTAACTAAGATCAGTATAATCTGTCAGTGGCTTACATGAACTAGGACAATTTTGATTTTTAAAAACCGACAACAACTTAACTATGGAGATGGAATGTCTATTTGCATTAAAAGTCAAAGCTACAAGTCACAACTAAGTTATATAAAACTCAAATGGTTTACGTGTTTAAACATTATGAGAAACAAAGCCTAAAAAAATTTCCTTTTTATAA
Source organism: Macrosteles quadrilineatus (assembly GCF_028750875.1). Taxonomy (NCBI): domain Eukaryota; kingdom Metazoa; phylum Arthropoda; class Insecta; order Hemiptera; family Cicadellidae; genus Macrosteles; species Macrosteles quadrilineatus. Next base: position 44,571,269 of record NW_026542595.1, on the reverse strand, counting down.
TAATATAATGTAATTTTTATTTTGTACGCGCACCACACAATACCAGAGTGAGTGTATATGCAAAAGTTATCGATAGGCTAATGATTAGGTTTTGCTTTTACATTGATAATATTAATAACTATGAAAGCACAAAAGATGTGTTACCTAAAACATCAGCATCTGAGTAATGCAAGAGCTTGCTGAACGCAATGAGGCAAGGCCTGACGCTCTCAAAGCTGGGTGGTGGATTCTTGTTGCGGCACAAGTTTGATAAGGTCCAAACAATGTTGCGGAGGAATGGAAGCTGAAAACCAAATACAACGAACAATTAAGTAACTAAAGTGTTACATACCCGGAACACCAACAAAATTACTGTGAAATCACAAATGAAGCAAGCCACTACTATTTTTTATAAATAATAAAAAATAAGAGCAAAGCAATCTTTCTAACTTTTGAGTGGCAAGACCAAACTAATCAATGTAAGTTTGCATTGCTCTGCCCACTCCGGCGACAAGACACGGTCCCCCATCAGTGACGATGCTACTCAAAATGTGTTGAGTTGGCCGATTAAACATGAGACAACACACAATTAAGTGCGCTGTGAATAGTCAAACAACATTGCTTTGTCAATCAAACCATTTCCATTTCCACTTTAGAGTAGTGGTGTTTTCATTTTCAGAGGCCCAAGAATCTTCCCACTTACCGGAGTGTCAGGGTTGATGAGTGCCAGTAGAGCCTCTACAGAGTTGTTGTTGAGGACGAGGTCTCTAGCCACAGCACCGTCTCCTGCAATATTACCCAGCGCCCACACAGCTTGTTCTGCCACATGTGCAAACGGAGACTTGAGCAGAGCCACAAGTTTAGGCACAGCTCCGCCCTTGATGACAGCATTGGTCTGCTCGGATGTCCCAGATGCTACATTGGTCAAGGCCCATGCTGCCTCAAATTGTAAGTTAGGGCTGCAAGCAAAGTCATAACAATTACTCCCCTATGGGATGAACTGTGTGCTCCATGGCCTAACTGTACTCCTAAGGTAAGCTAGCTGCTATCATCTTTATTCCACAGTTCAAAATATGTTATTAGGTAAGTTAATTGTATTCCTTCTTATTAATGTGCAATTGATTGCATAAAATTAAGAAAAAATCATCAACATATGAATTTGCAAATAAAACCAACCAGTTATTGTTACAATCTACATTTTTTAGTCCTCACAGGTGTTATGTCTAATTTAAGACCTACAAACTGGAGTATTTTAGGGGTGAATTAATAAAAGGTGTTGAGTATGAATCTCATGACATCTGAGATTGATGGTTTGGAATCTCATCCTTATACCTTTACACGTCAATTTTGCTTGAGTCAAATTTTAAAACTCACACATACAATCACAGAAATATAATGTTTAAATATGGTATTTGCTATTCAGTATAACTAGGTGAAATTTAATTAAGTTTGTTTGACTAGATAATACTAAACAAAATGGCATAACCTTACTTGTTAAAGTTTGAAAGGAACTCAATACACCGTGGTACAAGACCTAATTTAATCATATCATCGATTGGAGGATTTCTTTCTCGACTTAGAGTTTTACGGGCTGCAACAGTTGCTTTCAGCTGGGCATCTTCATCAGAACTCTTCATGCCTATAATCAACAAAGATTAATAAGAGTAAAATGTTATTTTTTATACTTTTATTTGTTTGATTGATGATACAATGTTCAATATCAGTGGTAAGGTAAACCTTGATTTACATGAAACTGCAATATATAGTAGGCCTATTGATTTTCATTTTATATTAGGCATATAATATTTTAAATCACAAATTTCAAGACACTATTTCAAAACCGACCAACTGGAAGTAGGCCTACTGTATTGTGAAATACTCCCGCCGCAGCAAACATGCAGACTAAGCGAATTTCCATTTGCCTGATTGGATTTACAATGAAATATCTCCTAAAAATATCACATTTATTCCCAATCTAAATCTAAGAGGATTAAACATTAAGGAGAGGACACGCTCGAGTTTTGTTGCAGCCAGCCCGACCGCATGCCGTACCGTAGTGGGGGGGGGGGAGGCTTTGTGAACAGAAACATACATAATAACATTTTTAAGGCTAACCAAACCAGCAACCAAACACACCAACCAATTAGGACCGTTATAATGTCATATTAGAGATTTAGTTACTGAAATAGCAGTCAAGTATTTAAAAGATTTATTTAAGACTACATCACGCAAACAAAATTAAGAACTTAAATTAGAATGGCAATATTAGAAACCTAACCAAGAGGAAGAATGTATTCATGAACCATAGAGTAAATTCAAAGATGACCAGTTAATCTGTTTTTTTCTTTTCAGGATGAATGTTTTGTTTTTTGCCTTGCTAATATTGTGTTAGTATTGATTATACCATTCATAATCTGACACTCAAATCATAAAGTAATATAAGTATTTGAACATTTTTATTTCATAAAAAGAAATGAAATAAGTTTTGAAACTATAAATTAATTAATGATACTGTACCATGATACGTACGCACTGTGGCGTCAAGAGGATGCAAGAACTGAAAGATTTCACTTTTTACTCAAAGTTTATTTAAAATTTCCTAACATAAGAGCAAATATGGTAATATTTCCATATAAGCTAATATTTCCTAAATATGGCTTAATATGATGTAAAAAAATCAAAAATTGAATGGCCAAGAAAATATTTTACTTTTTATATTCGTAATTTAATTGGAACGGCTGTGAGTGTTATAAAAGTGAACACAGCTTTAAATTTTATCTTGACTTCGGCTGTTTCAAATTATTTACCTAGCACAAAAATGCCTTAAAACTAGCCTTAAAAGATAAAATGGTATTAAATATTCGAGAAAATAAATTAGGAATGCTAATTTAATATTTATTTCATCATTAAAATTGAATTTTTGATTTAAAACCTAAATTTAATAACCTTGTTTTAAAAACTGTAAAAATTAAAAAAAATTAACTTTTGTTAATACAATTATTGGTAAACATATTATTTTTATTTCGAGAAACTCTTAGGGAATAAATTGATTATGTGTATAGATACGTCATATTTATTTCAAAATCGTAATTTAAGTAATCATTATGTTCAAAGTCCAAAACAACACGTTGAACTTTGATCTTCAATAATAAATAATAGTTTTATAGAAATGATTTACACCATTCGATAGGAAATTTAATTTTTTTTTTTAGAATGCCATCGCTGAATAACACAGGTGTTTTAGTTTTGCGGCAATTTTAATTCAAAACAGCTCACGTTGCGTTTTTCCCTGTCTCTCCCATGCCTAACCAATGGAGAGACTCTTGCATAGCTGCGGCTTTTTGTCACTCTACGGCTCCGCGTGCCCCTCTAGTGTTCTGCCAAAGCTGGCTTCACCGCAACACATATATCCCTATTCGTGTGCTCTCTCCTTAATGTTTAATTCTCCTAGATCTAAATAGCATTAGTATAACGGGTAATTAGGTTTGCTGCAACAGGGAGGGTAAAAAGTGTTTTTTTTTTTATGTGAAAAGTTAATAGTTTAGTATAACATCAATGCATTTTCCAAATTTAATCAAAATATGTCCAAAAACAGTTTATTTATTCTCCGTAAGAATAAAAGGGGAATTTTAAAATTAAGATTTTTTTGGAATATTTTAAGTAGGGTAAGCATTAGGCGCATGATAACACTTCAACATACTAAATTATTAGTTTTTTAAGCTCTACAAAATAGATGTAAAAGAAATTTATAAAAAATGTTTTTAGGGCCAAAAGTGGAAAACCCCCATTTTTACCCCATAAAATCCCGTTCCTATAGTCCGATCATGCTGGTTCACGAACTCGTTTAAATAAATGTAGGTTTACACCAAATTTCATTAAAATCGGATCATTTTTGCACGAGTTATCATGCTAACAGACACACACATATATATACATGTATGTATACATTTATGTATATATATATATACCTATTTGAACGGATGAAAAAAAATGAATTTGATTGGATGGTATTTTTGGCCTCTAGGGACCTCAAAACAAAAAATTTAATCGGTCCCTGGTCCAGGTTTTACCATGAGTTGTGACGCAAAATTCTAGGGGGGGAATAAACTGGTATTCACCTAAGTCAGGCTAGGCCTACCCTAGAACCGGCCACACTCAAATTTCTTCCCCGGAGTGCTCAGAAGGAGCCGAGAAAAATCCAGGGGTCGATACGAAGTTGTCACGGCTTTGGCTGATCAATTTATTAAAATTTAATCGGAGGCTCAGAGCTCTAGAAGCGCTCAGGAAATCCTGCAGACGCCCAGTTGGAGCTATATCATCCCAGCCTTCGTTAACGTGTTGTGGAGAATTTTGCCTAACTTTTAGAATGACTCTGTATGGCCGACGAGTATTCAATCTTAAGCCAATGTGATATAAATACTCGTATTAAACTTTAAACTAATTTCTGAAGACGTGGGTAAAGAATATAAAATCGAATATAATGTAAAAAGCAATTCCTGCAGAGTCGTCGGGCCTAATTAATATACTCGAATGGAGAATTTATCGTGGGATGATTTAAAATAGATTTAACATTAATATTCGTAGCTGTTTGATTGTTCAAATCAGCTGCTCCCAAGACTTGATTCTTTCACCCGCCAAAGACGGGGTTTAGAACTAAGACGACAAGTCTCGGGGTATTAAACGACGAATTAACTAAAATAAACGTACGTAATAATTCTTTAAGCAAACGGAACAAATGTAATTTCGTAGCCAATTGATTTAAACGAGCCGAAAGGTATCCACCGCTAGTCACTGGCAGGCAGGAACTGGCGGGTTGTATGCAAGTCGGCGAAAACTAATTTAGATAAGTCGAATCGGGAATTTAAGAAAACGAAAAGGATGATAAGTTAAGCACAGTATGCGTAAGATAAAACAGAAATAACGTAAAACCTAAAAAAGGGCCTAACTAGTGTGTTAGCTAACCTTCGTAATAGGATCGTAGGGTCGTATTCGTAATTTGTGCGAGCTGGTCGGCGGTCAAACAGCGAATAATCTTGTCCGACTCAAATCATGATTTCCTCGGTCGAGGCTCAATCGCTCCGGTGGTGAGTTTGAGAACTAGCCAACAGCTGATCGGAAATTCACCTGTTGAGCCGGTCTAGTTGTCGTCTGTCGATGGTCAACAAACACCATTTCGAGGTTAAGTGATGTTGTCATCAGCGTTAAATATTCGTAAAATCGCTCGTTTTAACTTTATTATGTGAAACGAAGTGCTATTATGAATAAATATATCGTTGTGGGTGTGTTTGTGTACTTCACTGTTATTAAAAGTAGGCCTACGTTCTTTGGCCCATAGCCCAAGCTATGGCCAACACATAGGCCTAGGAGTAGGATGTTGTGGGTAAAAATCGGGTAAGTTATGGTGTTTGTTGACTAGCAATACGTTTTTACCCCCCTTAAAATTTGGTACCTCACAGAGTACTATGGTAATAGCTTATTCCCTATATTGGAAATTCGCTAAAACAAAGAACAATTCAAAATGGATTAAAGAGTCCAGAAAAAGTTGTTTTTTTTAACAAAGCTGCTCAAAGTAATTCAAATGTTTTTATTTACTTCAAAATTGGCAGGAAGAACAGAAGCTAGAAGAGTTGATTTAAAAACATTTTATCCTTACCATCAATGATTGCATCCATGCTCAGTATAGGTTGGGTGTTGGCGTTGTTTTCTTGCAAAGGACTAGCAATCTCGTCCAAACTGATATTCCTTCTTTTAAGAAGTTGATCATCTTTTCGAGCTTTGCGAAGTTCAACACTTACTTCATTACGTCTCCTCCGCATTTCCTGCACAAGTTTCAAAGCTCAATTGAGGTCTATTCTGATCTCAAAAGTCCATTCGGGCTCCGCCCCAGTGGCTCTGTAGTTCCCCATGTTGACCTTATGAGTATTCATATTTAAAAGGAATTAAATAATTCAGTCAGCTGTTATAACTATTTAAGTTGGTTCTATGATATGCAATAGCATTAAGTAGTTAGATTTACCAATGGGGAGCGGTGCAGCACTACTTTTTGGAACACTTACGTTTTGAACAGCTACTCAGTGGAGTACCGGTGCATCCCCAGCACAATTAATGTTTGGCAGGAACTTGAGAACAAAGCTAGATCACTTAAACACGTTCGCTACTGCAATAGTACGAAATTTTTCATTAACATGGACCAGCGACGCACATATGCGACGGCCGGTATCCACCCATAGACTGCCGTCGCATATATGCGATGGCTAGTCACATTCAAATAGACTGACGACCAGTGTTGGGGAAGCTACTTTTAAAATGTAGCTAGCTACAACTACTGCTACATTTCCAAAAAAGTAGCTTAGCTACAGCTACAGCTACAGTTCCGAAAAAGTAGCTAGCTACAACTACAATGAAATGTAGCTACAGCTGCAATTTTAGCTACTTTTCCAAAGACGTTAATTTTTATTCCACGCACATTAGGCAAATGTAAAATTAATACTACATTTTTATTGAACAAACATAAAAAAAATATCAGTATTGTATCTAACATTACTTGGAAAACAAATTATTCCTAGATTGTATTTAATTTGTTGGCATTATAAACATAACATTACAACAACAGAACCAAATAGTTGGATGTCCCATCATATTTAGTAATTATTTTTAAATATTGCATTATTTTTAAGCATCTTAAAATGTAATTTTCATTAAGTTCAAAGGACATACAACCAAACTATATTTTAAAAGCTAATTTTATTAATTTAATATAGATTCATTTATAGATGTTTTATATCAACAATTAAGATCAATAAAACTGCAAAAAGATTATTTAAAAATACTTTTTGTGTTACAGAGCCTAGCCTACTGAAATTGGAGTTTATTGCCTTTCTTTTAATGTTAAAAACAACATTGATATAACCATAGACTAACCAACACAAGTAGACTTCTCATCCCATTGTAAATTTTGAAGCACGTTTTTCGTGTCTAGTTCATGTACGTGACACATGGGCGCTAGTGTCGACGAAACTTTGTTTCTATTATTTTAGGGTTAATTTCTTGATTTGTGCTTTACTGTTTGGTTATATAACTAGGGGACAGGTTATTGTTTATGATTAGATCGTATTATTTGGTTAAAAGAGGTTTTAAATGGATGGCTGTAATAACGGGAAACAAATTGTTAACAAAACACGACCTCTACAGAAAACCGTACAGAACTAACAATAAAATTGTCTTCAGCTGTTCCATGAGGATGAGAAATCTACAAAGGGAGTATGTTTTATCTATGCTATAACTTTTAAAGTGATAAATTACTTATTCTACGAATAACACTTTTCAATGTCAAGAAATCGTCCTTTATTGTCATTATGCATAGGGCAAATTGTGCTTCAACCTAAGTTGGTAGAGAAAACAGTATTCAGCAACTTATCCTGAAATCGGCTTTTAATTTAAACATGATGAAATTTGTAAAGTAAAAATAACATGTAGGCCTACTTGGCTATGTAACAAGTTGGCTATAGTAGGCTTGTTCTTGCAAGGACTAAACAGATATATTCATAATAATTGAACTTGGTATTCGTCTTAAACATTATATAAAAAAAATAATTGTAAATTGGTTTGTTTGGACCGTTGGAAGCAAAATAATAAAATCTATATATATAAAAGGCAAAGCCCTCACTGACTGACTGACTGACTGACTCACTCACTCACTCATCACTAATTCTCCCACTTCCCATTACCTAGGAGGCTGAAATTTTGTACACTGATTCTTTAGGCATTAAATAGGAAAACTAAGTTGTTTTTATTCTGATCGGACCCTCGGGCTCCGCCCAAGTGGCTCTGGAGTTTCCCATGTTAACCTTATGAGTACTCATATTTAAATGGAATTAATGAATCTTAACAGCTGTTTCAATTAAACAAGTTGGTTCTGTTCTATGATGTGCAAAAGAATTAAAGTTACAAGGATTACCAACAGGGTGCAGCACTATTATTTTTTTAAATTTATGACAACAGCTAATTTGCAACCAAAAGGTGAGTGAGCGTAGCGAACGAACTTCAACCTGGAGGCGAGTTAGCGTAGCGAACGAGCTAACCTGAAGGCAAGTGAGCGCAGCGAACGAGCTCCAACCTAAAAGTGAGTGAGCGTAGCGAACAAACTTCAACCAGGACGTGATTGAGCCATGCGAACGAGCTCATCTTCAAAATTAAGAAGTTAAACGGGGCAAAGCCCGCGGGTACAGCTAGTAAATAATAAAACCATAGCCTCAGTCCTATACAAGAGCTGTTAGCAGGAGCAAACTATGCTATTTTTTCAATGTAAGTTTCATGTTATATGGAGATTTTTTCATTACAATTATCATGTAGTCTAGGCATATCTTAAATCTCATCAGGTAATTTCCTCTTTGCTAATTTAGTAAACCTTTGAAAAATCTTCGTAATCTAACCAAGGAAGGGCTTGTGATAAACCACAATCAACAGCTGAAGCAAATGTTGATAGACCAGCTTTCTCATTATTTCAAGGTGTGTTGGATTCCATTAAACCCCAAGTTGAAGCATTATCGATATAATAAAGAAACTAAATTGATTACTAATTCCCCTGTCCTGTCAATCACTTGCAAGCATTCAATTCAATAGCTTCTCTTGTCACCGGTACCGTTTAAACGTCGTCTGCATCTAGCGATTTTATTTTATCTGACAGTAATCATAGAGTAGTAAATTAAGGAAATGAGAGCCAAAAATGTGGATAACACTAATTTAATGACCTCTATGTCCACACAACGTTGTAATAGGGAATGAAACGGCTGCAACCAGCTGTTTGAAGCCAAGAAAGTAGGCGTAATTTTTTTTTTTATCTCAGTTTGAAAGAGGTTGTTGCACGTAAGGTTGAGGTTATGATAAAAATCACTATCTCAAACAAATGTTAATGTAGCGAGAAAAGTAGCTAAAATTCCGCTACAACTACTTTAAAAATGTAGCTAGCTACAGCTAAAGCTACAAAATCTTAAAAGTAGCGTAGCTACAGCTAACGCTACAAAAAAAGTAGCGCGCTACTGTAGCGTCGCTACTTGTAGCGCGCTACTTCCCAACACTGCTGACGACGCATTTTTGCGTCGGGGTTATAATGTTATTAAAATGCTTATATCTTTGTAATGGTCTATTTGAAGGCACTGAATTCCCTGCAGTGGTCTACAGACTGCACAACTGCGTCGCTTGGTCTGTGGATATGAAAATTGGTGACGCCATATGATAGTTGGAAAAACTGGTCTTAACTTTTTTGCATCACTGTATGTATGTATGCAGTATTTATGCTGCATTATCCTCTGTAGCTTTTATATATGTTCAGTTATAAACTTTTCTTGAATAATCTGTTTTTTTTTTTACTTACTTTTACCTCAAAACACTAACAAAAATGAACTGTCGCATATATGCGACATTTGGTCTATTTAAAGAAAACTATGATAAGTTTCACTATTGTCTTTGCTGTAGACCGGGCGTCGCAAATATGCAACATTACAAAAGGTTATAAAAAATACAAAAAAAACAAGAATAAATTATTTACAAACACGATTGTAGCACATTACAATGTAAATGATCACTGTTTTACAGGTTTTCTCCCGCGGTCTGTGTGTACGAAACCAAGTGACAGCCGGTCTATGTGTAAGATTCAAATGTATACCTCGGTCTGTGGCAATGACCGCGGCGTCGCATATATGCGACGCTCAGTAGCGAACGTGTTAAGGCCTGGTGAAGATGACAATGAGGCTCAACAACAAATATTTAACAAGCATTACAATATTGGCGAGAGAGTACAGTCAAGAAATTATGTAGGATCATCTCTGTGGAAATTGTGAACTGCTCCTAACAGCTGCCCCTAAGATTCGCTGATCAAACGAGAATCAGGAAATCCATCAAAAGGATGGATTTGTAAATGAGCTTTCTCTCAAATAAGTGGGGAGGAATTGTTATATATATTTAAAACTCGTATATATTTTGTACTAGCAGAGTACCCAAATCTCAAAGGGAAATCACTGAAAGTGTGTGGATTAAACTTAATAAATCCATGTTTCTTACGTGGACAACTTTTTTTTGTTTTATAAAGTTTTTTCTAGAAGTCGATTCCTTTTGACTTATTCATGAGTAAAATGTTGGGTTTACAGTAAAAAAAATCACGTTCTTAGTCGGATTTTTTCCAATGAATATTGAGCACTACCAATTGAGTTGTTGGGTAATTGAATGGAAAAATATGCTTTTAATTAGGGGTTTGCGAATAGTGATTTTTAACCTCGAGCCAAGCCGTTTTTCATTTCTTTTCGAGCTTGAGCTTTACCTTATCTCACCTGATCTAAATTATTAAGCATAATATACTAGGGGTGTGCGAGTACTCGGATCTTCGAGCTTTTTAGTCAAGTTTTTCATTATTCGGCTCGGCTCGAGGCCAGGCCCGTTTTTTACAATGTCAGCGCCCTAGGCACAACTAAATAATAGTAGCGCCCCTTTGCAATATACAGAGTGTCCTCTAAGTAAACAGCCAAACTCCGGGAAATGGTTCTATGGGTCAAAATAAAGAGAAAATCAAGAATAACATTTTTTTTTTAAATCGCTTTGTTAACCAGATATTCACCATTTTGTTTTTTTTTCACATTAACATTTTTATCCTTTAAGTTTTTCAACCGATATTTATGAAACTAGGTACTATGTTAAGGTAATACTGACCCATGTTAGAAAAAAATTCATCTTGACTCGTCATCCAATTTCATAATGGTAGCCATTTTACTTTAGTAAACATTACAGTACTAAAAAATGGCTGATTTATAAAAAGAAAAAAAAATACAAGAACACTTTTATTTGGCATTTTTAATTTCCTATCAAACGATACCAAGCTCAGAAAGATTGAATCAGAAATAGCTGAAATATTACGATTTTGAGTTATAATATGGGGTAGAAAAAACTAGGGTGCCCCATTTTACAACTAAAAATCGTAATATTTAAGCTATTCCTTATTCAATCTTTTTGAGCTTGGTATCAATTGATAGGGAATTAAAAATGCCAAATAAAAGTGTTTGTGTCATCTTTTCATAAAATCAGCCATTTTTTAGTAATTTAAGTTTAAAAAATTAAAATGGCCGCCATTTTGAAATTTTATGATGAGTCAAGATGAATTTTTTTTCTAACATTTTCTCTATTACCTTTAATACATACCCAGTTTCATAAAGATTGGTTGAAAAATAAAACTTGAGGATAAAAATGTTAATGTGCAAAAAAAATGGCAAATATCTGGTTAACGAAGCGGTTTTGTAAAAAATGTTATTCTTGTTTTTCTCTTTATACCCATAGAACCATTTACCAGAGTTTGGCTGTTTACTTACAGGACACCCATATAAAAGGGTGACCACCGTGCAGGTAATCCGGGAATTATGTGTGGATTATTTTTAACCGGGAATTATGAGGAAATGTTGTATTTCTACCTGGAATTGTCAATTTTCCGCGATCGCGCATGACAACAGTGACCTTTACATGACCGCGGGAGACGATGGATAATAATTATGTCTACACCCGGCCTAGAGGGATGATCAGAACTTTACCCCGATCACAGAGGACGATGATAATTTCTAGACTACTGCGGGAAATAGTCAGAATATTACCGCAACCGCCGAAGACGATGATGATCTTCACACGACTGCGGGAAATGATCAACATTTTTCCGCAATCGCGGGAGGCAATCACAACCGTAGGAGACGATAACGATCTCTACATTACCGAAGGAGATACAATAATGATATCGGCCACGAGGGATTATCAGAATTTTACTGCGATCGCGCAAGACAATGATAATGTCCACACTACCGAGGGAAAAGATCAGAGTTTTGCCTCATTGGCGGTAGACGACGATAATCTCCTCACGACCGCGGGATATGTTCATATATTGCTGCGATCATGGAAGACGATAATTATGTCTACTTCACCGTGGGAGATATATAGAATTTACCGCGATCGCGGGAGACGATAATGATGTCTAGGCTATACAGCCACGGGAGACGATAATGATGTCAACACGGCCGCGAGGGATTATCAGAGGTTTACCGCGATCACTTGTAAATATAATCACCAAATAATTTTTTTATTTTCCAATTTTTGGCGCCCCCCAAAAAAGCCAATTGCCTCGCGCCCTAGGCACGTGCCTACCGTGCCTATTCGGTAAATCGGCCCTGCTCGAGGCATTTTGAAAAAGCTCGAAGTTCGAGCCGAGCTTTTAATACTAAGTCAAAACACTTAATTTGGGTCATAATTGAAAACAATGTTATCACAATTCTACGTTGTTCATGCATTCGAGGTTTGATAAGCACAAACCTCAGCTCAGTCAAGACGCAATGATTATCAATCGTAATTTTGAGGAGATAGGAAAAGAGACAAACGACCACCTATCGCGTTGTCTTTCTAACAGCTATTCATATCGTAATATACAACGCAGTGCGAGTGCGTGATTGGCTTGTCGCTATGACGACACACGGTTGCTGTGACAACCTACAGTGCGCACTAAGCACTGCGCCTTGTGTGGGAGGGGAGATTATACCAACAAACAATTTCAGGAATTCAATTTTGGGACGGATGAAAGATAAGGAAGAAACAAAAAGTAGTCACGTGTGCAAATTTAGTGGGCAACACAATAAGGCTGTAAACTAGTATCGTCGTGTCTCGTTGTTCCTTGTTTGTTTACTTTTCAGATTCCTTATCAAACGCCCCTATCTGCTATCTCTCTTTCTCTCTCTCTCTCTCTCTCTCTCTCTCTAACAATGTACTGATTAAACAGATTGTGGTTGAAGGCTTTTCTATTTATAAGTTTCCCTGCAGTTATTTTAGTTCAATCAATCCTATAACCTTTCTAATGTTAATCAAAATAATTAATTATCTGTTTTGTATTTTATTTCCTTTAAACCAACTCCTATTTACCATATACCCATAGATTAGTTATGATGTTTTCTAATCCAGAGGTAGCTACAACCTATCTATATTATAACTTTTGACACTTTCTGTAGATTTCACATTCTATTCAATGAATAACTTTTTACGAGCGTTTCATGGTCATGATAGGCTATGTATATTTTCAACCAAGTTCCTCTTAACTTAACTTCCCTCGACATAAACATCGTTTGAATGACGTTAAATTTCCTAATTCTAAGCTGATATACAATCTATTTCAATTTAAAAACAACAATAAAAAACTAAGTACCGGTAATTATGCACTTGCCTTTGGTGCATGAATAGTAGGAGCTATAATTAGTAGGGCTAAGTTTATTTATAGACTTCAAAAAAGCGTATGATAGCCTATTCAGAGCAAAGATTTGGGAGAAAATGGAAAAATTCGGAATACCAGATAAGCTTATTAAATTAGTAACCACATGTGTCTCAAACTCTCGTTGTAAAGTGAAGATAGATGGAGAAACCACAACTAAATTTAATGTGAATACGGGGGTGAGACAGGGGGATGGACTCTCCCCCCTCCTATTCAACATTGCTCTAGAGGAAGCACTACAAACAATAAAAAATGCACACATAGGACTAAAACTAGGAACGAATATTAATATATTAGCTTTTGCAGATGACGTAGTACTGATGGCTGAAAGAAAATAAGATCTTAGGGTTTTAACGGAGATACTAATAAATGAAACTGAGTATGTAGGGCTAAAAATAAATGATGCAAAAACCAAATTCATGATAGTAACAAGAGGAGAAGCTGGAAATAATGAAAAGTTTTTTCAAGTCAACAACCATGAATTCCAAAAATTTCACCTATCTAGGCGTTCTACTATCTTAAAAATACGGAAGGTATGGAAATTCAGAATAGGATAAATTTAGCAAATAAGAGTTGGTACGCATGCAGTAAACTAATGAAATCAAAACTTTTAACAAGAAAGACAAAAATTAGAATCTACAAAACTATAGTAAGACCTGTACTTTTATATGGAGGGGAAAATTGGATCCTGAGCAAGAACTCAGAAAAGAAAATAATAACTTTTGAGAACAAAGTTTTGAGAACTATATATGGGCCAGTATGTGAAGATGGAGTATGGAGAATCCGCCACAACCGGGAGCTAAGAGAATTATTTCAAGACCCTGATATCATTGGAGAAGTTAAGAGTAGAAGATTAAGGTGGGTTGGCCATATCCTAAGGAGAAAGGAGGAGAGTCTACTGAAGATAGCACTCAGAGGGAATCCGAGGGGAAGAAGACCAATAGGTAGACCGAAAGCCAGGTGGTGGGGTCAAGTACGAAAAGATTTGGAAAGGATGAGGCTTGTAGAGGAAGATGCATGGGACCGAGACTATTGGCGACAGCGTGTTGACGAGGCCAAGTACCAGCTAGGGTACAAGTGGCCATGGCAGTAAGCAGTAAGTAAGTAAGTATACTTCTGTTTGTTTTAGTAGTAAGAGCGTTAATGTTTTTGTTTGTTCACATAGTATATAATGAGATATTTTTATAATCAATGCTAAGTGAGCAATGCTTTTTAGAAGCAAGATCACATGTTTCTTTTCATTCAAACCATAATATTAACTAGATGTTGTAAATTATTGTTTGTCTATGTTTGATTTTATTATTTAAAAGTAAGTAAAAGCTTTGAGTTTTTTTATTTGTTTTATTGTTTGAAAATGTTTTTTTATGTAATTAGTAAGTTAAAAGTTTTTGATAGGTAGGTACATTTATTGGAATCGAATCTTATTTTACACTGTTTTTCATTTCAGATTTCAAAAAGCAATATTTAAACATACATCAACCCCGGACGAAGGACGGGTATTCTGCTAGTGTTAGTGTATCAATAAGTGGTGCGTGCTGTAGTGAAAGAATGTTTTATATTATCAAAATAAGTAATGAATTATTAATTTTTGATAATAATACATGGGTAATTGAATACCATAATGTGATGTAGTTTCCTATTTGTAACTTGCAAATAATAATAATTGATAGTTAATTGTGGAAAATGAAAAATAGTGATCGCATTCATAAACCTGTTGTCAAAACAGCAACACAATTCATAGGGCTACAAAGGACGTGGGTGTTTCAAGGACGAAGTGTTGGGCCTCCCGGTTTAGGGGGGAGGGGTGGTGGTGAGACTGCAAGAAGGGGAGGAAACTGGTTTTGGTTATTTTTTTATTAGTTCGCCGACCCTTCTAGATAACAAAATTGAGTGATAGTGTTAATTCATAGTGTTCTTTATTTCATTTCTTGTTTACTTTGTGTGTTATTCTATTAATTTTAGTGTTTTGGTCTATTTCCTCCATATGTTAATAATATCTTTTTAATATATAAGTTTACTTTTTCTTGTCTCTCCACCTTTTTGGATCCAAACCAACTATGTTCTTTTTTGATTAATACGATTGATGAAACTAAAATATTTTGTGCATGGAAAACAACAAGAATAATCACGTGTTTTAAAATTTATTTTGTATTTATTTATACAAAATAGAATTAAATATTCATAGTAGTTACAATATACATAATAATGCAATCGACTTGCTAGTTGTTTTGTCGTCATTCAAGGTCGCGTTGCTGTTCTGTTATGAAAGACAATCTGATTGTCTCAGTCTGCACTGCATATCTTGTCAGGCCTTCAATTATCCTTTTATTTCTTGCATCTTAATTTAGTTCAGTTCAGTTCTTATCGTGATTATCTACTATTTGATGTCTTGACAATTCTCAATGTTTTTAAACATATTAAAATAACATTGTGTTTATTTAAAAATTGACTGAACAATTATTATTATGCACTTTTTTAAGAAAAAAAGTTTAATAATTTAGATAAGGCGACGCTAGAAAAAGCTCGGCTCAAAAAAGCTCGAGCTCGAAAATTTTTGAAAAAGCTCGGCTCGGCTCGAGGTTGAAAATCACTATTCGCACACTCCTATAATATACTTTCTAAAAATGTAATAGTCTGACCTAGGCCTACTCTAGAGGCTGATTGAAAACGTAGAACTAAAAAACACAGATAAGGGTCTATCCATATCAAGTAATCCAACAGGGGTTGCTTGACCATTTTTAAAATAAATAATATTTTTATCCTAGATACCTTTATCAATTCTGGGTTCAAAAGTGTTTTAAAATTTTTTTATCTATTTTGTTACTCCTACGGCGGCCATTTTTGTTTTGCAGAACACGCAAATCTTTGCTCATGTAAGGGTTTGCGTTAACTTGCACAACTTGGTAACCATGAACACTATTTATTGTTGGGTTTTTGAAATTTATCCTTATGTTATATTTATGAAATAAAAACTCATCTCTTGTCATAGATGAAACAAAAAGCATTTTAATCTGGAAGAAACAGCCTAAATATTATGTTCAGTACATATTTATTGAAATGTGTATCAAAAACAGTTTTAAACCCATCTCAACATTTCATAAGAAAACGGAAAAATTTCAACTTTTGAAGGCGTATTTACCATTGGAACGAATAAAATCTCAGACTTGATTTTTTTTTTGTGTGTAGCAACTCAGTAGAACTGTTTGTATTTCAAATATCAACCTTAAGTCTCATGGTTGATATTTGAAATACAAACAGTTCATTTAAAAGTTATCTTTTTTCAAAAACTGAAATTTTTTGAAAAATTCAAATTTTTAGTCTCAATATCTTTGTTGGGACAAAGTTTAAAAATCTGAATTTTTTACCAAAAACCCCACTTATGGTTTTTATACTGCTGTATGAATTTCATCTTTGAGATTTACTTTTAAGTTAAGTTACAGTATCATGAAAATCGCAAAAACCCCATAAGCTCGGCCAACGCGGCTAGTACTGTAGGTAGCTTAAAAATTAATTTATAGGTCTAGGTAATTATTTTATTTAATGTAAACTTACCTAACTTACTTTAAAGTAATGTAGGCCTATAGCCTTTTCTTGCAAATTTCTTGTCTTATGTGAAATTAAAAAAAACTTTTTATCATATTATTTTCATTCAGGTTTACACCTTTTTTTTCAATAGGCCTAAATATTTTGAACTAATTTATTAATTTATTGAACCACTTTCATTTTAATAAAGGATATTAGACATTTTACATACAAAAGCTGTTTGAAAGACAAGTTCTTAAAGTATACAACTTTTTTTACTTGTTAGTGTTTTTTGTTCTACTTTGATCATGCTAATTAGGAAGTTTGGATGTTTCTTCATTCAGTTTGGGTTTGTCCTTCCAGTGGTTTTTGTCAGTTAAAAGAGATTTAATTTTCTCAAAACTTTGTTATTGTTTATAGGCACCCAAGCTTGGTCTTACTAATTTGTTTTAAAGGCGGTTGGTTGTTGGTCCTGCTGGATCTTTATTTTGATAACAGATGTCAATCACCTCTGCCACCCACCACTGTCATACACAAATGCAATAGAGTCTTTAATATGAAGTGTAATTTTTACAGCTTTCAGTTGCTAGTGAGGTTACGAAGCACCTAACATTACTACTTTCCGGTACAGGAATAAAACAATGGAAGCTTCTTGTTCCAGTAATCTTTAAACAGTTCTCAAATCGGTCCAGGAGTTTGTTGTTGAGGTGTTGAGTGATTTCTTCATCTGTTATAAAAATTAATTATTTTGTTAAGAAAAACTGTGTTTTGTGACTCATTTACGACTTCCTGTAGGTACTGGAGACTGTATCAGTTCCCACAGAATATGAGTTATTTTTTTTCAAAATACCACAATAGCCTAAACACTTATTGATTTGTGTTATACAGGTTACGGTACATTAAATCTAAATGGAAAATAAATTTTAAGACCTCAATATAAATAGAATTAACTAAGTTTTATTTAAGTTAAATGGTGAATAAAACTTAAAATTTAGCAGGATTTTATTTATTTTTAGTACCGTAGCGGTACATATAGGCCTAATTTGTACTTTGGGTACAAAGTTTAAGTTAAAAATCTGTTTTGGATTTTTGAAATGAACATTAAGATTAGTTTACATTAAATAAAATAATTACATACACCTATAAATTAATCTTTAAGCTACCTACAGTACTAGCCACGTTGGCCGAGCTTATGGGTTTTTTGTGATTTTCATGATACTGTAACTTAGCTTAAAAGTAAATCTCAAAGATGAAATTCATACAGCAGTATAACAACCATAAGAGGGGTTTTTGGTAAAAATTTCAGATTTTTAAACTTTGTCCCAACAAAGATATTGAGACTCAAAATTTGAATTTTTCAAAAAATTTCAGTTTTTGAAAATTGATAACTTTTAAAGGAATTAAGTCTCATGGTTGATATTTGAAATACAAACAGTTCTACTGAGTTGCTACACACACAAAAAAAATCAAGTCTGAGATTTTATTCGTTCTAATGGTAGGCCTAATGTGCCTTCAAAAGTTGAAATTTTTCCGTTTTCTTATGAAATGTTGAGATGGGTTTAAAACTGTTTTTGATACACATTTCAATAAATATGTACTGAACATAATATTTAGGCTGTTTCTTCCAGATTAAAATGCTTTTTGTTTCATCACTCTAGTGTTCATGGTTACCGAGTTGTGCAAGTTAACGCAAACCCTTACATGAGCAAAAATTTGCGTGTTCCGCAAAACAAAAATGGCCGCCGTAGAAGTAACAAAAGAGATAAAAAAAAATTAAAATCACTTTTGAACCCAGAATTGATAGAGGTATCTAGGATAAAATTATTATTTATTTTTAAAATGGTCAAGCAACCAATTATTTTATTTCTGGATCACTTGATATGGATTGACCCATAACACTCTTTACAAATAATCTTTCATTTCTATATGATTTCATCTGTATCTATTTTAAACATCTTAAACACTTGAAATAATAAATCAATTTTAAGCTACTCTCACTAAATTTTAAAACTGACAAGATCGTGACTTATTATAATGAAATAACGGTCCAGAGTGCACGCAGATTCAGATTCAGAATCAGATTTTCGGCGCGTGGTTAATCTGAGTCAGATATTTTGTTGGTGTTCACAGTGGAAGCAGAAAATACGCCGCCGGTACTGACTCGGTTAGCAAAGAAGCAAGTCAGTCGTTGTTATGAAATTGTCTGATGAGGTTTAAGGTGTAAAATTATAACTTCTGAAACTGTTGTGAAGTTACAGCCAGTGAAAAATTGTGTTCATAATATTATATATATCTTTTCCCATAGCTAGAATTGATAGAGCTTTCTATATTGAGTTGAATGGAGCCCGAAACCACCGAAAAGTATTATTAAATTTGGACATCGTATTGTAAGAAACTTTTGTTACCCACACAAACAAAACAATTTTCGTGAAGAGTGTTTAGTGGTAACCCTAAAAGTAAGGGTGAAAAAATTAAATATTCTACTATTAAAATAAAATTTATTTAATCAAATAGCATGCATACGAGCAAAAGCTGAATCGGAATCTGAAACCAGAATGAAGAATACATTCTGGTAAGCAGGTGCCTGCACGCCGGCTCGGAAACCGGCGGCCACTATAGACACTTCCATTTAAATGCAAGTGGGATTCCTGCCGCCGAAAATTTGAATCTGAACCGGCGCGCACTCTGGACGTACCGTAATAGGCAATAGTCTAGTTTCTAGACTATTTTACCTGATCTTAAATTTCAATTTTTAGTGGTCAAGGTTAAGTCGATGCCGAAATAGTAGCTAGCACTGAACTAGAGTTACAACCGAAGGTAGCACTGAGAGAATTGAGAGACATTGGCCGCCGTAAGTACTAGGTGAAAAGTACATTGGAACTAAGGGCTGAATAGGGGATTGTGGGATTGTAAAAAAGCCAAGAGCCAATTAGCTGGTTGATTCTTCAAGTTGGTGTACCAAAATAAAAAATTTTACAGCAGAGTAGCCATGTCAGTGCTACCTCCAGTTGTATAATTTGTAGCTCAGTGTATGTTCTCTATGGATATCAATGTTTAACATTATTTAACAAATGCGCCCGATATTGAGCGCTACCAAATGAATTGCGGGGTAAATCGCTTAATATCAGGTGAATACCAGATGAAGGGTTAACATTACCTCTGAGTCTTTCCCCTTATTCTTGTAGCGGTTCAGGCGGCTATTGATTTCCAGATTTTCTTCGGCTGGCATTTTTGATTCAATATATAGTAACTGAAACAGAGATTAAGAAAATCAAGAAGAAGAAAAAGAAAGAAAGCACATCTAGATGGTGGTGCCTAAATTTTACATGGTAGGCCTACTTAAAAATTCAATTTGTATTTTCTCTAAATTTTGAACCATAGTATACAGTAGAGTCCTACAAAATCGGCACTCGATAACCCGGCAGTCTGGATAACTCACCTGGCTCAGAAAATTAGTGATTTTTTGAGTCCGAGTTAAACATGGGCTCAAGTCAAAGCATTTGCAACTCGTACCAAGGATTTGTTGTATGGTACTATATCTGATGACTTAATCTACTTGTAAAATAAATGAAATAAATAATGCAGCTAAAAGGTTTTAAACATTGAAAACAAAGGTTGGCTATGTTTGGTTAATTTTAATTTTATCAATTATTTACATAATGAAGTAGGTCTTCGCAGCTCGAATAAAAATTTTATATTGGCTGTACTGTACTGGAGCGAGTGAACTTTAATCGAAGGTCAGACAATCAGAATATGACGTCACCAGTATCGAATGGATACGATACTGATGGTATCGATACTTTGGTTCCGATACTGAGTAGGTACGGTATCGATACTTTTTTGCGATACGGTATCGATACCAAATATTGGAAAGACAGTGGTATCGCAACATCCCTAACTATGGACACTTGGAGGCTTATACCATAATAAAAAATAAAAAAAATACTTGATACAAGCTGGTGTAGGTAGGTTGGCAGAATTATGACCAACCTAACAGAGAAACTACAATGGCCAGTACTGCTGGCCGTACGACCTGAGAGACACGGCGCTGCGTAAAAAATGACGAGCTGACTTAGAAACAGCTGAGGCCAGCACTACTGGCCATTCAAGGCAAAGGGCTAAGATAGCGATTTGCCGACGAAACTTCAAACTAGGCCTAGGCCTAATGTGTGTTCCAAGTCTGGAAGCTTAAGTTTACTTGGAATAAGAAAGTGAAAATACCAGTACTTTTCAAAATAAAGTTATAGTAGGCCTAGCCTATCTTTTGTTGTACCAGTTTTCACTAATTAGGCTAGCCTGAAAGGGGTTTTCAATATTTGCCTAAGCCCAATAATACTAAAGCCATGAAGGTTTTCATGTAATTTCATGATAAGTTAGCCTAGGCCTACTTGTTAGGCACTTCTTTTAAGTTAGGGAATTTACTTAAGGAATAAAAAAGGCTTCACTAGTTTGAGGATACCGTAGCTTAAAAAAACGTTAAATAGTCAAATAGATTATTTTTTTAAACCAGTCACTTTTAAAATCCAACTCTGATCGAATCCCACTGAATGTGAAGTAGGCTGGTGGTGGTCTCTAAACCAAGAACATACATTTACTGCCTAATGGCACAACAGTGACTTTCTATTTTAATTAATTAAGTTACCTGTTACAGAGATAATTTAATAATCCAATTCCAGAAGTAGTGTAAGCGTGGTAGCGTAGCCTTTGAAGGTTTAAGGTTTCTCTTCTTCAATTTTGTGGAAGTGGAAGATGAAATGAATTGAAGTTCGGTTTCGGTTCGGTTCGGTTGTCCCCACCGGTTTCTGGTGTTTTGTAACGTATTCTTTATGCAGCCAATCACGTTGTCAGTAACTTTAAATTTTTGAAATCAGGGATTCCCATTGGCTGGTGTCACAGATGTAACTACTGGAAATACAAAGGAGTAATGCTAGTACAGAAATAAAAAAAAATATACTATACGAAAAGTTTCAACTTAAAAACTAAAATACCCCCGCTGCAGCAAACCTGCCGACTAAGCGAATTTCCATTTGCCTGGATTGATTTTCAATTAATCTATTAAATTAATATTTATGTTTCGAGTACCTTAGTTAGCTGCTACAGGAAAACTAATAAAGTGCTCACAAATTAATAAAGTGTGTTTTTTTTATTGAAATATCAATAGCTTAGTATGAAATTAATAAATCCGCCAAGTTTGATCAAAATATATCCATAAACAAGTCAACTACAACATTTTACAATATTCTCCATAAGAATATCATGGGAATGTTTAAATTTACAAATTTTGGAATTTTCTCCGTAACCATTCGCCATACAAAAACACTCCGATATACTAAATTATTTGTTTTTTTAAGCTCTTTAAAAAGGTCTGGAGAAAAATTAATAAATTTTGTGTTTTTAGGGTAAAAAAATTAGAAAACCCCATTTTTACCCCATAAAACCCCCCGTTAAACCGGCTCCGTGTTTAGCCCGGACGTGTTTGACGCGGACACCCTCAAAATGGTGTTTCACCCGGACGGACGCTTCAGAAATCCCCGCGCCACGGCTGGGTGGGTAATTCGTCGCTTTTCGCCCCCATTATATCGAGTAAGGACGCTCGGTGGCGTTTCCCTCCCAACACAGGGAATTATTACTATCGTAACCAGAACTGGTGGCCCGTAGCTACAAGTGGTAGAAAATACTGTTTTTTTATTTATTATTAATTCTATTCGGATTTCAAAAACTAAACGTTATTACTACCTGTATTGCAAGCACGGAATCTATAATGTTATAAATT
Organism: Macrosteles quadrilineatus; assembly: GCF_028750875.1. Lineage (NCBI taxonomy): Eukaryota > Metazoa > Arthropoda > Insecta > Hemiptera > Cicadellidae > Macrosteles > Macrosteles quadrilineatus. Next base: position 44,548,716 of record NW_026542595.1, on the reverse strand, counting down.
ACAATTACAAATATTACTTTTAGCAATAACTTTTAAATATAACAATAAAATAAAGGACATTGAAAGTAAAGCCTTCAAATTTTAGTATTATATTAAATATTGCACATACTTATTAACAATGAACCTGAGCATATTCCATAACAATTATAGAATGATTACTTAGGTGGCTATTTTAAAATCAAAATTTAAACTTCAATTTTAGTCCTGCCCCATGGATGGTAACAAGACTGTTTCATGATTCTTAGCCTGAATTTTTTTATACTGCTTTACTGCTGTACCGGATTTTTTAAATTATGACACAACTATATATTAATGACGTAAGCCGATTCTTTGCGTCAAAATTGTGGGCAACTGGGAAGTTGTAGAACGACCGGAGAGGGCTCAAATTAAAGGTCTCGATTCCGTAACGGCGGGAAAAATACCGGTAGTGAAATTCCAAAACTTTTTTGATCGTGATTTATCTTTAAGCCAGTATGCAAAATTACATCTGGATTACTCCATTTGCTAGTCAATTCTGCAACATACTGTATACTATAAAACCAGGGTTAAGGGTACCTATATTAATTAAGACTTTTTAGGGTTATAGAATGTTGAAGTAAATTATTTTACTGTGAAACTTTTCAAATTTGTGTATTTTTAACGTTTAACATGAAATAACCACGTTGACTAAATAATTAACGATTCAAGATGGAAAACTTCTGCTTTGTTTATATTTCAAAACACATGTTCTAGATTTATTCTACACCTTCTTTGTAAATTAACTAACATTTTAAATTTTGAGATTTATTGTATATCAATTTTGTATATAATTGTATATAATAGGGCCTATAATTTTTATTTATTGTATATAATCAATATTTGGTATGAAGTGAAATAACCTCAACGGCTACTCTTACAAAATAACCTGGGAATAAAGATGAAATAGGTTTGATCAGGAAATAAATTTCTTAACTAAGTGAGTACTATGACAAGTTCCAATGGGCGGAAAACAATATTGTTTGGAGGAGATTTGAAACAGGTACTGTCTTTACGTTCCAAGCAAAAAAGGTTAAAATAATATAGCCTAGCAAGTATGGTATGGTAGTAAATGGAGCATCCATATATAACAGTAAAACCTAGATGTAGTTTCTGTTTCTTTACGTTTTTTAAACAAACCAAAAACAGGGGTGCCCATCCCCCCTAGACTCATGACGCACCCCCCCCCAATTGAGCAACAGCCCCCCCAATAAATGAGGTACACAACAAATGAGAAACATTATTCCCCGCCAAGCACTATTTGTAAAACTAAAATAAGTTTTATACATTTTTTTATATTAAAAATTCAAACCTAGTTCAGGGTGTCCACAGAAATTTTTTCATTAATTTCCCTGACTTTCCATGACTAGGCCTATCCATGACCATTAACCATTGATTTCGATGACTCACAAACTTTACTCGAAAATTATAATATACCGTAAACACACGAATAATACTGCCTAGACAGAAAATACTGAAATATGTATTAACAGATAACAATGGCGTACAACAGGTACAACAATGAACAAAATACAAACTCAAAACCCATCAACTAAACCAACTGAATAAATTGAATTGTCTTATATTTGTGAAAAATTCGGAAAAATTCTACAATAGTCGGGGTTACGGCCGACTAGATCGTTGAAAGGACCCCTGAAATCCATCCATCATTGGGGATTTCCATATGTCTTTCCATGACTTTTTGCCTATTTCCATGACTTTCAATGACCAGAATTTTTTTCCATGACTTTCCATGACTATCCCTGACTTTCCAGAATGTGGACACCCTGTAGTTAATCTATATAAATAGTTTTGTCTATACATTGCTCAGAATTATACATGTTTTGGTTTATTTTTACGTTTTATACATTGAAGAAGTTGAAACATGTCTTATCTCAATTTATGTCCGTCTGTCACGGCCCAGAATGCGTTTTACGCAGCCTACTCTAAAGAAAACTAGAGTACCGATTATGATTCTAATGGTTTAATTGTATTCACAGGAGTGTCATCCTTAGCCATTAAAACATGGCCTCACTATTTTGGAAATCAAATAACGGACGATTAAAAACCCAATTTTGTGTCATTTTCTAGGTTTTTTCTCCATGTTAGTAAACATACGTTAACACACGTCATTTATGAAATATTAATAATCTGTTAAGAGAACACGTCATATATGAAATTACGAACAGCTATTTTGATAACGATTCATTTTTCTAGCTGTCACTGATATGTTTACAAAAATAAACGTTGTTTACGAATTTACGAATAATACTGTTTAGGCCCTAGCCATTTCCGATCACGTTTGTAACCATTTCCGATCACGTTTGTAAGCAAATCCAAAACCAAGTGAGATAATTAACCGTGTGGCTTTAGTTTAAATAACGGGTTTGATTTATCACGGGTACTATGTAACTGTAAATTAAAAAAATAAATAACTAGCCATCATCCAGGTCGGGAACCGGAGATTCTGTGTATATCAAGTTGTACTTGAATTTTGATTAGGTACCGGGAAAAGACCGTACGTGAATCAGTGTTGTACAGGACTGGAAAACTTATCTTTCTATATAAATATAATTAGAGTATTATAAATCACCTCAATTTAAGGAATTTTTTATTGCCAGAATAGCTATATAGCGTTCGTAACCTCTGCTTAACGATTTGTCAGCGTCTTTTTCTTGATATAACGAAACCCTCTCCCTTTCTTTGGAAACATCACAGCTCCTTCGATGAAAATTAAATGGAAACAACGCTTGCGCCAACAGTCGTCTGCTCCGTTATACACTTCTGTCTGCTGTGCGCTATGTTACAACAGATTTCAGATACAACAGCTGGGGAATGATGACGATATAATGCTTAGTAAACTGTGATTAGTAACCATGGTAACTTTAGTTAGGCTGTGATTGGGCAATGAGTAGGCCTAAATATGGAGACTTGTTGAATTTGTGTATGAATTGAAGAAAAAAACTTATAAAGAACAGAAGAACAAAGAAAAAGAATAACAAGATTGTTCTCGTTACATTCTTTTTTAAGAGTGTTTTTATTATCTCTAAATATAATTTTACACCTTTTTATTACTTATCTATCAACTCCTATGCTGTGATACAGCACCTACCGGTAGGCTATCTGTCGGTGTCCGGAAAGATGGGGACGAGGAAACTTAGGGACACGGAAACTTGGGGACAAATCGGGTTTTGAGCCGAGGGGGAGGCAAACGGAGGCTGACTAAGCTCTGAGAACGACTCTTTAAATCGACTCGTTCTCTATTGTTATTGTTTATTGTACCTAGGTCTAGTTGTAACCATCGAAGTATATAACACATTGTTGTGTTATATACTTCGATGGTTGTAACTACGACACACTTGTTGTATTTATATCTAGTTCTACCTCCCCTTACATTTTTCACCTTGTTTAAATGGTTACTATTTGTAGAGCTTAGGGACAACAGATTTAGTACATTTAAGTGTATTTTGTAGGGTTATTTTATTAATCACGGAGTAAACCCGAATTGTATATGATTATTCAAGCATACATTTTTTTAATCAAAAATGCACTTGAATATTTCTAAAACAGTAGCATCAACTTCGTGATGATGTTATCGCCTTCAATTTATGTTATACGACCGTGAACATGGACGAATTTCTCTCGTTTGTATTAGAACAATAATACAATATAATTCAGGAACAACCCGTGACTAGCTATTACTGAGAAAGATTAAAGAAATGCCTGTTGTAAAATGTAGTCATAGGCATCTGGTACAAAGTATTTCACCTATTGTTTAATCCAAGCAAACCCAGAAACATTCAGTACTTGGAAAGGTAAAGGAAATATGAGTGAACAGAATACATCGATGTCCCGTTAATCCCCTCGCACGTTTCTCCGAATCGACTACATTTGCAATTTCTTAGATTTTCCTTTCAAACAGGCCAGTTATTGGGGTGTCAGGTCACTCGGGTCAGTTAACTTTTGTATAGTTGCGAGAGTGTGATTGACCTCCAATTTCCAACATAATTATTGTTTTGGTTTTACGTGGCAATCGCAAAAGAGGAACTCTAAGGATCAGCTGTTGTTAAAACTATTTTTTTCTGAATTCTTAAAAGTGGTGGTAATTTAGGCCTAATTTATTCCTTCGTCGTCAATATATACTGATTGAAATATTTATATACAAAATTACCCAAAACACTGATTTGTATGATATTAGACACGTTTTCTTCAATTCTTTAATGCGAACGTCACTTACCAAATACCAATAATGTGACGATATAATATTTCGTCTAAAAACAAATGCCGATCTGTTTAGAAATGTGTTCTTCCTACAAAATTGCACTTGTATCTTTAAGTTATAAGTTATTTACAATCAGTGACGTGTTTTGGAATCACTTCCAGGACAATTAATTTAGTGACAAATTTTACACGTTCGTTATCAGTACAGGTTTTTGAAAAAAATAAATTATTGGTTCAAAGTACCAGTAAACAGTACAATCGGTACATAACTAACTCATGTCACAGACTCGCGGGCAAGAATAACTCGTAGTAGTGAATCAATAGTACTAAGTCCTACAAAGAAATAGATTTTGATCAATTTTTGGTCAGGGAGTAAACATCATTTTTTATTCTCTAGGGAGTAAAAATCAGCTGTTGTAAACAGTTGTAAATTACGATTGTGGCAATCGTATCGATATAAATTATTTATCGATCGATTTATTAGGTAAGGGTTTAGCCCATTGTTATCGATTGCTCGACCTATCGATGGCACAATGAACTGTAACACAATCGTAATAGACGAAATGATTGAATCACTTACTATACAGCTGCTTATTTGCATTGACAGAATTCAAAACAAGCTGGAATTCGTTTTGAAAAGTTATCTTTACATAACAATTATTATGTTTTCTAGCTTTGTTTGTTAATTAATTATGAAATATGACAAAAAATATAGTTCACCGCACGGTAAAAAAAAAGTCACTTTAGGCCCTAGCGATGAAATATGCTATTAGTTACAACTATCTATAAGAGAAAATAAATTCGGTCCATCCAACTCCAAGCTAACATCTACATATTAATATGCAAGCTTGTTTCTTGAAAACCTTTTTTCTCAGCTCGTGTGCATCGCAGGGTAAATCTACGCATACTGTTGAAAAGATATTTTTCCGTAGATGTGAAAAATCCCTTTATTAATTAAAATGGGCTAAAAAAAACACAAACAATTTAATTTTAATTTTAATAAATTAATATGGACCTTTTGGGTTGCCATGCTGGTGACGAAATAACGCAAAATATATTCAAAATCAAAACAAATGGAAAAAATTCCAATCACCTGTTTTATTTACAGCGTGGGTCAATATAGAAAAGTCTGTAAATTACATATTTTTGGTCGAGATTTCGACCACTGGACAACCTATAGTTTATTTAAAACCTTTACATTAAAAAAGTTATAAATTTATTACATTAATTTAATACCTCAGCCTATGTTGGGTAATTTATTGCCGAGAGATATATAGTTTGTATTTTACTTTTAAGTCTAATTTATTTAAAGGTTTAGCTTTTAAACCCTCCCCATAAATGAAACAAGCAAATCAAGTATACTGTGAAGTTACAAATAGTTAAACAATAAAATTGGTCAGTTTTTTAAAATGTTCACCAGTTCCACATTTCACATTTAAACATTCAAAACTACTTGAACTCGATAGTATGCGACCGTTATTGCCAAGTGTTCTACGAAATGGACCCCCCAACGGACGACATTCATTATTTCCCTGTTCTGCAAATTCATTGAATAGAATACTGAACCTCTCAGAGAATTCGAGATAGTTTTGCCAATGTTAGACCTTCCACGAAACACAGGTCCACTGAACTATACCCCAATCCGTTATGTACACATATTAAAAAAAAATACATTGGGCCATTTTCACCAATTTAGTGAATATAAAAAAAAGAGTTTAATCCCGTGGTGGATCCAGCCAAGGATCCCTTGGCCAGAAAATCTTTAACCATCGGGTAATGTCATATAACATATTTCGCTTTAATTTTACAAAGCCTTGTAAACCGATTTGAACCCCTTTAAAAAAAATACTGAATTTTCGTTGAAAATATATGTCAAAATATTAAATCTTGACCGCGCAGTCCTATAATTTTCCCAGAGTAGGGCGCATAAAATATTGTCTTCTTAAGCGTTTCCGAAAAAAATGACAGCGGATCAGAAATTCAGAGATAAAATGTCTATCTGACATAAAAGTAACCAAATACACGCAATGTGCAAACATAAATACAATTTATTTCATAACGTTTATCGTAGGCCTACACAATCACAAAAATATTTTAATTTTAAACTAATTATAACAATATATCTTAACAATGTGTCATAACATTATATTCAGTAATATTATTGCATAGAATGCGTTTATATTTTCTGTAATATATATTCAACTTACCCAAAATGGGTAAAAAAGAAGCTAGCAAACCTAGGCGATTAGGCCTGGATCAATCAGAACTTGTCTGACTTTTAACATTTTTAGGTTTACTGTTTGGAAATATTCAAATTATGATTTTAAAGTCAATCCCGTTACTGTAGCTAAGCTCTCTGTGAACTGAAACAGGGGAACGATTCGTTCTAAAAGAGTCGTTTCAGAGCATAGTTCAGCTAATCTCTCCCTCCCCCCGGTCGAACCCCTATTTGGCCCTAACTTTCCGTGTCCCTAACTTTCCTTGTCCCCATCTTTCCTAAACTCGCAAATCTGGAGTGAGACAAAGTAATTAGAGTGAGACAATGTTAACATTGTCTCACTGATAAGCGAATTGGCCACTTTGCTTTCTTAAATCAGTGAGAAACATGTACATTGTTAGGTAACTGTAGGAAAAATAGGATTTACTGATAGTTTAGGATTTGTAGGAAGTTATTATTCAAGATTAGTAAGACGTGAGATCTATGAGGGAAGGCACGGAATGGCTCAACTGCTGTGATAGATAAAAGATTGGCACACCCACGTCCAGCTACACCGCGACTTAGCCCAGAACGCTTTGTTGACATAAAGCTAGTTAAAATACAATCAAGTAGCATAGGCTACAATACTTTACACTATTGTTTAGATACAGTACTCGATTACCTGAGTTAATAGGGAGGGGGGTGTGGGTAATGAAAAATACGGTTAATCCAATATAATATAAAAATAGATGACAAACCCATTAAAACGCGGTAAGCAGCCATTAACGTCACGATTTGCATTTTTATAAACGAAATTCAATATTGCACAATGATTATTATTGTAACTTACATTTCAAATCATTTATCTTGGTTCGGTTGTACAAACGGCATCGTTTAAAATTATAGCTAACTCAAACGTTTTCTGTGCTCAAACACAACTAATAACTAGCCAAACACTGCATTGCTATAAATAACGTAAATATTAAAGGAACCTTTAGAAAGTGTTATAAAAGCTACTGCTCATGATAGACAGATAGAGGTTCAGGTTGTCCACAATGTTTTCTTCTCCTGGTTTTGGGCCGGAACAAAAGTAAGACTTGCAGTTGTTATGGTCACCGAAGACGTGCAGTGGACCGTTTCTTATATCTTCCTGCAATAACCTTATGTTGTCATGCAGTGGAAGGTTTTCTTGTGATTTAGCATTTTTCACAGCTCCAGTCACAGCATACCTGAAAAATTTGATCTATAATAAATGTAGTCAGATTATGTTGTGATAGTTGTGAAACTAGATACAGTGGTGGAAACCTGCTTAACATACAGTGGAACCTTGATAAGAAGACCCTCGATAACAATTCACCCTTGATAACAAGTGTCATTTTCAAATCCCCTTAAAATTATTTTACCCCTTATCACATGTTATTACAAACCTCGATAAGAAGTCAAACTTGATAAAAAATCTTATTTTACAATCCCCATGAGAGTCTTGTTATCGAGGTTATACTGTATAATAATTCAAATAATTTTTATGTTTAATATATACTCTAAATTTTTTAAGCAAAGTTTTAATAGTTGAACAATTTAATGGGCAACATAAACTAGTCATATAACAATTAATTATAATAACAGTAGTAATGGTAATTAACTAATCTATATAAAAAAAATTATCCACTCCAAATCCCAGAAAACAATTCAACTACTTGATGCCTAAACAGAATCATACTATCAAAAAGGATTGCGACCATTGAAACATTCAGCTCCTCTTTTGCCGCTTGAAAACGCAGGAAATCGCAAATTACAGATAGCTCAGGCTAGAGACTCACAAATCGAAGGCCCCGAGTTCGAGATCCATTTGGGCAGGATACTTTTTTCTGTTTTTCCCAAATTTGTTTTTATGAACTATTTAATCATAATTCTCAACTGGTAAATATGCTTTTCATACTAAATCTTTATTATTTTGTGTTGCTATGTTTTGACACCATGGGTTGGTTGGTCGTTGGTCCCATGTTAAAAATTGTTTTGTTGGCCAATCCTAAGACTTAGTGGACAACCACCCGTAGGTCAGCAATGGTCAGAAACGTAGGGGCACTACTTTTCTTATATACTACTTGGGTTATTATTATAAATATAAAGACAAATTTCAATTTCAATCTGAATTTAGACTGTACACGTCGAAAAAAAGTTCTACTGTTACTTGTTACTGTGCAAAACCCATGTGCTGTAATTATAGCTTATATGGTTTAGCCGAAACATTATTAAAAATGCTATATCATACCTTAGGCGGAGAATATTTGCCAAAACCTTGTTTCTCAACTCTCCGGGTACTGGTCCAACATGGTTTCGCCTTGCTTCACCCACTTCTTTTATTTTTCTAATGTAGTTCCGCAAGAGATGGTTTGTACACTCAACTTTGTTTATATGTGTTGTAGGCCCATACGGCTGTGCTTCTAAAAGCTTAGACATTACGCTGCTGTCGCCATCTCCTGAAAAATAGCAGAGCTTACTTATCACTTGTGCACATCCGTCTTTATTCACAACAATTTTACTACTAATCTCAATTGAGTTTTTGCACAAAAATTAATGACAAATAGAGTCATTATGGTCATTGGTGGGCATTAGTACCCTACTCTTTTTTCAACACGATCTTATAATTCAAGGTGTACTGTAATATATTTTTTACCATTATTTTAAACACTTTGAACTTACCTATTACATTCACATACTTGACATTGTACATCTCTATGCTCTTCTTGAATCCTTCGACAATGATGTCGCTTTCCATTGCAGTTGATGTCTTTGACCAGTTCTTATAACACACGTGGTTTGGGATGGGCAAGTTTTTTGATTGTGCTCTCGAACATATGCAGCAGTAAGAGTTTCTTACTCCGACAAATAATACCTTCTTCGTTTTTAGTCCAATTATACAAGCCTACAAACGCAAGACCTAATTAGTATTGTTACACATAACTGCGGCAAGGTAAAATTATAAGCACTACATACCAATATTATAAATGTTATATTATCATTATAAATTTTTAGGATATTATATGTAAACTTACCACTCCTGATAGCGCATTGTAGTTTGTTCTATAAGAACGTTTGCACCAAGCTCCGTCAACTATTACTGTAATTTCTGGTATACCTTTGTTGTCAACACAACCCGCAGCAATGGCTAGATTGACTTCTTCTTTGGCAGCATCCTCTAAACTTTGCCAAGCGCAATCATGGATGGCTGAATCCACACTATTTTGATGTTTTATGTATGTTTGTTTGGACATACAAGGCATGTCAAGTCCACAGCAGAGCTCTTCGAGTTGACTGTACCCTTGACCGATGTTTGTCATTGCAGTCACCTATAAATGTAAAAAATTATAAAAGCAATAAATAACTATTATTTACATTATATTTGCTGTAAGTGGCCAAAATTAATGAGGTGTTGTTTTATTTAATCAAAATCAATTAGTAAACATAACAGTTGCTTTGTCTCACTATATTATTTGGTTAAATAAGTAAAAGTGGTATTAGAGATTTTTTCTATTTAGTCTTTGTTTACTTAAGTTTTAGTCAGTCACCTTTGCCGAGCTTTGTTGTGCGGACATCATTATTATAATTTTATTACAATGGAATATAAACTAATAAACTATTATAAAAATAAATTCTAAACTAACCATAGACGTGTTCAGATTAAGGGACTCGGACTTCGTAGAACAATCTTCTGACATTATTTTATCCTTCCTGTTGCACATCCTACAAATGAATGTGTACTCTTGCATCATGCCAACCTGCCGCTCATGGCATATATCCATATCAGCAAAATTGCAATCAAACGGCGCGTGGGTTCCCAACTTTTGGATGGAATTTAAGAAAAAAGAAACGTCTATTATTCTCCTTCCGCTGATTTGTATAGAACTGGATGGCGTATAAGCTGTATTGCAAGAGCTTGAAGCATGTCTGAAAAGAAAATAATAATAACTAGTGGTCGTCCTGTGGTCGAAACTCGACCAAAAATAATTAATGTACAGACTTCTCTATTTTCTCCCCACACTGTAAATAAAACATGTGATTGGAATTTCTTCCATTTGTTTTGATTTTCTGTTTACATTTTGTTGTTATTTCGTCACCATCATGGCAACCCATATGGTCCATGTTAATTTTTTGAAGTTTTCAAGTTAATTTTTTGTTCTTATTTGTTAGCCTATTTTAATTTTTAAAAGCATTCTGCACAACTACAGGAAAATATCTTTCTAACAGTATGCGTAGATTTTCCCTGCGATGCACACGAGCTGAGAAAAAAGGTTTTAAAGAAACATGCTTGCCTATTAATATATAGATAACAATGATGGACTAATAATGCTAAAATACTAACCGTGGGCTGAAAATATCATTTGCTATCTTAAAAACAAACATTTTTTGCCCAATTCAGTGTGTGGATTAACGTCCGCACGGGTGAGTACTACGACTATCCGCAGTACTATCCTGATAATTAGACCAATTCGTATACAGTAATACCAAAGGCAGAAATTTGGTTCGGATTCCACTTTAAACTGTAGGTTCCTTAGCTTCCATTAGCTGTATGGGCTATTAATTAACAGCTGTGTCTAAGGAATATGTCGGCCTTAGTCACTAATAAGACTACAAGATCGCGCCACTCATCCTACACTCATCTCCATTCATACTTGGCTTAAAATACCTACTCTGTATGGTCGCCATTTCATTGAAAAGTATTAAAAGTATTAAAGTATTAAAGTATTATACATAACATGTTATTGAAATGTAATCGGCTGATTTTAAAATGATTTTGCCAGTACCTACAGCTTATAATTTTCATTTGAAATAAGTTACATGTCTTCATGGAAATGCCAAACAATAACAATAATACCTGGGGTTGCCCATGAAGAAAGTGCCTATGAATATGAAGGCAAAGAATAATAATAATTAGTAAAATTATTAAGAGAATAATTACGAGACGTTAGGTGTGCTGGTGGTAGGTACTGTCGCCAACCAGTCAGAGTCATCACTGTCTTCTTCCATTTGCATAAGTATACTGTCATCTGTAATAGGTGGACTTGTATTCGCACTCTCTACTATGTTATTTGTGTTTAGAGAGTCATCCGCAGAGTTGTTACTTTCATTGCTAAAAAAAAGTGTAATTGTAATACACAAACCTAATGAACAAAATACATAACAATATTGGTCAAATAATCTACTGGGTGGGTGTTATGTTAAATTCAAGTAAAGAAAAACATAAACAGACAGATAGACGGGAAATTATAGGATTAGGACATAATGAAAATATAAAAACGTTTGCTTATTTTTATGCCTATAATGCCTATATGCCCCCCCCCCCTTCGTACAAGAAAGTCAATACCCTATCCCAGATAGAAAATTGCAAAAAAACAGGGCGTTTGACAGTTCAAATTCAGTATAACAGTACAAACAATTACCTATACAAGTTAAAAAAAAATTTATGACATACGTACACTATGATACAAACTTTGCAGTGGCGGTTCTAGGACCTTGTCAAGGAGGGGGCTATACCGAGGGGTCACATCTCATCTCCATTTCATAGATGTGTCACAAAATGTATAGTATCAAATTTAGTAATAGTATTGATTGTATAAACTGGAACACTTGTGTTTGTATAGTCAATTAGGCTAATGGTGCTGCCGCTGATGGCTGATGCCAGTGTAACTGTAAGTTAGTAGCTAGCAGACAACCAAGTCCAAGTGTATATGACTGTGGCGACTAGCGCCACGTCTGGGGAAGTGCCTGCTCGCTAGTAGCATATACTTCCGGTCTGCTGTGGGTCTAAGCCCTGGTAGCACAGCTACCTGTAGACAATTTGACAACTACTAGGAACATGAAATCAGCTGTTTCCCCCTCCCCGTCCTCGCTGTCGCGCAGCGACCACAGAATGTCGCTTATTTTGTTTAATAAAAACTATATTGATGTCTGTTTTAAAACATTGCGTGTTTAAAGGACAAAATGTATGTTTAAATCTATTTTTCCAGGGTACAAGGAGGGGCTTTAGCCTATTTAGCCCTTCGGAACCTCCACTGATACAAACACTAGGACACTGACATTTGCTTATCTACTCATTTTTCACTATAAATTAGTAAGACTATTTGGGGATTTTTTGGGGGTTTCTTTAGACGAAAAGTATAATTGCAACTACAGTAACAAATTATCAAAGTGAAACTCAAATATTTATTAACGTTACAAATTATAAGATATTGTTGTACACTTACCAAACACTTTCACAATTATCCTTAGGACGTTTTCTCAAATTGTTTCCGTAATTCTTCTTCCGTTTTGAAGAGAGGTAGAGTCCTTTCTTTTTGCGTGTTGGTGGCATCGTAACAACTTACAAAATAAAATTATAACATAAACATGTTTTCCAACAATTCACAAACACAGCTGTATCGAAATGTCAAAGCTTCAATTCAACCACGTGTATCCTCACCAGTTGAGGGGAAACGGAAAGGCAGGGGTGGGGCGCGCCGCAAGAGTTACGCTGTCTGGCCGCTACGAGCACCACCAAACGGCAGCAAAATTTGGGGTTGCAGACGGTTTGTTTTACACTCTTAATGCTGTTATTTATTAGGTTATTAAAATTAACTAAACTTATTATTGAAGGGCACACTTGAATCTACCTTTCTCTAGTTTTAAAAATTAAAAAAAATTTTTTTTGCACCTCTAATTCTACTTTGAAAAGTCCCAATTTCCATACAATTTGATTCGTCTTTTATACTTCACTTAGTAATTTTAAGAAATTCTAAAAACAGGGAAAGGTAGATAAACTGTTAAGCTTTCAAACGAGACCTTAAGTTTGTTCTTAACTTATATACAGCGTATGCAATCAGTGTAAAACGAAAGCTCTGCATTTCCACGGAGTGGCAGGGGTGTACCACAGCCTTAACACTACCCCAAAACGACTTTTCGTTCTCAATTGGCCCTCTATCAATGACCTGTGTTGCCTGTACAGCGAGGCATTTTGAGAAGGAGGAAACCGGCCGGAATGTTTTAGGTTTATCAATAACGAAGATAAACATGGTCTAAGTTACACACCGGCAATCTTTGAGTTGACTCTTTTAAACTCATTGTAAATATGACTGTTATTCGTTTTGAAATAACTCCTGTAATACTTTGCAATTGCTCGAATTCGAGCAACATATACACTAGTTCATATTTGGATGGAATTAAATAATTTAGTCAGCTGTTTCAACTAAAAAAGTTGGTTCTATGATATACAAAAGCATTAAAAAGTTTTAAGATTTACCAACAGGGTGCAGCACTATAATAATTATAGTTAATAATTATTATTTTTGCATTTATGTAAAAAGCTAATTTGAACTACCTACAGCAAAAAAACACTGTGATACGCAATGAGAACTGTCAAAGGGGAATGGTTTGTACTCACAGTTATGTTCTAGTTTTTAATGTCATGAATAATTTGTGATTTTTTGTGAATTTGTAATATTATTTTTTGTTTTTATTGTTTAGGTGAAGTGGTAGAACATAATGCTATGGTAGATGTGCAATACCGTAGTATACTGTCAATTCAAAGAAGCAAATTTTATCAAACTTTGTCCTCCCCCATTGCAAACGCAAAGCTTGAGTATAACTGCAATAAGTATTTTTAACTTGTATGCCAACCCCGTACGAAGGACACACTCTGCTAGTTCTTAATAAACGGTAGGTCTATAAACAATATGACACATACTTTCTCCCAATAGCTTGTTAACAACCTTTAACATGGGTACTTATAAGCGGTGGGTGTAACTTTGATATTTTATAGGGCAAATCATAGAAGTTGCAATGAATTTTGAACCGTAATTTTTTCAGCAATGATTGCACAATTTTTTTTTAGAATTAAAAGGACCATAACACATTAATTTTAATCAAAAAAACCGGGTTTTTCCTTAAAACAGATTTTTTTTTTATGGGTAGGCTACTAACACAACTTTTTGCTGGGTGATACAACTCATTAACCATAATTTTTTTATGAAAATGTGATTTGTACCATTTTGTTTAGAATTTAAGGGGCCATAACACATTAATTGTCTAATCAATATCTGGTTTTTCTAAAATACGACTTTTTGATAATTTAGGTTTTTTATAGGAAAACTAGCAGAGAACCCGTCCTTCGTACGGGGTTGGCATCAAGCTTTATTTTCAACATCTAGAATATTATTATTTTTATTTATATCTGAGTATATGGTTGGTCTGAAAGTATATGTTCAGCGTATGAGGATTTTTGCGTTGTCAAGTTATTTGATCTTATTGCCTGCATATGGTCTTTGTATCTGACTTCGAATTGTCAACCTGTTTGACATATTTAGTACTTTTTACAGTTGTTACATGATAATTTGTAAATTCCCGATTTCTTAAATACATTTGTGGGGTTAGGTCTCGGATTTATTCTTCTTTGAATTATATAATATGTCATAATATTAACGGTGAATTAGAAGATGAGTAGTAAAAAAACAAAAGTTTTCTTAACAGTAAACATTTAATGGTGAGATGAACAAACAGCAGTCACATAGCTGAACTCAGATTAAGACGCAGGTGCCGGGGTCTTGGGATCGGGCTGGCAGGCTGCAGTGGGAGGGTTTCCTCCGATGTCCACACAATGTTTACCCTTGGGGCAGTTGAGGCGGTTGCAGGGGGGAATGAATCGACAGGCAGGCTCTGGCTTGCACGGAGGCTTGGAACAGCTGGCCACAGGCTTCAGGAAACACTCCTGAGCAGCTGATTTACACTTGAACTCTAGGTCAGCTGGGCACTTGGGTGCACACTGAGTCGCTATCAGACAGCATAAAAATGTTAATTCAATAAGTCAAAAGGTTCAGTTAAAATTCAAGGTATAATGCTTATCCATCTGTAAGATTCCTCTATGAAAAGTAACATATATCTTATGTTAAATGTTCAGTAAAACCCTTACAATTCTGTTAATTTCGGTAAATATACCTAAAGCAGATGATTAGACATTTAAGGCAACCTTATACAGCTTTGTAACAGTTAAATTAAGTGTTTTATGCTACCTTGCAAGAGGATGCTATTGTGCGTAATACCACACACAATAATAATCATTCATCATCTACCTACTTGTAAATTAAACTCTTTAAAGTTATTTCAGTAGGCTGATATAATATTGCGTGTGGGTGTACAAGGCATCTCATTTCATTCTACACTCATCATTCATTCATATTTGGGTTAAAATGCACACCTAGGTGGTGGCGTCCCCATCTTAATTGGTAATGATAATGGTAAATTGTTAGGGTTAAAAACCATTGGTATCCCTCAAACCAAAAACCATCTGACAGTACGTACTCAGTGTGCATAATGATTAATGATTAAGAGGTAAACATATGCGGGTATTTGTTTTCCTAAAGAAAAATGAAATTAGCTTATACTTATAGAAACATGTTTCAATTATTATTTTTTTTTTTTTTACAAATGCCTATACTTATACTTGGTGTATACTTGTTGTACTTGGTGATAAGCTCTGGGTATGTTTTATTTGAACATAAAAGTTACAGGCCCTGTAATACAGGTAAAATCCCTGTATAACAAAAAAAGTTACAAGTTTGTGTTTCATAAAGAGTTTTCCCTGTAAAAAAAATAAAGGCAATTCTCCTGTATTAAAAGTAAATAATACAGGACATCTTCAGTGTAGTGTCTCATAAAGAGCAACTCCTGTAATACAGGATCTGTAAATTGGGGAATATTTTAGCAATCTCTAAACCACCATAAAAGTTTTACAAGTAGGCCTAGCAAGTAGTGATACATTGAAAAGTTAAATTTCGTAGTAAGATAACACACAATGGATGAATCTAGTAGTTCTAGTGAAGAGGACGACATTGTTATTATTCGGAGGCCAAGATGTTTTAAAAGAAGAATTATACGACATTAAAAAATTACATACCGTAGCCTGCAATATTAAATTAGTTTTGGTCAGATTTTGAACCCAATTTGGAATGAATATTAAAAGAGGAGTTAACGTGATTAAGTTTGTGAACCAGTAAGATTGGGTCATCGAAAGGGTAATACAGTTTAAGACTTTTTCCAAAAATGGGGGTTTTAAAAGTTGTACCCAAAATACATGGAATTCCCAATTTTATTGCAACCATCATGTAAAACTTAAAAAGACAAACAATTTTGTAGAGTAGTTAAAAACTGTTTTACAATTAATTACGGAAATAAGCGGTATATTACAAATCCCAGTGCTTGTTTACGCTATATTTTTACTAAATTCAGCAAATATATTTATTTCATTCTATTCTATTATTATAAACAAACACTTTTTCTTTTCACGCAGCAGCAAACCTAAGTCCTCAATGTACTCTAATGTTACTTGAATTAAATATGAGGGATTAAATGCGAATTGTTTATGGAAATATAAAATATTTCAGTAAAAGTCCAATCTCACACTAATCGAAATTCCCATAATCTACTGGTTTGCTGTGCCGGTGGTATTTTTCTGTACATTTAGCCATAACATCAAAGGCAGTAACATAAAATTTCCTATTTACAACCCATACATAGGTTATAGCATCTGTAATCAGCAGACTCATGATTTAGAATTGTATGTTTTGAAACTTTATTATGTTACTTTGAAAATCTGATAAAAAGTAATTAATTTTAAAGGGTAGTGAGTTTTTAAAATGTTATCAAATAGTAATAGAGGAAAAATTGATTTAGGATGTTTTTCCATCTAAATATTACTGGGAAACCTTTAATTATTAACAAATTCAAAGTGCAAGGGGTCATGTTGTGGTCTTATTTATTGTTTGGCAAGTAAAAACATTTAGTAAATGATAAGAATAGAAACTCTAGAAACATTACAAGGGCAACAAGAGAGGAAATGTGTTTGTTTTAACCAATCCACATAAACATATTATTGTTTATTCAGGGAAACCATGCAAATATATTTTAGGCGTTTTTTCAAAAGTCATACTTGATTGGGATAGAGACTTCTATTTTTCGCTGATATTCTTCTTCAAATAGGCCTTTAAAATTGTATGTAGCTGGATGAAGCTTTATATTTAAAATCTTAAAGTTGTCCCTGAAATGTACCATTTTGGGATTCCCAGCAAAATTAATTGTCATACTGACCAACAAGACTAAGTTTTTAATTTTTTAAACGTTTTTATTAGCTCGCTTTCTTGTCCGGTACAAATTTTGCAATCAATTTTATACTAAGTTCCCCATGAGCTAGAGACTTGAAACTTGAAACATAGCTCACAAATGGATGACAATGCAATATATCTTTAATTTTCATATTTCCCTTGGGCTACACTCCATGGGCTTGTTTTTATTAGCTCACTAGTCGCTTTCCTACAAATTTTGATATCAATTTTAAACGAAGTTCCCGATGAGCTGGAGACTTGAAATTTGAAACATAGCTCACAAATGGATGACAATGCAATATTATATCATTTAATTTTCATATTTCCCTTGGGCTACGCCCCATGGGCTTGTTTTAATTAGCTCACTAGTCGCTTTCCTACAAATTTTGATATCAATTTTAAACGAAGTTCCCGATGAGCTGGAGACTTGAAATTTGAAACATAGCTCACAAATGGATGACAATGCAATATTATATAATTTAACTTTCATATTTTCCTTGGGCTACGCCCCATGGGCTTCCAAATTTTCCATGTTTACATTTTGAAAGAATGTAAATATATCAATTAATTTAAGTCAGCTGTAAATACTTAAATTTGACAGTTCGAAGAGCAGAGGTTAAGAGGTACAAGTTATGCTCCCAAGAGATTCTTTATACAAACAATTTCAAAATAAAGATAATCTGACTGCAGATATAAAGGTGTTTGTTAATAATAACATTTGTTATTTATTTAGTATTCTATAAAGTAAACAATAAATTAAAAAGATTGATATATTTATAGTTAGTAGGTAGGCCACACATTCAATCTAATACATAAATATATTAAAAGAAACACAAATAAACCTTAGATTTCACACATGCCTCTGTCTTAATCTGATATAGATGCTTGAAATAGATTTAACATCCACACACATTAAAAACTAAAAAGTAGAAAATAATTTATAAATAAAAAACTTTTTGCGTTTAAAAACGTATTGTTTTAAAAAAGTTTTTTATTTATAAATTATTCTGTTATAACACTAGGAAGGAATTTCAAAACTTTTGCCTGACCATGTATATAATATATTTTAGTAAAAATTTGTTAATGAAATTGAAGAAAATGATTTATATTTATGATTTATGGCTCAATTAGAGTAATTAGACACAGCAGAGTAAAGTTGTATATAGGTCTTGTCATTTGAACTATATTTCAACTTCTTAGTGGCTCATGAACAACACAAGGTGAACAAAACCTTGCTTGTGTTGACTTGAGTCAAGTTAGTTAGGTTGTTAGTCCAAAAAAATGTAGTTATAACATTTTTGTTTGTAGATTTTCTTTCTGCAAGCTGGACTGCCAGTGATTTTACTTTGTAGGTATTGCTTTGCATACCATGAATGAAGAAACTGCCAAAATTTACGAGTATTTGTGACAAATAAAGAGTTGTGAGCCCTGAGTTAAAGAAATAAACTACTGCTTGTACCTAATACTGGCTGTTATATTTATGTTACAAGTACCTACTGTACTCACCTTCCACACACTTGGTGCCAAGGCAACAGCCTGAGCAGCATTCCTTATTAGTGCCTGAACACTGGAACATATGTCATCATAAAAAATATTGCGTAATTAACTAATTAACCCTCACTCATGATTAATAAATCTCTTTCTCTCTTTAGCCTGATGAGGCAGACACATAACAGCCCAAACTCAAAACCTTAAGAATCTGGGGGTTGTATTTATCGGGTATCTATTTTTTAGGGTGTAAGGAACATGTTCCACTGACCGCAGATTTTCAATAAATTATTTTAAATTTTCCACTTTGTAAACTAATAAACAGTACCTCAGCAAATCCTCAGCAATCTGCCAATCTGACACATACTTTCTCCCATTAGCTTGTCAACAACCTTTGTCATGGGTAAGCGATGAGAATAACTGTGGTATTTAATAGGTAGAATCTCAAAAGTTTCATTAACTTTTGAACAGTAATTTTAACACGAATGAAGGGATGCACTATTTTGTTTAGAATTATAAGAACCATAACAGAAGGATTTCAATCAGATTCGGGTTTTTTTTTCAAAAAATCCATTTTTCCGTTTTTTAAATGGGGTTTTATGGGAAAATAACACAAGTTACAATAACTTTTGAACCATAATTTTTACAGCAATGGGGGGTTGCATTATGTTGTTTGGAATTATAAGTATTATGACATACTAATTTCAATCTAACTAACCCGGTTTCTTTCAAAAATACGATTTTCCCATATTTTATGGGGGTTTTTAATGGGAAAGTAACATAATTTACAATAACTTTTGAACCGTAATTTTTACAGAAATAGGAGTTCTACCATTTTAATAGCAAAATCCACATTAAAATCAAAATTTAAAAAAATGAAAAAAACGCCTGGAGATACCATGGATTAGTAGGCCTACCTACATAACAAAACCAAATTTCATAAAAATCGGACTTTAGGTGTGATCTGTAGCTCTGTACACATCCAGACACACAGACACACACACACACACATAGACATCACTTCGAAATCCACTCAAAACTCAAACTATTGACGAAAATTTTGACAAAAAAAAATACTTTCTCCATATACTATGTATAGGGAGAGAAAGTAAAAATACCTAATGAACTAAAAAATAACCTAAAGCCAAAGCCTGAAAGGAATTTTAAAATAGAAAAGTGTCCATGTCCCACTCTGATTTTAAATTCTGTTCCATTAATAGTATATCACTGTAGTAAAGTGACCTGATCTCAAGCGTGAGCTTGAAAACCAGTGTGATGAACTCTATTTTTTGTCATATTGCAAATTGCAACATTAACAAACTAAGCTAGAGATCAAAAAATTCTTTTCATGTAAAGATAACTCTCAAAACAATATCCGTCCTGTCCAGATTGTTTTCAATTCTGCTAATGTAAATAAGCAGCTGTTTAGTAAATGATTCAACCATTCGTCTTTTACGATTTTGTTACACTGTACATTATACCATCAATATGTGGAACTATTGACAAGACTGCAACAATAAGCTAAAACCTTACCTAATAAATCGATCGATAATTATGCGCTTGCTACAATAGAAATGTACAACAGTTTAAACAGCAGATTTTTACTTTTTTTGGGAGTAAAAATGCTACTTTAGATCGTCAAATGTATAAAAAACCGCTGAATCGAAAAATTCAATTATATTTTGAATAATGCATATTATTCCTGAGGAAAGTCTGTAGTTTTTAAACCCTGTTCTTGTCATTGGACTTTCGATAAATACTGTCCAATCTAAAAAATTAGATGATCTCAATCAATAAGAAAGGTTATACCACCCTATTCTATACACTTACTCTGCATTCATATTATCCAGCTTCAATTACAAAACAAAGTGAGTAGGCATACTGCTGTGTTAATCCAGTTTGTAATTTTTTATTCTGTGTTAAATAAACATTCAAACCCTCGGCTTTTAATTGTTGAAAGGATAACCGAGAATTTTTATTAATAGGCCTAAATTAAATAGAGAGTGAAAGAAACAAGGAGTAAACTCCGTAAGAAAATTAAATTACTAAATAATATGAAAAGGAAGATGGATCAACAAAAAGTTTTATTTTTAAACTACTTTTAGAGTATAGTAAAGATATTTACATTTTATCAACACTGCATATTTATAACTATGAAATATAAAATAAGAAAGAAGCAGTATTCGTTTTTTATTTATGTAGCCTAATACAAAAAAGTTAATTTCATGTAACATTTAATTAAAGTTCTTGAGTAAGTTATTAACAGTCTTGAATATGCAGGATAAGAGCAATCCTGCATCAAGTCGTTGCAAGTTTTAAATTGTTCAACAAGAATCATAAGAACTATGGAACTATACAAAGAGAAAGAAGCAATGATGGTGTTCTCCTTGTAGTAGGGGGGTTTAACTTTATGTTGCATCATGTACAATAATAATATAGAATCCAAGAAAAGTATGGTACTTGATTACCTACTAAAATGTTTATTAACAATAAACTACAGATACGGAACTCGCAAATGTGGTTAACAATATTGAATCTACAGGTTACAAACCTTTTTGTTGACTGCATTGCAAGTCTGTGCAATGGATTCAGCCACTAAGGCCACCAGAAGGATGGAGAGAAGAGATATCTTGCCTGCTGCCATGACGAGACTGACTGGTCAGGCTGATGCTAGGTACACTCACCAGTTTAGTGGGTCACCACCAGAGGTCACTGGCCAGATTATACATTGTTGATTAGCTGATTTGCAGCTTCTTAACCAGTATCACTATTGATCAGCTGATTTGCAGTTTATTAACCAGTATCACTGTTGATCAGCTGATTAACTGGTATCCTACATTGGCCCTGTATAGAGATCAACAATACAATAAATATAAAAATACAGGTCAACCTTTGTTAGTAATGGATTAAAACATACTTGATAGAGTCTTGTAATAACTTAGGTTTTTTATCGATAAAACTAGTTTAGTTATCACGTATAGGACAAAATAACAATAAATTTGAAAAATGTTCTCTAGTGACTGTTGTTTAGTAATATTTTTTTTCAAATACTGTAACTTGATTGTTTTGTGTTAAAAAAATTGCGTAATAATACATTTATTCAAGTTACAATTTCTTAATTTGTTGTTTGGATCTGAAATGCTTTTAACAGTATCTTATGCTTCGGTGGGCCTTGATTATTAATTTGTCATTACAATATAAAGTTTACAGTAGGCCTATTTATTATTATTTAAGTTACAGTTCTTTTTATATCCGTTTATACAATAAATAATGTCAAATATTAGTAGACATTTGATTGGGTGTTATTGTTACAAAATTGCACATTTAAAAATACAGTTAACAATGTACTGTATGTATTTAAATGACACTGGGAATATTCAGGTTTGTTTTACAAAAAATGTTTAAATACCTGTTATTAGGCAATCCAATCTTTTTGAAAATGCAACTAGATTGGGCTCCTATGTGGAGCCATCATCAGGCTGTACAAGGACGTTTTCTTTCTTTATTTATGAAGAGTTTCATATTTAACATGAAAATAGATAAACATTTAAACACGACACAAACACAGATACGCAACACTTGTGGTAACCTTCACATTTATATATTTTGGAACCAAGTTATTTTGCAGGCATGTTACATTGAACTTTTTCAATAGTTTTACAAAGTTTTAGTTTTATGTCCTTGTACTGAAAGGCTATTTTTGCTTGATCAACTGTTTAAACCAACCTTTTTTATTATTATTTGGTAATCCGGAGGCTAACATCGACAATGAAGGTTTGTTTTAACATAGAAAGGGCTTAAAAATTTGTTAACACTCTTAAGAAGTTGTACTTTTGACTATTGATACAACTAGACATTCCATTCCCATGTTAAAGTTGTCACCAGAATTTTTATGAAATTCATCATAGTTGATGTTCGAGCCACCGACAGCGACAGATTTTGATGATGTAAATTGCTGTTTTGTTAATTTCTGTCGATACACAAACTTTTTACCAAATCAAACTTATGGAACGACTTATTGTGAGCTATAGCAACTGTTATTAGGTATCCATCAAAACATCAGCAACAAAAATAAAGTAATGAATAGAATTGTAGACACTAGTGGATTATGCCTGGCTCACTCAACTATGTTCTTTTTTCATAAAAAGTGGAATCAAAAAGCTTATGATGAAGTGTACCTACCTGCAAATAGTAACAAAAAAAGTATTCCTTAAGAGCTTTGCCTTCCTTGTGTTTAAATTATTTCTAGAGTTCACTTGCTAAAGATCCATTGTTGATGACCAACTTTCTTTATGAATTGTAATCCCTAACAGCTGATCCTTCTGTTGAATGCTTACCACTGTCAGATTGTAAACAAGGGACACACAAAGCAGTTTATGATGTTTTTTAAATAGGCTATTTTTTTTTATTACAACCTGATTGAGGTAAGTAAATCATCTTCAGTCTTTTTGGTGTAGATCTATATTTTGAAAACGTACTATACTTATGCTAGGGTATTGCAATGTTATTTTTTGCAATGTTATTTATACCTTGGAATTAAGTTTTGATCCCTAAAATGTGCAGTTTTCGCATATGGGTCCCATCGTTATTTATAATGGCTTAAATTACCTATATTCGTATGGTCGCCATTTCTGAATTAAGTATTAATGTAATTAATTATTTTTATAAGTGCTCTAGAAAATCTTTATGGCATATCTTTTACTAAGATCAATCTAAATTTTTTTGTTAATATTCAATTTTTCAATATTTACATCTTATATAAACACCATAGATACAGGAAATAATTATTTACACTTCTTTAACCCCTATCTCCTGCTTTGAATATTTCAAATTCAATATAGTAGCAGGAGAGGCGTCTGTTGCATCTGTGTTGCCAGTGAAGGTCAAGCCGTCCAAGGCCCAAGGTCAGACACAATTGATGGTCCAAAGCAATTCTCGCGCCTTTTATAGCGGAAACATCCAATCAGCCAATACAGACTCCACTTGAGATGAGTTGCTTAGTGCAGCCTCAGCTAGAACATTGTTGTGATGGGGTGCACAATACTGTACAAGTTGTGGGGATATCAAGTTTTAGCACAGAATTGCATTAGGCAATTATGATGAATGGTTAACAGGCAGGATTGGCCAAGGCAAAGAGACCAACATTTATTTAATTTTTTTATTATATAGCTACAGTTTTTATACTGATGACCTGTTGTTATAATATAAAATTATATGTAAGTTATATACAAAACACTATAAAATTTGTCTGCAGAACTTAAATGGTGCAAACATCAACAGTGAATCAATTAGATATGTATTTGAGTAAATCCTTAAAACTAATAACTGCCGTTTGTTTTATGCTTAAGTTTGAGCAATCTGATGTTGTATCTTTAGTGGGAAGAACTCATTGTATTACCATGTTAAAGATACATCCAATTTTAAATTTCAAATATATCCTATACTCTAGGTCTGTTTGTCTGTCTGTCTGAAATATAAGTATATCTGAAATTCAGAAGAAGGATTTCGATTAAATTTTGGAATTAGGGACTTGTAGCCCTAAAAATGTTATTGGTGACAGGCACTACCTCAGGAAAATTTTTATTTTCCTACACAACTCATTTGAAAATTAAAAAAAAATTAACATTGGTCTTATGGGTTGATAAATAACTATGTTGGTTGGACAAAATAACAAGGAAAAGGTCAACAAAATACTTGTAACATGTGTTTATAACAAGCCATCTATACAGAATACTAGCAAGTTAAGAAATACAGTACAAAGGGGAAAGCATCAGTTGGAACTATAAAGCAAAAATTACAATGAAGATACTCAATATAGGGGAAAATAGAGCAATGTTAATGAGTGTTTCGTGTGGGTGACATTTCAAGTGCTGGCGTAAACTTAATGTTTGGTTTCACTCTTATTTAAGGATGGATTTTACAATTTTTATACACTCCCTTTTATAGTTTACATAGGTAATTAGGAGAGGAGGTTTGTGAGGCCGTACCTACAGGAAGACGTCCGTTGGGTAGGCCTAAATTAAGATGGTAAGTCAAAAAAGATGTGATCCAATGCAGAGGAGAAATCCGGATGGCGGAGGATAGAGAAGAGTGGAGGCGGCTAATCTACGAGGCAAAACATCGACTGAGATTTGTGACGCCCCATCAGTAGTAGTAGTACTAGTAGTAGTATTCATTCAGTTGAATTAGTATTATAGTTAATTGTATTAAAATAATCTTTCTTTATAGTAAACAATATACCTTTAAATCCAACTCATCTGTCTTCAGCTAATCCATCATACGAGAGTATTTTAGAGAGAATACTCATGCTGAAGTTTTACTTTAATTTAAAGAGAGATTTAGTTTTCATACCAAGAAATTAATCACGCTCTTTACAAACGCTGTATTAATGCTACTGCAGCTGAATGCTACTCATTGTATTAACCTGTAATTGTATATTAATTCCTACAATAGGAACTAAAACAAAAAAAAATATATTTTATTAATTTTTATTTATTAACAAGATAAGAAATGTGTGCGATTAAAATAAATTAATGTGTTGGATTACCAAGTTAAAATTCCCATTATAATAAATAGAAATTCCACTGAAACTTAAATAATAAAAGGCAAAACTATTTGTAAATAAAACGTGAGTTTCCTTTATATTGCTTTTACAATCCAAATAGCCTAGGCTATATACCGGTCCGCTGGTAACTGCATATGCATTACACGAAGTTTTGTCAAAATAATATACTATTGAATAGCACAATATAAAAAGATATTCAGTGAACAACAAAAATATTCATCCGAGCTGTTCAGATGTGATGAGGAAGTGTGCCTGATGAACACAATGTTAATGTTAGGTGAACACAAACAATGTGACTCACTAAACCTTGACAACTGGTATAGCGTAGCTGGAACTTCCTTTCCTGTATACTAATGACTATCAGTTGATGGGGCTCGAAAAGGTAGTTTGTGTTTAGGACATTGGGTATAATTATTCT
Organism: Macrosteles quadrilineatus; assembly: GCF_028750875.1. Lineage (NCBI taxonomy): Eukaryota > Metazoa > Arthropoda > Insecta > Hemiptera > Cicadellidae > Macrosteles > Macrosteles quadrilineatus. The sequence continues at coordinate 44,522,683 of NW_026542595.1, read as the reverse complement.
GTGCTAGAATATCCACATGTCAGCTCTTTCATATAGGCATTCTAGGCATCCATACAGAGTGTACAAGTATTTGAGACTGGGCGCTAAATTGAGGTTTTCTTTTCTTTTGGGGAATTTTAAACAAGAACAAAACAAAAGTTTGGTACATATGTTTTCTACCATTGGCATCTAAAGTTGTTCTGGTCATCGCTATGGACCAGTCACAGTCAAATCAAACATGGCTTACTGAGCATCCTACTGTAAAAATTAAATTTTCTCTGTTCATTACATTAAGTAGGCTTAGGTTTACTTGCAATATTTAGATCAGTTTGACTTATAATAGTAGATGAAACTTTGGTGTATACAAAATTTTTTTTCAATTTCCATCAACACCACGCTTCAGTCTTAAAAACATTCCAGTAGTCACAGAATGTAAACAGAGAAAATGTCATTACAGTTCTGGGAATAAAAAATTTTAAATTTTCAAGCTGGTTTCCTCAAGTAGATTAAGTTTGTGCAATGCTGTCCAGAGTAATCTGTTTGCTTATAAATCTTATGGGAGTTGTACCTGAACCTTACATTGGGATAGCCTACTCTGCATATTTTCAATCCATAATTAGCTTTGGCTTGATTCATTGGGGAAATAGTGGTCACATAAGTGAAGTGTTACTACTCCAGAAGAAGGTAGTAAGAAGGGGAATGTTGCTGGAAGTCAACAGTCCCGGAAGATCAAATAATTTATACCTGTGCCGCTAGGTCAAAAACTACAATGTTTGCAGTGTCTGTAGATCAAAAGTCCCAGTAAGTCAAATAATACAGTCCGAGCTAAAAACGTGGTCTATGTTAAAGCAATTGACTTATTGGGAATTTGACCTAATGCAACAGCAGTTTTAATATAACGAAATACGGTAAAATACAAGTTCAGTTTCGCTGAGTCAACAGTGCCGGAAGATCAAAAGTAATAAAAGTGAACGTCGATTCAGTGTAAAGTAGACCTCCTGCAACGCTTACTACACCAACAAAACTCGCTTTTAGTTACTTCGTGTTTTGTCATAATTAGAATAGAGCTAAAATTATCATATTTGGTACATAGCTTATCTATTAATGCTTCTTGCCAACTGTTTGGTCAACACTGTAAATAGGTATAGTTTATGTAATGAAAAGCCTTTCGTCAAAATTTGTGGCACAAAATACCCGCAAGGACGATCTGAAAATTTCTGGTTATTATATACGTTTGTAAAAGGAGATCCATTTAATTGTAGAACTATTTTATGAGTTATAATGTAGTCTACATATAAACTGAGTACATGTATTACGCCTCGGAACGGTTGAAACCTGTCCAAACTATATTATTAAAACGTAAATGGGGGTTTTTCACGATTCTGAATCAACCAGACGATGGATTTTCTTTAGTTTTGTGTTGAAAGAAAGACAATTTTGAGAACTAGGGAATTTCAAAGCCATAATTTAAAAATTAGTGTCCCAGTTTTTTATAAATTAAGTTTCAGTTTTTAAAAAGTCTAGCAGCCGATGCTAACCTTCTCCAATAAGTCAATGCTTCTAGCTAGCTTTTAGTACAATATAATTTGCTTAACACAACAGCTGTAACATTCAGCATTTGTGACACAAATTCAGCATTTGGAAGAAAATTAAAATACATACTTACGGTTGGCTTATTTATACTATGTGTAATGCTGACCATTGACACATTCAATTCTTCGGTACGATGATGGCAGATTAATTAAATATGCATAGTAAAATACAGTAGTAGGATGTTCAAATTATTTTTTAAAGTATTCTTTGTAATCATTGATTTGTTTTAGTCCAATATAATTTGTTTTAACTAACAGCTGGTTGAATGTGCTATGTATACTTATAAAAGGCAAAAACCTCACTGACACACTCACTCTCACTCACTCATCATCACTAATTCTCCCACTTCCCATTTACCTAGGAGGCTGAAATTCGATACACCGATTCTTTGGACATTAAATAGGAAAACTGAGTAATTTTTATTATGATAGGGCATTCGAGCTTCGCTCCAGTGGCTCTGGAGTTTCCCATGTTAACCTTATGATTTTTTATATTTAAAAGGAATTAATGAACCTTAACAGCTGTGTCAATTAAACAATTTATGACAACAGCTTATTTGCAACCAAAAGCTGAGTGAGCGTTTCGAACGAACTTCAACCTGGAGGCGAGTTAACCCCAAGGCAAGTGAGCTCAGCGAACGAGCTCCAACCTAAAGGTGAGTGAGCGTAGCGAACGAACTTCAACCAGGACGTGATTGAGCCATGCGAACGAGCTCATCTTGAAAATTAATTAGTTAATTAAACGGGGCAAAGCCAGCGGGTACAGCTAGTTATTCTATAGAATTATTAGGTTTTTAGCGAATTTCGCATATAGGGAATAATCTATTACCGTAGTACTCATGGCAACACCTGGACCCTGGACCGATGTAATTTTTCGTTTTGAGTCCCTAGAGGCCAAAAACACCATTCGTTCAAATTCATATATATGTAAGTGTATAAGACATTTTGGGGACTTGACTTTTTCGGGTCTCAAGAATTTATACGAAAATACACTATTGCAATATTTTGAGGACTTGAATTTCCGTATGTGTATAAGACATTCTGGGCACTTGACTTTTTCGGGACTCGAGAATTTAGTACTTTTCGAGGACCTGTGCAAATTATTCCATTCCAAATGCAGCGCGTTATCGATCTTCACCCTTGTGTGGGCCTCCCATTCACTGACGGAATGTCTCGTGGCGTATGATGACCGGATATAAATAGTCACTTTACACTCACTTCGTTTTTTCAGCAAATTCGTTGACCCGTCTGCAGGTCTTATGTTGACGGGCTGTCAGAGCGTCTGTTGCAATAACTGGAATTCCTTATGTATGTTTGCTGCTGATTACAGTGAAGTATTGTTAGAAGTTCCACCTAATCTTTAAAGTTACCCATTAAATTCATAGAAATAATAATATTTAACTGTTTGACGAGTACCCCTATTGTATTCAAAATACTAAACGGCCCAACCCACTATTTAATACAAGCCAAAGGTGTCTTATAGATTCCGAGTAAATTATTATAAACTATCAAATGGAGCATGTAAAGTGCATTATAAATAATCAACAAACCCTAACATAATTGACTATTGATTCAGTTACTGATTCGGGAATTACAATTGCTGATGATACTGAATGCTCTGACCTGAAGCAGTGTTCTTCTTTACTTCTTTACCTATAAAACACATGGGATACAGACTTTCTTCACTGATCACGTAATGCGTGATTTTCTATAAAGTCTTGGAAAAATAAAAGGAAAAATAGATAGAATACAGGTTTACACACAAATATTCATCAAACTGTGTGATAGTTTGTTATAGCAATGAACAATTTGAGAGTATCGTATTGTTTAAGTCGATGGAAAATCTCTGTTGATCCTGTTTTACAAGCAAACCAAAAAGATACAGTAGTCACCACTCTATGCGACATATTCTAACCAGAAAATTGTAATCGTATGATTCTATAAGCATTGGTAGGATTGCAAAGTACTACACAAACATTATTTCAAGGGTAATAACAGTCACAATTTCCGCTGACTTTAAAAGAGTCAACTAAACTATTATAGTAATGGACACACAACTAAATGGAACAACTAATGGAAATTCTCACGATGTACATTCGTTCGATATAAGCATTGAGTATACACGTCAGTACATACGTGTATACCCAATGATATAAGCAACGGTTCTTGCAATTTATTGCTTATTGTTTTAGCGAATTTCCCTATAGGGAAGTAGCTATTACCGTAGGTGGCACGGTAAGACCTAGACCCGGGACCGATTTACTTTTTCATTTTGATGTCCCCAGAGGCCAAAAACACCATTCGTAAAAATTTTTATATATGTATATATATATAGACCTATATATATATACGTCCGTAAACACGATAACTTGAGTAATTTTTGTCCGATTTTGATGAAATTTGGTTTAAAGGTGTAAAGCGGCATAAACTTGAATGAGTTCGCGAACCAGCACGATCGGACCATGGGAACGGGGCTTTACGGGGGGTTTTATGGGGTAAAAATTGGTTTTTCTCACTTTTGACCCTCAAAACACAAAATTTCCCGATTTCTCTTTAGACCTTTTTAAAGAGCTTAAAAAAACAAATAATTTAGTATATAAAAGTATTTTTGTTCGATTATTAGTAACGGAGAAAATTAAAAAAATTGTAAATTTAAAATTCCCATGTTATTCTTATCAAATTGTCAAATTTTGTAGTTTGCTTGTTTATGGATACATTTTGATCAAACTTGGCAAATTTATTTATTTTGTACTAAGCTATCAATATTTTACTCAAAAACACACTTAATTAGTTTCCTTGTAGCAGCAAACCTAGGTACTCGTTAAACCTAGTGTTATTAAAATATATTTAACTGAAAATCAATTCAGACAAATGGAAATTCGCTTAGTCGGCAGGTTTGCTGCGGCGGGGGTATTTTAGAGTTGTTTTCGGACTTACTCTGTTTTCGGACTTACTCGCACTCGTATAAGGTTTTCCACGTTTGTCATTGATAATGTAGCCATGTTGCTTTGAAATGGCGACCATACAAATGTATGCATTTTAAGCCAAGTATGAATGGAGATGAGTGTGGGATGAGTGGAGCGATCTTGTTGTCCTGTTTGTGCCTAAGGCCGACATAATCCTTAGACACAGCTGTTAATTAATAGTGCGCATACAGTCAATTAATAGCAGTAGAGGTCAAGTTTGGTATCAAATTAAAGGTTTTATTCATAAAAATACATTACCGCAAACCCAAACTCAAACGATGATGATGATGATAATAACGTTAATGATGTCGCTAAAACGTATCGTTTGAAATTTAACAGCTGAAAATAAGTGAAATAGAAAAGGTTTTGGTTAAATCCATCAAATTGTAATTGGACACTAGTAAATACTAGTGCACTTGTTGCTACCTCCCCCCTTCGGTTTCATGTAGCCTACTCCTCTCAATCAGTTCAAACCTAGGAGGATTAAACATTAATGTTACCTAATTAATGTTAAATTCTCCTAGATTCAAACCTGAAACACCCAGATCGAAACTCGCCTGTCGTTATTTTACCATCGCCTTTTTTTAAATATATTTTTCAAAAAAGAAAGATTATATTGATTTACTTTGGATTTTAAAAATGTTAACGTTTTATTTTGTTAAAGATTTATGGTGATACGTAAATATTGTGGTGTAGTAAAGTATATTATATTGTAGTTAAGTGTTAAATTTTGAAATTTTAGGGTGAATCGAGATGAATCCTTTTTTATAACATGGGTCTCTCCTACCTTAACATACATACCAAGTTTCATAAACATCGGTAGGAAAAGTGCAAAGATAAATATTTGTATGTAAAAAATACAAAATGGTGGATATCTGGTTAACGAAACGATTTCGGAAAAAATGTTATCCTTGATTTTCTGTTTATTTTGACCCAAGGAATTACTAGGTAAAGTATCTCCCCGCTTATTTTTAACACCCTGTTTATGATGTATTCTTATAAGTGAAAAACGTAAGCTGGTAATACAGAAAAATGTTTTATAAATAATATGAGTGTACTGGTGATCTGTATATTCATCTTTTTCTCGTTCTTAGAACTGTAAATTAAAAGTCCACTCAGCAGTCGCATCGTACGATGTAGTTCTTTCCATGTGTTGCGAAATGCTAAATTTGCCGACCTCTTCAACCCAAGTTATATATTGAACCACTGATTGTAAAAAATTCAAAAAAAATATATTTTACGCATCACACTTTTGGCTACAACTTTGCCACAGACGAAACCTCTCTAACCCAAAAAAAAAATCTCGCATGCTAACTTTTTCATGTTAGAAATCACGATTTAAAACTATTTCACCATACATATCAATTTTTATTAATTAGATCGGTAAATAGTTTAAAGTTCCAACAAAATAGTCATCGAGTAGGACTAACCAAGAAGCTCTGTGCCAATTATCAAAATTTTAGCACAACTTTAAGTACACCAAAACACGAAATTATTGAAGTCATGCGTCGAGAGGACTATCGTTGTTTTTAACAGATTATACTTTTGACCTTCCGGCACTGTTGACTCAGCGAAACTGAACTTATATTTGATCTTATTTCGTTATATTAAAACTGCTGTTGCATTAGATCAAATTCACAATAAGTCAATTGCTTTAACATAGACCACGTTTTTAGCTCGGACTGTACTATTTGACTTACTGGGATTTTTGATCTACAGACACTGCAAACATTGTAGTTTTTGACCTAGCGGCACAGGTATAAATTATTTGACCTTCCGGGACTGTTGACTTTCTGCAACACGTCCGTAAGAAGTATAATAAACAAAGCTCCAATTAGAGAGCATTGCAAGCTTTCCCTTTTTGGGTTTTGAAGGCGAATTTGTGTGATTGACTGACACTTGCTTTCTGGAGTCTTATACGGAACCCACGTTTCATCTTCTGTAACAATACGATCAAGAAATTGGTCTCTATCTTTGTCATATTGTGTAAAAAATTCAAGGCCCCATGTGTTTTACCTTTTGACCGCCGTCAAAATTTTAGGCACCCACTTTGTTGTAACCAAGATGATCTGTCACTATCTCGTGTAGGAGAGATCGTGTAATTTGTGGAAAAGAGTCATGCAAGGTCGTCAAAGTGAAAAGTCGATTATCGTACATTTTTTCTTAAACTTTTTGCTTCAGTTCATCCATGACTAGTGATGGCCTTCCGCTCAGATCTTCATGCATGTTAGTTCTTCCTTGGTTAAACATGATAAACCACTACTGTTTATCACTTCTTACTGATGACTCATTCATTGTATCTTCACCATAGACAGCTTTAATTTGCCTATGAATTTCAATGGACTTAACTTTTTGAACATTCAAAAAGCGAATTACACTCCATACTTAACATTAAACAGAATCTTTGATAAGCGCCGCCATTTTAAAACGCTGCGAAAACAAGTAGCAAGATCACACAGCAAAGAGAATCACCTCACACTGATGAGAAAGTAAGGGGCAAGCGGCCGCGCAAGTAATCACAGTATGGGGGGACCTGCACTGTGCGTCATGCACAATCTTTCTATACTTTGTGCACGACCCTCATTTACATAGTTTCTGGAATGGAAACAAACAAAAAGCTACCCATCATGGTTTGCAGAGTTGGTGTACACGATAGAGCCAGTTCAGCTTGAGTTTAACAACTTCAGCCCGATGGATACTAAATCCATCGAGACTAACACTACTTAAGGTTCCACCAACCACTGAGAATGTCATGCCTAACTGTAATTGCACTGTTTATCTAATTTGCTGGAATCAAATCTCACTTATCACTGACAGTTCACAAAAACTCTGAACCTACTAGACCTGCTCATCATAAAATGTTGTATTCACATATAATAGGCAGTGCAATCATTCACCTTTCAATCAAATTTACACAAATAAAAACTGTAGACTAAATTTTAATCTATTCACTTGTCTTATGAAGTGTCCGACTATTGCAGTCTAAGGTTTGAGGGTGATGCATAATAGATACAACATATTACAATTAAAAACACTTTTATTGAAACATACAAGCTTCAAGTTAAAGTGAAAAAGTCAACTGACACTGAAAAACACTATTGAGAAATAAAGACGTGAGGATGTAAACAGAGGGGCTGGATGGAGTGAGATGACACTAAGAGACCAGCAAACAGCTGTATAGCCAGTTCTGCCAAGAGGAGCAATCTGGACTGAGAACATTCACCAGACAACACTTCTGTAACAACCACAAATTAGTTATCTTTTTGAAGAAAATCACTTGACTTGGAATTCAATTAAGGTAGGAAATGGAACACTCCCTTGCCTGAATAGAGTCCCAGCATTGACTTTTGGATACTGAAGTAGATATCCAATCCATCTGGACCAGCTGTTGCCATTTTTTATTGAAAAAGAACATAACAGTAGAACTCCAATTATCTCAACTCAAAAACTATCTGAATCACCAATTATATCTGAATTGCTTACAGAAATAATTTAAAATCTTAAAACGACAGTAATAAGAATCGTTACAAGACAAGAGCCATAATCGAGGCAAAATCCAAACCCTCACTTGCGATTGTGTTGACATCATCTCATCCACAGTCACAGAAACATTGTCATAGTTTTTTGTGATCGCAGCAAAATCTTAAGTAAATCCAACTGTCAGTTCAACATTATCATAGTCTCCCGCCATCATGGAAACATCGTCAACGTCTTCAGTGATTGAGGTAAAATGTTAATTATCCTCTGTTATAGCTATTTTGGTATATAGTAAAATATGACATGTTCTAGAGTGATTAGTAGGAATAATACTTCATCAGTGCTCATAGAACACCAGCGTCCCATATGGCGGAAACTTCCTCTGTGCTTATGGGAGACTAGCGTCCCGACATCACTTCCTGCTACTCGTTTATGTTTATACTTCATTCTTTTTCCCTGAATAAATATTCTGTATTGGTATTCAATAGAAATTTCATAACCAATGTTATGTGTTTGTTTTGAATTTCTGTTTATATTTTGTTGTTATTTCGTCACCAGCATGGCAACCAATAAAGCCCATGTTAATTTTTTAAATTTCAAATTCATTTTTTGTGCTAATATTGGAGCCTATTTTAATTTTTAAAGGGATTCTGCACATCTAAAGGAAAATATATTTCTTACAGTATGCGTAGATTTTCCCAACAATGCACACAAGCTGAGAAAAAAGGTTTTAAAGAAAAATGCTAGCCCATTAATATATAAAAGATATAATTATTTTTGACTTTATTATTTATTTTTAAAATATCATTCTTTTTGTATTACCATATACTACATCACTACCAAACTCATGCTATAGAACATCCAATGATCGAAATGGAGTTCAAAATAAAGTGTAGTATCTTAATCAACCTAAGTTATGAAACGTTTTTACTACACCTTTTATGAAGGGCAAGACATAAACTGCAAGCAACATTTTATACTTTTGAAAAACATTACCAAGAACATGAAAATAACTTCTAATGATACAATAGTTATTTGTGTAACTAGTGAGCAAAGTGGCACTTTGCTGCACACGAGAGCAACGTTTACGCACGAGCCGCAGGCGAGGAATGATCTCGAGTGCAGTAAAGGCCTTTCGCACTCGTGTTACACATCATATTTTTCCTACAGTCACTATAAAGCATATAAATAATTAGTCTTTCAAACGCTATACAACACGTTTTTAGGTTCAGGTGGCAACACAAATAGGTGCCCTAGAGAAAGTAGTCCCCGGTCCGTATCACTCCGCTATTTTTCCTCGGCAAGCAATGTGCTGAGCGACTTAAAATAATAGTTCCGTATATTTTTGTAATTTGCAGTGGTTTCCGGGCCTAAAAAAATGCTTTAAAGGTAGTTTCTTGTTTATTAAGATTGTAGGAATGTTTTAAAAACGTTTAAAAGAAAAGTCCAGAAAGTTCAGAAATACCGAAAAGAGAACATAAACTATAAACACGAAATGACAGGTTAAATCGTAGTTATGATAGTCATTCAGCTGCTCATAATATTATTATCTTTAAGTGTTGCCAACCTATTTCCAAGCGTACATGGATTACATGCAAAATAGAACCACACTGTTTTGTGTTGTTTTGTTGGAATCCTGATGTGCGCCAAAGTATAAACCGTACGACAAAGTATAAATATTCAGCAATTAGCAGCTTTCTGTACTATAAACAGTACAAGGAAGCCAACTTTTTCGGGTGACTGTAGGAAAAATCTTTTTTTATGCTACGTAGAGGCCCCAGACCTGCGGAAATGGCCAGTCTGGGCGTGGAACATAACCACTTGTAATCTGCAGCTTACCATGTGTTACTTCTTGCCAACACGTATTTGAGGTGTTTTCTTGGGTGGGGACCATTTGAGAGCTGTTGTGTCAACTACTAGTCGCGGCCTCTTGAACTGTGCTGAGCGAATGTGTTCATCTACCAACTTGGGCGTCACACAGATCACATGCTGACCCTTCCAGTACTTGACCATGTTCATTGACTGCAGCGTTGAGATTATATCAGTCTGTGTGATGCTTGTCATTTCACTGAAACAAAGTCCAAATTGTAACTCATGTGTGTATTGGATCACTATTGATGTTGTAAATTGAGTTATTTTATATAGTACGTTCAATATTAATCAACATTAGAAGTCATAATTTGTTTGTCTTTGTTTTCTTACTAACACATGTTTTATTTATTTGATTTCAAAAGGACCAGTTGAAGTTAAAGTTTTATTTCAGAACTAAATAATTTGTAGCAAATTTCCCATGGGAATAAGCTATTATTGTTAATGTTAATATGTTATTGAAAAAGTTCTTGTAATTTAACACGAGTTTTAACAGTTTTGATTTCTCATGGTAAAATGGCTGTTTTGTGAAAAATTAGAAGAAACATGAAGGGATATTAACGGGAGGTAGAACAAAGCCATCTTAGTTTATAGCAATTGTCAACTGACTTTTTCACTAATTTTTGCAAATTTCCCTGAAGGGAGTAGCTATTAACGTAAGTGGCAAGGTAAGACCTGGAGCCGGGACTGAAATACTTTTTCATTTTGATGTCCCTAGAGGCTAAAAACACTATTCGTTCAAATTTTTATACATGTATATACATAATATATATATATACTAGCTGTTGTACCCGTGCTTTGCAACGAGAAGAGGACACAAAATAGAAACATTTTTAATGAAATAATGAATTTATTTTCTCTTTTTGACAAAGAATTCACAATATATACAATCAGTTACAAAATCAAGACAAACATTGATTAGCTTATATATACTAGGTTTTATAAAGATAATTAATTTATACAAAAAACAATTAAAAGCAAATTACTGATTATATGCTGTAGTATACCGTATAGAAAAGAGAAAATATGAGAAAATATCCAAGGCTATGTCTGTTTGGAGGTTCTATTTTAATTTTTAAATTAACAAAAAAAATTCTGCGTTTGACAATAATGAATAGTAAAGAAAAACCTGTCTCACTTAAAAATAATATACAGTAGTTTAAAAATAAACAAAACATCTGTTCAGTTTTCACAATCAGTAAAATCCTAAACCTATTCTACTATATTTAATTTACTTAACAAAATCAAATGGTAGCCTAGCTCACTATTTTTTTTTTTTATGTTTGAAATTACTTGAAAAATATGAAACTGATATTGTATTAACTGTACATATAAACGAAAAAGAAATTGTATAATACACAAAACATCTAAATTATGCCTGAATATTTAATATTAAGTCAACTTCATCAAGTTCAAACAACCATTTCTTAAGGTTTTTTAGAAAATGTTTTTTGTTCCTTGAGGTCTTAATGTTATCTGCCAGTTTATTATTAATAACCAAGGTCCGATAAACATAAAAGTCTTGGTAAAAAATGTGTTATTGGGCTTTGGAACTTGGAAGTAATCTGCGTTCCTTAGCATTCTCCTGTATGAATTTTCTTCTTGTAGAGCTAGTATGTTACTCCTTTCATCATAAAAAATTTTTAAAACTTTAAACATAGACAAAGATTTTATTGAAAAAATTTTTAGGTTATTTATTAAACAACGGGCGTGAAGGTTCAGTAATTTGTTTACATTTGATCAACCTTAGGAGGTGTTTTTGTTGTAGATAAATTCCATGTAAATTTATTGTATATGCGCTTCCCCAGAGAAAAATTCCATAATCAAGCCGGCTGTGCACAAGTGAGAAATATAACATACGCAGAATCCTTTCAGGACACATGTCCCTCAGAAAATAGAAAAGTCTAATAACATTGTTAATTTTATTTTTTGTAATATTTATATGCGTTTTCCAGCTTAAATCCTGATCTAAAATTATACCTAGGTATTTTAAATGAGAAGTTTGTTCAATCACAGCACATTCTTTAGTTGGACAGATATGCCTACTTAAATTAGATAGGCAATCAGCACAATTATATGTAATTGGCTCCAAAAATGTTGCAGTTTTCCTGAGGCTAAAGTTAATATATTTGGTTTTATCTGTATTTAGCTTCATATGATCCATTGTGAACCACCACTGTATTGCTTCAAGATCCTTTTTCATGTCATTTTGCACATCAACAGATGTGTCTCCTATGTAACTAAAAGCTGTGTCATCAGCAAAAGATGTTAATTTACCGTTTAGTTACCATTACATAAACCATTTATGTATATTATGAATAAAATTGGTCCTAAAATAGAGCCTTGAGGTACTCCATGTAGAATTTTCCCAACGTCGCTATATTCAGATCCAATTTTAACACACTGATATCTTTCTGACAAATAACTTTCAAACCATTTATGTGCTACACTTCTAATACCACACCTAAACAATTTATTAAGTAAAATTTTGTGATCCACAGTGTCGAATGCTTTTCTAATATCCAAAAATAATCCGCTTGTAAACTTATTTGCGTTTAGTCCGTTATAGATATCATTCATAAAATGTATTAAAGCACTTTCAGTATTCAATCCTTCTCTAAAGCCAAACTGATTGCTACTAAGAAAACCAGTATAATTGAGAAAATTTTAAAGTTTCCTCTTCATTACTTTCTCATAAATTTTTGAGAAGCAAGAAAGTAAGGAGATGGGACGATAACTGTTGCAAGAGTTATTTAGTCCACCTTTAAAAATAGGTACAACAACAGCAGTTTTCAATTTTGAAGGAAAAACACCATTCTGAAAGCTTAAGTCGATCAAATATACAAGAACATTTATTATTTTGGGTGCCACTGTTTTTAAAACTGTTTAACTTCTATGGTTATTTAATTAATATTTAACCATATGATTTTATTTACCTTCTTCAATAATATTTTCTTGTATTAGTGTCTTGATTAAAAACAGTTTAGTTTCATTTGATCTTTTAATTTTTATCTAAATAAGAAACAGAACATGGCGCAGTCGAATGAAGAACCTGTATCCCTGAACATTCTTTGGGAATCTACTAAAGAAGAGCTTGAAAGAATGGTGTCAATGGGGGTGATCGCTGAGGTACACCATGCCACAGACTGGTGCTCTCCAATGGTTGTTGTGCCAAAGAAGGACTCTAACAAAGTTCGCATTTGTGTGGATCTTACTAAATTAAATAGATGCGTCAAACGAAGATACTATCCTATTCAACCCATCGACATAACACTTGCCCAAATCTCAGAAGCAAAATGCTATTCTAAATTGGATGCTAATAACGGATTCTGGCAGATCACATTGGACGAAGAATCCCAAGATTTGACAACGTTCCTGACACCGTTTGGACGCTTTAAATTTCTGAAACTACCCTTTGGAATAACATCTGCACCAGAAGTGTTCCAAGAAGACCTTCACAAAATGATTTAGTGAACAGCAATTTGACGTGCCAAGTTTCAAAGGAAGGAGCTACTGTGTTTGCTTTAGTAACGAAGCCTGTCTATTATGGGAAGCCCAAGTATGAGGATTACACACAAGCTTTTTTACAACTGACGGATCACTTTAAATTAAGGAAGCTAAAGACGCTGATCTGTTCTCCGATGGGCTGTGTCCGGGATAAAATAGAACTACATCAATTTGTCTCCTGTCTTGTGAATTTTCATAACCAAACTGAAGCGAAGATAATAATTGTTAATTATGACCAGAAGTCTGCCAGAGTATTAAGAAACGGATTGTCCCATGAGGCTTTTGTCAAAAGATTACTTCAAGAAATCAACAAGCGTAAAATATCTACCAACTCCAAATCATCTTTTGACTCAGTTATACACACTATTGGAAATACAACACTGTCCTTTTCAAGTCCATCATCTCAGCTCAAAGACGGCTCTACAGACACTCCTGATTTGGCAAACATGTCAACCTTTCCACCCCTCAACTCATCTCAACATAATTATCATCATCATCATCATGAGTCCAACAGTCAAAGTGAAGTAAGTGTAAGTGCAGAGCAGAGTAAATGTGCTTCGGAGTGTTTGGATAAACTGCCAAAGACTCTCATTTCTGGCAGCAGTGATGGTCATTTTTTATAGATAACCAGACTGGACCAGCAAGAGTTACCAATCCCTCCTCTTTACCTATTAAATACACTAATGTTAAAAGTTCACATAAAATTAAAATTCTACACCAAAACGTTCAGCACTTCTCTTCTCGGACTTTATCATTGGAAATTGTTTTAGAAGAAATCAAACCTGAACTTTCAAAAAAATTGCTATTTTAAAATTCCCATGTTATTCTTATAGAGAATATTGTAAAAATATAGGAAAACAAAACACCATCTGCATGAATCGAAGAGAAAACTTCAAATTGTCTACAGGTGATACCTGAGGTCTTTGATGGAGACAGTGCCCCGGAAGTCCCTGAGTATCTCCAGTAACACCCAGGACCAGTAGGATCGGTAGCTGAGCTTGCCCAGGTCAGACAGAGGTTTCTCTGGACTTCCCACAGCACCCTCCATCTTGCTCAACTCGTAACTGAAGGCAATGAGCAGCTTGCCGTAGCCCTGCCGCTGGTACGGGGGCAAAGTCAGGATACAAGCCACGTTGTTGCCATCAGGAGACTCCTTCTCCTGCAATCATAATCATTCTTAACATTAAAAGTAAAATTGTGTACATAATAATATGGTTCACTGACCGAATGTATTTTATTATTTTTTTTGTAATTATGTAAAAAAATTTTTAATAAAGTCTCTTTTAATAACTAAGCATAAGTACTTTTTATTTTATAAAGTAGTTTACAATAAATATTCATTAATATGGTACAGTACATTATCCAGCCGGAAAACAATAATAATGTTTTTATGAATGTTTTTGTTGAAAGTAAAAATTAATACTTTAAATAATACATATACGCATTATTTTAATGTACAAACGATCCGCAATAACCTAGAAAATGAAATCACAAAAAGTACTAGCATTGTACTAGTTTGGCTAACCATTTTTGGTTAGCAGGACGAATTGTCTGCAGAACGTCAACAAAAGCATTGCCGCCTTATCAGTGTTTGTCATCACAATGTTTTAATAATATTGCCATTATTATATAAAGTATAGTTCAAGCCAAACTAAAAAAAAAAACAACAATTTTATGCTTTAAAAACTGTAGGGGTCCACCTTATTGTGTTTTTATTAAATTCTGTAGAGTGTTAGCTTGGCATAATTTAATAATACTGTATATAAAGTTTTCCAAGACAATTATTAAGTGTTAAGCATATTGGAGTTATTGTTTACCTTAATAATTTAAATACCAGGTGTTTCAAAATGACTCACCCGGTTTCAACGCTTTATAACTTTTATACTATTAAACTTACCGCTATAAAATACACATCAAACGAAAAAGCAACTCAAAGAGTTTATGCCTACCAAAGACACATTATTTAATAAAATCGATCCAGCAGAACTGTAGATTTAATTGTACAAAGTTAAAAAGTAATCTCCAACTTTTTTTAACACTAGAAATTTGGAGGTTACTTGACGTTTTTGCAAATAACTTTTAAATGGTGAGGAAATCGATCAAAGTGGAAGGTATTATTCCGAAAGAGAATAAAATTTAAATTTCCTACAATCTACTATTATGCATATCTTGAAAATACTCAATAAATGTAGCCTAAATTTGCCTTAAAATAAAAAAGTGTGAAATTTAATGTTTGCTATGTCTATTGTCTACATTGAAGACGGGGATTTTCAATTTTTTTCATTTTTAAGCAATTTTTGGTACCTTTCTTGAGTATTTTCAAAAAATGCATAATAGTAAATTGTAGGAAATTTTATTCTCTTTCGGAATATTACCTTCCACTTTGGTCGATTTCCTCACCATTTAAAAGTTATTTGCAAAAACGTCAAGTAACCTCCAAATTTCTAGTGCTAAAAAAGTTGGAGATTATTTTTTAACTTTGTACAATTAAATCTACAGTTCTGCTGGATCGATTTTATTAAATAATGTGTCTTTGGTAGGCATAAACTCTTTGAGTTGCTTTTTCGTTTGATGTGTATTTTATAGCGGTAAGTTTAATAGTATAAAAGTTATAAAGCGTTGAAACCGGGCGAGTCATTTTGAAACACCCGGTACATTCTCCATTAAAATACCAATCATTGATCATAGAGTATTCACTATGCATGTAGCCTGTCTTGCTATCGCACACCTCAAATTTCTTGATGCCGAAGCGCAGTGGCGCTCCCAGGGGGCTTTAGGGGCTTAAGCCCACTCCCCACAAGAACCTAGGGTTAACTCTTTACGAGGGTCAGGAGTCAGCTGTATATACGTAAATTTTTCACTAAATTTTTAAAATATCTAACTTTAAAACTATTATTAAAACACTATTTAAATTAAATACAGCAAGGAGCACGCATATTTTTAGGCCTATGCAGATATGCCTAATTTAAACTGCTTGAAAATTGACGGTACTTAAATTGCTGTATTGGTTAATTAATTCTTAAATCATTGGCGGTTAGTTGTCAATAGAGACAGCTTGACTGCATGTTCTCCCTTCATCCGCCTGCCTCATAGTGATAGTGCCTACGTGCCGTTGCCAAGTTGCCACTAGCGACCAGCGCTAGGCTAGACAATGACAATAGTGCTGCTAGTTGCTCCAATGCTCACTTGACCCTTGACGCGTTCGCGCTGTGTGTAGGTTGTTAACAATTAAATTTTGGATTTAATTTGAGGACAGTGTTTGTTGTGATGTTGTCAAGTCAAGCTGTGTTTGTAGTCTGAGTGGACTTGCAGCTTTGAATGTTCACATAGAATTTGAAGTCACTAGTAGACGTCTGGATTTTGTTTTGTAAATCTGTAACTTTAACTTATATCTAATTTGTTCTAATTATATTTGCGTACCAATATCGTATTTGTACAAAACTTAAAATCACTTGTAAATTAATCAGATAGTTGCGTTTAGCTTACTAAAATGATCAGACGGCAATACAAATAAATTTTTTTTATAAAATATTTATTTATTACTAGCGTAATAATTATTTTGATTACACATTTTTTATAATATTCAAATTTTTACAATTATTTTATAAATAAAATATTGACGAAAGGTCGTTGTCTGTGGGTGAGGAACCAATGATGCTGGTTATTATTAAATACTACAATTTAATTCATACTACAAATCAATTACTAATAATAATTACAGGCAGTGGCGTGTCCAAAGGGGTTTTAGGGGTTACACACCCCGATTTTAAACATATTTTTTTCCACAGTCAAAAAATCTCTTAAAAAATGGCAGCTATTTTCATTTTGCAGCTTAAATAATAGAATGGCTAGTGTCAGACATCTTGCTAAAAAGGCATTTAAAGAATGTTAAATTAAACTCTTCTTAAATTGTGATGTGACCCATGAAACCTATTACAACATATTTTTGTTAGGTAACACATACTTACGGGACACCCTGTACATGGTGAAAACAGCTCCCTACAGCACAAAGGTGAAAACCAAAATTTTACCTTGGAAAAATAACCGACAAGATGTGCTCCATGCTTATCTACTTCACAAAGAATGTAGAAAAGGAAGGGTTCAACGTCAAAGTAGAGTGTTTTGTGGTCCAAGAATAATTTGGCCAAAAGACAGAGATTCTGACAGTAAGTCTTGTGGTGGCTGCCATCAGTCTCCCAGATACTGAGTGTGCCTTTCCTGTAGATCTCCTTACCAGGGGGTTGTCTCCAGGTACACTCACTCTACAAACAAACAAGCAAAACTCGGTTTAGAATGAGACAAATATTCTGACGGTAAGTGATGTGGTGGCTACCACGAGTTTCCCAGATACTGAGTGTGTCTTTCCTATAGATCTTACCAGGGGGTTGTCTCCAGGTACACTCACTCTACAAACAAACAAGAACAACTCGGTTTAGAATGAGACAAAGATTCTGACGGTAAGTGATGTGGTGGCTACCACGAGTTTCCCAGATACTGAGTGTGTCTTTCCTATAGATCTCCTTACCAGGGGGTTGTCTCCAGGTACACTCACTCTACAAACAAACAAGAACAACTCGGTTTAGAATGAGACAAAGATTCTGACAGTAAGTGATGTGGTGATTTTTTTAAGACTAATTCCGGATTTTTCAAGACTAGTTTTTTTCAACAATTAGTGATATGCCGATACCAAAATGTATTAATTCTCGATTCTTGATACTGATACCAAATTTTATAGTTTAACACACCAACCCCTGTCTTCATGTCATAAAGTATTATTAACATAATGGGGTGTTTTTCAAGTAAAGAAAAATTGCAGCAATAAATATTCTAACAGCCAATTTAGGTTTTTTGGATCATGAAAATCTTCTGCAGCTATGTAGACATCATCGTTGACTGCACCGGTCATGGAAGCGTCATCGTCGTGGTCCGCGCTCCCAGCAAAATCATGAACTGAACATTTCCCATGGCTGTGTAGACATTATCGATGTATCCCGCGGTCAGAGTAACGTCATCGTCATCGTCCGCGATCGCGGAAAAATCATAAACATCTTCCGTGGCCCTGTAGACATCATCATGATGGTCTTCATTGACTGCTGCGGTCATGGCTATGTCATTGTCGTCATCCCCAATCGCGGCAAAACATGAACATTTTATGCGGGTGTGTAGACATCCTCGTCGTCTCCCGCGGTTGTGGAAACGACATTGTCGTTGTCCGCGATCGCGGCAACATTATGAATATCTCCCGCAGTCGTGTGGACATCATAATCTTCTTCCGCGGTCACGGAAACGTCTTACGCAATCGCGGCAAAATCATGAATATTCCCGACTTTTTAAGACCTATTTGAAATTCAATAATAAGTCCCGACTTTCCCGTTTTTCCCGACTACTAGACACACTGAGTCTCCCAGATAATGTGAGTGTCTTTCCTGTAGATCTCCTTATCAGGGGGCTATCTCTAGGGTACCTATACTCACTCTACAAAAAAAAAAAACAAGCAAGACACGGTTTAGCCTGAGCCAAAGATTCTGACAGTAAGTCTTGTGATAGCTGCTATCAGTCTGCCAGATAATGCGAGTACCTTTAGTGCAACAGTGGAACCTTTAGTAAAAACACTAAAAACAGTGGAACATGACTAATTCAAACTTCTATAATTTGGAATCGTCTTTAACATTTATTTACACAACTTTACAGTGCGTTATAGGTTTTGCTATAAATTCATAGGCTAAGTTATTATTAACCAGCGCCCTATCATATCTGAACCTCCCAATATCCAATAACTGGGTCATAATTTGAATAAAGTACGATTCTAAGTAGTGATTACAAAAAATATTTATTAATAGTTATTCTAATGACAATTGCACTTTTTAATACTGGTAACCTATAGAACACCACAAAATACGTAGAAAGCACTAATAGATATATATGTCAATGGTAGAGATAGTTTTATACTGAAAATTCTCGTTTTGTGTAACAGAGGTCACACTAAGATAAATCTTAATTACATGATGAAAAAAGTGGGAAACCCAATGTATTTTTTATTTTTTATTGCTCAAATATACTGTTGTTAAATATATTACAGCCCTGTTTCTTTTGTTTTACCTATATCTTCATAAAAGCTTAGAAAAGATGTAATTATTTTCCAAATACGAGTTTTACACAGGTTTTTTAACCTCATAATGTGTGTATACGATTTTATAGTCATGAAAATCATTGTGTACTAATTTAAAATCAAACTAAATTGAAAAAATATAACAATTTATACATATTTACACTGTACGTATTTTAAAAATATAAATTAAAAATGTGACATTCTGTTACATGTGTGTGACCTCCGTTACATGTGTATGACCTCTGTTACATGTGTGTGACATCCGTTACAGAGATGAATCAGAATCTCACACTATGACATAAAGAACAACTATATCTTAATATTTAATATGTCCATAGGCATCAAAAGAAGATTGAAATAATGAAAAAAAGAATATGCTAATAATAACAGTTCAAACTAATAAAAGTAAGTTAGTCTTCCAACTAAACGTTAGAAAAAATTTTCTTTATTTTCTCCATCTCTTTTTTTTCTATTTGGTAATGGCGTTGTGACACTGGATAAGGTGGTTTGGTCACACACATTAACCCAGCAATGGTAACTTCCTGTTTGTCTTCAGGTGTAGGCCAGAAGAATTTATTGCCACTTTTGGACATAAACGCTACCACCAATATATCTCCTTCTTTCTTCTCCTCCACAACTCCTAAAATTAAAAAAAAAATCAAATTATTTAGGGCAAACAATAATTTTTACCAAAAAGCAATGAATTATTTAAATTTTTGAATGATTTTTGGCCTACTGTTATAAGATTAATGTAAACAAAATTATAAAAAGAATGTAAAAAATTTGTTGATTTTTTAAATTGAGTTTAAATTTTAGTTACCTGGATACCAGTCGTTGTCATAAATGACACAAACCCAGCTTCCCACATCAATGCGTCTTGTACGACATAAATTGTCTTCTTGTGGGTCATCCAAATTGTTTTCCAAGCTGGGACCATTAGTTTTATCCAATAGATTGTCTTCTTGTGGGCCATCCAAATTGTTTTCCAACGTGGGATCATTAGTCTCAAGTGCATGTACTGTTAATTTGGCTAAGAAAAAGTATTTTAATAATCTATTGGGAAGATGGTCTTAAAATTATGCCTGTTTATTAAAAATGCATTGCTTAACAAAGAATGTTGTTTGATGTTCTTACATTTTTGTCTTTTTAATTAAAAGTCAAGTTTCAATTTATAAACAAGTGGACCTAAATTGTCCTGTTGCCCAATCAATTTATTTACATAAAATTTTTGAAACACAAGTTCCATTAAATCACACTTCCAACAATCTTTTGTAAATAATGGGTTATAAGTTAAATAAATTGATTTATTATTGGCAAATATGTGTTTTTAATAACTTACAAACTAATGTTAGTTAGTTAAGAAAAGCAAAATAAATTAGTGATAAAGTAAAAGGATACAATGACTTTCAACGATGTGGTATGGAGGATTGTGCGGATGATGCTTACAAGCCTTGTTGAAGGCACAGGTAAAGCAACTAAGCCTTCTGAGAAAGATTTTGCATGGTTCGTCTTTCCATGTAGCTTGTTGAATCTGACTAATGCCAACAACAGCCTGAAGCTTTTCAGGCCTTTTCAAATACATCTCATCAATGTCTGTAGATTTAATCTTTATTAGATTTACCTTACTGCAAGTTTTGCTTACACACTTTATAAATGAGTCTACATCTGTTACATCATTGCCACATTTCACCATGAGATCTGCACTTCTTTTCACCACTCCACCGATTCCATCGGCAGAGCCTTTGCCGTGCCCACTAATGGAAAAATTCCATGTCATGGATTTCAAATTTGGTACATACTCCTTTATTCTAGACATGAAAAATATATTGAACCTATTTTTGTATTGTGATGACGGTCCATCACTTAATACATGTAAAGTGTCAATTTCAGGGCTTTTGTTTATTTTATCAAACAATGGCAAAAGATGAGCCCAGACAGCATGTGCCTTGTGATCAGTGTTATCGGTTATGGTACAAAGTGATTCCAATTTATTTTTGGAGTACATAACTACTGTGTGGAGTGACAGTTGCTGTTTTGAACCTCCAAAGTGGCAGCTTTGGATTTCTTTATAAGACTTGCATAAATAGTTTTCAGAGAAATCAATGTGGAGCAAACACTCGTTTTCTTTAAGTGATTTCTTAAGTGTGTCCATGGCATTGTATTGGTGTGTTATTTTAGATAAATGTACTTTGTAAAGATCTAGCTGTTCTTGTAGCTTCATTGCTAGTTCAGAAACAGTGCATTGAACTTCCTCTTTGATACTCACCCTCATCAGTTTAGGATTTTTGTCAGAAATCGGTTTTGTAATCTGTTTCCACTGCAAGTAATTTACTTCAGATTGATCAATATTTGAAGTCTTTATCCTGCTTGACTCACATCTCGTGCAAACACCTGACATGCAATCTAGGGATTTCTTGTTACACACTGTCTCTTCAACTAATTCATCTAATGATTTTGTCACAATCTTTGTTTGAATACATTTTTCATGTACAAGGATGACATTGCTGCAAATTATACATGCACATGTATCAAGATCGTTCAATTTTGGGAATACAACCCAAAATGGCCTCAGTTTTAAAAATGTACTGTAACAAACTTTATTGTTTGGATGTTCTTCATTGAATTTTTTGTGTAAACCTTTAGCTGTATCTAGTAGAAGTCTTTTTTGTTTTTTAACTTTGCGTCTTGTAATGCAATCTTTTTTACCAGGGAGTTGTTTACTGTTAATGTCCTGGCAGTAAAATCTTCTGACTAAATAGATTGTATTACGAGGCAATCTTCTTTTATGCTCTTGCTTAGTTTTTCCAATTCTCCTATAAGCTTTGTAGCTTCCAACTAGATTTTTGGCCTTATTTATTAGTTTTCTTTTCCTTAGTAAAGGCGTTGAAACCATGGCGTTGAATTCACTAATTTCTGCTTTGCTTTTAAGGGTGTTTTTCTTTTGAATTAAACCTTCCTCGATTGTTTCTAAATAAACCAGCCGCCTTTTTACTGGAGTAGGTACTTTTCTGTTATTTGCCAGTTGTGTTATTTTTTTCGTTGGGGATGGGGATTTGGTCACAGAGTTTTTATATCTTTGAAATCTTTTCTTATATCTTTCTGCTTTTCTCTGTGCAGATGCGAGCTGTTTTTGTGTTGAA
This sequence comes from Macrosteles quadrilineatus, assembly GCF_028750875.1. NCBI lineage: Eukaryota > Metazoa > Arthropoda > Insecta > Hemiptera > Cicadellidae > Macrosteles > Macrosteles quadrilineatus. The sequence goes on along the minus strand of NW_026542595.1, from coordinate 44,500,044 downwards.
AGTAGGTCTCTATAAACCTTAATGGTTTTTTTCGATTTTTTCCTCAGTTCTCTTTTTTTTGCACTGTGACTCTTTAAACTGTTGTTTGATATATTATTTAAGGATTCATTTTGGATATCACACTGTATAACAGCCTCATTTTGCCCATTCTGAAGTTTTTTTCTTTCTCTGCAGCGTTTTACTCTTTCTCTAACTAATTTTCTGTCTCTTCTTTTTTCCCTTTCATTCATATCTTTTCTCAACTTCCAGGTACCAGCCTCTTTTCTTTTCAATTTATACTGCTTGTCATACTCTCTCTTTTTTTCCAGTTGTTCTTCGGTAAGCTTTGCTCTATGTTTTCTCTGCCTCTCCCTTTCTTTCAAACGTTTCTCCTCTAATGCCTTTTCACTTAGCTTAGTTCTGGGTTTATTGTTTGATTTTTTAATCGCCTGTTTTGAACTAACCGAATTTTTTACTGTAGCAGGCTTAATTGGCCTTTTACTTTTATCGTTAACTTGTGAACAACTAGGCTTCACCAAGTTCAAATTATCTGGAGGGGTACTGGTGGTACATATTTTCTTTGGTGTTTGCACAGCTTTAGTAGAACCAGTTTTAGTTACTTCTAAATTATCTGGAGCTGCAGTACTTGAAGTATTTATAGGCGTACTAGAAGTCATTGGTCTAGAAAGTAAACCTCGGTCATGTTCCAACACACGTCTTCTTTTAATTTCCGCGTATTTTCGTCTTTGAAATTCGGCATTCTTTTTCTTTCGTATTGCAGATTTTTCTAATTCAATTTTTTTTCTACGGACCAAAGCCTCTTCTCTATCTTTTTTCAATCTTTCTTTCAACAGAAGATCTTCATCTCTTCCATCCATGGTCTGGAAAATTAAAGAATTTGTTTTCTAGCAAAGGCCTACTTAATGTCATTACAAGAGGACAATAGGATTAAAAAAGCCTAACTGAATCTTTAATAAAAAATACTTGTAATAATTCTACACCATGACATATTTTAAAAATATTATTTGCTGTATTTAACTTAGCCATCTAAAATTATTAAAAAAAAACGTTTAACTCAAATTATATTTATGATTATAAGTTTAACTTTTCATGAATGCAAACATTAAGCTATTAAATCAAGGCTTTATCATAAATTTAATAAATAGGCTCAGGCCTAATTAATGTAGACCTAACTAATGTAGAGAGTAAATAAAAAAAACTAAAAAAGTAATAAAGCAAACCCCTTCCCCTATCTTTAATAAAAATTACAACACATAAAATCATTATTTTTCAAAAACCCATATCAACTAATTTCACAACTGCAACAAGAACTACGTAGTCCTAACTCAATTTAGATGCAAACATTAAGCTATTAAATCAAGACTTTATCATAAATTTAATAAATAGGCTCAGGCCTAATTAATGTAGACCTAACTAATGTAGAGAGTAAATAAAAAAAACTAAAAAAGTAATAAAGCAAACCCCTTCCCCTATCTTTAATAAAAATTAAAACACATAAAATCATTATTTTTCAAAAACCCATATCAATTAATTTCACAACTGCAACAAGAACTAAATAGTCCTAACTCAATTTAGATGCAAACATTAAGCTATTAAATCAAGGCTTTATCATAAATTTAATAAATAGGCTCAGGCCTAATTAATGTAGACCTAACTAATGTAGAGAGTAAATAAAAAAAACTAAAAAAGTAATAAGTTAAAGCAAACCCCTTCCCCTATCTTTAATAAAAATTAAAACACATAAAATCATTATTTTTCAAAAACCCATATCAACTAATTTCACAACTGCAACAAGAACTAAATAGTCCTAACTCAATTTAGATTGGATAAAAAAGTGGAAAGCAGTTCTAGAAATTTGCTGGTTGCAATGAAAACTCACGCATAATTTGGTCTTTTTCCCGGTTGGAGGCAACCCTGCATCATCATTATTTTCATCAAAACATTGTTTACTAATTCATTATATTATATTCCATGTCAAAATCGAAAATAATAAACCAACAAATATATCACCAACAAGATCAAAACGTATATCAATCAAATGAATCAGCGGTCACAAAATGTATCGGATGTCACGTTTAATTGTGCATCATTCGTGACCGGCGATTCACAGACCGGCGTTACAATTTCATACGTCGTGTCTGCTAACCTCAAAATGGCGGATGCTATCGCTAGAGGCAAGTCGGCATTTGGAACCGGGCCGTATTACGCAAAACTTAAACTAGTACGATGCATTGTGATTTATATTTTATTGACAATTAGTCATGTACCGTTGTTACACTTATAAATTATACATAACAGTTTCAACTAACAAAATTACTTACCTCCAAGTCCAAATTATCTTGGGAGCACAAACTACTAGCATTATTGCTGCTCATCGCCATGACACTTGTGTTTTAACGCCGATTTCCGCCGCTACTCGCGCTAGTCTTGCTGTGCGATGTGAAACAGACTGCACTACCGCCGTTACCGCTGATGTTAGGGACACGACTTTTAACTCAGTTTGGCGTTTAATGAGTATTATTTCATCCGTAATATGCACGTATTAGCCATCTTTCGTTATTAGAGATGATAATAAAATGTTTTATATTCACTTTTCTCATTGGTAAAAGTATTTAATTCGTCTCTTTAATGGTAAAACTCGTTCGGGGGACGTGTGACCGTCGTTACTTTGGCCACTATTTTCTCAGTTTATTTCCAAAACCTCTTAATATTTAACAAATAAACTGTATATACAGCAATATTAAGGCCTAAACTTCCAAAATAAAAGGTTTTTAGCAATAGGTAAAGTGAGCAACATTTTTTTATTACTAAGGGACTGTTATTGTACCCAATTCAAATTTTGACCCACTAACCAACCTGAATCTAATCTGAAATGAAATTTCACTATCCGCACACCTCTAGTAGGTAACATACAAAGCGAAGTCAACTTACCATGTGGTACCGGTAGGACTTTTCCAATCTCATATATCGTAGGCAGTACTCGCAAATCCACAATTTGGGCTGTTTGCCGTATTCATCTGGGTAGGGGCTAAAGTACCACGTATCTATTTCAAACCTCCCTATCTGGACTCTATCTATGTATTTCACTTTGGTAATAGCCTCATGCTCTTTCTCCAGGGCTGCCGTAGTCGGGTCCATTTCTTCATATGTCTGCAATCAAGCAATCAATAGTAATAGTTAGTAAAATATGATTTCAGAGTTTTTAACCTACTGAAATAAATGAATTTTTAACCTACAATTAACTCTTTTTATTCAACAGATTAAAAAATATATACTAATGTTGCATATGCTTTCACTGATAAAAAATTTAATTTGTATGTACATTTGTGTGTATCTTACTGTTCAATGAAATGGCGACCATACAAAGTAGGTATTTTAAGCCAAGTATGAATGGAGACGAGTGTAGGATGAGTGGCGCGATCTTGTAGTCTTGTTAAGGCTACTAAGGCCGACATTCCTTAGACACAGCTGTTAATTAATAGCCCTTACAGCTAATGGCAACTAAGGGACCTACAGTTTATAGTGGAATCCGAACCACATTTTTGCCTTAGTGTATACAAATTGGTCTAATTATCAGGATAGTACTGCGGATAGTCGTAGTACTCACTATTGCGGACACTAGTCCACACCAGGAAGTATCACATCATCAGTCCATGCCTATAAATATCCACAATTCGTGACCTCCTAGTAGCTGGAGAACCTTCTTACAGAATGCATCAGTTTTTGTTGGAACAAATTTTAAGTGTAAAAAAAGTAAATATTATGAAATTTAAGTTTATTGAATGGTATAGGTGATATCATGGTGGATTGAAACTTCTGTATGTGGAGAGTGAACAGCTCTTTATATGCGATACAAAACAATCAAACTCACTATACACTATTCCATGTACAATTGAATCGATTCATTCAAAAAGATTCAATTATAACGAATTCTTCCAATACTATATAGGCTTGAAGGAGAACAAAAGGTTAGGAGTAGAGGTAGAGATAATGATGAGAAGATTCATTAAATCAGTAAATGATGGTGCTATGCATTATGAGCTTCACATACAATGTGTATGTGTAAATGCAATCAGAATGCAGATTAATAAACGTCAAAGCAATCTTGAAATGCTTAAATTATGGTTGATTGCAGTCAAATCAGTTCTTACTTAGCATGTGAGGAAGGTAGGTTGGGTTTTATGTAGATTTGTGACTGTGTACTAAGTTTTTTGGAATTAGGTTGGATTAGAAGGGTAAAGTTTAAGGTGCATTGTCCAAGGCACGTCTGTTGTGTCCGTCGCAGAGCAATGATCGCTTGATAATCGCTGGGCGTCAATCGCTTTAAGGCCCATTGTCCAAGAACGTGTCTACTGTCTATTCTGTTCAACAGTTGGTTGCTGACTGTGTTAAAGTCTAGTTTAGGCCGGTTTTATGCAACGCGACAGTTAGCTTTTACACTTAAGTACTGTCAAGGATGGAATTTTTTTTTATCTAAATTTTAAAGGCTTGAACCTAAACAATTACCTAATACAAAAACTGTTTAAGTTTTTTTTTCCTTTAAAATTTAATTAAACTTAATATATATTAGGAATTAAACCAATTTTGCTTTTGAGGCTAGGGAAATTTTCATTTACTGAGCTGTGTGTCTCACTGAAGTAAATATGACCCTGCTATTTTTTTTTAAGTTGGCAGCCTAATTTAACCTTGAATTCTCCATCATGCAGTATGGGCCTCAAAGGCTGAGTATGTCATCAAGCCAATCAAGTGGTGATGAATTGTAGGCCAACTGATAAAATATTAAGTAGTGGTATGAGAATGCTAACCCAAGACACCACTGCCTTAGTCTTGCAGTCTATGTAGCTACTGACTGAGCAACATACTCGTCATTATAGAAGATATTTCTCAAATTTTAACAGCCAGGCACAAGGATTAAATTTTACTGACTGGTCGATTGGCCTGCTGTAGATAACCTTTGTCTTGCGACAGCCAGTTGTTCTAGCCCACCTTTTGAATATGGTTGATTTCATCATGGCGTCTTTTCTGATTTCTTGTGATTTTTCTATCAGACTGATCTAAGAGATCTAGCATTCTGTCTCCAGTTTTCCACTGTTGGTCTGTCATGTCGAATCTTGAATTCATTATCCTGAAAAGCATATTAAACACAAATGATATTCTGAGAACCACACAAACCTCTCAATAGAAAATTAGATTGCTTGTGAAATCTTTAATGTAAAAGAATTATGAGTTAGTATCAGTATCATATTTATTTATTTGGCAAGCCTGATATTCTTTTCACACAAGCAGTGGAATACATAGTAAGCTCAATTTATGTAACATCTAGAGTCAGTTGGATCTTATTAAACTTAGTCCTATTAAATATTGGTATTCATATTATTTAATATTTAATAATCCAATATTTAATCGATGACGAAAATGTAAACAGAGCAACATTTGCTGACAGTATTTGATTGAATTCAAACACTGTGGTTTTATTTTTGTTGCCAAGTTTAGCGGCCAGAAAATATTTACTTCCTAAAGCTCTAACTCAAAACTGTGTTATGAATTACTGTTCTTAGTAATCAGCTGATGTATTTATTTACTTTTTGCTTGTATTAGAGATTTTTTTACTTTTCCAACTATGTAAGAATTTAAATTTAGCCTTATTTTCTAAAAAGGACCAGTTATTCACAACTTATTTAATAAACTTAGATTTATTAAGATAATAAAAATAAAAATGGAAAGGCTTTTAAAAACAGGCAGGTTTCATATAAATTGTGAAAATCCTTCTGCAAGTAGAGCGTTCAAACACTGGTTCAGGACACTTCCAAAAATTTCTACTACACGACAAGATGGCGGCAGGTGAAGATGAAGCTGTATGTCCTAAGTGTACGATTTTATTGTATAAAATAGTGGTAAAGGCCTTCAGTGCGATGGTTACTGTGACAAGTGGCACCATTCTACGTGTGTTGATATTGACTTGAAGGAATATATGAAAATCCAAGAACTTTCTACTAAAATCAAGTGGATGTGTGACGACTGCTCAGGTATGCATGAAGTAATGAAAGCAAAGACGCCCATCGATACCTACTAAGCAGGTATCGAATGGGCAACAACCGGTCCAAATCCCACCGAATGGAGAAACTACTCTGCAAAACGACCATACTATGTGTGTGAATCATGAAGATAAAAATGCAGCACAGTCTATAAGCTCAATTCAGAGCAAAGAAAAAAGCTCAAATACTAACACAAGACGTAGTTACATATAAGTTCTACAATTAACTAAAACCAAAAGCGTTTGTGCTGGTGGCGGGCAGCTACATGACAAAAAATGCTACCCACCATCTCAGCCGAAAAATGATAGGGCTGAACGGAGTAACAACAACCGAAACCGAAATGAAAGTATGGAAATTAAAATCAAAATATGGCTGCCGATCCCGGATCCGAAATCGGATCAAGATTCTCAAGTTACCTTTTATTTTGTAAATGCCTTTAGTTCTTAAAGTTCTAAGATCTGTAGATCACTGATGCCCATTTCGCCACAAGTTGTGGCATCTTCAGAGTTAAACTAAACTATATTACTACTATATACGAAGTTAAGTATTGAACAGTTTATATATCCCATCACTGAGGTTGCTTGCACTCGCGGCGGGTTCCAAGTTCGCCAAGTAATTATCAGAACAAGTACAAGTACGAGTTTAAGTGCAAGAGTGAAGAAGGCTTGGGTTTATTTGGGACGGCTAAAGGAGGAAACCGGCGAAGAAGACGTCAAAAGATTTCTTCAAGATATCTTTAATGGTATAGATATATCAGTCGAGGAACTAGAAAACAAAGGAATATATTCCTTTAGGGCTAAAGCTAACTTTTAGTAATGTTCAATGCTTGAGGACCAAGATAAATCTAGTTGAGGCGTTTGTGAAAAATACTTCTCCAGATGTGCTATGCTTATGTGAGCACCACTTAAATAGTGATGAAGGAATTTTTTTTGCCAATATTGATAGTCTGAAGCTAGCCTCTGCTTATTATCACTCTGTGACGCAAAATTCTAGGGGTGGAATAAACTAGTATTCACCAAGTCAGGCTAGGCCTACCCCTAGACCCGGCCACACTCGAATTTCTTCCCCGGAGTGCTCAGAAGGAGCCGAGAAAAATCCAGGGGTCGATACGAAGTTGTCACGGCTTTGACTGATCAATTTATTTAAATTTTAATCGAAGGCTCAGAGCTCTAGAAGCGCTCAGGAAATCCTGCAGACGCCCAGTTGGAGCTATATCATCCCAGCCTTCGTAAAAGTGTTTTGGAGAATTTTGCCTAACTTTTAGTATGACTCTGTAGGGCCGACGAGTATCCAATCTTAAGCCAATGTGATATAAATACTCGTAATAAACTGTAAACTATCTGGCTAAGGACGTTGGTAAATAATATAAAATCGAATATAAAACGTAAAAAGCAATTCCTACAGAGTCGTCGGGCCTAATTAATATGATCGAATGGAGAATTTATCGTGGGATGATTTAAAATAAATTTAATATTAATATTCGTGACTGCCTGATCAAATCAGTCTACTCCCAAGACTTGATTCTTTCACCCGCCAAAGACGGGGTTTAGAACGTAGACGACAAGTCTCGGGGTATTAAACGACGAATTAACTAAAATAAACGTACGTAATAATTCTTTAAGAGAACGGAACAAATGTAATTTCGTAGCCAATTGATTTAAACGAGCCGAAAGGTATCCACCGCTAGTCACTGGCAGGCAGGAACTGGCGGGTTGTATGCAAGTCGGCGAAAACTAATTTAAGTTAAGTCGAATCGGGAATTTAAGAAAACGAAAAGGATAATAAGTTAAGTACAGTATGCGTAAGATAAAACAGGAATAACGTAAAACGTAAAAAAGGGCCTAACTAGTGTGTTAGCTAACCTTCGTAATAGGATCGTAGGGTCGTATTCGTAATTTGTGCGAGCTGGTCGGCGGTCAAACAGCGAATAATCTTGTCCGACTCAAATCATGATTTCCTCGGTCGAGGCTTAATCGCTCTGGTGGTGAGTTTGAGAACTAGCCAACAGCTGATCGGAAATTCACCTGTTGAGCCGGTCGGTCTAGTTGTCGTCTGTCGTTGGTCAACAAACACCATTTTGAGGTTAAGTGATGTTGTCATCGGCGTTAAATATTCGTAAAATCGGTCGTTTTAACTTTATTATGTGAAACGAAGTGCTATTATGAATAAATATGTAGTTGTGGATGTGTTTGTGTACTTCACTGTGAATAAAAATAGGCCTACGTTCTTTGGCCCATAGCCCAAGCTATGGCCAACACATAGGCCTCGGAGTAGGCTATTGTGGTTAAAAATCGGGTAAGTTCTGGTGTTCATTTATTCATAGTACGTTTTTACCCCCCTCAAAATTTGGTACCTTACACCCCTTACCAACTTCAGCAAAAAAAGAAAAAAAAGATCTTAAACGTAGGGGTTCGGACGGGGTCGGAATGGTCTCGAAGAAGGGGTGCCTGTGTAAGTCGTCGTTTAGTCGTAATCGTTCGTATCGTATCGCGTCAACCAACGGGAGGGATATCACCAGCTCCGTCGGGGCGTGCGTCGGAGTTCGTTGCGTTGTTCGATCGGCTGTTCGGTTTTGAAGAATCTACGTCGTGTCGGGCGTCGTCCACGAGGCACGTCGGCCACCTCCGATGTGAGGTGACTCACCACGAAATGGCCCGATTGGCCGTCGTTCGTCGCGGTTGGCCTCGATGCGTCATCTTTCCGGTCTCGGCGAATTAGTACGTTGGGACGTTCACGAGGCACCTCGGCCACCTCCGATGTGAGGTGACTCACCGCGACCAGGCCCGATTGGCCGTCGTTCGTCGCGGTTAGCCTCGATGCGTCGTCCTTCCGGTCTCGGCGAATTAGTACGTTGGGACGTTCACGAGGCACGTCGGCCACCTCCGATGTGAGGTGACTCACCGTGGCCAGGCCCGTGTGGCCCTCTTTTGCCACGGGTTGCCTCGGGAAAGCATCCACTTCGATAGATTGCGTTACAGGGTTTCTGGGATACCTCTGTTTGACAGGGGTTGCAATTGCCCTGAGCCACTGCGTCTGCTCAGTCAACGCCGACTACCCCTAATCGTTGTCAAACAGCGGTATCTCGCGTTCCAGAAATTCTGCAAATTTCGTGTTTGTTTTTCGTGTAATTTTGAAAATTTTGATTTCGTGGTTGATGTTGTTGACCGGAAAGGGCGGGGAGACATCGTCGTTGTGGAGGTTTCGTACTTCGGTGTGTACTCTGACTAGAGCGAGGTCAGCAGTACACCGAATGCCGAGTACCACCTCCACACTTAGGCCTGGGACGTGGATATCCCGCGAATAAGGTTGGCCAGCGATTTCGTCGTCTACTCGGTATCGATCCGAAATACACGCTGCGTTGTCCATTCGTTGGTTGACGTCAGTCTGGTCGGGTACGACGCCGCACGTCCGAAGGTGGCGTACGATCTCCAATTAGACTGACTGACGAGCCGGTAACGACGAGGGCGCTGAACGTCTCACCTGAGATGACCGCGTCAACGAAGGGTCGGCCATCTCTGGGGGCGCGTTCGCGGCTGACGGTTCCCGTGAATTGCGTTATGAAATGGAGCAAACGGCTCCACTCGGAGGTCGTATGGCGTCGGGTAAATCGTGTTCCGTCGTTGGACCAAAGATCGTGATGCGCGGTATGTATCCTGCCTGGGCGATGGGATGTTGGCTAGCAGCTTTACCAACACTTCGAGGGTTCGTCGAACGGGTGAAAAATGTTCGGTGGGAGTCCCGAGTATATCTCGCATGCTGGCCGTCTCCTGGTGCGTTGGAGGTTCCAGCAATTGCGGTCGAATTCGGATATCATGGGCCGCAGAGGCGGTAGTCCACGATATCGTAATCACCGTCGGGTTCATCGGCTGACCGATGCTTCCCAACGGGTTTCTCAAAGACTCGCAAAAGCGTTTGCGAAGCTCGGCGACGCTACTCCCAATTCCCAGCTGATACTTCGTCATCTCCGCTAATACCGTCCGCTCAAAGTGTGGATCCAACCGACGCACGAGTCGTCCATCGGCGATCTCGGTGCGCTCTTTATCATCGAAGGCATTATTTCGGGAATTTCGACGTAGTTGTAGTCGTCGACGTTTGAATTTCCACCGTGTCTATCGTTACGTGGCTAATCGATAACGTATCGGGTCGAGTAATGGTCGTCGTAGTAGTCGAAGTCGTCGTAAATTTCGTTTATCTCGTAATTTCGTTTAAATATCAAAGTCAAAACCGTGTTATCGAGTCCCTGTTCGGGCGCCAGAGATGTGACGCAAAATTCTAGGGGGGGAATAAACTAGTATTCACCAAGTCAGGCTAGGCCTACCCCTAGACCCGGCCACACTCGAATTTCTTCCCCGGAGTGCTCAGAAGGAGCCGAGAAAAATCCAGGGGTCGATACGAAGTTGTCACGGCTTTGACTGATCAATTTATTTAAATTTTAATCGAAGGCTCAGAGCTCTAGAAGCGCTCAGGAAATCCTGCAGACGCCCAGTTGGAGCTATATCATCCCAGCCTTCGTAAAAGTGTTTTGGAGAATTTTGCCTAACTTTTAGAATGACTCTGTAGGGCCGACGAGTATTCAATCTGAAGCCAATGTGATTCAATTACTCGTAATGAACTTTAAAATAATTAGCTAAAGGCCTAGGTAAATAATATAAAATCGAATATAATGTAAAAGCAATTCCTACAGAGTCGTCGGGGCCTAATTAATATAATTGGACGGAGAATTTATCGTGATACGTTTAAAATAAATGTAATACTAATATTCGTGGCTGATTATTAAAATCAGCCTACTCCCAAGACTAGGTTCTCTCGCCCGCCAAAGACGGGGTTTAGAACTCAGACGACAAGTCTCGGGGTATTAAATCGGCGAATTAATTAGAATAAACGGACGTAATAATCATTCGTAGAAATCGTAATTTTGAAACCAGTTGATCTAAATCAAACCAAACGAAACGATAATCACCGCTAGTCACTGGCAGGCAGGAACTGGCGGGTCTAGAATCAAGTCGGCGAAATTTAAGTTATTAAATTTAGTTATCGAAAATCGAATTCGGAAACGGGAATGCGAATGTTAAACGGAAATAAAGTAAAACGTAGAAATGGTCTAACTATTAGAATAGCTAACCTTCGTAATATCGGCGATTGGCGTGAATGCGTAATTAGTCTTGTAACGACGATGCTACTTCGTAGACGGCGTGCGAACGAATAATCCTGTCTTTGAGTAAAATCCTTCGTTCCTGCCCGCTCGAAGCTTACGCGCTCAAGCGGCGAACTTTAGTACTACTAGATAACAGCTGATCGAATTCACTTGTTGAGCTGGTCTAGTTTCGTCTGTCGTCTGTCAACAAATAAACACCAGTTTGGGGTTATGTCGTCGTCGGCGTTAAATATCTGTAAAATCGGTCGTTTTAACTTTATTATGTGAAACGAAGTGCTATTATGAATAAATATGTAGTTGTGGATGTGTTTGTGTACTTCACTGTGAATAAAAATAGGCCTACGTTCTTTGGCCCATAGCCCAAGCTATGGCCAACACATAGGCCTCGGAGTAGGCTATTGTGGTTAAAAATCGGGTAAGTTCTGGTGTTCATTTATTCATAGTACGTTTTTACCCCCCTCAAAATTTGGTACCTTACAACTCTAACCATAAAAATGGCGGAACATCGGTGTACTTGAAGCCAAGTCTTGCTCACAAATCATTAGACCTTGAAATATTCTGTAATGAATTGGATATAGAGCTGTCAGGAGTTATTTTACTAAAATATTCAATCATAGTGATATCGCTTTATAGATCCCCGGATGGCACGACAGACAATTTCTTCCAAAAATTGGATCACTGTCTAACATACTTAAGTAGACTGAATATGCCGATAATTTTGGGGGGCGATGTAAATATTCATTTAAATGTGGAGGACGACTTGTGTTTTGCCTTCAGACACATCCTCCAAAGTTTTGATATGTACATAACCAACCACGCTCCTACTCGAGTGAGGTATTGCTTGGACACTATTGCCACCTCGTAAAATTCATGGGACTACACTGTCAAGATGCGTGGAGTAAAAGAGGTGGGCCAGACAGAGCGGACTGCGCACGATGACGTCACTGCAGTCCCAGCCGCGGCAGCCTCGCCGCTAGATACATGCTAAACGCACAAACCTTACTTTTTCAGGCACGATTTACGCTGGTTTGGAGGAGGTATTTACCGTTATGACACAAATATCTTTGTGTACTAAATAATGATTTTTATGATTTTGAACTAACATGAATTGTGAACAGTTTGACAATAGTAAATAACCAATTAGGCCTGTATGTTGCATAGAAAGCGATGAAATGCGGGCGTCTACCAATTCAGTTGGAATAATAATTACACTTTATAATAATTTTAGATTAAGATATAACACTCCCCTTTTTCAGACTAGTTAATAAAATATATGTTTTAGCACTAGATAAAAAAGTTGCCTGTTTAAAAGTTACTTCAACTGCCTTTTGGTGTTAGTTATAAATGAAACACCATCCTTTTTCACTTTTAATTTCTTCTTTTTCTATTTAATGTTAAACTTATTTGGGTTTGTTGATACAAAAAACAACAACCAATTATATAATAGTTTACATGAGAATCATAAATGTTGCTTACAAATCAAAGTCAACTACGATACTGTATTACTATTTTACAGGAATTAAATAGACCACAAAAATCTGTTTGGATAAATGGCATTGACCAAAAAATACGCTCAGAGAATACTAATGATTTTCCCCGAGGAAAGCTTGTTTTACAGGTACTTTTAAAGAAAAATATTAATTCCGTATGTATATACATATATTTCATTTTAGACTTTATTATTTTCGTATTAAGAGGATATTCTCTTTTATGTAAGTGCACGTTGTTCGGTGTTTTTATACGAGTTTACTTTCTGAAAACTTTACTTTACTTTCTGAGATAAAAAATGCTAGGTATGCGTTTTGCTCTAGCTATATATAATGAAAGTTACCTATTTTAAGACTAAAACTCAATCCGACATAAGAGTCATATTTTATTCGCAAAAAAAATATGCTTTGTCTTTATTGAAAGGTGCAAAAGAAACGATTTTTGGATTTCAAACATTTTTATATTTGTTTATTTTGATGATGTTTAAAGGAATTAATTTCATGATTATTGGGTTTGGGGAATGTTAAACATTCGTGAGCCCTGAATCAAACTTGTGTCTACTGAACACAGTATTATCGCAGTGATGCGGAGGAATGTTCTACAAAACGAAAATTCAGAAAACTTTACCGGGGAAACAAAAAAGTTGTGCAAGCTGTGTTGTAATAATAAAACACCGCAATGTAGGCTAAATGAAAATTGAGAGTTTGGAAAAGGAATTTTTAAAATTGAAAATTAATTATTTAAAATGCTTTGATATAAATAAATGACCCTGTGGAGAAAGTAAAGACATTAAGCCATACGCCATTAAGTTAATTGTTTACCTTTAGACCGTCTTGAGCTATTTGCTCAAAGAAGAATAGTAGAGTCTAATGATATTGAAGTTTTTTAAACAGGCAAAAACAAATGAACGGCAACAAAAAATCAAAAACAATCAACTAAGAAACGTAAAATCTTAATTTTAGTACATCGTCAGTACTAAATTTAAGAGTAAGTAAAAGATTTCAAGAACTCTAATAACTCAATGTGTTTATATCTGATTGCATGTCCAATGGTGAGAGATACACTTTGTAAATAATGTGTTTTTATTTCAAATGTGTTTTCTTTCCATTCAAAAAAATATAAATCTCCATTCCTAATTACACTAATCTAATGATGATTGTACATTACCAAAAATTACTTTTATTTGGTATATCTGTATAGTGAAAAATGTTTGTTTGATTTAATTAATAATTTGAAAAATCTTAAGGGTATCTAATTTAGTTACTAATATATTCATGAACAACTGTAGTTAAGTAGGCTATCATAAAATTAGATGCTATTTACCGGATCAGAGTAGATCCTTAGTGATATAACAACAATTGCAGAAATGGACATCAATTTAATAAACAATTGCTCTAATATTTGAGTAGTAATATAATAAGGAATAACATATTAATATATTTAAAACCAAGCAAAACCAATTTCAACAATTGCGTAGTACAAACTGGCGTAAACAACGCAAAATAACATCTAAAAGTGTTGTGTACGGGCTGTGAGTAGCGGCTCGAGGACTGCAGTGACGTCACTGCCTCGGTCCGATGGGCGAGGGGGGGAGAGGGGCGCGCTCTGTCTGGCCCACCTCTTTTACTCCACGCATCTTGCTACACTGTCACCGTTGTAAATCTGTTGGTTTATTAATTTAGTTAGTTTTTTAGTATTAGTCATTGTTTCTGTAAGTATTCTATATATTCGTACCGACCATGATGCTGTTAGTTACTCGATGCTGACTGCAGTTCGGTGAGTGATCAAAGCCTAGTCTTAGATTGACATGGTAACTATTCTTGTACTTTTAGGATAATAAAGGAAGATTTTAGCAAGGATGATTCCACAATTTAAGCTAGCCTTGGCCAATGTGGACTGGAGAGCCATTGTAGATAATCCCTCTGTAAATACAACCCCAGATCTTTTGTTTAATGCTTTCTTCGATAAGTTCTTATTTGTTTTTTATGGGTCCCCAAAACAGTACCTATGGATAGGCAAGTGACACCTAGGCAGCAGCCAGTCAATCAGGATTGGTTTTCTCCAAGACTCGTCCAGCATGGCGTGTCTGCTTTTCAGCACACGATTGATAAGATTATTTCTACTGAAGAACTAGAAGGGGTGTGGGCTTTCATTGATGACATAACCATAACAGGAAAAACACAATCAGAACATGATGAAAGGCTGAATAAATTCTTAAAGTTAGCTAAGAAATAATATAATATTACTCTAAACAATGAGAAGAGCAAATTTTCTCAAGACATAATATCAATCCTAGGATATCAAATTCGCTACCAGTCTATGCAAGCAGATCCAGAGCGTCTGAAACCTTTGTTAGATTTGCCACTGCCAGTTAATGCATCTCAATTAAAACGTGTATTAGGAATATTTTCTCACTACTCAAAGTGGGTTCCTAAGTTCTCAAACAAGATTCAACCTCTGATTGATTGCAAATCTTTTCCTATATTGCCCTCATCTTTTCCAGCTTTGGCTTTTTAGGAAATTAAACAAGACATAGGAAAATCTATACTCACCGTGATTGATGATCTTTTTCCATTAGTTGTGGGAACAGATGCGTCGAACTTCGCTATCGCTGCCACGTTAAGTCAAAAGGGTAGACCTGTGGCTTTCTTTTCAAAAACATTGAACGATTGTGAAAAATGTCATTCCTCTATTGAGAAGGAAGCACTAGCCATAGTTGAATCTCTAAAGAAGTGGAGACATTTCCTCATTGGGCGACATTTTCTATTAATCACCGATCAACAGGCTTTGTCGTTTGTGTTCAACAGTCTGCATACTAGTAAAATAAAGAATGAGAAAATCACTAGATGGCGTCTTGAGTTGTCACCTTATTCTTTTGACATACAGTACAGACCAGGCAAAGAAAACGTCACCGCAGATGCATTTTCACACGTTTATGGAGCTGTCACAAACATAAATTGTGATGACAAGCACTTTTGCATTTCACCAGTCACTCTGCTACCCTGGTATCACTAGGATATACCACTGGGTAACAAGTAAAAACCTCCTTTACTCGATTGAGGATGTTAAAAAAATGACAAACAAATGCCCAATGTGTACAGAGATGGTTCGGATTCCACTATAAACTGTAGGTCCCTTAGTTGCCATTAGCTGTATGGGCTATTAATTAACAGCTGTGTCTAAGGAACATGTCGGCCTTAGTCACTAACAAGACTACAAGATCGCGCCACTCATTCTACATTCATCCTTCACTCATATTTGGGTTAAAATACGCACATAGTGGCGTCCCCATCTTAAATAATTGAATTGAATTGAGATTAAACCTCGTTTCTATAAAACCACAAATGCTCCCCTTATCAAGACAAAACCTTTTGAGTGACTAAACAGGCCCGTTTTTGACCCTGTCAGCGCCCTAGGCACAACTAATAGTAGCGCCCCTTTGCAATAACAGGGTGTCCACCAACCGAGAAAACTGGGAAATCCGTGAATTATGCATGAGTTTTTTAACCAGGAATTATGCATGAAATTTGTATTTCTACCTGGAATTTTCAATTTACCGCGATCGCGCATGACAACAGTGACGTTTCCGTGACCGCGGGAGACGATAATATGTCTACACACGGCCGCAAAGGATGATCAGAATTCTCCGCCATCGCAGAAGACGATGATGACATCTACAGAGTCATTAGGGATGATCAGAATATTGCCGCGATCACGGAAAACCATGGTAGGCTAATGTCCACACGACAACGGGAAACAGCAAGAATTTGACCGCGATTGCGGAAGACGATGATGATCTCCACACGACTGCGTGATATTATTAACATTTTGCCACAATCGCGGGAGGCGATTTACAATGTTTTCAAAACCGCGGGAGACGATTACGATGGCTACAGGACTGCGGGAGATACAATAATGATACGAGAGGGATGATCAGAATTATGCCGCGATCGTGCAAGACGATGATAATGTCCATGTGACCATGGGAGATGATTACCATTTTGCCAGAATTTTGCTATCCACGGAAGACGGATGATCTCCACATGGCCACGGGAGATTATTACCATTTTGCCTCAATCACGGGAGGCAATTACTATGTCCAAACGATCACGGGGGACGAAATAAGTATGTCTTCACGGCCGTTCACCTATTCGGTAAATCGGCCCTGCGACTAAATGTAGATTTTAAGGGTCCTTTGCCATCTTGTACACAAAATCGATATCTATTGACTATAATCGATGAATATTCACACTTCCCATTCGCATACCCCTGCAGTGATATGTCCTCAAGCACAGTAGTTCGCTGTTTAGAATATCTATTTTCAATATTTGGAGTACCAAACTACACACATTCAGACAGAGGGACATCTTTTCTTCCAAAAGAACTCAGGGACTACCTTCATGAGAGAGGAATAGCCACTAGTCAAACGACTCCATATAATCCAGCAGGAAATCAAGTTGAAAAGTTCATTGGAACATTATGGAAAGCAATCTTGTTAGCTCTGACCTTGTCATACCTGCTGACTCCAATCACCCACACAATAAAAAAATGGCTTATTTCCGCTTATTTATCTACAGGCTCTTAAACTGTAATATTGACGAACCTGATACAAAAAAGAAATTAGAGTAATAAAAAACATAGCAACAAACAATGGATAAAACCCTTCCATATTCGACCCTTATTATAAACAAAATGAGAAGAAAAATAAAACATTTATTTGTCAGAAAACAAAACTACAAACCAAAATCCCGAACCAAACCCAAAATATGTACCTATCAAATATGCTGACAAAATTTCAGAAAAAATCTGCAAAGCATTCAAAAAATCTGGCTACACACCTGTATACCAAGTCAAGAACACTCCTATACCATTATACAACATTGAAAGAAGTACAGAGGCCCGCACAATAGAAAAGGACAGAGGAGTATACAAAATAACCTGCAATCCCCCTTGTACCAAACAATACATTGGCTACACAAACGTATCATTTTAGAGCGTTTCAAAGAGTACAAAAATAGCCACTACAAAAATCCCACTTTGATAGTAGCAAAACATCTCAAACAAAACCCCAACCACTCAATGGCATTCCCCAATTCCCTCACAGTTTTAAAACAAACTCAGTCTAAAATCAAAGCCAAAATACAGGAAACCTAAAAAATTTATAAACATATAAACAAATATCAACCTGATACTAGCCTGCTTAATGTAAAAGAAGATTAACAATTCCATCACCTTTAAAATTATACATGAAATAGAGACTAAATCTAATGAAAAATGGCAACTTCATAGAAAATAGGCAACGCCGTAGAAACAACAATTCCGGGAAACCGCCTGACAATGTCAGTCTAACTGTCCAAGATGTGCTGGAAGTAAGCTTCCCGCGCCCGCCGCGAGTGCAAGCAACCTCAGTGATAAGATATATAAACTGTTCAATACCTAACTCACAAACTTTGTATATAGTAGTGATATAGTTTAGTTTAACTCTGAAGATGCCACAACTTGTGGCGAAATGGGCATCAGTGATCTACAAAACTTAGAACTATAAAGGCATTTCTACAAAATAAAAGGTAACTTGATTTAAAAGTTCTTGAAACTGTGTAAATTAATTAGCCTTGATGAATATTTTGAAGCAGACTTTGGCTCTATTAATATTGCTTTATGTTTTTAGTGCAGCATGTTTTTATGGTTGTATTACTGATTTTTGTATTTTATGTTCCCATGACAAGATCGATGGCATGTATTTTGATCAATAAAAGTTCAATAAATGTGTTTATGCTTTATCATACGATGTAGGCCTCAAGTGGCATTTTGCCATATGAACCTGTGTTAGAAAGTAGTCTACCTATAAGTAAAAAGGCAAAAAGTGTACTAAAATCCTAAATTCATAGACAATTAAATTTTGATTTAATTGGCTAAGTATTCTTTGTGTGTTAAAACAACTGGCAGAAACCACCACAGTTTTATGATGCTAGTGCTGTTTTATGATTAGTTCATGAAACTACTGTACTTTAGGAAGACAGAAACAAAAGTGTGGTTCGTTATGGCACATGACATAGGTTCTATAAATCTTTTAAGGCCAACAAAAACACAAAAGAACTTGTCATATTATGTTAAAATCAACTACCAGGTGAGATTAAAACACAATGTTTAGGATTACCTGTCTCTAGGGACCCATTCATCCAAACGTCTATTGTAGCCTTCATAATGAACATAATATTCATAGTGACTTTCTTGCTCATTATATCGGGTTTGAATTATTTCTGCTGGATCTGAAAAAAAAACAATTTATTTATTAATATTTTTTAATCTTCCAATTTTAAGAAATGTAGCTTAGATCTCTTAGAAATTTAGAATGTACGAGTTATTTTGAATCCTTCATCCAGCTCTCTAGCCCAACCTAATCCAACGGCATCCATGGGTGGTGTAGGCTACTATACCGCCCTTAAGGATAACTAATAATGTCCGTTCTATCTGCTGCACTTCTCATTGTATCATGGCTGATTGTGTGGTTGTAGGTTTTCCAATGTGAGAATGCTAATCTTTGAGAACTCATTAAGATGTCCAAACTTTTACAGTGATCATGAAAGATGCTCATGATTCTGATCACGAAAGACGATTATGCATCAATTTTCTTTTCATAAATTTTCTTCTAACCCTATTAGCCTAGGCGTTTTTCAAAAATCGCACTCCTTCAGCTTCAAATAACGCCCTAATTTAAAAATTTGGTAAAATTTTTAAAAAATTGTAACGGTTTTCGCCATTTTTTCTTACCTAAATAATTCTTTTTTACAAATATTGTTAATGCTCTGTATCCTTCTTAGTTGACTTTAAATTTTACTCATTTAATGTTTTTTCGTATCTTTACTCCTTAACCCCCAAAATTTAGGTTTAACGTCAAAATTTAAAGGTTTTTAACCACTTTTATGAGCCCCATGTTATTCTTATGGAGAATAACATTGAAAGTTGCCGACTTTGGTATGCTCATCTGAACCGTTTAGAAAGGTGCTAGAGACTTGAAACTTCGTAGTATTGCAGTATGGTATCTTACATTAAAGGTGAAATTCGTAAAAAACCATTTTCAAATATCAACCCCCTAAAAAATCCAAAATGGCGGACATGTAAAAGCGACAAAACACGTTCTTTTCAAACGGCTATAGCTCGAACACGGTAAGAGCTAGAAAGGATTTGAATGAATTTTCATAAACAGGAATTAAATTTGCTACAAAACCCTCTTAGGCGTTTTCCGAAAATCGCACTCCTTCAGCTTCAAAAAACGCCCTACTTTCAAAATTTGGTAAATTTCTTTCAAATTTTTACCGGTTTTCGCTATTTTTTCATACTTAAATAAATATTATTGCTTTGAATTCCTCTTACTTTACTTTAAATTTTACTAATTACATGTTTTTTCGTAACTTTACTCCTTGACCCCTAAAACTTAATTTTAATGTCAAAATTTGAAAGTTTTCACGAGCTCCATGTTATTCTTAAGGAGAATAACATTGAAATTTAATGACTTTGTTATATGGTCATCTGAATCGTTTAGAAACGTGCTAGAGACTTGAAATTTGGTAGTATTGTAGTATGGTATCTTAAATTATCGGGGAAATTTGCAAAAGTCCCATTTTCAAATTTTAACCCCCCCAAAAATCCAAAATGGCGGACCTCTGAAAATGACAAAACACGTTTTTTCAAACGGCTATAGCTTGAACATGGTAACAGATAGCCTAGATAAGATTTTAAATCATTGCGCCCATTACGAAAAGATAAATTTTACAAATACAGCCCCCCCCCCCCCCCCGAAATATTAAATCCTCCCCCCTAATATTATTCTTACAGGTGCATAAGTCTAAATCACGTTTACCCATTTCTAGATTAACTGGATATCTGATATTTGGCACGATTGTAGGTCTTGCGCCCTGTCCCCAGTGGCTCATTATTACTTACCCCCAACAAAAAAGGGGGCCTGGGGGCGGAGCCCACAGCGAGCCAAAGGCGAGTCTTTGTACATAGGCATTAAGATTAAGTTAATAGGCCTACTCAGGATGAAACTCTGGAAGCATGAAACCATTACCAGTACCTAGGGCCTATAGGATAGCTATCAAAAGTAGAATTAAGTTAGGAGAAGTTAACTAACTTACAGTAGGCCTACTAATAGATTAGGATGGTTTGATATTTAGTCTAAATACAATCGAGTCAGATTCTAAGTACCTGTGGTTTAGCTAAGTTTGACATTTTGGCAAGTAACAATCGACTAATTTTGATTTGATCATTAAACACATAAACAAACTTAAACCAACCAACAACCAAACATTCTATGGTTAAGTTTACAGTTCCTCAGATTTATATAGGGTTTTTTTTTCGTTGTTTCATCGTATTTTTAAGATAGGTATCGTACCTATATTATCGCATGAATAAAAATATAGGCACCAAGGTAAATATAGGTTTTAAAATATTTGGTAAAAAAAATTTGATAAAAGAATTTTAGTTAAAATTTGTTTAAATTTTTTATTGATATACTAGCTGGCCCGACAGACGTCGTCCTGTCCTAATGTGGTTTTATGTCAAATGCTCGTTCATTTTCAAGATGAGCTCGTTCGCATGGCTCAATCGGACGTCCTGGTTGAAGTTCGTTCGCTACGCTCACTCACCTTTAGGTTAGAGCTAAATTATTAATTATTGAATACCAGAACATTGTTCTATTGAACATGTTGAAAGAAGAACATTGTTATATGACTGTAGTAAAATATGAAAAAGTTTGGTGTTGACTAAGCAATTGCTCAGAATTACCCAAATGAATGTAGGGCGAAAGGTAAAGTGCAGCCTACATATCTTCAGTAATATTCATCTGCGGTGAAAAGTGATGGTATGTTTGAATTCAGGGCTGCACTTTACTTTACGTCCTACACTCATTCGAATGTAAATATTGATCGATATATCAATTGTTCATATCATTTGATTAATTAGGCCTAGGTAAGGTTAATTTCATTCGGTTGTTTCATTCCAATGAGTGTAGAACGTAAAGTGCAGCCGAATTCAGGTAAAAAAACTACAGGTAAAATGTAAGTAATGTAAGATAGGCTATCAAATTTAAAAATTTGTTTGGAGGCACCTAGCCTAGGTATATTGAATATCCTTTTGTTTAATTCAATGACCTGACGGCTGCACTTTACTTTAGGTCCTACACTCATTCGAATGAAACTTGTTCGATTGTTTCATTCGATATATCGTTTGGTTAGGTAGGTTAGGATAACCTTACCTAACTAACCAAACGATATATCGAATGAAACAATTGATTAATCGATATATCGATCGATATTTTCATTCGAATGAGTGTAGGACCTAAAGTAAAGTGCAGCCGACCTGACTTAAATAGGTTATCTCATTCATAAAGATAAGCTTTGGTTTTAACTGAAGAAAACATGGCCTAGGCTATCATAGCTTTTATGTTGAGCTTTTACGCTAGGCGTAATGCTGAGGTAACTTAATGTGCTCAAGCCTAAACATGGGGGTTACAAAATATTTACCGGAAGCACTTATGTTAAGTGCTATTTATTTTACTTACGCCAAGAATCGTCGGACCTCCGAACAAGATAGTGTTCTCCAATGTCAAGGGGCTGTTCTTCTAACGATTCCGAATCTTCATTGTCTCCAGTGGGTTTCTCGTTGTTGAAATTATCAGGCTTCTTCTCGGTTTTCATAATCATATTTCACAAAATACTACTTCGATTAAATCACCGCTACCTCACTAGTCAGTCACTTATCTTGTTATTAAAATTTATTGTTTATCGTGCGGTATATTTTGATTGTTTTGTACAACGTCAAAATGTCAAACTGACTGAACTGAGACGAGAACCGAGAACCACGAACGACCGAATGAATGCCAAATGAGATTAGCGTCGTCTTGCATTGCATCTCAGCCAGCCCTTGTCCTCTGCTGAAGCGAGTACAACACTCTTCGGATTCACTCTACCGTAAGGTGACTTATTATCTTGTGATGACGTCATAGGAGAATATAGGCAAAGGTTAAACATACACCGTACTCTCAAAGCTGAAGCTTGTACCATTGATTTTATATCTCACAACCTTGGAGGATATATAGTCATTGCGAATGTAAGGATACATTATTTTAATCTGTTAATTCGGTTACACTTAGATTGCAGTTAAATGTTAAATTCGTATCATAATTAATTATCATCACTGACTTTGAATACGACAAGTGGTGGCAGACTTCTCATCCTATTGTAAAACCTGAAGCTTGCTTTAAACAACAGTTTGATAAAAGCAGGTGCCAGACTGATGATGGTTCCAAAGTCAAAACTAAATGCCACATCAACCAACTAGTACACCAATAATACTGGTACCATACTTGGTCAAGTAAAGACGCGCCGTGTCACACGACATACTCATGAACTTTGAATAGGTACTTACTGTACTTGAATACTGCATCGCGGTGACCTACAAAGACGGAGAAGATTGCACTTCTAAAACTAAATCTAAAAACAATCAAAATTCCCCGCATGGTTCAGCAGAGAACTCAAGCAACAAGTCATCCATAAAAAACTTGCGCACAAGAAATACAAGTCAACACTTAGTACTTCAGACTACAATGAATTCTCTCAAATCAGAGAGCGCTGCAAGCAACTATCGAGGCGCTGCTATTTAGATTATATATCTCATGTGCAAGACACGATCACTACAAACCCCAAAATATTCTGGAGCTTCTTGAAAAACTCTAAACTGCAGAGGGACACGCCTGCAAGTCTGACTTATAATGGGGTGACCTCCACAGAACCAAAGGAAATGTGTGAACTTTTCGCTAGTTTTTTCTCTTCTGTTTTTACTCCACCTACTGTGGCCCCCCAAACACAATACGATATCTGCAGCTCTAACCTGATCAGTTCATGTACTTTCTCTGAGGAGGAAGTGTTAAGAGCCCTTCGCGACTTAGACACATCTAAAGGCTGTGGACCTGACTCTGTACCACCCTCTGTACTCAGACACTG
This sequence comes from Macrosteles quadrilineatus, assembly GCF_028750875.1. NCBI lineage: Eukaryota > Metazoa > Arthropoda > Insecta > Hemiptera > Cicadellidae > Macrosteles > Macrosteles quadrilineatus. Next base: position 44,476,363 of record NW_026542595.1, on the reverse strand, counting down.
TAGTAGCATTATTGCTAAGCCTGTCCAGCAGCTATTCAATGAATCTGTGCATCAAGGAATCTTCCCAACTGCCCTCAAGTCCAGCTACATAATTCCTATCCACAAGTCAGGCTCTAAAACCGATGCTAAAAACTACAGACCCATAGCCATTCAACCGGTGCTCGCTAAGGTTTTTGAAAAACTAATTCTAACCAGGGTATCCCCAGTGATAATTCCAGCCTTAAGCCCCTCCCAGCACGGCTTTGTCCCGGGGAAGTCAACCATAACTAACCTTGTCACATTTGAATCCTACGTAATGGCTGCTTTCAAAGAGGGTTTCCAGGTCGATGCTCTGTACCTGGACTTTTCAAAGGCTTTTGACAAGGTTAGCCACAATCATCTCCTTGTTAAACTTGAGTCCTATGGAATCCACGGATCGCTGCTGCAATGGTTCGGAAGCTATCTGAGGAATAGAAAGCTTATTGTAAGATTTACCTCCTCACAATCTTCAGTGATCGATGCTACTTCGGAGGTCCCGCAGGGATCACACTTGGGTCCAATACTTTTTATTGCCTTCATTAATGACATCGTCAGGGGCCTAGGAGTCAACCAGCTATTATTTGCTGATGATATGAAAATATTTACAAAGATTGGGAACAAAGCCGATGAGAGCTCCCTTCAGGACGCCCTAGATGCCGTTGAAGTGTGGTGTAACAAAAATTGCATGGTGCTTAACAAAGAAAAATGTTTTTACATGTCCTTCCATAGAACACGTTCTAGACATAACACAAGTTACACTCTCAGTGGTTGTAGTCTTCAGAGAAAGGATGAAGCCAAGGACCTTGGAATTTTGATGCACTCTTCTTTAAGTTTTACCAACCACATCAACAACATCTCATCCAGAGCAAGCAGGAACTTAGGTCTAATATATAGATCCTCACACTACCTTACAAACCCATCCACGCTAAAGCTGCTTTACTGTGCTTATGTGCGACCCATACTTGAATACGCATCTATTGTATGGTCCCCACACCAGGTAACGGCAGTGTCCACATTGCAGTCAGTACAGAACAGACTATTACGCCTGGTCGGCTTGAGACTTGGGTTCACTTATAGATCTGTACCAATGGATGAGGTATCTTGTCTGCTGAAGTTGGATACACTGGAAACCCGAAGAAAACTCCAGGATATCATCTTTCTCTTCAAACTTGTCAACGGAATAATAGACTGTCCTGAGATACTGGAGGGAATCTATTTTCGCGTTCCTAGTGGCACAAGGTCAACTGAACTCTTTGGTAGAGCCCACCAGTCCACCAATTACGAGAAGAACAGTACCTTGCCCAGAATACAGCGCCACGGCAACACCGTCTCCTCCAGTGTTGACTTCTTCAAAAGCAACCTGGCCAGTTTTAGAAGAGCGGTAAAGCGACGCCTCATCCAATAACGACAGCCCAGATGATACGTGTTGGTAAAGCGAGTTTGTGCGGTTGTGCTTGGCGATGCCTTTAAAGGATCGCATTCGGAATTTGTGGGTGAATGGTGTGCTTGTGTTATAGGTGGCGCCTTTAAAGGGCCACACGCCTGAACAGGCAAATAGTGCGTGAGTGTTTAGCTTATTAATTAATTAATTAATTAATTTATTTATTTATTTTTTTGTTTGTTGTATCTTCAATATCCTTGTTGGTAATAATCATTATTTACACTTGTTTTTTTCCTAGTTTCTTTTCAAAATCACATTCATTAAACTGCATGTTCCTTGTAAATACTAAACAAAGTTGTTCATAATTGCTCTAGTCATAATCTGTTATACTTATTTAAGCTAATATTTATTCTCCCAAACATGCCTGTTTTCCTTGTTATTTATGGTTATTATGTATTACGATCGTCTTTGTTATGTTTTTGCTATAATTTATTGTTGTTAATTACTATATTATTGTTATTTGTTTTGTTGCCTATGTCTAAGTGTTAAAAGTTCACAGTTGTTATTTAATATTAGTCATCTTGAACTGTACAATGTATCTTTAGTACCACATCAAACAAAATGGAATGTCCGTTGAAATAAAAAAAAAAAAAAAAAAAAAAAAAAAAAAAACTAACTACGATGGTGGCTAGTTGCCAAAAAGTGATGTGTCATCCACTTCACTCCATATGAATACAGAGGTCTGTCCACCAAATATACCCTCAGTCTATCTTTAAGTGTATATATTCATTGTATTTTTAAAGGCCCAAAATAGGTTCAATGCCCATCTCACGCATTTCAACTACAGTATGTCGTGTCCTTTATACTTTCTATGATCAGTTGTTAATTGAAAAACAATGAAGTTCAATGTTTACCTGTACAATTTACAGTTTGTCAGCTGGTCATATTGTGTTGTGAAAACCAAGAATTTAATTATGTGAGTTATTTTCACTTAAATTCTTGGTAAGAATTTCACTGGACTTTTTATATTCTGTTAATAAGATCCTTTTGGTCATTAGTGTTTAATCTTTCATTAAAAACTGTAAAGTTTTGTGTTTTAATAAGGAAGATTTACGTATTAGTTTCCATAACCTCAATCTTTCAATTTGTTGTTTGATTTGTGTTTACCTTTGTTACCTTTGTTTCGTTCTTTGAATCAGCTAATACTATGTTGGATCATGACTATGGTATTGACACTGGTGATTCAAAAAACGGTGATGTGATCTGTAATCGTGAAAGTCCAGCGAATGAACAACTTTTTTTGTCGTCCGCTCAAACCAGTGACGTCCAATCGAATACTAATATTGTAACCACGCGTCATGATGGTTTTTGGCAAACTGTCCCGGGTAATACGAACTTGTAAGAGGGGAAATGTTAATCTGAAAACCCGTCATTCTAAAAAACCTCGACAATCGACCTCAAACAATGTGGTTCAAACGGGAAACATGTTTGAAGCCCTTAGTGACTCAAGTGACATGGAAGAAACTGTTATTTCTGACAATAAGGAGAAGGAGATTAAACCTCCACCCATATTCATCCCAAACGTGTCTAATATCAAACAAATGATGACATCAATAGAGTCAGTGATCCATAGACATGAATACACTTACATGTGCATAAACGGTAATAAGGTCAAAATTTGTCCATTATCCATTGACTCATATCGAAAACTAGTTCATAAATTGATTGAGCTAAAAGTTCCGTTTCATACATTAATTTCAAGTACCGGTACCTAAAACAAGACAGGTCTTTCAGAGTGGTCCTGAAGAATATGCATTTCTCAACTGACATAGATGATATCAAATTATCAATTGAGGAAAAAGGCCACAAAGTACGTAATGTATCAAATATAAGGGACTTTAAAACTAAATCACCACTTTCACTGTTCTTTGTGGACTTAGAGCCTAGCCAAAATAACAAAGACATACGGTATATAATATTCAATATTTGTTGAATGCCAAAATCGTGTTTGAACCACCAAGAAAAAGATCAGAAATTGTCCAGTGTAAAAAGTGTCAACAATATGGGCACACAAAGGGTTACTGCTGGTATCCATTTCGCTGTGTGAAATGTGGTCAAAACCATGATACCTTGATTTGTACAAAACCTGTCGCTGAACCACCAAAGTGTGCTTTGTGTGAAGGGAACCATCCAGCGAACTACAAGGGTTGTGCAATTTATCAAGAAATCAAACGTAAAATCAACCCTTCGCAAAAGTGTTTGAAGGAGTCGAGAACTGCAACTGGGTCAGCTCGTGCCGAAGTGTCAAGTAGATCCTTCACTGCTGATAAACCTGATGTTACACATCAAACTTATGCTCAAGCTGCTGCCACTCCTAAATCAGCACCAAAATGTGAGTAGTGAACGATCTAGCGCCAACAATCTTGAGCATACAGTTACCTGTTTTATTGAAAAATTTGAGAAGCTAATATTACAACAAACCCAACAAATAGGTACCCTCATGAACCTACTAACAGCTGTCATTAACGAATTGAAATGAACTCCCTCCTAAGAATATCACTTTGGAATGCTAATGGCTTGGCAAACCACAGCCAAGAACTTAAGTTATTTATCACTCAACAAAAAATAGATGTATGCCTCATTTCTGAAACCCACTTCACTGATAGAAGTTTCTTCAAAATTCCTGGTTATATTGTCTACTTTACTAACCATCCAAATAATAGAGCTCATGGAGGAACTGCTGTACTAGTTCACAAAAAACTAAAACACTATGAGCTTCCTAACATGAAAAATGATTTCTTACAAGCCACGAGTATTGTTGTAAAATGTGGCAATAACGCCTCTCTTACACTCTCGGCGGTCTACTGTCCTCCACCTCATGCAATAAGTAGGGATCAATTTAGAGACTTTTTCTCAACACTTGGTCCAACATTTATTGCGGGTGGGGACTATAATGCTAAGCACACACACTGGGGCTCGAGACTAGACTAGACTGGGGCTCGAGGCTAACTCGGGGTTTACCCCCGAGTTAGCTAGATGGAAAACTGTAGTTCTGATGCTGAAAGATAGGTCTCAGTCGGCAGTTACACCCGATGTCAGGGACCACTTCCATAGATTGTACTTGCAAGCTAAGAGAATGTATAACCGTAAGATTGAGGCAGCCAAAAAGGAGGCCTATGGTAAGTTTATAACCGAGGCCCAAAACCCATGTAAGGCAGCTTGGAGTGTTGTAAACAGTAACCGTACTAGGCCTAGTGTGTTTGCTTGTAAAGCCAGTCCTGATGAGGCAAACAGGTTTTTTATTGATTCTGTGACCAGTATAATGAATGCGATTCCAGCATCTAATATTGACCCTGTTGCATATCTAAGGCCTATGCAATCTGGCAACAGAGTGAGGTTTGGTGAATGGAATTCAGTTACTGAAGCTGATGTTTTGAGTGTAATAAAGGCTTCTAAGGACTCAAGTAGCCTAGATGTCTATGGAATGTCGGTGTCGCTGTTTAAGAAGGTTGCTCCTGTTATAATATCCCCTCTTACTTATGTCATCAACCTCTGTCTTGCCGATGGCTATTTTCCTGATGCGCTAAAGACTTCTAAAACGGTTCCTATCTTCAAAAAAGGAGACCCGGAAGAAATAAGTAGCTATAGGCCAATATCAATACTCCCTGTCTTAAGCAATATAATTGAAAAAATCATGAAAAAACAACTTGTGGAGTTTTTTGAAGGAAATAGCCTTTTGTCCAGCACTCAACATGGTTTCAGGTCAGGGAAATCTACCACCTCAGCAGTTATGGACCTTGTCAAGCAAGTCTCCGACGCTTTTGAAAATAGAGACTCAATTCTTTTAACATTATGTGACTTAACAAAGGCCTTTGACTGTGTTTCGCATAGCCTTTTGTTGGACAAACTTCGTCACTATGGTCTCTGTGGCAAGGCTCTAAGTATGCTAGAGTCCTATTTAAATGGGAGGTTGCAGTGTGTTGCTATTAACGGCTCAACATCGGCTACTCAACTTGTACCCTATGGGGTGCCGCAAGGCTCAGTGCTTGGTCCCCTACTGTTCATATTACACACCAACGATCTTAGTGTTGAGGGGGGAGTGCTAATGTTCGCAGATGACACCACTCTTCTCAGTAGGGGGCAAAATCTTAATGAGTTGATTGCCAACCAGGAACTGGCTTTCGACCAAGCCAAGACATGGTTCCAATGTAATATGTTACAACTGAACGAGTCAAAAACCCAGTTACTACTCTGCAGTCTCAGCGAAATAGAATTTCACAAAGCCGTTGATCCCGTAAAACTGTTGGGTTTCACTCTGGACCGTAAGCTATCCTGGGATAAACACATTGATGTGATCACCAAGAGATTATCCAGAATCTTGTTCCTGCTGCGGAAGCTTCTGAGCCTGCTCGACCGCAAATACCTAATAGTGGTTTATCATGCACTGTTCCATTCTCATATCAGCTATGGACTGCTTCTTTGGGGGCACGCTTCAGAGTGCCACAGACTGCTTTTGCTGCAGAAGGCAGCGGTGAGGATTATCACCTCAAGTGATTACCTAGATCACTGTCGGCCCCTGTTTCGGAGTTTGGGGATACTCACCGTACCATCAAACTACATCTTGGTTTCGCTGGTATATGTTAAGCGACACGAGGCCTCCTTCACCACCAGAAGTGAGATTCATAACCACTACTTAAGAAGCAGATCTAATCTGGACATCCCGAGACGCAGGCTAGTTAAAACTTCAAAGCACTTTCCGGACTTGGCGTTGAAGATGTTCAACAGGCTTCCAACTAAAGTTAGGCTGCTTGAGAAAACCCGGTTTTAGCGTGTCTTGGTGCGGTGGCTGAAGGACATGGCCTTCTACTCAATTGATGAGTTTTTTGCCGATTCACTAACCTCCCTGCTCGCCATTTGTGCTCTGTAAATATTAATGTTAAATGTTTTCATATTCAATTTTATGTATGAAGTGTTGTTTTAATTTTTTAATTTTTATTGACATGAACAATCCAGTTTTCTCTGGTAAAAGTTCACGACGGAAGGTAAAGGTAAAGGTAAAGACTAGTAACTCCAAGAGGCAGAACTCTTTACAGAGCTATAACAGAAATGAATTTGGATTGTGTATCTTCAGGTTTACCTACTTACTGGCCAACTGACCGAAATAAAATAAAATAAAATCGAGAAGGGGGAAATATAAATGGTAACACCAGTTTTAGCGAATTCCGATTTAATTTTTCATTTTGAGGTCCCTAGAGGCCAAAAACACCATCCGTTCAAATTCATATATATATATATTAATAAATTAAATAAATAATTAAACATTTAGTACCCTCTAAGTTATATATATATATGTGTGTGTGTGTGTGTGTGTGTGTGTGTGTGTGTGTCCGTTAGCACGATAACTCGAGCAAAAATGATCCGATTTTAATTAAATTTGGTACAAACGTGTAAACCTACGTTTTTTCAAACGAGTTCGCGATCCAGCATAATCGGACCATGGGAACGGGGGTTAATGGGGGGGGTTTTATGGGGTAAAAATAGGGTTTTCTCATTTTTTACCCTAAAAACAAAACATTTTGCAATTTCTTTTCAAACCGATTTGTAGAGCTTAAAAAAAGAAATAATCCTATTTTGAAGTGCTGTTGTATGCCTAACGGTCACGGAGAAAATTCAAAAATAGTGTAATTTGAAATTCCCATGTTATTCTTATGGAGAAAATGAGAATTGTTTGTAGTTTACTTGTTTATGAATATATATTGATAAAATTTGGCAAATTTGTTTATTTCATCCTATACTATTGACGTATGGTCAAAAATACTTTTCACCTTCTCCGTAGCAGCAAACCTAAGCACTCGTTAAATCTTATGTTATTTAAATAGGGAATAAATATGTCTTATTTATGGAAATATTTTAGTAAAAATGTAATCAGACAAGTTGAAATTCGCTTAGTCTGCAGGTTTGCTGAGGCGGGGGTATTTGAGTCTTGTTATTTATTTCAAGCAACTTATGGCTGAACCACTCGTTTTTACAACCAAAAAATGCATTCTACGTCAGTGTGTACCTAATTAGTTTAGGTACCTCTGCCTCTGGTGACCAGCGTGGTGTCGTCTGCAAATATCAAGGGTTTATTGTTTAAAGACAGGTCGTTAATGACGGCAGTGAAGATGAGGGAGCAAAGAACCGAGCCTTCCCTTGAGAGACTCCGTGGCACGTGCCTTAAACGTTTCACACGAGATGTCGCACCGCTGCGAGACGCATTTTGTTTTCGACCTGCTTGATAGGATAAAATGGGCTGCAGGACCACACCAGTTACACTTTTATTTCTGAGCTTGGAGAAAATAATTTCATGCGATACCACGTAGAATACTTTACTCACACGCTTAGTAGGACTGAGTCATTGGCTTCAAAACATCTACAATTTAGTTGACTAGGCGGATAGCGAGGGCTGTTGTGATGGATCGTCCTTTCCGAAAGCCATGTTTGGCATCTGTAGGCTACGTCTCAAAATACTCTATCAGTTAAAACAAATTGCAGACTCTTACTTTGGAGAGAGCAGGCAGCATGGCAATTGTAAGTTAAGCATGGTAATTAAGTTTAGCCAGCAGTGAGATGCCACGTTTCATAAAGACTGGGATGGCCCTGCAGTCTTCAGTGCGTCAGGGAAACAGCCTTTTCTCAAACAGGGGTTCGTCATATTCGTGAGAGGATCCAAGATGAACATCGGTCTTACGGGCACGGTGGGCAAATCCAGGATGGCCGTTAGCTCCAAGGACTGTCAGGAGCTCTTTGTTATGTTGCCAATGGGGGACTTTTTAAATCTAGTCATATATCCAAATGATTTGTGCCTGCCATTTATACAGCAAATCATCAATGCATCGGAAGACTTTAGTTAAATAATTATGGACTTCCAGCTCCAGCTGTATTAAATATTTATTTAACATTGAGTATGTAGGCTAAGTATGACCGAGATGAATTGAGCAGTTTTGTCGCACAGAACTTTGGCGGAAACCGTTTTGGTTTTATGATCCTGTTATCTCTAGTAAGACTCTAGGAGCCTACTGTATAGGCCTACACAGATTCCAGCAAACAGAATGATAATTTTCCTTGACACCTCTGGAGGAACCAGTATAAAATGATCGTAAACCTAAATTAGTTTAGCTGGTAAGGATATATGATACCAATTAAATGCTTCCCATCCAGGATATGTGTTGTGGCCGACAACAAATTTCCTCTAATTTACTGCCAATAATATAAGAGTCCATCGACTAATGACAAGGGGCCCATCTATTCTATATACAGGGTGGGGCAGGGAAGTATCCCTAATTTTAAAGGTAAATTAAAAGACAACCAAAAATGTTAGAGCCAAACTTTTTATTGAGATTAAAAGGTTACATCTGGGAGTTTATTTTAATATAACTTTACTTGGTTTTAAACAGCATATCCTGCAAGTTGTGTTCCTAATCTTAAATGCATTACTGTATTCTGGTTCTGGAGTTCATAATAACTTTATGAAGCATTTGTTGTGGAAAGAGGCAACATTCAAGGTGAATTGCATCCTTCAAGGCATCTAGGGTCTTTCCTTGAACTACCCTAGGCTTAGCATCACTCCAATAGAGCACATTCTGCTTATTTACCCGCTCCAGGAATATGGAAGTGTGCCTCGTCACTAAACAAAACCCGAGCAGCATGAGGTAGTCCCGCAATTAAGATTTCACATGCCTGCATTCGTTGTTGCCAGTCCCTTTGTGTGAGTTCATGAGCAACTACCATCTTGTATAGATGGAGGTGTAAGTGCTCATGGAGAATACGGGGCACAGCACGATTAGACAACGCCAGCGCGGATGCATGCTTACAAGGAGAACTTTGAGGAGACTGCAAAATCGATCTTCTGACAAGGTCAATGTTTTCAGGACTCCGGACCGTTCTTTGAGCTCCAAATATCCTTCGCAATACACCACCACATACACGAAAGTAATTCACCAACACCAAATTGTAACAGCTTTGCGACAGGCCACCCGATAACCCGACAGCCAATGGTAGCTGCACAGCAACAATAGACAGATTTTAGAAAAAAATACATCTCCAGTGCAAAAGCACATTGGTCACTCGAACAAGCCATATCTACTACTGATAGTGATATTTTAGAAATTCCCAAATCAAAAGCTTCATTTGAGCCTAACCCCATTCCTCCAGCACACCCCCACTACTCACAGTACCATCTTAAAAGTAGGGATATTTCCCTGCCCCACCCTGTATAATTCAGTTTTAAAAATCTTTGTACAACTAAATCTAGAGTTCTACTGGACCGATTTTATTAATTAATGGGTCGTTGGAAAGCTTAAGTCGTGTAGATTTGCAAATAATTATGAAAGTTTGTTTTTGTTATGATTTATGGTGATAAATTAAAGAAAACGTGTTTTCCATAAGAAATACGTTGGAAACGGTGTTTTTCACATTTTTTATTTTGGCGCGTCTTTTAGCTGCCATTTTTTAATTTTTCCAAGAAGTGCATGTTATCAATTCGTAGAAAATTTTATTCTCTTTGAGAATATCACCTTCCACTTTCGTCGATTTCCTCACCATTTAAAAGTTATTTGCAAAAAAGCTAAGCAGCCTCCGAATTTATAGTAATGAGAAAATATTGAGTTTGGGATATTTTTGTTAAAGATTGTACAACTAAATCTAGACTTCTACTGGACCGATTTTGTCAATTAATGGGTCATTAGAAAGCCTAATCCATGTCAATTTGCAAATAATTAAATAAAATTGTGATTTATTAAATAAAAATGTGATGAAAAATTAAAAATAACAAAAATACATAAAAAACTGGGTTTTTCAAGTTTCTATTTTCAAGATTCTATTTGTAGCCAGCTTTTGGCTGCCTTTATTAAGTATTTTCAAGAATTGCATAGTAGTTATTTGTAGTAAATTTTATTTTCTTTCAGAATATATCATTCACTTTGGTCGATTTCCCCTCCATTTAAAAGATATTGGCAATAATCTAAGTGATCTTCAAATTTATAGTGGTGAGAAAATACTGAATTAGATATATTTTTGTTAAACTTTGTACAACTAAATCTAGACTTCTACCGGACCGATTTTGTTACTTAATGGGTCGTTGGAAAGCCTAATTTGTGTAGATTTGCAAATAATTATGAAAGTTTGATTTTATTAGGTTTTTAAGGTAAAAAATAAAAAATAAAAATAATACATTTAAAACTCCTTTTATTCCAGATTTATATTTTCAATTTTATATTTGTAGCCAACTTTTGGCTGCCTTTATTGAGTATATTCAGGAAATTCATATTAGTAATTTGTAGGAAATTTTATTCTCTTTCAGAATATCACCTTCCACTCTGGTCGATTTCCTCGCCGTTTCAAAGTTATTTGCAAAAACGTTAAGCAACCTCCAGGTTTATAACATGCTGAATTAACGATGTTGTTGTTAAACTTTGTACTATTAAATCTACAGTTCTACTGAACCGATTTTATTAATTAATATGTCATTAGGTAGCCTAATTTGTGAAGATTTGCAAATAATTATGAAAGTACTGTTGAGGTTGCAAAAAAGATCGTTTGGCTATAAATCGATGATAAATAACTCAATTTTTTTAACAATTTGTGTTGGTCGTGATTTAGCTGCGTGCTTTAATGAAATGGAAGCTGGTGAAGAAGAGAAGAATTTGTCAACAAGAAATTGTCTGTGATGCCCTTAACCTGTATTTATATTTTTCAATGTCTGTTATATGTTAAAAACAACTGTGATATTTTACTTTGTAATAAGGATGTGCACAAGTATGCCACAAGGAATTGTAATAATTTAAGAATAGATCAGTGCCTTTATGCCATCACTCAAGCTAGCTTCAAATATACCGCTACCAAATTGTACAACAAGTTACCAGTTAAAGTTAAAAAGTTACCATTACATGTTTTTAAAGTAGCCATCAAGAGAATTCTTCTAAAAAACTGTTTTTATAAAATAGAAGATTATTTTGCCTCAACCTTAGATTAGTTTTAAGTTGTATTATATTGTTGACGCAGCCTATACACTATTGTACTTTTCACAATTTGTGTCTATGGAATAAAGATGATTTGATTTGATTTGATTTGGTATTTCACTTAAGGTTTTTAGACCAAAATGTATCATGTAATTAGAACTGCTGGATTACATCTTTAATTGAAGAGAAACAAATTCTTTCGTCGAGTAATACATTAGATGAATTAATGATGATGCTTGATGACAAATATGTGCTTGCATAGCTTTATTTAAAGACCAAAATTATGAAAATCGGGCAGGTAGAAGAGCCCTCCTTTAAACCATTGAAAAGGAAAAAAACCTGCGAAACATTGAACTCGAAAAAAACAAATTTAACTCCCATAAGAAATGTTCAGGGAGGCAGTTTGTGCATAACTCAAAATATACGTCAAAATAAATGCCGATGCTTGATGGCAAATCTGCGGTACGTTTAAGGTACCTTTAGTTTAAGGCAAAAATTATGAAAATCGGTTGGGTAGAAGAGCTAACGAGACTCGGAAAAGAAAAACCATTTATTTTTATAGATGGCAATAATAAGTTTACCAGTATGCATAATGTAATCATAAATCTAATGGGAATTACAAGTTACAGCTTGTAACTTGTTAGTTTATTATGAAATGGGCCCCAGGATTACAATGAATTCGCCAATACCTACCCGTTGTAGGTTGGAGCAATTCAGGAGTCTCACACTACAGGCTGGCTACCTGTGTGCGTAAAAGTATTTTCCCTCCTCTCCCTTAAAAAAAACTGGAATGGATCACTGTGGACTCCCATATCTCTTGATTCCAGTTAACCTTGTAAACATCGCAAGCTACCCTTCTCATTGATAGTAGTACTCCAATCCTGGAGTAGATGGAATGAACATGGACAGTGGCTAGCTCTGTAACAGAGCAATCTTGTCCCAATATAAGAACAGGTTGTTTAATTTATCAAAAAACCAGTAATCAACAGAGAAGAACAACTTTTAACACAGGCCTCAGGCAGATCGACAGAATCCATTAACTCTACCTACCTACACTACCTACGTTACGTTGTTACGTAGTTCCTAGACTCTGTCACAGATGCTGGATTGCCTGCTTCCTAGACAATACTAAAAGTTGGAGCCCAAATAAAATTCTTTTTCCTACAGTTACCTAACAATGTACATGTTCTCTCACTGATTTGAGAAAGCAAAGTGGCTAATTCGCTCATCAGTGAGTCTCACTCTAATTACTTTGTCTCACTCCAGATTTGCAACGTGAAGGCACGAAATAGTGAGCGCGTAACACGCAGGCAACGTCATATGCGCGCTAAATGCGTTGGCAGCACTGGCTGTAAATCAGCTGGTCAGCTGTTGTACTGTTGTATTTGTCTCTTCACATTAAATGTTTTATTAAAAGTTCACTTCTGTGTAAAAATAGGTTATGTTTCTTCACAAATTTATTTGTTTTATGGTAACTGTAGGAAAAGTATAATGTGCAACTCGAGTTCAAAGTACAATTGCCTCACTCGAGAAACCATTCCTCTCGAGTGAGTCAATTGCTCACTTTTCTCACTAGTTGCACAAATAACTATTGTGTTATTTACATCCACCAAAACCCTACATCCACCTAAGCAATGGAACTTGTCTTTTAATTGTTTTCCCCAGGTATGTCGTCAAAGCAGAAGGGATGCGGAGCAGGGAATGTGATATTTTACCCTCAAATACTACCATAAATAGAATATAGGTGAGCTGTAATTAATTAGATAAACTCAATTAAATGTTTTATTTAATACCCAGCAACTATCAATTTTTTCTGGTCACTGTATGATTAGCTACCGTATGACCATTACGGTACAGTCATGGTACCGTATATTGAACGGTACCGTCAAATCACGGCACAGGGTCAGATCAAGGCAACACTGTGTAGCCTGGCCAGACAGTGTTTACAGCTGGTGTTGAACTGAACAGATAAGGGAGTTAGGCCTACTCCCTGCTCGAACAGCGGAACAGATGTAGAAAACTATTTTCAGTCAAAAATCTATTTCCGCTAAACCAAACCCTTGGGAATAAGAATAAAAAACTGAACAAATAAGTCCTAAGTTTTAGCATTGTTAGGTAAAGAGATACCTCGTTCTACTTGTTCAGGGTACCTCAACTTCGATATTTGATCCATTCCATTTGGTTAGTATATTTGGATAGTTATAGTCTGATAGTTTTTTTAATTAATTCCTTAAAATTAATTCTTCTTATCTTAATTTATTTGATATTATAATTCCACATGTTTGTTATAACCTATAAGTCTAAATGTGGGAATAAGTGGAACATCTTATGCTCCAGGCTCCCTCCTCCATTCCCAACTTAGGCTGGTCCAACAGAGCACAACAGAGCCAATAATCAGCTCTGACCCCACAGAACCTTTCCTTGTTTTCTTAGTTTTGCCAATGAATACAAAAATTGGTTTTACTACTTAGCTTACTCTCAGCAACTAAGCTTTTGAGGCTGTAGGTCTGCATTCTTGGGGAATAGTAAATTAAACACATATTACAAATTATATAATCAACCTTTGTCAAATATATTTAATTTAAATAAAAGTGAGTCAACAAACCTTTATGTGATGCAATTAACTTAACAGCACTGCAGATAAAATTTTAAAATAACAACACTAAGTTCAAAAAGCTAATACAATAGATACAACACTAGTCTGCAGGTACTGTAACTATACATGGAACAAGTGAGTTAGTGGTAGAAATACTCTACTATTGATTGGATTTTATTCTTTCCTACAATAATCTAAAAAGCTTAAGATAAGGAAACTACAGTCATACAAACATCATTTTTAACAATGCCTGAATGTAATATATGTGAATGGGCATTAAGTTAAAATGTATCTTTATTCATGTTTTATGATGCCTTTGCCTTCAATCTTTCAATCTACAATATTGAAAATGTTTGTGTGGCTGTGGCTAGAAATTGAACTGTCCACATTTTTATTTATATGTAATTAGCTATCCTGTCTTTGACTGATAGCTAAAAAAGTATGCAGCTTAAAGTAGCTTGGAGTTGTAAAAACAGTCCAATAAATAGCATGAACCGAAGTATCACTCGGATTTCTGAGATAAGTACTGTATTTGCATGTGACGCACTATGGGCCGAGTCCGAGAGATATTTGCGCCTCCCTCTCTCCCCTTCCTTGAGGGAAAAATTGTTCTCTTCCTTGTAACCCCAACAAACCGTAAAACTTAGAAACCTCTTGCGCCCCTAGGGCCGGTAAGCAGCCCTCTATGTAAAATACCAGATCAGCTGATTTATGACTATTCTCTCTCTCTCTCTTTCGAATATTAGCTCCCTTTTTGCTTGCGAGTGATGCTCATGCAGACAATTTTAGCAACCTGTAGAAACGTGTATTTAAATGAAAATAGTACCTATTATCATTGCCTATACACTATTATTTTTTAGACTGTGACCCAACTCTAAAGTTTAGCAATAAATCAACTTGGCTGACAAAATTAACTCCGATACTATCATAAATAAAAGTGCAATTTGCCAGCACTTGTAAACTATCTAGTTTCTTTTTGTTTCTATTGGTGGCACACCAGCATTTAGGATGATGGAAAATCTATTTTTTTAAATACCGTATTGGGTTTCTAAGCAAGCATTCCTCCTTTATAGTCATATCATTACACAAAACACAAATCCTCCACCCTGCACTTTACCAAATAGGCCCATATTTTCAGTCAAAGTGTAAGTAAAAACCTGATAGTTTCTCTCTACTTTTCAATACATATATATAGTTCGTTAGTGTTTAAACGCTATATAATTAGTTGTTTCTGGTTGTTTAAACATGCAAATTTCCAAATGTTTAAGAATATAATCTTCTGTTATTGCTTATATAAAACTGTAGTAAATTTGCTTTGAGCTGTTTTTTTTGTTTTTTTTTACTTTTGCAGGCTAAGGAAAATCTTAAAGGAATATTAAGACATAGCTTAAATTAATTATCTACCAAATTTATTGCTTGGATACTTTTAGAATAGTTAAACAAATTTCATTCAAATCAATAAAATTTAACCAGCTTCACTTAAGTGTACACATATCAGTACTTTATTTTAAAGTAATCTAAGGCAATAAATACAAGCTATAAATGTAAAGCTGATGAAATGGATCTTATTAATAATTAATAGGATGTCCTTTATTTTACAGTACTAATGCAACATGATATAAATACATTTACACTTTTACAGTAAACAAAGATTAAAATCTAAACATATAAAAGAAAATTGATGCCATGAACCAATGAAAAACGGTAAGAAACCGGTAAGAAACACAGGTCTCATGATCACACGCTTTAAACATTTACACGGTTGTGCTACAAACTTGTGGTTTTGTAAAGGCAGAAATTTATTATTGTATTAGCTTGGCTATAGTAATTGTTAAAATCAAAAAGAGGTAGCAAAGTCTATGAAGTATTGATGATTTCCACTCTACTAAAACAACTGGTATATTATACTTTTTAATGGTGAGTAGTCTGGTTTACTTTTAACAAATAAATTGTGTAAAGGCCTAATAATAATAATAAAAAAAAACACTTCCAGAGTACATATGTAAAGGAACTATTTTATAGGATTGCCTGCAAGGAGATGAGGCTTCATGTTCATGTAACCTTACTAACAGCCCAGTCGCCCAGTGCCCAAACAGTATAAACATGAGATCTGTTTATCTTAACATTTAGAATTTATCAGTATAGCTTATAAGTTTACAACCTAATGTCACCAATATTAATTGATATAAATTAATTTTGATTATCTCAAAATTCTCTCTGGGAGCACAAAACTTGAGATTCGTAACAACAAATTTTCTTGCAATATAATTCAAACTATTCACTATACAGATACTTTGAACGGGGTAGAGGTTGAAGAGAATTAAGTGTTTCTTGATTTAAACCTACTTTAAGAATAGTAACAGAACATAGTACCCATGGAAGTTTTAAAATTATAAGAATAAGAATGTTCTATAGGTATTTTGTTTATCAGAATTTTTTCACGTGGATTGTTTTGTGCTCCATAATGTAACTGTATATCAATTAATTATTAGGACTAACACTGATAACATCAAAATAAAGTCACATTTACCGTAATGTATCACATCGTCATTAATGTTGTCATTGGTGTTTTATTGAAATGTACAAAACTGTTGATATGATGGGGGATCACAGGGGTCGTAAGTAATAAAACATACAAAGTTTTCCTAGCAAAGCAATGTTAAACCTACAAATGGCAAAAGTTTGTACAAGTAATAAATATAATAATTACCAAGCACATGTCCACAATGGCAGACAGAAAAACTAAGCCAGTATCAAGGGAAATTCTGACACTA
This sequence comes from Macrosteles quadrilineatus, assembly GCF_028750875.1. NCBI lineage: Eukaryota > Metazoa > Arthropoda > Insecta > Hemiptera > Cicadellidae > Macrosteles > Macrosteles quadrilineatus. Next base: position 44,459,596 of record NW_026542595.1, on the reverse strand, counting down.
AAATTTTTACACTAGGTTTTTGGAGTAACAAAAAAATCATTTTTAGTAGGAATTGCAAAGACACAAATACACCACATTGGTTGTCAAGCTTCTTAAACTACCTAAACAATAAAGGAAATACAATTTAACTACTGTAGCTGATATAGCTGACACTCTGATAAAAGTTTGATTTATTGTCGGTAATAATAAAACCATACTATCTTATGCTTTGACCCAGTGAGCTACGGAGTACAAATAGTCAGATTTAGTTATCTTTGGTCACAACATTGCTATTAATTGCTGCGGAAACAGTTGTGAGGAACACTTGTCACAAAAATAACTTGACTCGGTATAACTTTAAAAACTGAACAAATCATAGCACAAAATTGAGTGATAGGTTACTTTTGACTTGGCTACATGCACCCTGCAGCTGATAAAAGTCCAAAATCAAACCATAGAGATCAAATTTATCTAAAAGAAGTGTAATAAGTGTCAATTTGTGGTCCTTCTAAACAATTATGAATGTTATAACCTAATTTTAGAGTTTCTCCTTGGTTTTACTTAGCCAATCAATAATAAATGTTCAATGGGAAATAGAGTGTAATTCATCTTGGGTCTCTCGGAATTCTGAATTCTGATTGTCTACTTTAACAGTAATTAATCCCATGTTCATATTACCAATTACTCTACCCCTTTCACTGGGATTCCTCTAACCAATGGCTATTTATCAATTCATCCTAGTTTAGTGAAATTAAATTACCATTTGATTTTTTTTTTTATTGAAACTGAGGTGCAAATTCAGTTTTCCGTTAAAGCAGTTTTTTTTAATTCCTCTAGCAATAGGTGGTAGTGATCCCCACATTGAGAGAAACCCAATGAGGCCAAAGTATTTATTATTATACTACTACTAGATATTTTTTTTTAATCCCTAGAAATAAATCCTGAATACTGGGTACTTAACTATGAGCAAACTAGTAATCTTAAATAAATTCTTTATTTTAAATTATCAACTAGCCACTTAAAATAGTCTTACTCTGATCTGTGGTAAATTTAGTGATTTTTATTTAGAAATAACACCTATTTTTAGGATTAAAACTGAAAATTCACATTACAAGAGGAAGAGTTGAAAATTGTTAACTTTTTAAAATGATTATAAGTTAATTTAATTAAATAAATAAATAGAGACTACTTTTAATATACTAAGAATAATTAAAACACGGTACGGTCATGAAACAACTGTTAGATTATTATTCATCACTTGTTAGCATTGAAACACAACTACTTTATGAGTAATATTAATTACAACTAATTCAAGCTATGGATGGAATTATTAAACATTTACAACAAAGTTAAAACTTAACTTACAAAAGCCTACTTACAAAGTTATTATACAAAATTATAGTAGCAAATACAATATTTTTTGTAAAATTCATCTATCATACCTAGGACCTCAACCATTTCGATGTGTTAGAAAGAACAAAAAAACTGTTGTAAGAACATTACAATTGAGAAATATAAGATGTACAGTAGTGATAAACCCAATTAATGATTGTTTGTCATTACTCTAAAATACCAGTGTGAATGTGATATATGGTTGTTCACTTTTCCAAATATATCATCTTAGTTTTATGCATTGTAAAAAATATGAAATTTGTTACTTATTTGAAACAGAACGTGAAATCTTTTATTTTATTTTTTACATGGTTATTCGTTGTTAACCAATTTTGTGAAAATTTGAAAAGAAAACTATTTTGGAAGTTGGAAGAAAAATCTGTATTAGAGCATCAAGCATTGCTGTTGATATTAAAATTTACAGTATTAAACCATTAAAAAAACTCATATGACATATCAGTAAACCTATAAGGTAGAAGGACTGTAGTGGCCACTGTGTTGTCTTCTTTTATATTAATAAAAGTGGTTCTTAGTTACTAGTAATGATAACTTTAAATTCTATTCTTACTCTAGTCTAGATTAGAGGGTGAGTTCATGTATTAAGTAGAAATTAACCACATTGTCTCATTGTCATTGAGGGAGGGATTTTTAATAATGGTGTGGTGCTATTTTTATGTATTTTTTGGATTTGTAACTATAGAGTTTTTATAAAAATTTTAGAGTTTGCGATAGGTCCTGAGGTTGAAAATTATACAAAAATGATTGAATAATAGGCTACATAGGTCCTAGAATGCTATTAACATTGATAATGAATGTAGGTAATCTAAAGTCAATGCAATAAATTAACTTCCTAAAGGTTAGGTATTAAATACAAACAGAGTGGAAGCATGTGGGTTTTTGAAAGCCAAATTGCCCTGAATGTTTCTATAAAGCAGCCTCATTAAAATAAAAAAGCAATTTGTATAATACACTTAGTTTAACAACAAAAACAATATTTATCATCAACATAAGATGTTTTAAAACGTCTTTCTTAGGTACATAGATAAAAACCGTTAACATTGCCATAAAGACTCTCAACACCTGGGGAGTAGAGGAAATGTGTAAGTGGTGACGTAGGTACTGTGACTGTGTCACTAAATTTGAGGTAAAAATAAAGTCAATTCTACTTGCTTGATTTATACCACTCACTCATAGGCTTTACATAGTCATATCTCCACCTTTTTAAGTGAGTTCTTAAATTAGTTTGTCCGTCCCGTCTACAGCTTACACTTTATGATATGCAACAACATTCTCCAGAAATGGTTTTGTTTCATTTCAGAGTCTTCGTGTCAATGTTACTGATTTAACTGTCTTCTAAAATTACGATAATTATAATTAACACTCAAAATATGTCAGTTATTTAAAATATCGCAAAATTAATCTGTTGGTAGTAACCATAAAGCACAATATCATTTTTAGCTCGTACACATTCATTCCCACAAACACTAACATACAAACGCACACAACACAAGTATAGAACTGACAATAACACTCTTACAACTAGGATTGAAAAAATATATACAGTTGTGTTAGTGTAGGAAAATAGCAGAGGTATGGCAAGGCATCTCATCTATGAGTAGTTTCTCAGCTACTCAGGTAACACTCAAATGCTTTAAAACATTTCTGTGGACTGATAGTTTTCATTAGTTTTATATTTACCAATATCTTGTGTTTTTTTAAACTACTTGTAGCAAGGATCTTTACAAAACTGAAGGTATGTTAAAGTATTATTTGATATTACATTACTTTAAACACTCTGTTAAAATATCACTCAATAGTGTTCCTATTGAGAATGTGAACAATTACAATTTAAAATTAACTCACTTTCTAGATCTACATATTCTTGGAGTTTTTCTTTGGTTGACAACTAAAGTAATTGTATACTCAATTCATTTGTTCATACTTGACCTCCATTTGGTTGTTGAGGAAAGGATAAATAACAAATGAACAAGTGAAAATAACACTCATTATCAACAATGGCAGTGATTAAATAGGCAAAAACCCAAACAATAAACCAAAATTTGATGGATATAAGCATGAAATATAGTTTCATGATGTTTTGACCTTCTTCTCAAATGGATTTTCATACTATCTCAGGTGGGGTTTTACTGGCACGTTAGGTATGTGCTAAAAACTAATAACTTCCTGCAAAAAGACAACTGATGATTTTGCCAAACCACCTGACTTAAAATTTATTTTACATTTAAACATATTCTTGCATCATAAAGCAACAACTTTTGACTAAAAAATGCTAAAACTGTTAAAACTATTGCACATCTATATTTTGATATACCTACTGTAGAGGATTTTTGAGGTACTCTTTGTTTAATATCTACAACAAATTGCCTACAGTGTATTTTAAAGGAGGTTTAACAAAAAAGAGCAATGAACTCAAAGTATAAAATCATTTCGTAATTCTAGGTGACCTGAACTAGAAGCAAGCCGGTGTTACGACTATCATCCACACGCCTTGAGATCAGATCGGTCAACAGTAATAAGCGAACCAGTGTTAACAGGAATGGAGCTGTTATAACACGCTGGCCCCAATAGCAGACATGGCCAGCACCATGAGCAGTCCGGGTGCTATTGTCGTGGAGGCAGGATTGCAGATGTCACCCTTGCAGGCGCAATACAGCATCTGCACATCGTGGGTCCCCGACCTCCTCACGCAGGACTTCTCTTCTCTGTCGGGGTCCTCTATGAATCCACAGCTACGCACAACTCGGATCTTGCCATATACTGCAACAGTCAAGGAGTAAGATCTATTTGAAATGTTGAAACTATATTTATTTGAGTGGTTGGCTATCTACTTTTTTGTTTGCTTGAACAACATTCTCTAGTTACAGTAGGTGGACACAGATACTAAGGGGCATTAAACAGGTGACGCACTCATATTTGATCGATGAATAATCCCTTACTACCTTGTTTGAGGTTTGAAGTAAGACAGCACATTGTTAAGAGCCTTTACACACCTAGGTTGAATAGAAAGAGAACTAATGCAAAATAATGGATTCAATTAACTAACTGCTTGCTTGACCAAGCTTATGGTTTTCTAGAACCAAGTTTGGTATCCAAATGCTAGACGAGGGACTAAGATGCATGCAGTTAAGTTTTCTAAACTATCCTAGTTATAGCTTGCAAAAATATGTTGAAAGTGACGCTTTGCAGCCTTTGCAGCTAAAGACAGTTGACAAACTGAATTTGGAATTGAAATAGAACATCTAGTCCCTCTTCCATAGAATTGTTGTGATTTACATGTTTTTTTTTTTAATTGGCGCTATAAATTTTTGGCGCTCTGGGCTATAGCCCAGTCAGTCCATACACAAAGTGGGGCATGTTTAGAGATTACTAAACAGAGACCCTTCACCTTATTGAATAAACTATATTACTTTATGATGATGGACAAAGGACATTAAAGTATTATATTTTAATTTTAATACACGGTGAATGGGTTCTCAATTCAGGGTGGGCTCGGGATCACCGGGTTAAAACCATAATATATTACACATTGAATTTCCATTGGTGGTTGGCAGGACAGAAGGTCTATTATACTGAATACTCTAACCAGCTGGGCTTTTTTCATTACATAGAATTGCTTTATAGTCGTTTCAGTTTGAAGCAGAACAAGGAATGTGTACTACTATTGTATTTTTACACCTGTGTGTGTGTGAGAGAGAGAAAGAGAGAGAGAGACAGAGTTCTTGTGTACAGTAATTGCTAACCAACTGGATGGTGTGTTGTTAGGTAGGTCTAAATGTTTTTTTTTCAGTTTATTACATAAGTAACATAAGTATAAGAGCTGCTATTTGCTGAAAAATTAAGCTCATCAACTGGCAGCCCTGCTTTTACTACAGAACATTAAGACAACGATTCATAAAATACCTTTCTGGACATTCTTGCGACAGACAGTGGGCTCCATGTATGGCAGGTGCTCTAGGGGAGGCTGCATGGAGCAATTAATCTTCCCCAGACTGTAAGGGTCGAATGGATCACCACAGCGAGGGTCATAGGCAGAGTTGCAATGGTAGCAGATGATGGACTCCACACCTGCACAACATCAATGTGATCAATGGATCGTTTTGAAGAGTTAAGGTGGGCACTAACTGAACACACAAGGATCAAGTGCAGCCATCTGCTGAGTTTGGCAAGGAAACCTATGTGCTTAAAAGAGTCACATTGGTACAGACATTATACTTTAATACTTTTAATTGAAATGGCGACCATTTGAAGGTAGGTACCAGTATTTTAAGCAAAGTATGAATGGAGATGAGTGTAGGATGATTGACGAGATCTTGTAGTCTTGTTACTGACTAAGGACGTGTTCCTTCCTTAGACAGGACTGTTTGTTAATTAATAGTCCATACAGTCAATGGCAACTAAGGGAAAGGGACATACAGTTTATAGCGGAATCTGAACCACATTTTTGCCTTAATACTACAGTCTTATTTCTTGACATGTAGTATTGATAAATCATAACAATATTTATATTACGAAGAGAATTTCGTAACCACATAAAATAAATAGGCACTCTGCACCTATCACAGGCATTTTGTTTTGTCCAAACCATCTAAGTTCACAAAACTTCCTTGACTTAGTTATTTTTATTCGGCCAATTATAATGTTATTTAAATGTTCGTTGGCAAGATAGTTCAACAAATGTTAGTAACCAGAAGAGTTTTATTGTTACAGAGAAGTCGTGCGGAGGGTATCTGATCTTTTGCGGCTTCTCTCATCCGATTAACGTGTCTGCATAACTCCAGTTACTGCCAACCCTACAAAGGAACTGGCGCACACACAACTGTAGTTTTTAGAAACAGTTTAATATATAATGTAGATCCATACGATGCTGACATATCAGAGCAAGTGTATATTTTATGACTAAGCCGAGCAAAGGACGAATGTTAGAAGAATGAGATGACAGCTTTATTACTGACTATTGTGACTGTAATCAGCTGGTTCTTTGGACCATGGACAGCTGGGTTAGTTGTGAACATTCACAACATTTCAGAATTTTCAATTTTATCAGATCAAACTTTTTGCTTTTTGAAGTTTTTTATTCTGTGGTAAGCACTACAGAATACTTTTAGCATCAACATTTTTTTAAAGGGTATATTTATAGGTACATCAATCTCAATTAGATTATGCTTTTGGACTTTTTGTCATTTCCAATATTAATAGCTTGCCTGATCCCACTATAGCCTGCCTGTTTCCACTATAGATTGCCTGTTCCCACTATAGCTTGCCTGATCCCACTATAGCTTGTCTGTTCCCACTATAGCTTGCCTGATCCCACTATAACTTGCCTGATCCTACTATAGCTTGTCTGTTCCCACTATAGCTTGCCTGATCCCACTGTAGCTTGCCTGGGGCAGACCTTCCCTAATCCCCTCCAGTCCTCCTTGCTATAGTTTATTAATTTTTAGTTAATTTGTTCTTTTCCAAAAATTTTTCATATAAATTAAGTCTCTGCCGGACAGAAAAGTTTATTCTCTCCTACTGCAGTGAATTTAGCTAGGAGCAGCTGTTTCAACTACACAAGTTGGTTTTATGATATTCAATAGCATTAAAAGGTTATAAGGTTTACTAACAGGGTGCAGCACTATTAATTCTTTTTGCGTTTATGACAACAGCTAATTTGAACCAAAGCAGCAAAACAAAAAGCTGTGAGAACTTAAATTTTTTCTATTGTTTAGGTGCAGTGGTAGAACATTATGGCTATAGTAGATGCTATACTATAGTATACCGTAAATTATAGTAAACAAAATTTTCTTAAAACGTGTCCTCTGCCTTTGCAAATGCAAAGCATGACTCTCTATAAACTATCATAGATAATAGTGGTATTAGTCTCTAGGTTAACAAGTGGGTAAATTCGTAGGAATGGAAGTAGCTTAATGCTGTCACAAGAACAGAGCCAAATAAAATTTTTAAATTTGTTTAGTTTTTTTTAGTTTTTTTTTTTAATACCAAATATACCAAAAGCTTAGTGAGCTGTTTATTGCAAAATGGCCCTAAAACTAAATCTATCTACAGCAAAACATATTTATAAAAATACCATTAACTTTTTTTAATATTAATGTTTACGTTCGTTATAGTCGTGACAGAATTTTGTGTTTTTCCATAAAAGATGCTGTATTAATAAATACCCCCGCCGCAGCAAACCTGCCGACTAAGCGAATTTCCATTTGTCTGAATTGATTTTCAGTTAAATATATTTTAATAACATTAGGTTTAACGAGTACCTAGGTTTGCTGCTACAAGGAAACTAATAAAGTGTGTTTTTGAGTAAAATATTGATAGCTTAGTACAAAATAAATAAATTTGCCAAGTTTGATCAAAATATATTCATAAACAAGCAAACTACAACATTTGACAATTTTCTCCATAAGAATAACATGGGAATTTTAAATTTACAATTTTTTTAATTTTCTCCGTTACTAATATTCGAACAAAAATACTTTTATATACTAAATTATTTGTTTTTTTAAGCTCTTTAAAAAGGTCTAAAGAGAAATTGGGAAATTTTGTGTTTTGAGGGTCAAAAGTGAGAAAAACCAATTTTTACCCCATAAAACCCCCCGTAAAGCCCCGTTCCCATGGTCCGATCGTGCTGGTTCGCGAACTCATTCAAGTTTATCCCGCTTTACACCTTTAAACCAAATTTCATCAAAATCGGACAAAAATTACTCAAGTTATCGCGTTCACGGACGTATATATATATATATATATATATATATATATATATATATAAAAGTCTATATATATATATATATAAGTCTATATATATATATATATATATAAGTCTATATATATATATATATATACAGGGTGTTTTTTTAAAAACTTGCATCTTTATTTATGTAAAAACCGCAATAGATAGAAATATGCAGTTTGCGGGAATCATCTATTGACGTAGGGGGACCAATTGTTTTGAATTCAACGTTACATTCACATCCCCCTCCTTTCCCCCCCTGCCCCCAACTTAATTTTTTTAAATAGCAAGGTACCCCTTGTGACATATCAAATAAAAGAGCATAAAAAAAGAAAATGTTTGATGAAAAAAAATTGAAAATCGGTTCATAAATTTGTGAGATATTCCCCCCCTCACCCCCCCGGAACTTAATTTTTTTTTAATAGCAAAGTACCCCTTGTGACATATCAAATGAAAGAGCATGAAAAAAGAAAATTTTTGGTGAAAAAAAATTTAAAATCGGCTCATGAATTTGTGAGATAATCACCCCCCTTTTCCCCTACCCATAACTTGATTTTTAATAGCAAGGTACCCGCCCTTGTGACATATCAAATGAAACATAAATTTCACCAAAATTTTTCTTTTTTCATGCTCTTTCATTTGATATGTCACAAGGGGTACTTTGCTATTAAAAAAAAAATTAGTTCCGGGGGGGTAAGGGGGGGGAATATCTCACAAATTTATTAACCGATTTTCAATTTTTTTTCATCAAACTTTTTCTTTTTTCATGCTCTTTTATTTAATATGTCACAAGGGGTACCTTGCTATTTAAAAAAATTAAGTTGGGGGCAGGGGGGGAAAGGGGGGGAATGTGAATGTAACGTTGAATTCAAAACAATTGGTCCCCCTACGTCAATAGATGATTCCTGCAAACTGCATATTTCTATCTATTGCGGTTTTTACATAAATAAAGATGCAAGTTTTTAAAAAAACACCCTGTATATATATATATATATATATACATATATAAAAATTTGAACGAATAGTGTTTTTGGCCTCTGGGGACATCAAAATGAAAAAGTAAATCGGTCCCGGGTCTAGGTCTTACCGTGCCACCTACGGCAATAGCTACTTCCCTATAGGGAAATTCGCTAAAACCACCAAAGATATTGTGTTACCATAGACATTTTATGAAACTTCAAATGGCAATGAAATAAACAAAATCAAAAACATTCGGAAAAAGAAAAAAAATATTATTAATTCCTTTTCTTGAAAACGTACGTTTTTAAATTTTTACTCACCTACAGAATCTGATTTTTTAAATTTCTAGATATACTTGATTGTGAGAACAGAGGAATGACAAGTAATTAGATGGAAACAATTCTAAATTGAAAAGAACATATGTTTACAAAGAAAAGGCAGTGCTCTAAATTGATATTTTTTAACAATTTAAAATCAATAGGTTTGGTACCTACCGTACTCATAGTTTGCTGATACAGGCAAGGTGACAAAGTGTGTGTTTAGTGAAATGTCAATAAAGCTTAGTATGAATTCAGTAAATTACCCAATTTTAATCCAAATAGTTCGGTAAACAGGACAAATTGAAGCAGTTTACTCCATAAGGATAATAGCCTAAGCATTTTAAATTCACAGGTTTTGTAATTTCCTCTGTAGCCTTTATAGGCTTATAGCAGGTTTCAACACTAAATTATTTTTGTAAGCTCTACAAGATGGGAAGAAAAGAAATAGCAGCAAAGTTATGGTTTGAGGTTCAAAAATGGTGGAAAATCTATTCACCCCATATAACCCAGTTCCCAGTTCCCACACAGTAGTCATAGTCCCACTGCTGGATTGCAAAGCGATTGAATAAATGTGAGTTTACATAATTGTACCAAATTTAATCATAATCGGATGTTTTTTACTCGAGTTATCGATCTGAAGGACATATGTTTAGCCTGTTATAAATAAATTTGACCGGATATGGTCCAAAATCCGGTCCATCAACATCAAAACAAAAAAGTTGATCGGTCCTGGGTCTATGTCTATCGTGAGACATGCTATACTATATGTAATAACGTCTTCCTTATATGGAAAACTCGCTAATAACACTTCTAGCACATCGTACATCTCAAAAAGATGTTAGCCAAGACCGGGACGGACGTCACAGCAGGGGACAGACGATGACGTCAAAGTGACGTCACGACGCTATCGACCCCAGTGGGAGGGGGGGGCTCCTGCCTTCCCATGAATGCTATCACCATATTATGTAACATTAACTTTAGCAATTCCTCCCCTAAATAGATTTTAACAAACAAATCCAATAATCATATTCTATTTTTAAGTATCTAAGTAGGCATACACAATACACTTTATGAGTTAGATCATAGACTAAGGAACTCTATTGTCTGTGGTTAGATATAAACGCTAACGAAAATATTTGAGTTAACACAAATTTCACTGTTCCGTATTCAGCACGAATAGGCAATACGTGGTGCACCATCAATGCATATATGGCGATGCATCGATGGGAGAGCAGCTTGATGAAGAACAAATTCACCCTTTTATAATGATTCCCAGTCAGGCCTTTGTACTCTTACTCTATAAACTATAATGACTCAATGACATGTTGCATGACCGCACCACAGAGATCACTCGCACAGTAGGCCTATACATGCGCTTAGAATCCAAATCGTAAATTATTTTATGTCCCACCTTCACATCCTAGGACGTAAGGCTCTAGCCGGGAACTGCACACACATTACTGCAGGCTAGTCCTGGGTGGGTCATAGAGCCTTGGAGGGTTGCGGTATTATCACATATGTCTAGATAAAATCCATTGGTGATTGGCTGGTTTTGTGCTTGGGACCTCGGGGTCCGAAGCCCCGCGATATACCACCAGGACCAGTTCGCACCTCTCAACCGTACATTGCTACAGGTTTCGTGTTGAAATCATAGGTTTGACGCCACAACTGTATTAATCTTAAACCAAAATAACACTGAAGTAGGTTTTACCATGGTCAATGGTTTTACATAGTAATTATTTGTTGGGTATCCATCAATACTTACGGGAAATTAAAAAAAAAGTAACAAGGTTTGAAGTGAAACAGAAACTACTATAGTAGAGAATTAAATATTAATAATGTGATAAGTAATATTAAATTCTTTCCCCGAATTAATTGACACGTGAATGTATCAAAGCTGTTATATTTGTTAACACTGTACTATTTTGCATGCGGGGCTATGTACCAATATGAACTGAAAATTGTATGGGACACACGATCTATACTAAATTATGAAGGCAATGTCGGGTGAAGCCGACGGGGAACAGGTAGTAGTGTAATAACATTATAATGCAAAACATATGCATTGGCAAGCATATAATGGGTTCTTTATTACACGATTCCTCCATGTTATCTTCATTACTCTAGACTACCGGTAGATCAACTTTAGATCAAATCGGTTTTCTTGATCGATCTAAATGTGGTTTTAATGTTTATATCTTTACTGTCCGTGTTAATACTTTAATAGCATAGACAAAAATAGGAACTAACAATATATGAGATATAATTATTTCATAATATACATCTCAGTTACCTCTTATAGAAAATATGTTAAAGAAAAAAGCTATCAGGCATTTAAATTCAATTAATAGGCAATATAAATAAGACTACGTTTAATTGAAGCAAACTGCTGTAGAGGTACAGCTTTATGAAAAAAAGAACTAGAATACTGTAATTTCTTTTTAGACAATTAATTGTCAACCACCTTTCCATATAAAATATAGATAATTTAATTGACAAATTTAAAAAAAAAATCGGTATCTAATTATTGAAAAAAACTATCTTAGTTGTTTTCTCATTAAGAAATTTGTTTTAAGTCAAATACAATATAAACCAATTTAGGTTTTTAGTCAATTTCCCATACAGGGAAACACTATTACTGCGGGTCTTATGGTAAACCTGGACCCGGGACCGATTTATTTGTTTGTTTTGATGTTCTCAGAGGCCAAAAACACAGTTGTACAAAATAAACTTTTTTTGTATTTGTCTACTTTACAATCTGTTCTTTAAATATGTTGAACAATAAGTAAATGCCATATAACCTCAAAACTTTGGACATCCAAGGGGAGTAGCCCGAGAGGAACTAACCCGAGGGAAGTTAATAATGACTTAAGTTAATAATAAGGGAACTCAGGGACCCGACCATCAATGACATTTCTAGATGTGGACCATTCATTGTTGTGCTTAATTTTGGCTGTATCGGTTTTGTATTTTAGTCGTGACAGACAGACGGGCAGACACCACTTCAATTGTATAATAATATAGATAGGTAGATAGATAGATAAATGATTAACTGTTGTAGTTTGCTTGTTTATGGATAAACTGTATTTCAATCACATTTGCAATTTTGTTTATTTCATACTAAAATAAGCTATCCAAATTTCTATAAAAACACAACTCATTACCTCCCCTGTAACAGCAAACCTAAGTACTCGTTAAAATTAATGTTATTTGAATAGGAAATAAATATTACGATTTTAAAGGAATATTTTAGTAGAAATTCAGCTAGGTAAATGGAAATTCGCTTAGTGTGCAGGATTGCTGCGGCGTGGTTATTTTTATTAAATCAGCCATTGTTAAGTCATTTACGTTGTAACAATTATAATGGCTGCTATTATGAAAAAAAAATTATTAGCGAATTACCCATATACGGAATAAGCTATTACCGTAGTAGGCCTACTCATGGTAAGACCTGGACCCGGGACCGATTTACTTTTTCGTTTTGAGGTCCCTAGAGGCCAAAAACACCATCCGTTCAAATTTATATATATATATATATTTATTTATTTATTCATTTATATATTTATTTATTTATATATGTGTCCGTTAGCGCGCTAACTCGAGCAAAACTCATCCGATTTTGATGAAATTTGGTACAAACATGTAAACCTATGTTTATTCGAACGAGTTCGCGAACCAGCATGATAGGACTATGGGAACAAGTGTTTATGGGGGGTTTTATGGGGTAAAAATTGGTTTTTGCCCATTATTAACCCTAAAAACTTAAAATTTAACATTTTCTTTCCAACCCATTTTGTAGAGCTTAAAAAACAAATAATTTAGTATAATGAAGCGTTTTTATGCGCCTAATGGTTACGGAGAAAATTCTAAATAACTGTAAATTTAAAATTCCCATGTTATTCTTATGGAGAATAAGTAAACTGTTGTAGTTTGCTTGTATATGAACATATTTTGATCAAATTTGGAAAATGCATTCATTTCATTCCAAACTATTAACATTTTACAAAAAAAAACAAACATTTTTACCTAAGTAAACCTAAGTACACGTTAAATTAATGTTATTTAAATAGGCCTAGGGAATAAATGTGATATTTTTAAAAGAGACATGTTTGTGTAAATCCAATAAAGCAAATGGAAATTCGCTTAGTCTGCAGGTTTGCTGCGGCGGGGGTATTGATTATTTTTACAAGTAGGCCTAGTATTTTGCTATTTCAATTTGACGTAATTTGTAAATTTCACAAATTGTATAAATATGCCCGGTCCAGTTTGTAACCAACTTATGAGAGAGGTCTCATACTGCCTATCATTTGACTTCTTGGACGAGTGAAATCGTATAGTATAGCATGAAAGGAGCACAAGGAGTTACAATCTATTTCTGCAGTACAGTAGTGCCAATGTTCTCTGCTGTTTGTGAAATCCAGTTTGTGTCGACGCAGTTGTGGAGAGATGTCAATGTTTCAATCTCCAGCCCCGTCACCATCCCCTGCCATTTCCGCCGTAATCACTTCGTCCGTTCATCGCCTGTCTACCACCTCGTTCCAAACACCTTTTTATGATAAGGGAAAAAGGACGGCCCCTTTATTCGCTCTTACCGTCATCGTTGTATAAGGGGCTAGACTCTACGCTATTGTTGAAAATTACTAAGTAAATAATCTACACACTACACACACTCACAATACTTAAATGCAAAAATGAAAAAGTAAAATGTAGGTTATTCGAACAATTTCAAAATTGAATGCACGCAAATGTAAATGTTGTGGTAGGTTCTGATTAAATATCTTCTTAATATTAAATTGATTTAAGAATCTTTTTCTAGGCGTTGTTTCTTTGTTGTGGCATTTCAGTTTAGAGCCAGGAGCCTCGTGCGAGATAAGTATACCTCCATCCCTTGATCGTCGGTGTTACGCCGTCATGTGTACAACATTGACGATGGTTGAATTGCGGACGGTTGGCGGAAAGTGGATTAGGGATAGTGGATGGATTGTGGACATTTTGACGGAAGGTTGATTATGAATTGTGAACATTTGATGGAAGGTGGATTATGGGGCAGTTATTGCATTGTGGACAGTGGGCGGGTTGGGAGTAGTGGACATGAGGGATTGGTGGGAGGTATAGGGTTGAAAGTGGATTGTGGACAGTGGATGGTGGACGGTGCACGGCTTACCATGAAAAGTAAGGGCGTAATTGGATCTGCGAAGCCTCCCTATCCACCCTCCACCGCTCCAATTAAAATGTATCTCGAGGGTTTTTTGTTAAAGGGAAGAACCAAGATAAAATAAAACTCAATGAGCCACTTCCACGGTTGTATGGAAAACCGCGTGAAAACGATAACGTGACAACCTGAGCGATAACAAAAGCAGGGACTTGTAAATATAAACAACTCATTAGATTTAATAACTTAAAGAATGTTTCGGAAAAAACGTTTTTTGATGTGAAAGGTGTAAGTTCGGCCACGTCCTACATCACTGACTTGAAATTTGATTAGATAATAGTAATTTAATGAAGCAAAACAAAGTATGGTAACGTTTGATTGATGTTTAAAAATTGTTTATTCTAGATTCAGAGTGGAGTGGTCGAATCAGGATAATAGAGTTGTCGAACTGCAGCTTGCCTTTAAACGTCAGCCACTATTTATACTAGTGAAACGAAGCAGTATTTTCCGTAGGTATAAACATAATCGCGTCGATAGCTGCGAGGAAGAAAAGGATAGTTATTGTTTCCCCAAATTGAAGTCTGACATGACGGCAACCACTACAGTAGTTACGCGCCGATGTTCACACATACAGTACATTGGAGCTTCCGGATCCTCATTGCACTACTTGTAAACGTGACGTCACTAGGCACAGTGCAAACTTGCCGTTTACATTTGTATTGTACAGCCAGGGATATTGTTATTTTAATTCCCGCATCGTGCGCACACAAATAATTCACCAGAGTTGAAATTCCCTAAACTCAACAAATAAACTAACAGAGAACTGTTTCCTTCGGACTTCGAACCTTAAACCTGCATTATTATTTGCGTCGAACAAACTCAATAACTTTTTAAAAATATACTTGACCTGGGAAATTAGTCTTTTGACTCTAATAAGAATTTCTTACAAGCAGATTTTCTTTTATCTGAAGCTTATTTACTTCTTATCTGTCAGTTTGAGGGTCGGAGGTAACATTTAAAGGGGGTTGGGGGAGGGTTGTGTCAATCGATGGAGGTACCGCCGCGTGCCGCTCATCCAACATTCATTGGCTTCGATCACGAAACTTGACAACTACTGTACACTATACGAAACTACTACACTGACTCGAGCTATTTCAATTGCCACTTGAAATGCAAAAATGTTTAACCCAGATCGAGATAAAATTTTAAACTTTATTTGACAATAAAAAAAAGAATCTTAACGTTTCTAAATATGACCATGCTGTACCACACATCCATAAACAAATTATATGCATCATGTTAGGAGAACACATGAAAACCTCTTGGTGTTCTGCGTGAGTGTGTTGTTGGCTACCAGTCTAGTTTACTGGAACTAGTTTACATCTTGCTCGAAATCGAGCAATTGTCAAGGTCAAGTACCTGTTTTACTATTTTAAAACTAATAACAGATATAAAATTTTCATTGAGTTGTAAGACTCAACTAAAAGCTTGTCTTATGTAACTAATAGAAATAATCACGCTGTTCATAACAGTTTGACATAATCAACATTTCTTGCAAATGATTTATAACTTTTCAGAAGCTATCCTTGTTTTTAGTGTTTAGCTACAAAAAGTTTTCCAAGTCACCCATAGCCGCATAAAGTTGTACAATGTACATGTTAATCTTCATCATTCATTGATACTGTAGCTTACATAGTACCACCATTGTCGCCAGTATTTTTACAAAATGCACTATAGTATTATTATTATTATTATTTTATTATTATTAAATTTTATTTTTTATTTTTTGTTATTTTATGAGCAATGTTAGCTTGTATATACAGTGTGTAAATTAAGTCTGGCACACATTTTTTATCTTTTTTTCTATAGTAGATAGAAGAAATCAATTTGCGGGACTGATTAATAACAAATATTAGGCACTTTTTTCAAATTTTAAAAATAAAAATTCCCTTAAGGGCAAGGGGGGTGGGGGGTAACTAAAATTTTTCAAATGACAACCCCCATCTTGTGACCCCTCATTTTAAAGGTCATTGGAAGACAAATCCAAAGATGTGTCTGGAAAAAAAAATTTTGCACCCTATCCAAGATGGCGGTTTAAAATGTACTTAGGGTTGAACGGGTAGATTAGGTATGGCACACTTTTCTTATCTTTTTTACTCTTTGTAGATAGAAGGAATTAATTTGCGGGACTGAGTAAGAACAAATGTTTGGCACTTTTTCATGATTTTGAAAAAATTCCCCTTAAGGGTAAGGTGGGGGGGGGGGGTAACTAAAAATTTTCAAATCACAACCCCCATCTTGTGACCCCTCATTTTAAAGGTATTTGGAAGACAAATTTAACTATGTGTCTGAAAAATTTTAGTTATTTAAACATAATGTATATTTTTATGTTTGTATGTGTGTGTTTATATGTAAGCATGTTATATGTGTTGTCTAATATGGCGGCTTAAAATGTACTTAGGGTTGAACGGGTGAATTAAGTCTGAAACACATTAAATTTTTTTCAGACACATCGTTAAATTTGTCTTCCAAAAACCTTTAAAATGAGGGGTCACAAGATGGGGGTTGTCATTTGAAAATTTTTAGTTACCCCCAACCCCCCCTTGCCCTTAAGGGAATTTTTATTTTCAAAATTTGTAAAAAGTGCCTAACATTTGTTATTGATCAGTCCCGCAAATTGATTTCTTCTATCTACTATAGAAAAAAAGATAAAAAATGTGTGCCAGACTTAATTTACTCACTGTATGTATGCTTGTATGCTTGCTTGCACAAAGATATCGAAAACGGCTCCGACGATTTCCTTCAAATGTTGTAAATAATTAATTTCTACCTTAATACGTGTTAAATGCAGTTAAAACTGCCAACAAAAATCTAATTACGTAAAAAATTAAATTGAAAGTCAAAACTTTTTAACATTGGCCTTATGGGTTCATGTGACCTAGCCTAACTGGGCGTTGCTTTTCAGAACATGTTCATGCTTTAAATCAATCGTCTGTGTAGGCTGTGATGATGAAGTAGGGGCAATGTAAGTCAGTTACATGTGACCTAGCCTAACTCGGCGGTGCTTTGCAGAACATGTTCATGCTACAAATCAATCGTCTGTGTAGGCTGTGATGATGAAGTAGCGGCAATGTAAGTCAGTTACATGTGACCTAGCCTAACTCGGCGGTGCTTTGCATAACATATTCATGCTACAAATCAATCGTCTGTGTAGGCTGTGATGATGAAGTAGCGGCAATGTAAGTCAGTTACATGTGACCTAGCCTAACTCGGCGGTGCTTTGCATAACATATTCATGCTACAAATCAATCGTCTGTGTAGGCTGTGATGATGAAGTAGCGGCAATGTAAGTCAGTTACATGTGACCTAGCCTAACTCGGCGGTGCTTTGCAGAACATATTCATGCTACAAATCAATCGTCTGTGTAGGCAGCTGTAATGATGAAGTAGCGGCAATGTAAGTCAGTTGCATGTGACCTAGCCTAACTCGGCGGTGCTTTGCAGAACATATTCATGCTACAAATCAATCGTCTGTGAAGGCAGCTGTAATGATGAAGTAGCGGCAATGTAAGTCAGTTACATGTGACCTAGCCTAACTCGGCGGTGCTTTGCAGAACATATTCATGCTACAAATCAATCGTATTTGAAGGCAGCTGTAATGATGAAGTAGCGGCAATATAAGTCAGTTACATGTGACCTAGCCTAACTCGGCGGTGCTTTGCAGAACATATTCATGCTACAAATCAATCGTCTGTGTAGGCAGCTGTAATGATGAAGTAGCGGCAATGTAAGTCAGTTGCCTGTGACCTAGCCTAACTCGGCGGTGCTTTGCAGAACATGTTCATGCTACAAATCAATCGTCTGTGTAGGCTGTGATGATGAAGTAGTGGCAATGTCAGTTGCATGTGACCTAGCCTACTCGGCGTTGCTTTGCAGAACATGTTCATACTACAAATCAATCGTCTGTGTAGACTGTGATGATGAAGTAGCGGCAATGTAAGTCAGTTGCCTGTGACCTAGCCTAACTCGGTGGTGCTTTGCAGATCATATTCATGCTACAAATCAATCGTCTGTGTAGACTGTGATGATGAAGTAGCGGCAATGTAAGTCCTTTGCCTGTGACCTAGCCTAACTCGGTGGTGCTTTGCAGATCATATTCATGCTACAAATCAATCGTCTGTGTAGGCTGCGAGCTCCGATGATGACGTAGGGGCAATGTAAGTCAGTGACATGTGACCTAGCCTAACTCGGTGGTGCTTTGCAGAACATGTTCATGCTACAAATCAATCGTCTGTGTAGGCTGTGATGATGAAGTAGTGGCAATGTCAGTTGCATGTGGCTGTGATGATGAAGTAGCGGCAATGTAAGTCAGTTGCATGTGACCTAGCCTACTCGGCGTTGCTTTGCAGAACATGTTCATGCTACAAATCAATCGTCTGTGTAGACTGTGATGATGAAGTAGCGGCAATGTAAGTCAGTTACATGTGACCTAGCCTAACTCGGTGGTGCTTTGCATAACATGTTCATGCTACAAATCAATCGTCTGTGTAGACTGTGATGATGAAGTAGTGGCAATGTAAGTCAGTTACATGTGACCTAGCCTAACTCGGCGGTGCTTTGCAGAACATGTTCATGCTACAAATCAATCGTCTGTGTAGGCTGCGATGATGAAGTAGTGGCAATGTAAGTCAGTTACATGTGACCTAGCCTAACTCGGCGGTGCTTTGCATAACATGTTCATGCTACAAATCAATCGTCTGTGTAGACTGTGATGATGAAGTAGTGGCAATGTAAGTCAGTTACATGTGACCTAGCCTAACTCGGCGGTGCTTTGCAGAACATGTTCATGCTACAAATCAATCGTCTGTGAAGGCAGCTGTAATGATGAAGTAGCGGCAATGTAAGTCAGTTACATGTGACCTAGCCTAACTCGGCGGTGCTTTGCAGAACATGTTCATGCTACAAATCAATCGTCTGTGTAGGCTGCGATGATGAAGTAGTGGCAATGTAAGTCAGTTACATGTGACCTAGCCTAACTCGGCGTTGCTTTGCAGAACATGTTCATGCTACAAATCAATCGTCTGTGTAGACTGTGATGATGAAGTAGTGGCAATGTAAGTCAGTTACATGTGACCTAGCCTAACTCGGCGGTGCTTTGCAGAACATGTTCATGCTACAAATCAATCGTCTGTGAAGGCAGCTGTAATGATGAAGTAGCGGCAATGTAAGTCAGTTACATGTGACCTAGCCTAACTCGGCGTTGCTTTGCAGAACATGTTCATGCTACAAATCAATCGTCTGTGTAGGCTGCGATGATGAAGTAGTGGCAATGTAAGTCAGTTACATGTGACCTAGCCTAACTCGGCGGTGCTTTGCAGAACATGTTCATGCTACAAATCAATCGTCTGTGTAGACTGTGATGATGAAGTAGTGGCAATGTAAGTCAGTTACATGTGACCTAGCCTAACTCGGCGGTGCTTTGCATAACATGTTCATGCTACAAATCAATCGTCTGTGTAGACTGTGATGATGAAGTAGTGGCAATGTAAGTCAGTTACATGTGACCTAGCCTAACTCGGCGGTGCTTTGCAGAACATGTTCATGCTACAAATCAATCGTCTGTGTAGACTGTGATGATGAAGTAGTGGCAATGTAAGTCAGTTACATGTGACCTAGCCTAACTCGGCGGTGCTTTGCAGAACATATTCATGCTACAAATCAATCGTCTGTGTAGACTGTGATGATGAAGTAGTGGCAATGTAAGTCAGTTACATGTGACCTAGCCTAACTCGGCGGTGCTTTGCAGAACATATTCATGCTACAAATCAATCGTCTGTGTAGGCTGCGATGATGAAGTAGCGGCAATGTAAGTCAGTTACATGTGACCTAGCCTAACTCGGCGGTGCTTTGCAGAACATGTTCATGCTACAAATCAATCGTCTGTGAAGGCAGCTGTAATGATGAAGTAGCGGCAATGTAAGTCAGTTACATGTGACCTAGCCTAACTCGGCGGTGCTTTGCAGAACATATTCATGCTACAAATCAATCGTCTGTGTAGGCTGTGATGATGAAGTAGCGGCAATGTAAGTCAGTTACATGTGACCTAGCCTAACTCGGCGGTGCTTTGCAGAACATGTTCATGCTACAAATCAATCGTCTGTGAAGGCAGCTGTAATGATGAAGTAGCGGCAATGTAAGTCAGTTACATGTGACCTAGCCTAACTCGGTGGTGCTTTGCAGATCATATTCATGCTACAAATCAATCGTCTGTGTAGGCTGCGATGATGAAGTAGGGGAAATGTAAGTCAGTTACATGTGACCTAGCCTACCTAACTCGGCGGTACTTTGTATTCTGTGTTCTGAACTTCAGTTACTGTGTCACGGAGACACTCACGATATTGGTCACGCCATCCTACAAAACGCAAACTTAAGTAATAAACAATCTTTTACCTTCGTCTCTACCCAAACATCCATGCTTCCTTGTTCATTAGGTTGGGTAAGATGGTTTTGTGAACTACTATGTGTTGTAATATACGTTTTAAAAGATAATATTTTCTAGGCATGTTTAATCCAAGACGCGTGGATTACATAAAGTTTACCTATAAATTATATTGGAAACCAGAAATCACATTTTAAAAACAAAATGTTTAATGGTATTTGTACTTCTATGATGGATCATCAGTATAATTTCATTAACTAATTGTTCGATTGGTAGCAGATTGTAAACGGCACATAGCTATAACATTGTAAGCTGCTATACTGTATAAATTAAAACTGCTAACTTTTATTTGAACGTTTAAACTAATACATCCAATATTTCGAATACCGTATCACGATAAGTACCGTAGCATATTCTAAAAACTTTCGATCACTAAATCACGCACCATGAAATGGTCGATGAGAGTTGATGTAATGTTACCAAATTTCAATAGTATACACATTGTGAATTATCAATCACAACGTTGTCCAAATAAAAGTGAAAATTTGCATAACTTTTGACTGTTAACTGACGTGGCAGGGGCGACTGTCTGAGGGAATGCGCATATTGCCTTATAATTGCCAAGACACCCTCCCCAAAAGTTGGATGCAAACCCAAACAAACGCGTCTTTCCACCCTCGCAGTTACTGTATTGTGTTTGTTTTATCCCATGCATTTCCCCTCATATAGAGTTAAGTTTAATTTATGTATTTATAATGAGTGCATAGTTTACGGTTCCATTACAGCGGGTGGGCCACTGTATCGCTGGCTAATGTATATTTACGAGGGCCGAGGGCCGTGTGTTTGTCTGTGTATGTGGGGTAAACGGGGAGTTCCTGCACCTACGCCGCCTCCGCCCCGCCGAGAATAAGCAGGATACACACACACACGCCATAACTACGTGCGTCCTTAATATTGTACGAAGACTTCTGTAGACTGTGGAGCGACGTCAATCGACGATACACAAACAATAACAACAACACAACAGCTGTCGCCTCTGTAGTCAATGAGCAGATAAACAATTCGCTACTCAGGATAACCGACTCAAACATCAGTATCGGTGTTGTATCAAGAATCGTAATATTGGGTTTTATTTCATTTTCGAATACTTAACGTTTCCCATAAATACTAAGTCCTCCCTAAGGCTACTATTTTTATGCTGATTTATTATTGTAGACATTTTTCGCCAAGATGAGATTGAAAACGAGTTTCACGACGTTTTAAAATCTTGAATTTGGTTCTGTCTTCAGGCGATAATGTAAACAACCCATTAAAAGTTTAGTTTAGTAAACAAACTTGATTGTTCAATTAAGTTACCAGTTTGCAGCAATTCCAATAAATGATACTAAGTGTGACGTTTATGTCAATTAGTTGTAAATTTAAACGAAAATGAATGATGATAGACCACCTGAAAATGTTTCAACAAGTAGCTTTGAAATAATCTAGAGTTTTACAAACCATGCCCACCATTAAATAGTAGAATTAAACTTGCCAAATGTTCAAGGACCGCAGGTATTGTACTAGACGCGTTTAATCAAGTGCACCGGACATCTACTAGATATATGTATGCGTGTTACCGCGCGGTTAGCTGAATCACTATATTGCACTCACTCTCCACTGAACCTCCATTCTCCATTCATATTTAACTTAAACATCACGCACATAACACGAACAGGTTGTAATCGCAGAATTAAACTAAGACCAATTATTTTCCAATGACTTCGAATTAAATACTAAATGATATATCATATTACTTTAACTTTAGATACAATATATTGAATTTACTTGCACAATGTACATTTTGACATGTTACATCTAACATTATTTTTGGTCTTAGTTTATTTTATTTACATAAGACTAGATTATACAACAACCATCAGAGTGTGTACATTGTTTGAGACGAAGATATAACTGATTGTTACTGACAGTTTTGCTGGTTCTTTATCCGCACCATTTATTAAAAGCACAATGATCTTAAACGAAATTAAGTCCAGTTTCGAACCATCAAAAAACATCTGATTTTTCTCAGAATCAAAGTGATCAAACAGGCGACCTTCTGATTTCTACAGTACGGTCCACGAGAGACTGCAGTTGAGGGAGAAGCCTATTTACCACGTGACTTCGAAAGAGCCAATGAGGACCACACGTTGTTGCCAAATATAATAATACCAGCTGATTTGAAAATATTGTTTAGTATATTTTATTAGTGTCGAAAATTAGTAAACACGTCGCGCTAGCTGCCGCCATCTTTCTGCTGACCCTCATGGCCCCTAGTGTACCTAAGTGAGATTTTTAGGCATTTTTACTTTCTCTCCCTAAACACATAGTATATGGAAAAAGTATTGTTTTCACCAACATTTTTCGAGTTTTGAGAGGATATATCTGTTTTGGCCTCCCAAAAGCTGTTTCGAAGTGATGTCTGTGTGTGTGTCTGTCTGCCTGTCTAATTGTCTGTATGTGTGGATTTGTACAGAGGAACAGACCACACATGTAGTCCAAGTTTAATACAGTATGTAGGTATTATTTTTCTCAACATGGCCCGAACGATTTTGATAAAAATGTAGTATGTTTGAACCCTTTCAATTCTTAACAAAATGGTACAACCCCTATTGCTGTACAAATCGCGGTCAACAGTTATTGTAACTTATGTTGGTTTCTTATAAAAACCCACAAAATAATGAAATATCGGATTTTCGTTTAAAAAAGGTTGATTGGTTTGAAAAATAGTATGTTATGAGAGCTCGCCCCGTGGTCGAAAACTCGACCAAAAGTATGGATCGTGCAAACTTCTCTATTTTCAACCCACTATCTAAATAAAACATGTGATTGGAGTTTCTATGATTTGTTTTGATTTTCTGTTTATATTTTTTTGTTATTTTGTCACCAACATGGCAACCCATAAGGCCCATGTTAATATTTTTAAAATTTAAAATTAATTTGTTGTGCTTATTTTTGAGCCTATTTTAATTTATTAAGGAATTCTGTACATCTACAGGAAAATATCTTTCATTTGGTACCAACCGCGTGTAATTCGGTCCAGTAGGCTAGCTGCCATAAGTTTTGCAAAAGTTTTTTAGTATATAAGATTGTCCTTATAACCTTAAACAAAATAGTACAGCCCCAATTGCTGTAAAATTTACGGTTCAAAAGCTATTGCCACTTTTGTGATTTTCCCTATCATAGTTACTCCCACCACCTACCAATGATGAGGGTTGTTGACAAGCTAATGGGAGAAAGTGTGTGCTAGATAGCTGATACCGTTTATTTCAATATAAATTACTCAAAAAACTGTTTTGTAAAAAAATAGGACTAACGGAAGAAGGTAAAAATTAATATATTCTAGCACCGGACATTTATATGCTTACATATTCTGCTTTAGAGACTACAAAACCTTTCTTCGAGGTTATTATGTAAAAGGGTCAGAGGATGAAATTTAGCAGCATAATTCAATTACCATTGCGGTGAAAACATGTTGACATGGTCGTTATTGATGAAGGGGGAAAGACGGAAGAATTGCGTGGCGCAAGAGACTGTCCAAAGTGAATAGTTCGCACATCAATATTTGAGTCGGAAATGAGGGCGCGCGAGAAATTACTGCCGCAACAACTGAATAAAGCTTTTATATTCTCTCCCCTCCTTCAGTCTTTACTGTACCGGCATTTACAGAAAATATATGAATAATTCACAGTAGAAAAAAGTGCAATAGTATTTCAAACGTTCCTCTAGGGGAAAGGTATCAACCTCACCATCAATTTTATGCCGGTATAGGGCTTAATAAAGTCTTTGTTCATTGGCATTTTGAATGTATAATAAATATGTCAATAGATATACTCGGACACAATAAACTCGAATGATAACTAAATTATTACCATTTACCTTAATAAACGTTGATACAGTAATGTTCAAGATTTGTGATTTTTACTTACAGGAGTATTTTATTAAATTCATCAGTCAATAATGAAGTGTAACCAGAGAGCACAAAATGAATACGTTTTAATACAACATACCGGTACACAGCAAACTCAAATAAATACTCAATTATTATGGTTTGCCGTGACGATTTTATTCGAGATTTGCCATTGCTGAAATAAGTGATCTTCTTGTTAGTACAGTTTGCGTGATTTGTCACTCGTGTCGTATAGGCCATAGAATTCTTATCAGACGAATTTCTCGATTTTGGAACGAGAAAAGCGAATCCTTCATCCCAAAACGTCGTTATGTTATAATTTTCTTCACAGAACACAACTCTGACGTGCTGTAACTGGAACGTAATAGTGCAGTAGAGAATCGGTCTCTATTTTTCTATTTCATTTCGTAACATTTGCATGGACCTAATGACCTAATATAAACAAGTAGAGCCAATTTGCAAAGCATCGTAGTGCAAATATGCTGATCGTTATCTATCATTAAATCAAACCCCAGTCACATTCGTATGATGCGACGCCCATCATCACAATGATTCCAACAATATCATTCATAGCCAAAGTAAACTCTGTTTGCACAATTTGATAACAAAATGGGGAAATCTTCCAGTCATTCCTGCCTAGTTGCTGCATATTGTGTCCTCCGTATCGAAAAAAAGTTTTGCTCTCCTGTCCCTCTCCCTCCAATTTTTAGCTTTCAGACGAAATTATTGATTTTGTGAATCTAATTGACGTGTACACAAACTGCACTTTATGCGGCTACATTTTAAACATATCTACGAAGGGAATTTAACACGAAACTTGGGTAAAATCGTCTTAACTTAAATGGAAAGTTACGACCATGAACCCTGAAAGCTACTTCCGCATCTTTTTGTAACCCCATTCCTCAAATTGTTGGACCACCTCAGAACCTTAGATAGTTTTGTTTTCTTTTTTGAGGATTTTTGGCCTCGGGCTATAATAATATAAACTATCATATACTCAGACAAGTTTCGCCCTCTCTGTAAAACATGATGTGCCTGTCACAATAACCCCAATATTGTTAAATGGTAACAAGCTCCAATCAACTGTCAATAAGAACGATCTTACAGTTTACAATGCAATGCCCGCAAATAGTGCCGGAAACAAGCTGCCATCAGCCAAAACTATAAACTTGATGAATCATGTGGAAATGGTGAGTATTTATCTAACTATGGTTTAACAAGTAGTAGCATAATGCAATTTTTGGATGATTTTTAAATGTATATAATCAAACTACTTGCTATCCCTGACTTGTTTTAAAATTGAATGAACATTATTATACAGGGTGACACAAAGGAACCGGACGTTTTTTAAATAAGTAGTACACAGTAGTTAAAAGGAATAAAATGGTTTTAATACTGTACATAGTAAGGTAAACATTTGCCATTTTTTGCCAAAAAGTCATTTTTTGAAAATAACTTCACGCATATGGTGACCATGTACTTCTCTAGAATGTTCATTCTGGTCTGAAAATCATCTGAAACTCGGGTCAGGAGGTCTTGTTCAATGCCATTGATTTCTTCTGTGATTGCCAACTTCAAAACCTCTGGAGTACATGGTTTGTGATCATAAAGACGCTCCTTTAAGAAATCCCCAAAGGAAGTAATGACAGCTGTCCTTGCTGACGGCCACGGTATGTCACCAAAGCGAGAAATCACCTTGTTCGGAAACATTTGCCTCAAGAATCTCATTGATTGGTCTGCAGTGTGGGCTGTAGCACCGTCCTGTTGAAAATATACCCTTTTTCGGTTTATTTGACGTCTGCTAACTTCTTGACAAAGAAATGTGTTCAACATGTGAACATAGCGTTGAGAGCTCACTGTCACTGTTACACAATTTTCCTCGAAAAAATGGTCCCTTGGACTCCTTATGATCCAATGCTGCTCTCACTCTGGTGATATTTTCGGGTGTTCACAAAGTTCTAACAAGGCCTGGTGGTTTCTTTCTTGTTATATTCCCAGTTGTTTGGAACCCTGAAACCTGAAACCCATCTTAATAGCGTATTTCGGCTTGGAACCGTTCCATGGAGTTCAATATTAAAATGTTGACGAAATTCCCGCTGGGTTTTGATGATAGATTCGCCATTTTGGACAAAAGTATCGTATGCGAAAACTCGATGGTCTAGGGTCCACTAAGCCATTTCAACAAAAATGGCAAGCCTCACTGAAGGTAATGACATAACCTCAATCTTCCTACCACGTGCGACAACAATGGAACAGCTGTTTAAAAAACGTCCGGTTCCTTTGTGTCACCCTGTATTATTTATAGTTTGTTTTAGTTATAGAATGTAACGAATTTCAACTAAGTTACTGTTTATCATTGAATTTATTCTTGAAACTATGTACAGTTAGTCCTGTATTTTGGTAGCCTGTTTGATATTCCAACTACGCATTTATACCTACTTAAATCATAGCTTACAATCGCCTGATGGAATGAATACAGTTTTATTTCCACTGAAACAATCCTCCGACAACGACAACCCCATAGTAAGCCCGGGGATCAGCAGCTTGGGGAACATACTTGGGGCTTCTTGCGACACTAAACTCAAATACCTCCATCGTGGCCACGGGTAATCAATAAAACCACACACAAACTGTAGTATATTTGATGATTTTATGTATTCAATATTATATTTGTAAAACAGCGTTTCTTGTAGGAAACCAGATTTGTATAAAATGTAAGTGTGTGTTTGTGTGTGTGTACATCACGCCACGTCTGTGACGTCATATCAGGTGATTTTTAATAAATTCCCATTGGCTGCCGCGACCACGCTATACCCGTGCATCTAACCACTACGTCAGTCCGTCCTAGTCCTGCAACCGTACACCTTTATCCCGGTCCGTGCAGCCCGTGGTATTATCTAATTATGTAGTTTTTATTTCTCACTAGTCCCGTCTCCTGTCAAGTTAAGACGTCGTCACACCGGCGACGTCACACTGGCGAAGAGGAAGTTACAGTGATAACGATGGCATTATTAAGAACCTAACTATTCGTGTGTGCGGTGTAACTGTTCGGCCGTATTTTTATAAGTATTAGGGTTAATGTCCGATTACGACAACCCAGTGTTAATTTTATCTCGTGTCTTCTTTGAACAAGATACAATGTCTGGAATCATCGGCGGAATCGGAGACTTTGACGGGAGTGAAGAATCTTGGACCTCGTACGTTGAAAGGTTTGAGTTATTTGTCGAGTGTAACGGGATTAGTGATGCCAAAAAAGTGAGTACTTTATTGACAGTAGTCGGGAAGAAAACGTACAATCTGTTACGCGATTTGTGCACGCCCGATAAACCTAACGCAAAATCTTTTAAAGATATAGTAAAGTTAATTCAGGATCATTTACATCCTAAACCATCATTCATCGCGGAACGTTACAAGTTTAGTAAACGCAACCAATTAGAGGGGGAAGGAGTTGCCGAATATGTAGCAAATTTGAAGAAGATGTCCACGCACTGTGAGTTTGGCGCATCGTTGAACGACTTTCTTCGAGATCGTCTAGTCAGTGGAATAAGAAGCGACACTATCAAACAGAAACTGTTATCAGAGTCCAGTTTAACGTTTGATCAAGCTGTGAAAATCGTCTCATCAGCGGAAGCGGCGGAGAAGAATGCAGCGGCGTTGACGGTCGGCAGCAGCGGCGGCAAGGTGTTGCGAGTGGCAGCGGCACAACGACGACGAGATTCAGGGAGCAGCGGCGGCGCTCAGCAGCACAATCAAACGTCAAAGTCAACACCTCGACCTCAACACAAATCAGTGCAGTGTTTTTGTTGTGGTGGCTTCGGTCACATGAGAAATGAGTGCAGATTATTGGGTGTTGTGGTATGTCATTTTTGTGGAAAAAAGAATCATTTATCTAAGGTGTGCAGATCAAAGCTGTTAGGTAAGTCAAACAAAAATTATACTGTTAAGAATGATAAGAACAATTTGAAAACTGAAAGGACTAATGGACAGTTTAGTAAAAACAACAAAATACATAACTTTGTTTCTGACAGGAAATCTCAGATAAATTCTAATGATAGTTGTGATGAGTATGTTGACGATATTGCTACACTATTTCAAATTGAGGAATGCGCATTCTGAAACCGTATGTGAGCCGGCAGTGGTACCATCAGCTGATCCCCCCAAAACTCCGTTACAGCAATCCCACTCCCAATATAAAAATAGACACAGCATATCCAACCGATCACCTGATCATAGTACTCCTGCTACACGTCATACTTCCTTCCCCTCCTCACCTAGCACTCCCATGGTCCGTTCTCCACAACAATCGCCCATTGTACATCCCCAAACACCTGTTACTACAACAGCACGTAGATATCCCAGTAGAATAATAAAACCAGTCGAACGCCTTGATTTGTAAAAATTGTATGTGTGATTTTTGAAGTTTGTTTTTGAAATTAATAGTTTTGTTTTACTTGTTTTAAACTTTTATATTTGCTGAGATGTGTATAAAAATTACACGGGAGGGATGTAGTATATTTGATGATTTTATGTATTCAATATTATATTTGTAAAACAGCGTTTCTTGTAGGAAACCAGATTTGTATAAAATGTAAGTGTGTGTTAGTGTGTGTGTACATCACGCCACGTCTGTGACGTCATATCAGGTGATTTTTAATAAATTCCCATTGGCTGCCGCGACCACGCTATACCCGTGCATCTAACCACTACGTCAGTCCGTCCTAGTCCTGCAACCGTACACCTTTATCCCGGTCCGTGCAGCCCGTGGTATTATCTAATTATGTAGTTTTTATTTCTCACTAGTCCCGTCTCCTGTCAAGTTAAGACGTCGTCACACCGGCGACGTCACACAAACTCACAGTTTTCACCTTTCTTGGTTTTGTTTCTCATCCAATGATCGAATAATTAGTCAATATTTGTGCTGGCCATTGGGTTACAGATCGAATGGTTATTTATTATTCAGGCGCTTTGTTTGATAGCATGAAGACTGTTCGATTCAGTTTATCTATGTATATGTTATATACCATGTTTCTTTGAAACCTTTTTTCTCAGCTCGTGTGCATCTCAGGGAGAATCTACGCATACTGTTACTGTTAGAAAGATATTTGCCTGTAGCTGTGCAGAATCCCTTTATAAATTAAAATAGGTTAACAAATAAGCACAAAAAATAACATGTTTTATTTATAGTGTGGGGTGAAAATAGAGTAGTCTGTACTGTACATTGCATATTTTTGGTCGAGTTTTCGACCACTGGACGACCTCTAGTATATTTTAATAGGCAAGCATGTTTCTTTAAAACCTTTTTTCTAAGCTCGAGTGCATCACAGGGAAAATCTACGCATACTGTTGGAAAGATATTTTCCTGTAGATGTGCAGAATAACATTATGAATTAAAATAAGCTCAAAAATAAGCACAAAAATGAAGTTGAAATTTAAAAAAATAACATGGACCTTATGGTTTGCCATACTGGTGACCAAATAACAACGAAATATAAACAGAAAAGAAAAACAAATGAAAGAAATTCCAATCACATGTTTTAATTTACAGCTTGGGGTGAAAACAGAGAAGTCTGCAAATTGCATATTTTTGGTCGAGTTTTCGACCACTGGACGACCTCTAGTATATTTTAATAGGTACAGCTCGTGACATCTAAGCTGGCACTTGGCCGATCGCTAATAGTACCTTTTTCAAAAACATTATGTCTCGTCATGCGGGTTGCATAAACTGTCCTCGCGACCCATATGAAGGCGCTCAAGTACATAATACAAGGGTAGTCAACCCCGTGAGGCAGCGGAAATGTTTGCAGTCCGGTCTTTTCCCTACCTCCACCCTCCTCCCGCCTACACTGCCCGCGCTAGGCCAAGTGCCAGCTTAGGTGTCACGAGCTAAGCATGTTTATCTCAATTCTTTTTTCTAAGCTCGAGTGCATCGCAGGGAAAATCTACGCATATACCGTTTGAAATATGAATAATCTTGTTCTTATCCTGTAGATATCAAATCCTGTTCCTGTTCCCTTCATAAATTAAAATAGGCTCAAAATAAGCACAAAAAAATAATTTGAAATTTAAAAAATTAACATGGACTTTATCGGTTGTCATGCTGGTGACAAAATAACAACGAAATATAAACAGAAAACCAAAACAAATTGGAGAAATTCCAATCACATGTTTTATTTACAGCGTGGGGTGAAAATAGAAAAAGCTTGTTCATTATAATAACTTTGGTCGAGTTTTCGACTACTAGACGACCTCCAGTTTGTAATTAAAATTCCATTTAATAGTGCACCGGTACTCAAATGTGTAATATGTACGAGTTGTTCTTTTACAATCGCGAGGGTAATAAAGTGATAAACTATTATGTAAAGGCTGTAATTTAACAAGCTTAAAAACTAATTAACAAAATGTAGCAAATTTGGAGAAGTATTTTTTTACACGTTAAATCCAGATTGAGCAGTCCTATACTGTAGTAAACAAAGCGTAGGCTACACACATGACAAAATAATACTATTCCTAGAAGGCTTCACATTTCTTTTCGTTTTACTGCACTAAGAAGGGGGGAAAATACTATAAGATGAACAGTATACACGAAAAAAGAAAGACCATCGAGTTACACTGTAAAATACAGTATGGAAAAACACGTGGGGTTTTAACGTATTCAAGCAAGAAACGAATAACCTACAAAGGCAAGGGCATTCTGTTGAGGTTGAGGTATGTAGCAATTTGTGAAGGCATCGCGTGCTACAAGATTTCTGTTTTAGATCAAGGTGTAGCATTCGTGTCAAGTGAAACTTAACACTCTGAATGACGTGTGTAGGTAAATGAGTTAGTACGCGTTGTGCGTGTTACGCACGTTACGCAGCGCCGGCCGGGCCCGAAACGGCACACCCTATACATCTAACACCTCCGCAGATCCGGGGGATGGTGGTGACTGGTGACCGAGGTGTCTCAAGTAGGTCAGGTTCGATCTCTCAGCTGAAAATGGCCGCCGGGTCAAGGGTAAAGGATCGATACGACCCGAGGAAAACACCTGGAGCTACCGCACGGCTTCTGGGGCCAGAGGGGCGAAGACCTACCTGGACATAACCAGCAGAGCACGAGGACGACCGCCGGGGAGAGCGAGATGAACCAAGCACTACAGTGCTTCATGGCGGAGCACGGTGACAGGCGACAGACGAGAGGCGACTGACGGTTCCGACACGGAGCGGGTGACGAGGGGAGCGCCTGCGCCACACGGCTACACACCACCGTGCGACTAACTAACTACCCCGCGCCCCGACAATCACTGGATACATAACTCTCATGGTTATAGAAATCCTTACCTACCTTAACACACTAATTATCAGATTCTCCGTTTCTTCTTTGAGTTCTCCGTGACCCGATAATTTACCGATCCCGGAGTTGGTTTAGGAACGGAGTTTACGCAGAAAGTTCCCCAATACAATTTTGTTTATGTTTTATTCTTTTCTCATTTTATAGTAGGTATTATAACAAACAGATATTGTTATAATAAGTTAATTTGCACAATCGAATTTTAACGTCATACTGTTTACGATAATTGTTTCTAGTAATAAATAGGTTATTGCACTTTGGAATTATTATACACGAGGTGAAACCCGTCGAAATCGACGGTTATTTTCAAGGATTACGCTAATTCATCTAACTGCGATAAATTGAGTGAAATTGTACATATTTTGAGCATTTAGCATTGTTTAAAGATTAATAAGTGTAAAAACAATAATGATAGTTACCAAATATATCATAGATCATTCAATGGATAAAATATCTCCTATACTGTACGTCATCGGAGTTATTAGTATGTTATCTGGTATCTCATCGTTTGGATTAAACTTTAAATAGTATTAAAATCGTATTGGTGGATCTTTTGTAGTTAAACACTTCCGTGATTTCATCAGTGTAATGTAGATTAATCTATGATTTTATTTGAAAAAAAAAAATCTGTTTGTTGGGAAGACACGTTCTAACTTCAAAGGGAGATATCCATTACAGTGTAAGTTTGATTTTTCCTTCGTCACGTCGCGTCAGTTCATATCGTACTTCTGTGCTAATGAATAACCCTCCATCACAGTTTTGAGAAATTTGTTGTGGGGTTACTGTTAAAGCTGGAATTCCTTGACATGGGGGATGTCAGTTAGTTGTCTCAGCCATATCAATTACATTAAGTTGTCAATATAATCTCTCTACGGAATGTGAGGTGTAGTGGAATATACTTGAAGTGAAGTTGGCTTTTATTCTTAAACTGTTAGGGGCCTCCTCATTTATATGCGGCTTCATTGACAACAAATAATGCAAATGATATAGCAATGGGACATTTCCAAAAATCAAAAATACTGTAAATTTGCTGTTACGTAAATATTGACGTTTACATGCATTGTTAATCAACGTATCTTATAAATGATGATGTTTAAAAGGAATATGACCTTTCTGTCACGACAGTAGCTGCTTAAATATTATTTACTCATTGGGCCATATTTACAGCTAAAATGTTGTGTTATTTTCAATAACATATGGGTAAGTTACATATATTTTTTTGCTGCTGATCAGTGCACTTTAAGAATATATATTTTGGAGATAAATTAAATGGTTTTTGTTGCAGAGTAGCGCTAGTAAACTTGCACAACCCTTTTCGTTAGTCTAATAACATTCAAAGGCTCTCTAAGAATTAAAGTTCTTATTTGTATAGGTATATATCTATATTATGTTTTCACTAACCTGAATGAATACATCGAAGTAACCTCTCTGAAAAGTCTTCAGTATATTGCAGTTTTCTAGCTTAATGACTTTATTTATCATGCAAATATTTCTACATAAATATTGTAAAATGTTTTATCCAGTTGCTGTAAACTACTATTAATTTAACAAAATATGGACACGGCTCAAATAGGCACCGTGCCCTTCTGCACTTGTAGGCTATTATTTTGTATTGTATTACGCAATTTAATATTTTACCAATGATTGAAAACATGTATGACAATAATCTCATGAACCTATGATGATCTGTCTAGAACAATATGATAAAAATAAAGACAAAAATTGTGAAAAGGGCAGTCACCAACCCGTAAAATGGATAAGGTCAATAAGAAATAATTTTTAGAGTTACTGTGATAAAAGGATTTTCCACTGATTTCGTCATGGTATATATTGCAAAACATAACATGATACAGAAAAAATTAATTTTAATATCAGAAAATAACATTGCAAATGCTTCTTTTGGACAATTCAGTAACTCCCAATTAATGTGTCTTGTTTAAAATACAATTTACAAATTAACAGCTGTTTCATAAAAAAGTATTATCCACATGGCCAAAATGTAAACAAATCTGTAGAGGGATCTTTAAAGGCTTCTGGGGCAGAGCCCTAAGGGAATTTACTTCGTTTTTCTTTTGATAACCCATCTACAGACCAAGACCTTTCTTTTGACACCCCTACCAAGTTTCTACGCCCAGCCGTTCTCTCAAATTATTGGAGACAAAGTTTCCAATTAAATTTTTAGATTCCCCCATGTTATTCTTATGGGAGAAAATCCAACTTTGATGGAAGATCCTACCCAAACTAATAAAGATATCAAAAAACGAAAAACACTGTGCAAAACTACAGATCAGGGCAATTCTTTTGACACTTTAATCATCAAAATCGGTCGAAAAATGAGGGAGGAGTTCTGTTCACAAAAATTGGCTTAGCGTATTATATATATAGATGGTGGAACAAAGTTAGTTTTACAAATTCGTATGTGTTAATTAATCTTTCCTTTCCAATTCATACTTTTATTGGAATGGTTAAGTGCGTAATATATACAGAATGTTTATAACAGCTGGTAGTATTGGTGACAAAATGGCACTAATTTAGATTTCCATACCATCCATCACATGTAGGAAATAACATACAAATTAAGATTTTTTTAATATTTGTATTTGCTTCAATAAAATTGCCATAAGTGCAATAAAAATTGATTTTATTTAGAATTTATTGTAATTTTCATAATCCTCATTAAATTTCCGAAAGTAATACTACAGAGTCATTGAAATGAAACATCTCTATAAGCTCTATAAGTTCGCTTAATTCTGCAATGGAAGTTTGAATTTGTGATTTTTGAGAAAAATGCAAACACTTTTACACAAGTAGTTTTTCTACGCTAAACTGGACTAATAGAGAGTGTCAAATATTATATAGCTTCTTTAGTAATAACCTTCAAATTAATGTATACAAACTTACTGTTTATTTGATTTATTGTTCTTAAATTTAAGAGTTTCTTTTGAAAAAACTCGAAACGAATTTCCTTTATAAAACATGTAGAGTATAAAATTGGGTAGAGTATAAATTAAAATTGGTTAGAGCCTTTAAGTTAGTCAGGTTTGCCCCATTTTACTATTAAAAATCGTAATATTTCAGCTATTTCTGATTCGATTCTTTTAAACTTAGTATCGTTTGATAGGGAATTAAAAATGCTAAATAAAAGTGTACTAAATTTGTTTTCATAAAATCAGCTATTTGTTAATAATTTATGTTTAAAACTTACAATGACCACCATTTTTAAATTTTAGGTTGAATAAAGATGAATTTTTTTCTAACTTGGGTCTCTTCTACCTTAACATAGGCTACACAATCAAGTTTCATAACGATCGTCTAATGAAAAAATCCAAAAATAAAAATGTTTATGTAAAAAATACAAAGTGGCGGATATCTGGTTAACAAAGCGATTTTGGGAAAAAACTTTATTCTTGATTGTCACTTTATTTTTACCCAAGGAACCACTACGTAAAATGTCCCCACCTTTTATGAACCACCTGTATATATTACGCACTTCCCCATTTCAATAACGTATGAACTGGAAAGGAAAGTATTATGTCGACCCCCTGAAGCTAAATAACTGTTTCAATACAGTCCCCTTCCCATAGAATTCCACTAGGGGTGTCAAATGAAGAGGGATCACTTACTGTTTGCAACAAACTATTGGTGTTAGGGGATTTTTTCATTTTTACTCCTATCTTTATCCTTTAGATCCTCTCATGTGCTACATTGTCCGTATATTATATAATATGACTATATGGTC
The DNA here is from genome assembly GCF_028750875.1 of Macrosteles quadrilineatus. Lineage (NCBI taxonomy): Eukaryota > Metazoa > Arthropoda > Insecta > Hemiptera > Cicadellidae > Macrosteles > Macrosteles quadrilineatus. The sequence continues at coordinate 44,423,596 of NW_026542595.1, read as the reverse complement.
TGAAGTATTAAAACCAATAAAGAGAAAACACATTTCGTCATTTGACAGTTGAACAACTATTCCAGATATTTACAGTAGTAATTAAAATTAACTTACATGACTTCTGTTTTCACAGTAAAATATTTTAGTTTTTCATGTTGGCTTACCGGCACTTAATAAGTTGAAAATATTTTCCAGCGTTTTTCAACCAACCCACAAATAATTTTTTTAACCCGATTCTGTTGTTGGTTGTTTTTCCTCACAGATACTCAAATCTAATGAAAGTGGTACCATTTTTATTTTGACTAGCCGAACCGTGCGAAGAATCACACTAAATCCTTCTCAAATCCGACTTATTGAAGTGCAAAACATAGACCCTACTGTACTTCATACTGCGTAGTAAGTTGTGCATCGTTGATTTTAGGAATAGATGTGGGTTTAGACATAGATAAAACATACAAATAACCCACTTTAGATAAATAAAAATTTTCAAAGTACAATTTTAAGTTATTTACCTTTTTACATATTTACAGGACCTAATTGAACACTATATTGGAAGTGATAATACGGCCATATACGATTTTTGTTTTGACGCCTTGTTTTTACACATAGTTTTCACTGAAACACCGCACCCTTGACAAAGTCAAAAAAACAGTCTGTCTATATGAATTTATTTAGGTCATAAGGGGAGGGGGTAACTTTAAAGGTAAATTCCTTCTTAGTCAGTGTTTGAAAGGATTACGGTCTTTTTGCGTAGTATGACAGTTTGACCGAAGTCAGCCAACTTCGCTTTCATAGTGTAGGTGTCCAAGTGAGCCACAACCAATCTTTGAAAATGCGTAGGTTTTTCATCAATATATGATAAAAAGAGTTCTTTTTAGCGTGGGTTTATGAGGTAACTAACCTGAAGGGCTTAAATGAGTTACAAATTCGACACAACATAACCATTCATTGAAACCTGTAGTAAATAAAAGATAAGAGAAGATGTTTAAAGATGGACTTCTTAAATACATATAGAATATGTATATCAAAATTAAGGCTATATTGTAAATAAAGAAATATAAAACGTAAAGAATCCATGCAGTACTTACTTTTGAGTTGTTCTTGTTTAGACTTCTTAAAGTGAATAATCTGTTTTCATCTCCGGGGTTATTCATCGTAGAAAGCACAGACTACTAAATTTGTATGTTTTTGACTTATTGCCACTCAGATTTGAGAAATAATTAGTTTGTTTTGATTTATTTAATTCATATGTTTCAGCTGATTGAATAACGTAAACTAGGTGGCGTTCGCAGAGGCATCCACAAAATTGAGCGGAGTCATCAAGGGTTCATATCATATTGTTTTTGTCATACTGCAGTAAAAACAGTCGTTTTTAATGCATGCGTTGAGGGTCTTAAGTAGCATTTTTACTCTTTACTAGTCCGGTGGCTTAGTGTAATTACCGTTACATGGCGGATAAAAGCATCAAATTTGGTATGAAGGTACCTTAGGGTATACTAATAAATTTTAGCCTAGGAGCCCTTTTGAAATTTTAAATATTTCCACACACGGCACCAAAATCCAAAATGGCCGACAAATACAACAAAAACTACCTTTAAAACAATCCATTCTCCTGTTAACTCTAAAATATAACTTAAATCCAACCAAGACTCTACAATACTAACCGAAGACATACTAAATTATGTGAAAGAAATCTTATGTGTGTCTGTGTGTGAGTGGGTGGGGGTATGTGTGTGAGTATTTATGTAACGAAACCTGTACTGGACATTGCGCAAAAATGGTCAAACCAATTTACTGCAAATTTGGTGTGGACTTTGTTAGATGTCAACATTTAGATCTGTTTCCTTTTATTTATCTATTTTTATAATTTTATTTAGTTTATTTTTACAATTTTCATCTATTTTTTTTAGATCTACAGAGTTAGGCAAAAGTATGGAAACCCCCCAGTTAACTTTTTAACGCGTTGCAGTAGGAAAACCAAACTCAGCATAAATTTACAAAATAAAAAATTGCACTTTTTCATCAAAGTTACAACTTTGCCCCAGCCCCCAGAATGGGGTATTTTGGGGTCAGCCCCAAATTTTCAAAATTAAACACCTATCATGTGACCACTCATTTTAAAGGGTTTATCAAGAGAAGTTGAATGGTGTAAACCAGTGGTCAATATCCCACTCCAAATCGAAATGGCAGCCATTTTAATTATTTAAGATGAGCAAGCAAAAGATAAAGTCTTGATAATCCCAGTTAACTTTAAAAATTTAATATTTTAATACTGGCAAAAAGGTGAATTATCTTTTTTAATATAGGTATGTAGATTTTAGTGTTCCAGCTATAACCTGTTACAAAGTTAATAAGGCATATTTCAAAATGACTGCCATTTTGATTAGGGGGGAATATCTTGGTGTCATACTGGACCGCACACTGACATTTAAGGCGCATTGTATTGCGACAAGAGGTAAAGTCTCAGCGAGGAATAATATCATCAGGAAGCTCACCAGCAGATGCTGGGGTGCTAACCCTAATGTCCTCAGAACCTCAGCTTTAGCGCTCAGTGTGTCGGCTGCGGAGTACGCTGCACCAGTATGGAATGCATCGTCACATGCAAAAAAGGTTGACATAGCAGTCAATGACATGGCTCGGACTGTAACTGGGTCTTTGAAACCAACCCCAGTACACAAACTATCCTATCATAGGGATCGCCCCTCCATCAATCCGACGTGATGTCGCTGCCGACGCAGAAAGGACTAAGCAAAAGACAGACCCTCGTCACCCATTACATGGCCACCAACCTTCTGCAGAGTGACAGCTTCGGTCCAGAAAGAGCTTTTTATCACGGACACAAGTCCTGGATGGATCATTTCCATTTCCATTTCGTTTTGTCATTAAGAGCAAGAAACTCCCTGACTGCTAACCCGGTACCTATAATTAAACATACCCGGCCCCATGATGTAGGCCGAAGCATACGCACCGACCTTTGGTACACCATGGGAGGATGACTTAAGGTCATCAAGCTCACCGGCTGCCGAAGCAACCCTTCGGAAAGAGGGTTGCCCCTCAATCCTAACCAGGGATACCGGCTACTTGTTTAAGCGTCACTTCACCTGGGTTCCCCCAGGTACGGAACCCAGAAGGACCATAGTGAAATGCCCTGACGCATTTAGTGCAAGCAACACTCGGGACCTATCCAATCCCTGACAGGCAAAACCCGCCATCAAAGCCAGGAAGAAGGGGACCACCAGCAAGCTGATGGGGGGAACCCCAACCACCTATTTACACCACTACCCGATCGAAGCCTTACCCAGTTGCTGGGAAACCAGAGGTGACCAAGGCGATAGATCCCTGAACACCCCCAGCGGGCTTGAACCCAGCACCCGATCTACTTCGTTTGCCCATCAAGCACAACATCACTGCCAGGCCATCAGGGTTTCCCAAAAGGAGGCAGGAATAGAAGTGGGTCCCACCCGGATGAACCTATCCACCAAAGGTGGTGACACCCTTTGCTCAATTGAGGTTCCAGGGAGAACCCCCCACACTCTAGATAACCATACCTTCCTGGATGGATCACTCTCAATCAATCGGGTGGAGAGCCACCCGAAAGTTGGAGGCCACGTTGACTAACCCTTCCTTACCAGCCAGGGAGGAACTGGCTCCTGGTGGAGGCCTTCTTTACACGATGTGGAAGTCCCTAAATCGAATTAGGGTCGAGGTACCAAAATGCAGGACAAACATGCAGAAATGGGGTCTCTTACCAGACAAAGAAAACATCTTGTGCGCGTGTGGTGCTGTTCAGGATCCTGGCCATCTGCTGATCTGCCCACGCCTAGACCAGTCTTGCACATTTGATGATCTTTTACATGCGAATGACAAAGCCATATCGGTAGCTAATTTTTGGAAATGCGAAGTCTGATTTCCGGGCACGGAAAGTAAGTAAGTAGTATCAGGGGGGCGATATTGACTTCTAGTTTGCGCCATTTAATTTGTCTTGAGAAACCCTTTAAAATGAGGGGTCACATGATAGGTGTTTACATTTGAAAATTTGGGACCGCACCCAAATACCCCATTTTGGGAGCCGGGTTCAAGTTCTAACTGTAATGAAAAAGTGAATTTTTTTTTATTTTGTAAACATGTGCCGAGTTTGGTTTTCCCCCTGCCACACGTTATAAAGTTAATTGGAGGCTTCCAGACTTTATCTTTTGCTTGCTCATCTTAAATTAAAATGGCTGCCATTTTGATTAGGGGTGCGATATCGACCTATGGTTTTCACCATTCAATTTATCTTGATAAACCCTTTAAAATGAGCGGTCACATTATAGGTTTTTAAGTTTGAAAATTTGGGGCTGCCCCCAAAATACCCCATTTTGGGGGCTGAGGCAAAGTTGTAACTTGTATAAAAAGTGCAATTTTTATTGTGTAAATATATGCAGTTTGGTTTTCCTACTGCAACGCGTTAAAAAGTTAACTGGGGGGTTCCATACTTTTGCCTAACCCTGTAGATAAAAAAAAAAAAATAGATGAAAATTGTAAAAATAAACAAAATAAAATTATAAAAATAGATAAATAAAAGGAAACAGATCTACATGTTGACATATGATACTAACAAAGTCCACACCAAATTTGCAGTAAATTGGTTTGCCCATTTTTGCGCAATGTCCAGTACAGGTTTCGTTACATAAATACTCACACACATACCCCCACCCACTCACACACAGACATAAGATTTCTTTCATATAATTTAGTATGTCTCCGGTTTGTATTGTAGAGTCTTGCTTGGATTTAAGTTATATTTTAGAGTTAACAGGACTAACAGGAGAATGGATTGTTTTAAAGGTAGTTTTTGTCGTATTTGCCGGCCATTTTGAATTTTGGTACCGTGTGTGGAAATATTTAAAATTTCATAAGGGCTCCTAGGCTAAAATTTATTAGTATACCCTAAGGTTACCTTCATGCCAAATTTGGTGCTTTTATCCATCAGGTAACGGTATTCGTAAATTAAAGCCCTAAGCCACCGGACTATTACGGAGTAAAAATCGTTTCTAGCCTCTATGGAGTAAAAATCAGCTGTTGTCAACTCAGTTGTAAATTTATATTGTAAACGATTGCATGTATCGAAAATAAGATCATTTTAACCTACAGTCTACAGTCTCTTCCCATAGCATTTTAGCATTGCAGATACATTAATCCATTCCCAAACTCAACACTGCTCACCTTTACTACATTCTTCACCACCCCCTACGTCGTGAACCTGTTTCCCTTTCTTCCCATAGCATTTTAGGACTGAAGATACATTAATCTAATCTTCAATGTTTCCAGTTCCCACACTCCACACTGCTCACCCTACTACTTCCTTCATCTCTTCTTACGTCTCGGACCTGTTTCCCTCCCTTCCCATAGCATTTTAGGATTGCATATCCCTTAATCTAATCGTCATAAACAGTTCCCACACTCCGGACAGCTCACCTTGACTACTTCCTTCACCACTTCCTACGTCGCGGACCTGTTTCATTCCCTTACCTTAGAATTTTAGGAATGCGGATACCTAAATCTAATCGTCATAAACAGTTTCCACACTCCAGACTGCTCATCTTTACTACTTTCTTCACCACTTCTTACGTCACCGACCTCAAGCTAGTGTCGTCATTTGATTATATTTATTATTCATACCGTTTCTGTTCTAATATCTGTGGAATAATTCTATCAGACATTTTTTAATCTACTGCGTTCAAAAGTCAACAGCTCATATGTCTTTGTTTATGTGTCAAATACTGCTTCCATAAGGATTACATTGAAACTTTGAGACCCAGTGGGGCGGATTCCTGAGAGACTTTTTTAACGCCAAATAGATGTTGGCACTCACCGATATGGTCTTTATCACCATACAAAATTTGAAAACGATCGATTCAGCCGTGTAGGAGGAGTTTGCGTATTACGAAATGCATAAGAGTCGACGTATAAGAGCTTCGCTCGCTCCGCTCAATAAAAATTTTTATTTTAAATTAGACAAGGCCACACTTTATAGCCCAGTCACTTTAGGTAAGAACCTGAACATGAAAGATGTAAAGCTGATTTTTTGCATGGTGATAGTATATAATAGGAAGGGTGTTTTCTGAAAGTTCCCCAAATTTCCCCCCCTTGCTTCCCCTGAAACCCCCCTCCCCCCAACCACCAGGTTCAAAGTGTAGTGTTTTACTAAATTGCCTATATATTTTGATGTAAACGAGCTATCAGCATAATAGTTTTTTCTTTGAACTCCCCGTTAAATTTACTTTAATAAAACGACCTTACATGTAGCATTATCTCTATTGGGATTTTGTTAATTAATGGGTTATTGGAAAGCCTAATTCATGTTCATTATATATCTACAACTTCAAGTAAAATATTTATTTTGTATCACATATAAAACCCCACCCAATAGAGATAATGCTACATGTAAGGTTATTTTATTAAAGTAAATTTAACGGGGGTTCAAAGAAAAAACAGTTATGCTGATAGCTCGTTTACATCAAAAGATATAGGTGATTTAGTAAAACACTGCACTTTGAACCTGGTGTTTGGGGGGAGGGGGGTTTAAGGGGAAGCAAGGGGGGGAGGAAATTCGGGGAACTTTCAGAAAACACCCTTCCTATCATACGCTATCACCATGCAAATAATCAGCTTTACATCTTTCATGTCTTTGTTGGCCTTTTACTTAAGTTACCTACTGGGCTATTATAGTAATACCAGAAACAAAAGAACCCTGGGCCGTTTCGAGCCGCGCAGGTTTGAAGGGTTAAGCCACACCTACCGGCGCGAACCACGTGATCTTTTCGTTTCTGCGCAGGTTGTTTTGTTCGTGGTATGTCTATAGCTGTGCTCTGGCAGTGGCTATTCGCACGTCAGACGAGAGCCGCTACCGCGCACGTCTGTTCCAAATGACGTCTCATTACGCTCCTAATCCATTTACTTTTATAACTGTCTGGGAACAAGTTGCACACAAAGAAAACCCAGTATTAGGAACGGTAGTGCCTCTAACCTCATTAGCCTAATGGATGGAATCAACTACAACTTCAAGTTTTTCTGCCCGTAATATTGATTATGAAATGAAACTGTCCTTAACTAACCTAACCAAACCAAACTTGCTGTAACATTTCAAAATTCCGCTTTGATAGCAGACATGGCCTTTTACGCTCCATCTACTGTTAAGTAGTAGAACGTCCTATCCTTAACTGAATATACAGACAGAAGCTCGCCTTTTTTTTAAATAAATTCTTTTAAACGCTTCGAAATAGCAAACAATTTAATTAACCTCAATCTTCACTGAAATTTAATGTAATTCAAATTGAAAATGACTTCTAGAAAAAAGTAACTGTTCCCTTTACATTATTTTGCAATACTGGAACTGGGACTGGAACGGGAATGGGTTGTGACGTCGTTTTGACATGCGAACAGTCACTTCGTTTAAATTACTTGCAGGATGATATAATAGATCGTTTTTTACGAAAAACTACTGAAAAATGAGTGATCTGTATACTTCCCTGATGTAGTAGGTAAAAGGAGCTTTAAAATGACACCTCATTTATTAAAATTGGTTAAGAATTAAGGAAGTTATGGTGTACCGGCAAAAAAAGTACTTTGGAACTTTTGTTCTGTGAAAAGTACTTTTGTCATTAAAGAAGTAGGTCACCAATGTATAATGCACTTGATGCAGTTGCCTTATAATTCTCTCAATATATTCTGCATTTTAGAAATTATAATATACATATATATTATACATTATATATATATATATATATAAATTATAACATACCTATATGTAATTTTTTTTAGTGGTTATATGTTTTGAACAATTTTAAAGATGTAGCTTAATTAATTGTGATTCTATCGAGTTATTTTTAAGGCAGTTACTTGATTTTGATTAACATAACTAACCAAAAACATTCAACAATAATTACTTAATGAAGCAATAAATGATGGGGGGCAATTTTATATTATTTTAATGGAAGTACATATTCCACAATTGAATGAAGCTAAGTTAAAATTGCGGCTTGTCCATGTAGGCTATTTTTCCTGCTTTTTCATACACTAGATACCAGGCCCACTTTTATAAATGGGCAGACTGGGCATTTCGGGCAGAGGGGAGCGGGCGCCCCCTCCCGCCCGCACTAGGAAAAAAGGGGGCGCTGCTTTTGGGTTGCGCAGGGCTCCACTGACCCTTAACGCGGCCCTGCTGGATACAATGTATTATATATAATCATTTATTTATTGTATTTTTTCAACAAGTTCAATTTATAATACTGTCTATTTATGAAAACTGAAATAAACATTCAACAAAATAGGTCAGGTAAAACAAGTGCAACAAAATATTTAAATATAACATTTATATTTTTAAAAGTATAAAACTATAACTAGTGCAACTTTATTACATTCAAGAAAAGAGTCTGTGTACAAAAAGTGATACATTTGAAAATGTATTAAAGTATGCTTGGGCTTGGATATAATATTGGAGTTTCATTCAACATCACAAACCAACACAAGTTACTACAGGCACAAGTTAGTGTTTACCAGTGTGCATTTAAATTTAGTGACATTTATATTAGGCTAAATGTTAATACCGTATTGAATTTATAAATACATGGATTATAAAATTTATCAAATATATTTAAATAAACGGTATTTGCAAACTGACACATACTTTCTCCCATTGGCTTGTCAACAACCTTTATCATAGGTAAGTGGTGGGAGTAAAACTATGATATTTTAAAGAGAAAATCACAAAAGGTGCGATAATTTTTGAGCAGTAATAATTGTTTACCCGCAATGGGGGTTTGCTCTATTTTCTTTGAAATTATAAGGACCATAATTAATTAATTAAATTATTTGAATCAAAACCAGTTTTTTTCCTAAAATCAGATTTTTGTTATTTTATGGGGTTTTTAATAGGAAAATAACATAAGTTACAATAACTTTTGAACGATAATTTTTACAGAAATGTGTTTTGTACCATTTTGTTTAGAATTTAAAGGACAATAGCACAGTACATAAAAATCGTTCTGGCCATTTTTTGAGAAATTCCGATTTTTCCGTTATTTTATGGGAAAATAACCATTAAAAATCAAAATGTAAAAAAATGAAAAAAACACCTGGAGATACCATGGATTAGTGCAAACATACCACATTTCATCAATATCGGACAACAGGGGTGGTCTGTAGCTCTGTACACATCCACACAATACAGACAGACACACACAGACATCACTTCGAAAACAACTTTTTTGGGTTCAGGAGGACCCAAAACTGATATATCCACTCAAAACTCAAACTCGAAAATTTTTACGAAAACAATACTTTCTCCATATCCTTTGTATAGGGGGAGAAAGTAAAAAGCAAAATGTAACCAAAATATGTTTTTTTAATTAATTTTTTTTTCACTAATATCAGAGATTAAACGTACTTCATTAAGCAACATGATATAGAATCTGAATAGAAAACACCCTTGGATTTACCCCCTTGGTATTTTACTATCCTTGGAGTTTCTAGTAGTAGAGCCAGAGTGTGTTGATGTGTTCTCTGCAATTTATATATTTTATACTAAAACCATCCCTACCAAAATAACAACCTATTTGTAAACTAACGCTGGTCCTGCTCTTATAACCAAGCAGTAAAGTGCACCCGTAATATTTACTCTTGAGAGAAATGTTTGGTGAACATCAACATACTGAGTGTGTTACACCAAAACAATGTCCGATTATAATAGGATGATATGCCTACTATAGCAGTAGCCAAAGATAATCAGACAGCAACTGCAACAAGTTCCATACACTACCTACATAGTAAAATCAAAGATTACACATGGTACGCAATTTACATAGCATGTGTAATCTTTGGTAAAATAAACATTCAGTACTTTTAAACCTGTTGATTTTTTCATAAATCTAACATTTACTTATATTGAAGATATTTTTCCAGGTTGAAGAAAAGCTCTTGTATTCAATAAAGGTTGTATACAAAGAAGAGGTTAAATTATGTTATTTAATAAAAGAATGGTTAAATACAAAAGGAAGCAAAAGCAGCAGAATCTTGAACATAATGACTGTTAAAGGGACGATGATACTTATATTATGTTCTGAAGATTGACTCATGTTGAAAGGTTGACGTTTAAACACAAAACAATAGTTACTGCCATGTTCTAAAGGTTTTGGTTTTTAATGAGTTGTAATGATGGATAGTAAATTTATTTCAATGAAAATGTGAAAGTTTGTATGGAAAAAGTTCTATAAACTCAACATTGGAGCAATGTTTATCACTTGATATCTATTAAATTAAATGTATAAAAGGATGCAAAATTAAAATATAATTACTTAACACATAACGGAATGAAAATATTTATGACACATTACAAATGTTGGAAACAAAATACTTGAAATTTACATAAAATGACAAAAAAATATACCCTTAAGTTAAAAATTTCCTAAATTTTCCCATCTATAATTTATTATAAACCCCAAAAACATGAGTGTATAGAAGAAATATTGAACACAATACATTATTTAATCACTTATGAACACATGCAGTTATTGCGAGCTACCATGATGAAAATTAAAATAATGTGTAGGACTGTCATATAAATATAACATTATTACTACTCTTATTATTACTACAATGGTAACCTTATTTATAACAAGTTTTAATTGTTGGCACTTAAAATACTGAAAAACATGAGGAATGAAAAAGGAAGTTAACTCTGTTCATTAACAGAAAACAGTCGTAAGTAATGATTAGTTGATCACAGGTAACAATATCATGATTTATCATCCAAATCATAAAGTACACGATTAATATAAAACAACATCAAACATTGTTCCTGAGCTAGGAGTAATTTTAAGTAGAAGGGATATTTAGAGCAGGATTTTTGAAGCTGAGAGGCTTGAACTAAAATAAAACACCTTCATATTATGTGTTACAGTTCCAGCCTTCAACATTTCGTTATCCTCCCCATCTATACACAATGTGTGCTTAACACAACAATATGTTGTAACAAGATATGCAGCACCAGTATTACACTTTTCTTTTTAAATGGTTTGATACGATTGCGTCCCCTCAAATCACCAGAGTCAATCGTAAAAAAAAACTGGTAGAGTTTGTGTTTAGTAGATTTGGGGGGTGGGAATAGAAAAGCAATTTCAGTAACACCGTGTGCTTTAGTACAGAATGCGGGGATTAGTTTTTCATTGAAAATGCTATTGGTCGCCTCACCTGTCACATCTACCAACACCAGTTCTGCATATTGTTCTTCTTTGAGTGATCACACATCAATGAGGGATCTTTTATCTGATATATTTAGTCAAAACAAACTACACTGATGGATCCATGGTGTACTAAGCTTTGTATAGGGAAAGAAGATGAAAAGTGCTGGTGGAGTTAGAAGAAGGTGGATCATCATAGCTACTCATCCGCCTAGATGCTAACTGTTGTAGGCTACACCTAGGCGTGACAAACCAAGATCTACCCATGTAATTTGCACTCAGAAATATCCTCTGGTACAACTGGAGGTACACACTACTTTCCTCTTCCTGTCTCATTTGATTGCATGTTAAATCTTGAACAGAAACTTTTGGTACCGTGCTGTGCTACAGTATGCGATTTCTTCTAAGTTAGTAGTTTTAATGATAATCAGAGATCATTTACTTCATGGTCCTCTCAGCATTTCAAGTAGGAGCTAAATATTTAAACTAAACTCAGTTTATTATAACTTACTTGATTTTTAGTTAGCCTAGCTATAAATACAACTTGGTGTTAGGAAAATACTCAAAATGTCAAGACGTTATCCTGTTATCTTAACCTCTTGTTAAATTTTAGTTTACAAATAAAAAAATTCTTTTGTGAGTTTTATAATAACAGAATGCAGCTACCATTATGTTATATCACAAACAAATTAAACATCTTTGCACTCAGTACCAAACAGGTCTGTTAAAGTCCAAAGAAAAGCTCATTACTTGTTAAGAACATTAAACTGAAATTAAAGCCACATACAAATTAGTCGTGTATTACACAAAATAAATGTTAATTTGCTTGTTTCTTCATAACCCAAAATAATACGTATTTTCTTTAAACACAATGGTTGGCAGATTATGTTGTATGTGTCAGACAGAGGTCGACGTGGAAGGTTGAGGTGTGACAGACAAAAGACAGACACTGACTATCAGAGGATAGTCAAAGTCTGGACACAGATCCATCACCTTGACCTCATGGTTGCGGACCAACATAACAGAGATAACACCTGATGACTGGCTCAGCTTGGTCTGTCTCTGCTTGTCCAGGGTTGCCAGAGTCACCCTACACAGTAACAGTTAATTATACCAGAGGAAAATATGAGGGAGTTAATATGTGAATACAGTAAACCCTCTCTTAACCGACCCTAATGGGACCGGACCTCGGTCGAATAACTCAAAAGGTTGGTTAAAACGGGCAATCCCTAAAATCATAACATAATGAAGTGCTATTCATTTGGAATTATGTAATCATTATTTTGAAGTCATACTTGCATTATTTATAAAATAAACTACTCTTATCTCCTTTTTTGTATTGATAGAAAAGACACAAATAAGCACAAAACACGGTTAAGCCAAATAGGCCTACCTTCAGTGGAATATAAATTATACTACTAGGCAAGAGTCAATAAAAATTCATATTTTAATAACTTTAGTACTGTAATGTGTTAATTGATGCTTTCCAAATCCATCGTAATACAGTACAGAACCTTTTGTCAAAATTCAAGATACAAGCAACCATTTTGTTACAAGACAGGATGTTTATTTATAGCCTCTCACTGGAGGCTCGAGGCACAAAAACTATCTTGACCTTGGAGTTGTTAACCCCCCTTCCCTGCCCTCCATACAATTGGGTTGCGTTGCTTGTTTACTCCAGCGATAAGATAATCAGTTAGTTCTCAAAATCGTAACGTACTTTACGATGTTAAAAATTTTCCGCAAAGATAACAAACTGACAATATGCTATATTTTTTGTTATCAATACAAAATAACTTATTCTTAGTCATATCCTGTGGAGATAAGCGTATGGTTCAGTTCTCATCGCCCAGCGTGGGAGCGGAAATGCAGAGATTCCTACAAAGCGGCGGTTAAACCGAGCTGCTTTCAAAGCAAGGTCGGTTAAAACAAACTGTATTATTTTACAACCGAAGGCGGATAATCCGATTATCGGTTAATACGAGGTCGGTTAAGAGGGGGTCTACTGTATTGAGTCTGATTCAGTAGAATTCCGCTACTCCAAAGTAACTGGGACCAAGCCCTGTTCTGATCATTGGGAATTCAGAATAAACCAATTTCTGTAGTAGTTGTTCATTGCGGTCGTGGATGATGTACACGGTTTGGCTGCGATCACAGGATACAATAATGATCACTCAATTAGTACTTTGCCAATATTGGCAAAAGGAAACACTAATTAATAACTCTGAACCCACCTAAAAATATCAAATCAATACCACCTGCCCCAATTCTCTTGCCCTGTACCCAACGGATGCAAGAGAAATTTATAAAATTATAATGAATTTTAAAAAATCAAATTCTTGTTGATATGATGGTGTAAGTCACAAAATTGTACGTCACCATGCAAATTACATATGTCAACCTCTTGCTGATAAAATAAATGTCTCTTTACTGCAGGGCATATTTCCCAGTGTTCTAAAGCAAACAATAATCCGCCCAGTTTTTAAAACTGGCAATTCTAACTTTCCTGAAATTTGGCGTCCGATCGCGAACATGTCTACCTTTTCAAAAATATACAACCATGTTTTTGCTCAAAGGCTTCTTGATTTTTTATTAAAAAAACAACCTTGTATGTAAAGAACAATTTGGATTTGTAAAGGGGAAAGGTACGCCTGATGCCACCATTGACTTAATCACCAAAATAATCAGTGCTGTAAATAATAAAAACAAAGCTATCGGGGTATTTTTGGATTTTCAGAAGGCATTTGATTGCTTGGACCTCAGTATAATTTTTGAGAGGCTTTATAATCTGTGAATCCGTGGCCTGCTCCTTGACTGGATAAAGTCATATCTCCTACAAAGAATTTAAAGTGTAAAGTGTTAACGATTGCATAAATTCAAATAAGCTAGAAGTGAATTTCGGAATTCCCCAGGGCTCAGTTTTGGGGCCTAATTTGTACATTTTATATACAAATAGTATAACTAAGAATCACCATAACTATGTACGCTGACGATTAAGCCCTCTTGTTTGAAAGTAAATCATTAGATAACCTAGAAATTGATAGCTTTGTATAACTGACAAACCTTCATCAGTACTTTAATAGCAATAATTTACACGTTAATCCAAGCAAATCAAGCTGTATACATTTTTCAAAAGCCAATCATTCTGAGGCCAGCCCAGTAATGTTTATGAACGAATTTAAGTTACCCTTAGACACATAAGTGAAATATCTAGGATTGATAACACTTTTTCTTGGACACCTCATGTTGATGCGCTGTGTTCCAAGCTATCATCTCAATTATTTTTAATGATTAGATTCGCGAAATATCAAAATTTATTACTTACCCAATTAATTTATTTTTCACTCATAGAGTTAAGATTAAGTAAGGTACGGAATTATTCTCTCAAGCAATTTATTGATTGTCTGCGACACAATCAAGTTTTTTTTGCATTTTTAGATTGCAAAAAAGAGCCTTCCCTATTATGGCAGGTGTGTACAGAAGAACACCTTGCCGGTTTTTTTTAAAACCTTTTGAAATTATAACGTTACCTTTGATATGTATTATTGAGATTCTATTATATTATAAATTTAAATCAACAACAGTAGCAACCAGTGAAAATATTCTCAATTATAATACCAGGCAAAGCCACCATCATAGACAAACCTCTCATAGATTGGAATTAGCTGCATCATTACCTCAAAGTCTCGGGCCAAAACTGCTTAACAAATTACCAGCCAATCTACAATCCTTAACATCGGAAGCGAAATTCAAAATTAAGCTAAAAAAAGACTGCGCATGTTACTCTGTTGCAGAATTTTTTGAACAGCCCAATTTATATATAAAAAAAAGGTTAAGCTAAGTCCACCTGCTCTGTATTAAGGAACGTGGCAGCGTTCCGCCCCGCCAAGTCCCCCAGCGGTACACAGCTGCTGCAGTGTATATATACATGACGTGACAAAGTGGTTTTTTTACTCGTCTATAGCTCTGAAGAAACAAAAGCTATTAAAATAATTAATTATTCATCTACTGGATAGGGGCACTCATTCTCAACAAAATAAAAAAAAGAATTTAAAAAACGGTTGTGTTTGAGCCAGAAAAACTAGTTTGAAAATTCACAAATTTTCCGTGTTCTCCTTCTTCTCCTTGAATGTTGACGGACCTACAGCCCAAACCACTGGCTCAATTTTAATGTTTTTTATGTTGTTTGAAAGCCCTTAACGTGTAGATGTGCCTTTTGAGGGTCTCAAGTCGGTGCGTTGACCCATAAACCCTTGGCAAGCCCTCAAAATACGATTTTGGCCCATTTAAATAACATGGGATTAAAATAAAAACAAAAGAAGGACCAGCTGCAATTAAATCTCATTTAATTTCAGTGTTAGAGAAATTCATAGGAACAGCTGAAAATTATTTTAAAACTTTTATAAAGTATTTTTTCAGGTATACCCACGGTATACCGAATGATTTGAACTACTTACTATATAAAATTACTTAGAGCAGTGATATTCCCCGATACTCTCCATTGAAAAATGCAGTGTACCGATGGTACACTGGTACAGCAGCTCGTCGTTTTTAACAGTTTAATACTACTTATTAAAACATATGAAATCTAGGAACTTGAAACTTAGTACTAGTACTAAGATTTGTTTTATGTTTTGTTACACTAAAACAAATAAAACAATCGGGAAAATCACTCTACGTATGTTAAACAAGCAATTAAAAAGTGATATGTAAATTTAGGATGGATGAGTTTTTCAAATATTTGTTTTGTTTATGCTATTTCTAACAAACTAAATCTGTTTGATTACATTTTTACTTCTCTAATAAGGGCTAAATTTACACTAGTCTTTAGATGTACGGGTTTAATTATCAGAACACTTATGTAACACCAACGCATTTCATGTTGTTCAAGATGACCATTGATAAAATTTGAAACTGAGTTTAAGCCCAGGGGGTTTGTTAAATAGTAATTTTGGTACGTGTGTCAAAAAGTTTTTAATCTGTTTAAAGCAGATTAGACCAAAAATGTAGAATTTAGTTCTACAGAAACAATATTATTGAAATTAAATGAGATGTAGTTGTGCCGTTGTCTATATATCAGAGAAAGGAGGATTTTTATTTTAACTGTTAATTTCCTACAAAAATAAATAAAATCCAACAAAAAACCACTAAGTGGTAACACTTTCCCCGCCAAGTCAGCAATCCAAAAAAGATAATAAATCATTACCTTTTCCGCCAAGAAAAACAATCTAATGTATGTAAGTTTGGCAACTTGGCGGCAGACTTTTGCTCGATCACTTTAAAAAAATACCATAAAACTAGTTTCATTGAGCAAGTATCTCTCCCATTAATACATTGCTAGGTGAGAGCTTGTTTTACAAAATTTGGCCTTATTTGTGCCACATTTCATAAACTCGTAATAGTGATGGTTTTATATTTACTGATTACCTCGAAATTATTATACTTAGTTGGACTAATTAATTAGAGAAGTTGATTTGTGAAATTATCCACGAGCGTAACTTCAATGAAAAAAACCAAGCAAAAGTCTGCCGCCAAGTTGCCAAACTTACATACATAACATGGTTTTTCTTGGCGGAAAAAGTAATGATTTATTATCTTTTTTGGATTGCTGACTTGGCGGGGAAAGTGTTACCACTTAGTGGTTTTTTGTTAGATTAATTACTTTTATGTGTTATCAGTGTTATAGTACCAGTTTTGTACTTTCATTAGCATTATTTTATTGTTTATATTTAGAAGTATTTAAAGTTGACGTTTGTAATACAATGTATATTGTCTGACTACAATAAAAGATTTTGATTTTGATTTGATTTTGATGTCTCTGTGTCTTCGGAAGATGTTTAAGATTTCCCTGTAACCTCGGAAGACTTTTGTTATTTTCGAGTGGAGTTTTTGTTTTTGCAGTAGCAGACAGCACTGTGTGATCAAAATTTTACCACAATTGTTGGTAATGTTCACAATTTTGACGCGATCGTGTGAGACAATAATGATGTCTCTGATACAGCAGAAGATGTACGATTTCGGCCATTACTATGAAAGAAATTCTTGATTCTATTCTATGTTTAGTTTTTTACTGAGCCTTAAAAAATAATAATAGTTTTCCAACTTTAGTTTGAAATATGGGTTCTGGAATAGCTGGGCCCTCCTGTAGTAATGAAATGAAATGTCAATGTCTCAGAAGAGCTATTCTCAACTCGACACTCAATTTGTTTATTTACTTGAGCAGTAGCAATCAGAACAGATGTTTCGAACCTTAGCATGACATTGCGTATGCCATTGTAGCTGAGTGGAGCATCATCACTGGCTCGACGCACTGTCAACATGTTGTTAAAGGTTGACCAGACGAGGTCCAGCCCAAAGTTGAACACCTTCCACTTCCACGTGTGATTGTCCTTGCTCTCCAACACACGACCACACCGAACACAAGATGAAAAAAATTTGTCCATCCCAATCCGCTCTTTCTCGGGTCTAAAACAATCAGGGTTTGCAAATTCATGTGTATTCTATATTGTCTTTAGTACTTTGTTTTCTTTAGGAACAAATTTCATTAAATCATTTTATTAAAATTTCCTAATGGTGACATCTAACACCGCATTTTTAAGGGTGGATGGTGGGGTGTTAAAAATTTTGATGCAATCAAAATAAGTTTGTTTGAAAAAAGTTGTGTTATGTTAAGTAGTTGCCTAACATTGGGGATTACAGAAATTATATATTGAAGAGTTATTTGTTTCGAAAAGATGTTTGTTTTTCCAAAAAAGGAAAGACGTTCAAAAATATAAATATACGAAAAGTTATAAGATTGTTACAGGAGAAGACACCTCTACATGCTTTCAGGCTTCACATTCTAAATACTAGTGTCAGTGCCTTGGTCTGTCGAGTAAAAACCATCTTCTGAATCTTTAAGACGATTCAGCATCCCACATTGGGACACACAGACTGCTACAAACTTTGTCCAAATGCTTAGAATAATCAAGTCTAGAGCCAATGATTAAATCAAGAAGATTTTTTTGATGACATGACTCAATTTCCTTGTCACCATGAAAAATGTTTGATATTCAGCGATCACATAAGACCAATAGATGGATCACTGGGGCTGACCGATGAAGCCAACTTTTGCATGCTGCGACAGAAGTAAAAATTATGTTGTTTTGGGTTTAAAGTTCATCAGTCACATAATTATGTTATTATGTCACTGGAGTCGATATCTTTCAATTTTGATTGCATAAACATTGTATTAATACCTGTATTTTTTTGTAACCTTAACCTTTGTAAACAGCTAAGTAAAAAAGTTTGGGTTTTGGTTTTAAGATTCAAAATTTCTGGTTTTTGTTGAAGCAATTTCAATAAGTCTGTGTATAATGTCATATTAATTATGAAACATATGACAATATTTACTATGTGTAATTGTTCAGTTTTTATTAGTTGTGTTCCAAGTTCTGTCTTTTATTAAGATACAAGCTGCTATACCCGTGCTTTGCAACGGGAAGAAAATGTAACCTATTAAAGTGGTGCTGATGTGTGTTTTAAAATACAGCAACTCTATGAGTTAGTTTGAAAATATAAACGGATTTAAAAGCGTAAACCTACTTACGTCCAAACACCTTAAGATCCATATAAGAATATGACAACATACCTTAGTGTAGCAATAGCCTCAATTGCTTCATATTGATGCTTCATGAATGACACGTTTTACCATAATTCTTCAATTTTAGTCAAGCCTCTTCACATGTATATAAATTAAAAATGAAACTTTGAGCAATACTTTACAAAACGTATACAAACTCTATTTTAAACCAAACATAACCCTCCTCAATCTACATAAAGCATCACAAACATCTTTTTCGAGTAAATAAACAAACACCAGTTCATTATACTGAACAGCTGTTTCGTTAGCTAAATTAAATTAAATCATTTAAACATTGGAAGCATGCCAGGCGTAGCCCTTTGGAAATCAGCCTGTGGGGCAGAGCCCTTAGGAAATTCGTCCACATCAATACTTTTTGGCAAATCTACACACTCTAAGCTTCATTTTGATGTGCCATATATGCCTATATTTTTATTTGGTAAATGACCTTAACCGTTTGCATAAAATTTGATTGTATCACTTTAATAATATAATAGATTAAAAGTTCAATTTAAATTCAACACAAACCTTAAGGAATCTTAATTATTATAGTTATATAGCTGTTCTGAAAGTGGACCTAAAACCAACAGTTTTGACCATCACTAGTACATGATATCAACAGTAGAGCAATTTTTACAAAAGGCAAACTTTTTCCTGAAAAGAACAACATTTGATTCCAAAAAAGGCCAAGTCTGTTGAGATAGTGTTTTCTCAGTACTTTTGAAAAAGTAAAAGTAACTTAATAACCTTATGTGACGGAGTTAGTAGCCAAGTGATAGTTTTGTAGTGATCCACTACTGTATACAGTAGACCCTCTATAATCTGCTGCACTCTATAATCGTACTGCACCACTCCGGTACTCAAATTTTTTATGTGTGTGGTCTTCCCCGATCGCGGCAAAATTCTGAATATCTCCCATGGCCATGTAGACATCATCGTTGACTCCGTGGTAACGGAAACGTCATCGTCCTCTTGCGTGATCTCAAGAAATCATGAACATCTCCTGCAGTCGTGTGGACATTATAATCGTCTCCCGCCATCACGGTGATCGCGGTAAAATCATGTCTATTTCCACCGGTTGTGTAGACATTATCGTTGTCTTCCGCGATTGCGGCAAAATTCTGATCATCTCCCACAGCTGTGTTGACATTATCATAGTTTTCCGCGGTCATGGAAATTCATTGTCGTCATGTGCGATCACAGCAATAGCGGTTTCTGATCGTGCGATCCACGCAAACTAGTTCTGTGCATTTAAAGTGTTTTTATTGATGACATTCCAGTAATCCAGCAGTATCATAGTCCTATATTTGCCAGATTACTGAGAGTCTACTGTACTTAATTAGCCTTTAGCGAGTTGGCTTTGGAGACTGGCCAATAACTGGTCAAGCCTTGTGTATTCAGTGGATCAAGCATGCATCAATCTGGTCTAACATTAGTGACTATTAGCTGCTGTGGGAACGGGTATAGAGCTTCTGTCGTCTACTAAATTAAATTCCACTTCACCATGCAATATGGAGCATCCCTAGACCTGTATTAGTCATGTAGGCCTATTTCAAATAGAAGCCTCAGCCTTTATTTATTTAATCACAGAAGTGTCTGTGAATATGCCCCATCAAAAATTAATGATTTAATTGTCATATAAAAATTTCATGACCTTAATAATAATAATTTCATATAATTTCATGGTCTTCTCATGATAGTGGGAAATAAATTATGATGATATTGCTGTGACCATAAGAGACGTTCACAATTTTGATGTGACTGTGGAAGATATTCACGATTTTGCCATAACCTCAGAAGACATGATTCATGATTTGGCTGTGTCTGAAGATGATGTTCACAAATTCACCGCCACCGCTGAAGATATTCTTGTTTTGCCGTGACCACATAAGACGTTCTTGACTTTTCCATGTACAATATTATATTATGTTTATCCGATTGAAGTACTATAAGTAGTATTTTTAAAATCTGGAACGCAGCCTTCTACATGATGTTACCAGTAATGGTAATAACAAGACAGTCTCACATACCACCTATACTATACAGTGAACATGGCACTGAGTACAGCGCTATCTAGTACTACTAGGAAGTGATATCCACTTACCCTCTGTCCTTGCCACTGTCCAAGCATAGCAGACTGGCCCACTGGTCTGTCAGTACAGGGTAGAGCCAGACCTCAGGCAGTAACCTGTCTGTTGTCAGTGTCCGCAGGTCCTGTACTTGGGTGATCAGTGAGCCAATGTGTAGACCTTGGAACACTCTCAGGTAGTCCTTGCCTTCAGGACTCACCAGGAAGGCTGATTTATCTGTCAACAACAAATCACTCTTATCAATGATTGTTTTTCTAGACATCTGCAAAGCATAATACAATTATTCTCGGTTTTATATATATTATCAGGATCCTATAGGGATAGTGCTAAACATAGTTACAAAAGAAAAGTATACAGCTTCATACAATACAGTAGAGTTTGAAAAATATCTGTAAATTTTTTAAACATATCGTGGTAAAAAAAGTTGTTGAGTATTGGTTTTAGCAACAATTTATGTCTATTATTTAAGACTGCAACACACTTGACAAATAAATAAATGTGAAGGTTGTCCGTATGTTAAAGACTCCAACAAGCTGCCAATGACTAAAAAGCTAGTCAAAATCTAAGACCAACATCAAGTTCCTTCCTTCATCCACTACTTTTCTATCTAGTTTCCACCCAATGGGACTACTAGTATTGCCATAGTGAAGAGTATTTGAAAATGTCGAGAAAGAAAATTCACACCCCCGTCAAGTATGTAGGCTATGGCATTCTGTGATTAGGTTTGTGTAGGAAGGGGCTCAATCGGTTTTGATTAGGCTACGGTTTCCAGTTAACAGATGTGTATGCAAAAAGTTGTTTTGTATTAGAATATGTGAATGAGAGGTTTATGGAGTTTAAATAAAACCATGGTCATTTGAACAATTGGACCAACAGTTGTTGTTTATAAGTTACGATTGAATTTGAGGAAACTTTGCTTGGTAATCATTGTATTTCAGACTTACAGGGCTGACCGCATAACTTAATAATCTTATAGAGATGACCTATATTTGTACAACATGAGACGTCCCTATTAGTTCAACAAACTCCCTCATTGAGTCACATAGCATTCTGCATGCGAAATTCCCCTAAAATTGGCCACTGCTTTAAAAGAGACTGAAGAACAATAACAGTCGGCCTATACCATGGAAAGCAACATACAATCATGTTTCAGACCAACTCAAAATTCCTGCCTAACCTTTGTGCACATTTTGTATGTCCAAACACTTCATTCACGTCCATCAACTGGTGAACGGGTTCAATAGCAATTAAATAAATAAATAAGGTCTTTATTCATGAGAAAATTTCAGTAACAATACTGTTTTACAAATTGACTCAAATGATACAATTGACAACAGTGATAACAGAAATATAATCATAGAACACGGTTTTTACTTGGGGGAGTGTCAATTTTCTTTCTTGGCCATTGTAAATACTATGACGGAACTTATTGTCCCATAGGGGGAGGGACACGACGTTGGTCTCAGATTTTAACTACCTGGCTTGGCTGCCCCTGGAGCTGAATGGAGACCTTCATTTATAGACGACCCTCGTATATTGTTTATCTATTCGACTTGATAGCCAACCAAAGACTAAGATGGTTTTTGTGAAAGAAACTGCTATGGAGCAGATACTACCAAATGCTCTTTAATTTACCTTGCCCTTGTATGCGTATAAGGAGTACAATATAGAAGAACACTCACAACTACCCTTCAAATCTGAAGGTAGCTTTTGGTTACTAACCAAGCTGGAATTTTTCATTGGGGTATTTATTAGTGATGCATACTAATTGCAGGTTAATGTCTTAAAGTAAAAAAAAAACTACCCGAATTTGAACTTCGCCGTTTCAAAAAATTCCAATGTCTCTAAATTTGTCTGGTATAAAAAATTAATGAAAATATAAAAATTAAAAACTCAAGTACAACTTCAGGTTTTTGAATTAACTTGAAATAAATAATTTTTGGCAACTAAGAGTTTGGTAGTATAATGAGATTTGCAAACCTGGTCGTTGATGGAAAAACTCAGTGACTTGTTTGGAGTCTGATCCTGTGCAGCCGTCCTCATCATGGGTCCAGTGTGGATGTAGCCTCAAGAACACCCAGAATCTGAGCAACCAGTAGAGACAAAACTCTGTCTGTACCACCACCAGGTCCTTGTCTTGCACCAGAACTGCCATCAGGTCTGGCCTACAACACCACAATGGTATGGTACACCATTACTTGGAAATGCATTCTTCTACTGGAATCTAAATTTATAGCCTATATATATTAGAATTTTGGAACAGATGGTATTTTTGGCCTTTGGGATCATGACAACCAAAAAGTAAATCGGTCCCCGGTCCAGTTCTTACCACAAGATCTACGGAAATAGCTTAATCCCTTGATAGGAAATTCGGTAAAAAAATAAATAAGTTGTTGAATCTAGTCTTTGGGAGATGACTATGTAGTAAATTTTGCATGTGTTCCAGGAGTCCATCAACATTAGGTTCGCAACACAATAGGGACAAATTACAGGATGTAAATTTATTACTTTAGAAAATAAAATGCTGAGATAGATGTTTACAACGTATGCTACTATAAAAATGAAACTAAAAAGATTAGTTTCAAAACTAATTTGACCAAATTAAAATATTTTCTCACTCAATCTGTCGCAGGCGTTTAGCGTGGGAAGGGTAGTAGGTCATGAGGTTGGTCAGGAACCACTTGACGGTGGCATGTCTGATGCGCTGCAGCCCGTATTGACTGGCCGCCTCGTAGTAGCTAGTGGCCGTAAGAGGACTGATGGTCTCCACCATGATGCAGAGACATTGGTCTATCAGTCCGTCCAACTGAAACATTGTAGCAGCCGCCAACACCCCCACCACGTCAGCTGGCTCGATAGACACCTCGTCCTGGTACAGTGAGCCAAGCACCACCTTTAGTGCTATGACATGGAAATATGTGTTAAACGGCTTTCTGACAAAGCAAACCCTGATTAACCAAAATAAAGGAGGCAATGCCATTTTGGATAACCTATTTTTACGGTTAGTCAATGGTAGGAATTAAAAGGACTAAGACTGTTCAAAGAGATCTACAACAGTAGTTTTTAATGTTATTTTATTTGATGTCATCTTAAAAATCTACACCTGCATACACTAAATCTATTTCTTGTATGATAATTGAGAGTAATTGTAATTGTTTTCTGAACTTTATCTATGTAATTGTCTGCTCCATTACATTCTGTTGGTCAAGCCAAACCAACTAATTGTGACAAGGCATACAGTTCCCATTGCCTAGCTAATTTTGGAATGTATTCGAATTTTTTATTGATGGCTTCAGTTAACCTGGGTGTTTAACAGGGTGTGGTTGAAACAGGGTTGCCACCTTTGATTAGGGACGAATCGGGATGGCCCCCCCTCCCCCTAGTATTAACAAAGACATAAACACAGGCAAAGGGTCCGAAGTCAGGACTGTCCCGACAGAATTGGGACAGGTGGCAACCCTAGGTTAGAATGGGTTTTACTGTAGTTCACACTTTTCAGTAATGAAATGAATAGGAATTACAACATTTTGGTTTTTGGGGAGCCTAGACATAGCAGATGAAATGTATGGTCCATGTTTCCAATTGACATTTATTTAAAATCTATGTTACATTTAAATCAATGAAAATTAGACTTCATGTTGTTAGCCTCCGGATCACTGGTATAGTAATAAATAATGGTTTAAATACCTTATAGGCCTACTGTCAAAGTGATCCTTTGTAGTCCAAATATAGGCTACTGCAGTTTCGTTCCCGATGATGGGAACTTCATCACGCTGTCAAGGACATCAAATTTCGTTCCAGAGGAAGTCGTTAAGACCTGGATCGTTAAGACCTTAATCGTTCTAGACCTGCCCTCCGTACGTATCGTGTTTCCCGGTACCGGCGTTTTTGTAATGTTTATTTATTGTTTGTGTTTTTGTTTGTGTGCTAAATGTATGACATCGATGGATTTTCATTTTAACCTTAACGACTTCCCCTGGAACAAAATTTGATGTCCTTGACAGCCTGATGAAGTTCCCATCATCGGGAACGAAACTGCAGTAGCCTATATTTGGACTACAAAGGATCACTTTGACAGTATAAGGTATTTAAACCATTATTTATTGAAAATTAGACATGTCTAATTTAATGTATTAAACTTACAGTCTAGTGTTATGTTGGGATCTGCTATCTCTATCCTGATGTATTTGTTGTCTGTCTCTTTCCAGGAACCAGAAAACATACTTTGAAAGTATGGACTCTGAAAAAATTAAGTTAAACCATTTTAATTAAATAATATGGTTAGTACAAAAAATGATTATGCATTTATGCACTGTATTTGTGTTTTATGATAATAAAGATTGATTTAATATGAATCCATGAGTTTATTCATATTGTAGAAAGAGTTAACTACTCTTACAAGCTGCTTGGCATCATAACATAATTTCTTTTAAGATAAAACTCTTAACATTTTGAGGTTTTTAATTTGTTGAAAACACTAGTTGCTGATATTAATTTCACTGTTCATTATCATTGGCCACCAGAGCATTTTCACCTAGGCTGTCAGGGCTGAGACGGAGAATTCGATAAGTTAGCCTATGCCTATGCTTAGTTATTTTTTCTTTTTAAAAACAGTTCTAGTCTAGTAGCTGTTCTTAATAGCAGTTCTGGTCTAGTCTAATACTAGTTTAAGTTTTGACCTGATTTTCATTTTTTTCATAATCCTACCCATGTTGAGGTTTAGTGAAACAGTAAACATTGTCTTGAATAAATATTACCTGGAGCACAAAATGTTTAAACTCAAAAAACTTATCTGTTTCCTTACTGCAAAAGGGAGGGTTCAATTCCCAGTACGCCCACAAATCATATGGGTTTGGACCGCTTTTCCAAAAACTGTTTGTGTACCTCCTGGGCCCTGTTTCATAAAACTACTAGTCTAGTATTTACTAGTCCATGGACTAGTAATACTAGTGTATTTTACAAGTCTACGTTTCAAAAACCTACTAGTGTAAAATACTAGTTACTAGTGTAGGGACTAGTATTACTAGTGGTTTTTACTAGTGTAGACAGCAATGTGTTTCATAAAGTTTTACTCTTGTAAATTACACTAGTAAATACTTGCTATTTTCTACCAACCTCTCTTCACCCGTATTATTTGAAGTAGACTAGTATTTTTGAAAAGAGAGTTATTTCATTACACACATAATTTAAAAAATGAATTATTAAGTTCCTTTTGCAAGTGCGAATCGGTTCATGAATAGATCTGTGAGTGCTAAAATGATAATAATTAGATATAAATTACAATCAATAAATGTGGCGTAGTACAAAATGAGTGAAATTGAATTTTATAATGTATGTACAATCGCCCTATTAGAATAATTATAATTTTATAAGTTATCAATTTCTGTGAAATTTTTGTCTAATTTTACTTGAGTTAAATTTCATGGTTATATCAACTATTTAGCTATCACAGAGAAAATATTTTTAAGCTTTGAGAGAAACCAAATTAAAACCGCATACCGGTACCGTTTTGCATACAAAGATGTACAAAAATGTATCCAACATTGCAACATTAATCAGATTATTTTACACCCAATTAAGGCTCTCGGTTTTATTTAAAGACATTTTAATAGGAAATAATAGTAAGGCAATTTTGTAGTTTTGTAGTTGCATTGTATTTTTTGAGGTGCTTATTATTTGCTAAATAGCTAAAATCCTGAGATGTACTAACAATTTTGTAGGCCTATATTTGATTTTTGGGCGTTGAACTGAACTGCTTATCATAAAAACATTACTTTTAATCCATTTCGGTATTCTGAATTTGTTAACCAAAGTAATCAAAAAATAGATGTTGATTAGAGCTGTTATTTTAATGTAAAAACATGTAAAAGTTTAATTAATGGAATAAAAAGTATAGTGAGTAGTGCAGATTTGAACCAGAGACTCACCACGACAATCAAGAACTCTGCCTCTGAGCTACGCCCTGCCATAGTGACAATGCCATGTTTTACTATACTTGAAAACCTACCATTTGCTTGAAAACCATTGCTTGTAACGGCGTTGCAATTATTTGTTACGTCAATAAACGTTTAGGCTTATTATTCATGGTTTGTAGACTCAAAATTAGAATATCACCAAATAGTTTGTAACCCAAATATTCTTATGCATTCGAATATTTGAAAGCATAAGTTAGGGTACGAACGTTCCAAACAAAATGTCCTTAGCCGATTTAATTACATTCAAAATTTGAGCCTTCTTTTCTTTAATCATAGCAAGCTTAATTTTATATGTCAGAATAAAACAAAAAACATACAAATCACAACGAATGCGGCAGCGACAGATCAACTTCCACCCAACTGTTGAGCGCCTCAACTAGGCCTACAACCGGCTACTACAATCACCGTGTTGATTGCAGCGACGCGACGCCGCGCCGCGCTGGCGTGTCGGCAGGCTCATTGATGAACATAAATAACAGCGGTTTGATAAATAATGTGTGAATGTTTTACCTATGTGTCTTTAAAGTTATTAATTAAAAGGAAACACTGCGTTTCTACAACTATTTAGTTTTAGTATCAAATAAAAGAAAAAATTAAAACGCTTTATGAAGCGCCAGAAAACCCGTGATTGAGGTTAGAAATTTGTTTTGAGAGTTCACTTGTAAAGTTGGTCACGTGACTAGTAGTTTCGGTCACGTGACTAGTAAAATTCACTAGTATTTACTAGCGGTATAAAAACGTTTATGAAACACAAATTAGTAGGACAGGTAAATACGGGACTAGTATTTACTAGACTAGTAATTACTAGACTAGTATCTTTATGAAACAGGGCTCTGGACAATGCGACAGGCGTAGACAAAGACAAAAAAAGTATTGACAAAGACTATCAATAAGAACCGAAACAACAAAATATTGTATGGTAGTGGTTTTACCTGAGTCAAATAAACCTTATGAAGTCTCCACTCCTTTCCAAGAGCATCCACAACAACATCACTATTTCTTCCATCAACAAACAATGCCTTGTATATATACTGAGTTGTGCAGGTGAGTTTACGTCTAAAAGAGGAAATACATTGAGATTAAAATGTTAGCCTATCAACATTATAATTCGGGGAGATTTATCACAACAAAAGTTTAAAACATATTTAAACTTCTAATCCAACCATACAGGGTTATAATTTATTGGTTCAGTCAAATATTGCTTTCCTTTTAACTAGCTTTGCCAATTCCTATGAATACGGGATATTCGCTCTCCTCCTTCCATTCAATTTCCTGAGGCTTTTACTCCTTTCCAAATTTTACTACCTAGGCCCTATCACTAGTAGGCTACTTCAAAAAAGCAAAGCTATTGCCTAAAACTTTTTAGTTTTTTTTTTGTTTTTTCTGCCCCTGAGCACAGAAAACATACTACTATAACCCAGAATGCCAACCACATGGTAAAAAGCATTAAGAGTTTTGAGAGAGCTTTGCCTGTCAATCCGTAGGCAGCGCCACCAGCGTTGCTATGCTGAGTGCATGGCAACGCTGGTGGCGCTGCCTACGGATTGACAGGCAAAGCTCTCTCAAAACGCTTAATGCTTTTTACCATGCGGTTGGCATTCTGGGTTATAGTAGTATGTTTTCTGTGTTCGAGCTATAAGACTTAATGGTTTTAAGTTACCTTTGTCAGTAGCTCAAATGGTCGTTAAAACTCTACAACCAGGTTTCGATGCTGAGTTGCACCATGATCACGTAAGTCAGCAGGATAACTTCTTGCTCACATGTCGGTCAAGTTGACGTGGTTAAAAAGTTTTTGTATGTGTTTTTAACGTCCTGTATTGTTTTTATAAACTTTTAACGACGTCAACTTGACCGACATGTGAGCAAGAAGTTATCCTGCTGACTTACGTGATCATGGTGCAACTCAGCATCAAAACCTGGTTGTAGAGTTTTAACGACCATTTGAGCTACTGACAAAGGTAACATAAAACCATTTATTAAAAATAACTATGAATCTTGATTAACGACTCCATGGGATCATCTAACAATAAAAGTGTTGATTTGATTGATAACCACTTACACTAGGCTAACCAAAATCTAAACGTTCTATACAGATTGTAAGTTAACAATCGATAACTTAATACAACGGCGTCATGATATCGATTTTGCCAAAAAAACTAGATGTTCTAATCGATTCTATTAGCCATGAGCAACCGGTGGTGCAGCTAGTGGAGACACCAGTGGCGACACCAGTGTCTCACAGCTTTTTGGAACCTGAACACTAGAGGCGCTCATAGCTTGCTCAAACCGCAGAATTTATATTATATATAAATAATATTTATATATAAATTTATATTATATACCGGGTGTCCCATAATAGTCCCCTCCCTGGTTAACCTTTTAGTTGCTGCATATTTTCAAACGAGCTTCGATATACACGTTACTAGGGTGAAAAGTACTTTTTGGTGGTATTTTGAAATTCGCCCCCAATCTCCAAATAGGACTATACCCCCTCCTGTTCAATATTGCTCTAGAGGAAGCCCTACAAGCAGTAAAAAATTCACCCTTAGCATCACGATACAATAAAACTAGGGAAAAATATTAATTTAAGGGTTTTGAGTTTTGACAGAGATATTAATTAATGAAACTGAATATGTAGGACTTAAGATAAACGACAATAAAACACAATTTATGAGAGTAGCAAGGGAGGAAGATGGAAATATTGCTAATTTTCTTAAAATAAACAACCACAAATTCCAAAGAATAATAGGATAAATGCAGCAAATAAAAGTTTGTATGCATGTGGAAAACAAATTAAAATCAAAGTTGTTATCAAGGAAAATAAAAATTAGAATCCACACAACAATAATTAGACCAGTACTTTTATATAGAGGGAAAAATTGGATCCTGAGCAAAAACACGGGAAAGAAGATTTATAACCTTTGAGAATAAAGTTCTTAGAGCTTTATATGGTCCAGTATGTGAAGAGTGAGTATGGAGAGTCTGCCAAAACCAAGAGTTAAGAGAATCATTACGAGACCCCGATATTGTAGGAGAGGCCAAAAGCAGAAGGCTTAGGTGGGTTGGCCATATCTTGAGGAGAAATGAGGAGAGCTTGTTGAAGAAGGTACTAAGGGGAGATCTGAGGGGAAGAGACACCAGTAGGAAGACTAAAATCTAGGTGGTGAGATCAAGTCCAGAGGGATATGGAAAAGACTAGACTAGTAGAGGATGATTCGGAGGACCGAGAGAACTGGCAACAATATGTTGGCGAGGCCAAGTACCAGCTTGGGTACAAGTGGCCATGGCAGTAAGTAATAAGACAGTAACCCCAAATAGGGGTTGCAGGGGGTAACTTAAAATTGTTGAATAGCAACACCTATCAAGTAGCACATCATTTTAAAGAGCTTTAAATAAATGCGGAAAATCTGACTCATACGACGGATTTAAAAAAAAGTTACTTATGTCAAGAAATGTTTGACGTTAATTTAACTGGAGCTTTACATTCCATCACTTTAATTTTTTTCATGGTTGTAAATTTTAAATAACCTTCAGTACACGTGACCAGGGTGATGACACACACTGATTAACATGATTTTGAATTTCATCATCCACCCCCTAATAAGGGTTGCTAATGGGGTTTTTATTATTTTTACACTAACTAGTGTCCCTGTTGCTCGAATTCGAGCAATTGCTAACTATTAAAGGCGTTATTTTAAAACGAATAACAGTCATAATTTCTGATGACTATAAAAGATTCAACTCAAATATTTTGGAAATACTCATGATGTAGGTACATAAGAGATCGATATAATCACAATTTCTTGTAAATATCTTATCATTTTTTTTAAAGCTGATCTTGTTTTTTAGTGTTTTCTACAAATAGCCTTACTCATAGCCGCATTAGGTTACCCATAATAGCATTATAAATTCTAAAAAAAACATTTCTATTTCTTCTCCTTGGTGGTGTTCTATGACTTTCAAGTGTTTCCATAATTTGCAAATGGGTTCTTTCAATGATTAATAAGAAATGCAGCACAGTGTTAATTCAGTTTTCTTTTTAAGATAT
The DNA here is from genome assembly GCF_028750875.1 of Macrosteles quadrilineatus. Taxonomy (NCBI): domain Eukaryota; kingdom Metazoa; phylum Arthropoda; class Insecta; order Hemiptera; family Cicadellidae; genus Macrosteles; species Macrosteles quadrilineatus. The sequence goes on along the minus strand of NW_026542595.1, from coordinate 44,392,661 downwards.
CAATTTATCCAGGCTCTCTCACTTTTTTCCATTGTAATATTTACGCCAAACTGAAATTCAAATAGTAAACATTTCCTTTCAACCAAGACAGTAAATGTTGGTAGCAAACTGAAATCAGCAAACTTATTGACGGTTTACAACAATTACATGTTCAATTGCATGTACAATTGCTTGTTCTTATTCTCACTTTTAATTTCTGACAACAGCTGGAGTTAAAAACAATTTTTGTTTCCCATGTTAATCTTATGGAGAAAAACGAAACTTTAAAGGGCCCCAGGGCCTCACTCTCTAATCATTTCCCTAAAAAGAAAGTTTCCTGCACAACTTCACGTTACGCTCTATCCGATGAGACCAAAAACATGTCAATCGGTTCAGTAGTTTCGGAGGAGTAATTGTCACAAAAATCCTGCTTGCGTATTAAATAAGTATAGAAGATTTGGGGGTGGGGGTGAAATAGAAAATCATGTTAAAGTGTGAAATTTAAAAATACCACCATAAAGTACTTTTCATAACCATAGTAACGTGTATGGAAGCTCGTTTAAAAATATACAGCCGTTCAAAAATTAATTTTTGTTTATTAAACTAAACAAAAAACTAAATACGGCAATAACTAAAAATACCCCCGCCGCAGCAAACCTGCAGACTAAGTGAATTTCAACTTGTCTGATTACATTAAATGTAGGCCTAACTCAAGTTATCGCGTTCACGGACGTATATATATATATTTATATATATATAAATATATATATATATATATATAGGAAATCTATTTTTTGATAGTTTTGTTCACTTTTTAGGGCTACATTTTCAAGAAATAAGTAAAATATTAAAAACCAGAGTACCCTGAAATTCATTTTTATTAAACTTATAGATATTACTAGCAGAGTACCCGTCCTTCGTACGGGGTTGGAATATAGCCTCGTTCACACGGGGCGAGTTTACACGCTACTTGTCGGCGTGTAAGAAGCCGGCGAGTTGGCGAGTGCGCTTGTATTCGTTCACACGGAGCTTGTCCACTTGCCAACTCGCCGACGTGTAGAAAGACGCCGGCGAGTGCCCTTGTAGTTGTTCACACGATGCTTTTTCCACTCGCTCAGTAGCTGGCTTGAACCAAATCCTCCAACATCTTTGAGTAACAAGCGCACAAGCACAAGCAACTGTGTTCACACTGGGCTACTTTACACGCCTACTCGCTCAAAAGCTGGCGAGTTGGCGTGTAAAGTAGCGGCAGCGTAAACTTTTTCCAGAGTTTTTTTACAAGCAGCTTTTGAGCGAGTACGTTGTTCACACTGAGCTATTTTACTAGCTGCGTGTAAAAAAGCCGGCGTGTAGCTTGTAAACTCGCCCTGTGTGAACGGGGCTTAAAAGTATAAAATGCTTATTGCAGTTATACTCAAGCTTTGCGTTTGCAATAAGGGAGGACACAGTTTGATAAAATTTGCTTTTTTAAATTTACAGTATTCTATAGTATTACACATCTACCATAGCCATAATGTTCTACCACTTCACCTAAACAATAGAGAAAAATAAATTATCAACAATTCACAAAATATCACAAATTATTCATGAAATGAAAAACATAAACATAACTGTAAACAATCCTACTTTGACAGTTCTCATTGCGAATCACAGTTTTTTGGTTGCTGCTTGGTTCAAATTAGCTGTTTTCATAAATGCAAAAAAAATATAGTGCTGCACCCTGTTGGTAAATCTTATAACTTTTTAATGCTTTTCCATATCATAGAACCAATTTTTTTAGTTGAAACAGCTGACTAAATTCTTTATTTCCATTTAAATATGAATACTCATAAGGTTAACATGGGGAATTACAGAGCCACTGGGGCGGAGCCCGAAAGGATTTTTGAGAAAAGAATATGCCTATATGTTAATCGGGAATGTAAGCTATCATCATGCCAAATTTCAGCCCAATCCGTCCAGTGGTTTATGCATGATTGAACTTCAAACACACAAACTTTCACATTTATAATATTAGCAAGATACAAATTATAAACATATAAATCTATATATATATATAGCCTATATATATATGCATATATAAAAATTTGAACCAATGGTGTTTTTGGCCTCTGGGGACATCAAAATGAAAATGTAAATCGGTCCCGGGCCTAGGTCTTACCATGAGACCTACGGTAATAGGGTACTTTCCTGTTAAAGGGAACATTCATTATTATCGATGGTTTTTCTCTCGATATATCGATATTAACAAATTGAAACATATCAGCTGACAACTACGATAAATATTGTTCAGTATCAACAAACAATAATAAAATGAAACTGTTCTAAAAAAATAACCTAACATAATTAACCAAACGTGCTGTAACATTTAAAAATTCTGTGTTTAACTTGCCTTTTCTGTTATCAAACGGTTAGCTTAGAACAGTTTTATTTCTTAATCCATACAATAGACTTTTTTAGCCTAAACAAGATCAGTTAGTTAGTTTGTTGTCAATTTGTAATGGATCGGAAAACAAAAATATCGATATATCAAAAAAATCATCGATAATAATGAATGTTCCCTTTAACAGGAAAGTACCGTAGTTATTTATATTATTATATACCGTATTTATATTCCCTATGGATAAATTCGCTAAAAGGATATAGTAAACTGTTAATAAAGACACCGGTATATTATACAAAGTAGGCCTAATGAACAGAAGATAAAAGGTGAGACACGTCTCACTTGACTCAAACCACAATGGCGACTATGTGACAGGCTTAGTTTTTTTAGGTTATTAGCACGCGCAGTCAGTGGCGACACCAGTTGTACACATCTAATAGGCTCCGTATTCTGCAATGCCCCCTAATGTCTGGACACTAAAACGGTGGCGACACCGGTTGCTGGGCAAAATCATTCCCGGCAACTTCACAGACCACTTTTTCGGTGGCACCACCGATCACCCCACGGCTAATAGGCACCATTAGAGTCCATGCCCTGTACACGTCGGCCACCGATGTCGCCACTAGTTGCGCCACTGGTTGCTCAGGGGTAATAGCGGCCTAATAAATGCCAAGCTTGAGTTACCTTAGAACCAACCTGGTATTTAACCAGAGGCAAACACAGCAACTAACATCATTCTCTGATTGCTTTTTTGTAGACGGAGTTTGAGAAGCTGTAGCTAGGGGTCTCAATCCCGGCCGATTTTTGATACCTAGAAATCCCGGGATTGGTGACTTTTAATCCCGGTATTAACAGGACTGCAAAACCTATGTTTAGCCTATATTGATTTTTTTTTTGTATTTGAGGACTTTTACTTACGGAAAATTAATAAAAATACGTCCAATAACACTTGAAACACATACTCTTTATTTTTAGGACGATTATATGAAATGGTATAAGTAATGATCTTTTTTGATTGGAAAATTGAATTATCAATAAACTCAATAGGCGAACGAATGTAGGCCTAAATATATGTTTCAGTTTTTAAACGATTTGGATTTAGTTTCTGTAACTTAAATGTTATTACATTAGTTAAAATTTAGAACTTAATTACAGTAGGCCTACAAGTTATTTTGAGCTTTACTTTTGACATTAAACGTAAACAACGCAATTCGTGTAGCAAACATAACATTGCAATAGGAAATTTAAGTATTATTTTCATTGAAGCCATAAAATATAACTATAAACTCACGATTATAATCTCATTATTAAGATTGCTTATACTGTATTTAGGGTCTAACTTATAACTTTATCTTCGTATTTGGTCATTAGTGTGGTGATTAAATTTCTTCCAATCTAAAATTAGGTTTTTTCATACACACGCTACTACATAAGCAGATGGTTTATTGTTTTAGAGTATCTTAGGCCTATATTGTTTTATTGCTGTCAGTCAAAATAACATTTTTTACGCTGCTACTTGTGATTCTTCCCATTTTATCTTTTTCTCTCAGCTATCTTTACTCTATCTATTAGCGTGATGTATAGCCTACGTGCGAGTGCGATTGCTCGTGATTTTTTAAATGTATTTATTATATTTTAGAGTGACATATCAACATTTATACGTACTGTAAATAAGAAATACGGGCTATGAAAGTTCCCCGTGGTTATATTTATTTACTTAGAAAACGGAAACATTGCTTAGTGTAACACTGGTAAGGGGCCAGTTTAAAACATTAAAGTAGTCAACGAGGGGTCTTCTCGCTCATTTAAAATGGCTAAAAAGTTAAAATCATAATATTATATAATCCCGGGATCGGCTGAGACGAATCCTGAAATCCCGGGATTGGATTGAAGGCCCGGGGTTGAGACCCCTAGCTGTAACATTATCTGAGAGGTAAAATGGAAGAATTTTGATTTCAACTCTACAGGTAAAATTAAAGGCCTATATTTAAGTAATTTTAAATAAGAATTGCATAGAATCAAGAATCAAGAATATTTATTGTCATTGAAACACAAAAAAACAGTGTATTGACAATCGTCACAACTTAGATCTAACATGAAATATGCAATGTCAAGTGAAATGCATATACAAATATACATACATAGTTATATAAGTTTATATAAGTTTATATAAGTTATATAGTTATATATACATACAGCAGCTATTTAGGTAAATTCAAAAATCGAAAACCAACATTAAGTTAGTTGCTCTATTTTTGGAAGCATTAACTTAAGCCTATATAGCCTAAATATGTTTAGGTCTATAAAAAGTTCAATAGATATGATTGGAAATACAGATTAACTTAGCCAAGTTTTACGTAGGCCTATATTTTTGAAAGCCTATGATACCTGGTAGGAGCAGGGGTACAGTTTCTTAACTGGGCTATGCTAACACCGATTGAAACTACCTACCTATCAAATTGAAAATATTGATTAATACTCGACATTTTTAAATATATACTGGTGTGAAACTGCCACTGTTGCATTATACAGTGTAATGAAACCTTCATAACCTAACCTAACTAACCAAACTTGCTGATAATCAAAAAAATCGCATGAAGGTTTACTAATCGAATCGATAGTTTCAATCGATATTGGCATAGCCCAGGTAAGTGTTGACAGTATTGACATACTCAGGAGCAGTCGTATGTCAAAGTTTTGCTGCAAAAAAAATAAAATTTAATTCTCTACTTCTTTCATTGAACTAATGGTGATGACTTAGGCTTGGAACAACATTTAATTGACCAAAATATGTAACTTACGCTACCAAGTAGGCAAGCCTCTGAGACTTTTTAATTTAACTAAAAACTGTTTGCTCTTACTTTTTTGGAGAGTGAAGGGATTCTTCTAAGTTTGTTTCATCTTCTTCCTCAAGAGAAGACATCCTTTTTCGTTTATGGCTAATTCTATTATAGGCCTCAGTTACACTTACAGGAGCATACTGAGAAACAAATTTACTCATTGATTCGCCCATGATAATTTCACCAAAAATGGAAGGACAGCAGTTATTAATTTTTAGACAGTAAAACAACCATTTTTAACGACAAGAACCTCTTTTAGTATAATTCAAAAGATTCTGGTCTCCCACTTCCTTTGTAAGGAAAATGTTAACTTTCACTTTCTTCCATAAACTCAACTCACCAAGTTACTCTTTCATCATCGCGAAAAATATTGTGATCGTGATGTGATTGATTGTGCATACTACTATGACACAAGGCAAATGGTAAACAAAAATCAGCTGTTTAAAGATACAATACAAAAAAAGTTAAGTTTTTGACGTTTTTGTTGATATCGATCACTGAGCTAAAATTATAACTGGAGGTAGCACTCCCATGGCAGAAGTCTGTCAAAAGCGAGTCGCTGATTTTGTTAGGTTGGTATAGCAGTAAGTTTTCTTACCATACAGTAGAACCCCTGATATCCGGCCTTGGTTTTTACGGTCCTCTGTTTATCCGGCCACTTCCAGGAAGCCAATATCAAAATGTTTTTCTCAAAGCTTACAGACGTTTAGATGCAAGCACTAGTCTTTGCGACTTGTTTGAGCTAAACTATTTATCTGTTTCTTTAATGCATTTTACTGTGTCACTAAACTCAGTTGAACTAGGCCTAACCTCTAAACAGTTGGGGCCCCGGGTTAGGAAATTAATCTTTGTATTTTTATTTCACAAAATGGATAAGAAAGTTGAGTAGAATTGTATTTACTTTTAAGGTCCTAAAAATCTTCAAGGCTGATTTAATGTAACTTTTACCTCCATCATAGTTTTTGTTACCTGAAATCTTAATACTCGTACGTTCATTCCTTTTAATTTGTACAAACATGTTAATTGTTCAAAAAATAATCCTAGAATAGACTTAAATGATACTTTTGACAGCATGTATTGATTAAATATTATTATAGGTATGAATCATTTTCATTTTCATAGTAGGTTGGTTTATCCGGCCAAATTGATATCCGGCCAGGGGCTTGGTCCCGTGGTGGCCGGATATGAGGGGTTCTACTGTAGCAATAACATGGCTTCTTATAACTAGGTTGGTATAGCAGTGAGTATTTTTGTCATACTTGAATACTTTTAATACTTTAATAATTTTCTTTGAAATGGCGACCACACAAAGTAGGTATTTTAAGCCAAGTATAATAATAGTTATAGCAATAATATGGCTTCTTATGACACCAGACTCACGCAAACATGGCGGCTGGCGACACGCATCTTTGACATTCAGTGCGGGGACAGCTCACTTACTCTACAGATCATAGACTATACGAGCTTTTTAAATAATATTGAAGGTTCACTTGCACTACAGGCTCGTATACTATACGAGCCTATCGAAAATAAAAAGTAAATGAAGAGGGTTCACTTACTCTACAAATCATTGTGCCTATGAGCCTCGTGTATTATATTTAAAAATACAGTAGGAAGGTTCGCTTACTCTACAGATCATAGTGACTATGAGCCAAGCTTACGAATTATTTGATAATTCAGGAATCGGCTCGTATAGTATACGAGCCAAAATAATGAATAATATAAATTATAGGAATAGGCTCGTATACTATACGAGCCTGCAGAAAAATATTAGATGGCTCACTTACACTACAGATCATTGACACAATGATCCGTAGAGTAAGTGAACCCTCTTCAAAATATTAGATGGCTCACTTACTCTACGGCTCATTTAGCTACTCGTTGCGCGGTTTGCGTTCGTGAAACTCTAGGCGCTATGCCCGGCTTCGACTGCTGCGACTGCCTACATAAGTGTATTGCATCACCTCAATTATTTATTAAAACGAAATAAATATGTATGCACAAGTAAATTTGTTACATTTTTGGACTGAATACTTTAAAAATGGAGGGAGCATGACTTTTATGTTTAATTAAATTAAAAGTTATAGAATAAAACATATTTTGACTATGTGATTTGATCTACTTGTATGATCCAGATACAGAGCTACAGACAAAACCTCTGGTCCGATTTAGATTAAATTTTGTATCTGGATTCATCCACGAGTCACTAATTTTTTAAGCACGGGTTGAGAAATAATGGCAAAAATTTATAAAAACAGTTCACCAGTTTAGAATATTTCTCAGTTACTGTGAGTTGCAAAAACAGTGTATACAGAAGCATTTGTGTTCACAGAAAATATAGAGGACTAGATGTATACAGAAGCATTTGTGTACACAGAAAATATAGAGGACTAGATGTATACAGAAGATATATTAAAATACAATACGCACACAACTATCAACGTTTACATATGTAAAATTAATGAATTTGTTGTATTGAGTATTTTTAACATTATGACGAAGCCTTAACAAAACATATTTTTTTTAAGGAGTTCTAGGGTGTTAAACTATATTGTATTTATCTTTTGTGGAAGATTCTGTCCACGATTTATGATTGCTAACAATTTAATACAAAGATTTAAGTCTCTGTACGTGAAGACTAAAAACACGAAACAAACTTTAAAGTGATAGAAAAGATTTAATTGCTCAGGAGCTGGCGTTTGATACCTTTTGGGAATAAATAGCCTCTACTTCAAAGGTAAGGTATACGGTGAGGTAGCCTCTGGATCACTAAATTTAAGCTAAATGGTTTAAGTTACCTGGCTTCGTCAAGTGATCCTTCTTCAGTATTATACTACTATAGTTTCGGACTTAAAAATAAGTCCATCTTCAGGTTAACAAAAACGTCAATAGGTCATCTAACCAATTTGACGTTTTCTGAAGATGGACTGATTTTCAAGTCCGAAACTATAGTAGTGTAGGCCTAATACTGAAGAAGGATCACTTGACGAAGCAAGGTAACTTAAACCATTTAGCTTAAAGGTATACAAGTTGGTTTCACACCAACATTTCATGCACATATAAAATTTATATAATTAATACGCGAACACGAAGTTTGTCGGTTGAATCCTCCACCATTTCTTAACCGATTTTATCCACTGACGTCTCATTGGAAAGAGCGTGTTGCGTAGATTTGCAAACTGGCCTACAATTTTTGAAAAAGTCCCTTGGCCTCTGCCACAGTGGCTTTTTAAGTTCACATGTTATCCTTACGAAGAACATAATATTGTTTACATCAGCTGTTTAATTTAATTGTGTTCTTTGTTTTTCAATTCAACGAAACACATTGGTTACATTAACTGATTTTGTGGAAATTAAATATCTATCTATCTATATATTAATTACGAAAGCCGATTCTTTGCGTCAAAATTGTGGGCGACTGGGTAGTCGTAGAACGACGAAAGAGGGTTCAAATTAAAGGTCTCGATCCCGTGACGGCGGGAAAAATAGTGAAATTTCCCAAATTTTAACACAAAATTAGATATAACCTTTGACTTAGTCAATAATATAATAGTACAGGTAAAATAGGGTTTTATAAACAACAAAATTTGTACATTCATGAAATTTCACCTGTGAGTTACTAATAATATGAGAAATGAAGATCCGATGAGTCCCCAAAATTTTGGGCGTCCTAAGGCCCTTTTTGGGGCCCTTTTTGTTCCGAAGGGCCCTTGTTCCTGAATAATTTTGTTTTTACGTTTAAGGACGAGTGAGGTGTGGTTTTCGATGGTTTTAGTCATTTTAAATCGATTGGGACTAGTTTTAAGTGTATTAAACCACTCCATACAGAGTTTTTTTCGAAATATTATTACTTTTTACTATATTTAAACATTTATTCATAAAGTAATAAAATTAGTTACCTCCATGCTCTATATAAAAGAGGATTATTGAAAATAAATGTAATTCTTTACTACGTAAGGGGAAAGGATCACAAGGAGTATGAGAAAATATTAAATACCCCCGTCACAGCAAACCTGCAGACCTAGCAAATTTCCGTTTTACTTACTTGATTTTCAATTAAATCTAAAATAGCATTGCGTTTAACGATTACCTAGGTTTGCTGCTACAAGGAGACTAATAAAGTGTGTTTATAGTAAAATATTAATAGCCTAGTATAAAACAAATAATTTTGACAAGTTTGATCAAAGTATATCTATTACAAACAAACAAAATCATTTTACACTATTCTCCTTAAGAATAACATGGGAGTTTTAAATTTACAATTTTAGTATTTTTATCCGTAACTAATAACCATACAAAAACACGTTAATATACTAAATTATTTGTTTTTAAGCTATTTAAAATGTTCTAGAGAAAAATTGGGAAACTTTGTGTTTTGAGGGTAAAGTAAATAAGAAAACCCAATTTTTACTCCATAAACCTCGTTCCCATTGTTCAGGACAAAAATGCTTGTACCGACAATGCTGCTCTAATGTCTTAGTGCTGTCCTGGTAGTCATAACCACGAAAGATAACCGTACTTGTATTGATTGAAAATAAGTTTGAGGAACTTATGATACAAGTTGCAAACGTCAGTATGTATGAAAGGTGTTTTTGCACCAAATTGTTCGTGCTTTAAGATTGGTGTTGCCTGTTCTGCAATATGCAAGGTTTTAGGTTTGTAAAGGGGAATCCTGCTTGAACACCAACTTGGAAAAAATCAGTAAATATGGACAAGTTGCTAAGAATAATAAAATTGTTAATGAGTCGTTTGAGAATAATTATTGAGATGATAAAATTGTAAAGAGAGATACTTCGGAAATTGTAGAAAAATAGGTTTAGTTTAAGTACTTCATTTTAATATGTAATGTTAGGTTTTATACAAATACAATTGTTTTAATTTTTAATAAATGTAAAAAAATAACTTAAATAGCTACCTAAGAAAAATACATATCAATTTGAAATTGGTCTTAATAAATTTGCATAAAAACACGTTGAAAGATTATTCACACCACCTTAAAAGTTGATTTGTTTGCTTGGTAACCTATGTTATCATGTTATAGTGTGAAACTTCATCCATCCCCTTTTAGCGAACATCCCAAATAGGAGATAAGCTATTACTGATGGTAAAACATAGACCCGAAACCGATTTACGTTTTCATTTCGATGCCCCCAGAAGCCTAACCCCCACCATCCACTCAAAATATTATATATTCACATATATAATATAATGTATCCATGTTATATACGTGTCCGTAAACATGATAACTCGAGTAATTTTGGTTTAATTTTAACGAAACCGGCATAATCGGTCTATGGAACAGGGTTTTATGTGGTAAAAATTTGTAATCGTTGACCCTCAAAAGACAAAGTTTCCCAATTTTTCTCTAGAGCATTTTAAAGAACTTAAAGAAAACAAATAATTTAGTATATTAACGTGTTTTGTAAGTGTATTAGTTACGAATAAAGTTCAAAAATTGTAAATTTAAAATTCCATGTTATTCTTAAGGAGAATAGTGTAAAATGATTTTGTTTGTTTGTTTATAGATATGTCTTAATAAAACTTGTCAAATTTATTTGTTTTATACTAGGCTGTTAATATTTTACTATACTGTAAACACACTTTATTAGCCTCCTTGTAGCAGCAAACCTAAGTATTTATTAAACTCGATGCTATTTTAGATTTAATTGAAAATCGGGCAAATGAAAATTCGCTTAGTCTGTAAGTTTGCTGTGACGGGGGTATTTAATATTTTCTCTTACTCCTTGAGATCCTTCCCTCTTTTATAGTAAAGAATTACAGTTATTTTCAATAATCCCCTTTTATATAGAGCATGGAAGTAACTAATTTTATCACTTTTTGAATAAATGTTTAAATATCGTAAAAAGTAATAATATTTCGAAACACCCTGTATGGAGTGGTTTAACACACTTAAAACTAGTCCCAATCGATTTAAAATAACTAAAACCATCGAAAACCACACCTCACTCGACCTTAAACGTAAAAACAAAATTATTCAGGAACAAGGGCCCTTCGGAACAAAAAGGGCCCCAAAAAGGGCCTTAGGACGCCCAAAATTTTGGGGACTCATCGGATCTTCATTTCTCATATTATTAGTAACTCACAGGTGAAATTTCATGAATGTACCAATTTTGTTGTTTATATGGAGTGTTTTTGTATTATTTTACCTGTACTATAACGTAAAATGTTCTCCCTAAGAATAGCATTAGATGCCATTTGTCTGTTGATTTTTGTTTACCTCAATACAGCTGATCGTGATTTATCATTAAGCCAGTAAGCAATATTACATTTGGATTTAACTCATTTGCCAGTAAATTCTGCAATGTACTGTATACTATATAAAACCAGGGATGACGTTACCTAGGATTGAGACTTTTTTCGTTATGTCTTAGAATGTTGAAATTAATTTTACTGTGCAATTTGCAAATTTGTGTATTTGTATGTAAATTAGCCAAGTGCATGAAATTTAGTAGAATCGTGGGAGATGGTTAAAATCAAAGTAGTAAATGGAAGTAGAATGGCTGAAACATTTAAGCTTTGATTTTTTTTTAACATATGTTCACGAAGTTTACAAAATTATTTTACTTTGATTACATTTCTTCACATTTGTAGGTTATTGTTGTGCTGAAGGAATGTTTAACATGAAATAGCCCCATTGACTAAATAATCAACGATGCAAGATTAGTTAGAAAACTTCTGTTTTGTTTTTGTTTCAAAACATATGTTGAAAATTTATTCAAAACTTTTGTTTTAAATTTCATAACATTTAATTTGACACGTAATTGTAGTGTTTAATCTATACTTTGTATCGAGTGGAATAACCAGTTACTCTAGAGAATAACCTGGGAATAAAATTTGAAATAGGTTTGTACAGGCAATACATATATTCCTTTCATTAATTACTATAACAAATTCCAATGGTCGGAAAAATAAAATTGTTTGGAGTAGATTTTAACCAGGTATCTACTGTCTGTTGCTCCAAGGAAAAAAGTTTAAAATAATATAGCCCAACATGCATTGTATATATATACAATCTATATAGATAGTAAAGAGAGAATCTATAACAGTAAACCCTAGAGGTAGTTTCAGATTCTTTATGTTTCACTAATCAAAAATATGTACCTATAACAATGCTGGTGAATTTGTTTTCTTGATTGGTTTCATTAACATGATAATGGAACCCTAACCAGTGGCAAAAGAGTTAGTAATCAGTCGATGATTAGTTTTTTTAACTGTAGGCTAAATAAATAATATAAACGGTAAAATGTTTCCAAACAAAATTTACATCCATTGAATGAAAAATAATCTACTATTAACATGACTATAGCTGACATGGCTTAGCTGTCGGCTGTCTGTACATTGCGTCATAACAGCAGACAGCGCTATGTTATTAACTTAAAAATTATAACGGATTAGCAAATAAATAATTTACTATGGTCTTAACAAACTATGAACCCACTGAACGTTTAAATTGGCCTATTTTAAAGAGTGTATAAAATCAATCACAGCTTAAGGAGGAATACCACCACATAAGCTGACACAGAGAGTGTAGTTTATATTTTATGTTGATCAGAAACGAAACTAGGGCAGCCTTTACACTAATTCAGTTGTGCCTTTACAAAAGGAGTAGAGCTATAATATTAGAAATAATAACTGGGCCAGGGTACTAATATGAGTACATGTAGTATTGTAGCACTGTATCGATTCTGACACATGGATAATTTTATTCTGAGTTTGTTTAAATATTACAATAGTTTGTTTTACATTTGAGCTTTTTAGGGACTTATGTCCCTACAAGCCACTAGTTGATCAATATAAAGCCCAAAGTACACATGAAATTTTGTGAAAACTACAAGTCACACCCCCATAAACCATATACTTAAAATGTTCGTCATGACGAGAAAACTAGCGCAAAACTATCCATGATTTCATAAACTGCCCTTAAAGGTCGTAATTGCTTTCCAAGGAAACATAGGAAAGTCATAGAACGCCACCAAGTAGCAGAAATCGAGATTTTTTAAACATATTATCGTTATCATCCTATATAAAAGAAGAACACCAACACACACAATATGAAGATTCCCACAAACAATGAACAAGGATGTTATCGGAAGTGCTACTATTTTGTAGGAAACACGGACTTAACTTTATGATGATTTGCAAAGGAAACCCCTCTAAGGCCGAATTAAACTGGTACGGCAAGGACATTATACAGGGTGTCCGGTGATAAGTGTTAAATAAAATTTTGCATTAAACTACATGGTAATGGTGACAGAATGTCGCAAATTTGAGGTTCCCAACTTCAACAGTTAGAGAATAACAAATAAATTAAGATTTTTCAAAAATTATTGTAGTTGTTATGAAAAAGGTTATTTTACTCTGTTAAAAATGCACTTACCGTCAACTTCAATGACATTTTCAGAATCCTCACAAAATTTTAAATAAATATAACACATAATCGTTGGGGTACGTAAAAATATTCTATTTAAAATTCTTCGTTAAACAAATTATTTTTATATCGACGAAAATGTAAATGGTAAATGTGGAAACAGGATCGGTTGAGAAGAAGAAGAAAGAAGTTGGACCTGTGCATGATGTTGCAGCTGAAGAGGGTGTAATTCAGAGAGTTATGGATAATCCTACTACTAGTGTTAGGCAGCTTGCCCTTGAAACTAGTATGTCCCGGTGGAAAGTACATAAAGTGTTGAAGGACAATAACTTCCATCCGTATCATTTTACAAAGGTCCAAGGATTGGAGCCTCGTGACTTCGAATCCAGAAAGGAGTTCTGCCGCTGGCTTCTTCAACGTGATATTGTTGAATATCACTTCCTTAAAAAAATACTATGGACTGACGAATCCCGTTTTACCAGAGAAGGTGTGATAAATATTCACAATATGCATCTTTGGAATAATGAAAATCCAAAATCCTCCAGAGAAGCTTCTTTTCAAAAAAGGTTTGGGATCAACGTGTGGGCAGGTGTGATTGGAGATCGGTTAATTGGTCCTCATATCTTCGAAGGAAATCTGAACGGTGATTTATATCTAGATTTTCTTCAGCACTCTCTACCTCAGTTGTTGGATGAAATTGATCCTCAACAAAGAGCTGAAATCATATTTCAGCAGGATGGTGCTCCACCACATTTTACTGAAAGCGTTCGGTTGTGGCTATCCCAAAACTACCCGACATGGATTGGACGTGGAGGAAGTGTGACATGGCCTCCTCGATCTCCAGACTTGAGCCCGTTAGATTTTTTTGTTTGGGGTTACATGAAAAGTCTAGTTTACTCAACTGTTGTAAACTCTGAAGTTGAGTTACGGGAGAGAATCTTTGAGGCTGCTGGGAAAGTAAGGGAAAAATTGACGTATGAGGTCACAGTTGGCGCAATCCGCAAAAGAGCTAGGGCCTGCTTGCGGGAAAACGGTGGGCACTTTACACCCAAACTGTGATTTGTGCTTCGGACAAAGTGTGTCATTGATTTGTTTAATGGGTTAACTATCATTTCATATTTAAATTGTATTGTGTATTATGTTTTTTACTAATGTGTTGTGTTTTTTAATTACAAATTTTCCAAAGCCTTCAAAAAAACTCTTTAGTTTGATGGAAGTGTAGTCTGGTCAATCATAAATTATACATACCCTCATCATCAGTGGTCAGCTCATAAAATAGTAAGTAAAATTTTATTATTTTTTACAATATCTGTTTTGGCTTGACCGTGATTTTTCACAATAGTGCGTAAAATTCACCATGGATTTGACAGTAGGTAAATGTTGTTATACATCATTGTAAAGCCCTTTAAATAAGGAAGTTTTTAGTCATATTTGATAACCTCTCCGGAACTCAACAACCGTGAAATAAACTGCTGAATGTTATTTACATTTTCGTCGATATAAAAATAATTTGTTTAACGAAGAATTTTAAATAGAATATTTTTACGTACACCAACGATTATGTGTTATATTTATTTAAAATTTTGTGAGGATTCTGAAAATGTCATTGAAGTTGACGGTAAGTGCATTTTTAACAGAGTAAAATAACCTTTTTCATAACAACTACAATAATTTTTGAAAAATCTTAATTTATTTGTTATTCTCTAACTGTTGAAGTTGGGAACCTCAAATTTGCGACATTCTGTCACCATTACCATGTAGTTTAATGCAAATTTTATTTAACACTTATCACCGGACACCCTGTATATGTTTTCATAAAAGTCAAGTGATTTTAAAATAATATGACTACATCCAAGAAACCTTAATAAAACTTGCATTGAAGGATTCGCATTATTCACATTCAAGGGAAACAAAAACCCATCTGAACAACATTAGGCCTTACAATTCTGCATATTTTCAGGTAAATATAACTTACGTTATAACAGTAACTTGCCAAATTAATGCCAATTGAGGCAAATAAAATTGTGACAGAGAGGTTATGCAGAAAATCAGGCAGTTCTTAAGTACCTATTGTAAACAAAATTGTAGCTCTATAAAAAAATTACTGAAATTTGTAAACGTACTGGTGACAATGGGTAGTACCAAGCTGACTACGTTATCATTGACGAAGATCAACATGGACTACCTAATGTGGCTATAAGTGGGAAATATTTGTAGAATACACTAAAAACCAGATCAGCTTTTGAAAAATGGTAAAATATTTACAAGAAATGTTTAGGCTATTATATGGAAATGTTAGGTACGTTCCATCTATGAGTTTAGTCTTTTAAAGTCATCGGAAATTATTACTTTTATTCGTTTTTAAATAAGTTAATAATTGTTTTTAAATAACTACTTTACTTCTTTGCAATTGCTCGATTTAGAGCAACATGTACAGTAGTCGTTAATTATACTAGCACATTTTTGACGTGAGATAATAGCACGTTTGAAACACAATGCTAATGACATCAATACACACAGTAGGAATTTATTCGATAAGAAAACTCCTTAAACGATATATTTTTAGCCTTTAAATACTACCCTGTGTACGCCACTATCTGCCCTGTATTTTGCTCATTTTCTTTACGCTGCCTCTACCCTAATCACTAATTCAACTGAACAAAGTAAAAATATGTGTGTTATAACATTTTGGATCTATGGTATTGCGTTTTAAACCATAATAAAAGCTAAAATACAATTTAAGAGTGTTACTGAGAGAAAGTCACGCGACCCTGTAAGTTTTCTACCTTTTTTCTATCCCACCAACACATCTTACGCTAGTTCTAGCCCGTAACAGTTGAACACAATATTTCAGGCATCGTACTAAGAAATAATGTACAGACAAAACTCTAATTTTATTTATATAGAAGATGTCTCGTGTTCCCCATAAGAATTACATTGAAATGAAATTTCAAAACAAAAACAGCTGTATATAAAAAGAAACTCACCAGCTTTTTGGGAGTAAATATTGATGTTTGTAATATTTAGGAGGTTATAGACAAATCTAAACAGTCAATCAGTTTTTTTGGAAGAACAGACAATTTCTTGAGTTTAAAGGAGAATTATTGAAAACAGGAGGATGAGACAATTAATAGGAAATCTTATACGTATGAGAAGAGTAGAGGAGAGGCCTTGTGGGCCTGGTGTCACAGTAAGGAATCCAGGTACACAATCACTTGGGGAGATGAATCATTTTTGCCAGTTATGCACAGTGGTAAAGTAAACCTACCTAAAGTCAGATCAAATAAATACATGCAAGAAATTTTTACTGGTAATAGTTTTAAGTTGGGAAACATTAATTTGTAGAAAACACTAAAAAATAAGACATGTCCAAAAAATTCTAAAATATTTTTACAAGAAGCGCTTATTATTTCAAAGCGCTATTAAATGGAGTGAGTATTTCAATTAGTTACATAAGTATTTAGTCGGGTCTTTTAAACTCATCAAAAATTATAACCGTTATTACTGTAGTTTTAAAATAACTTCTGTATATTACCGGTACTTGAAAATTGCTCGATTTCGAGCAACAGGTACACTAGTATATATTAATAGGCAAGCAGAAATCTATATATAAAGCCAAAAGTACCCATGAACTTTTGAGAAAACTACAAGTCACACCCCCATAAACCATAAACTTAAAATGTTCGTCATGACGAGAAAAACCTTGCGTAAAACTATCCATTATTTCATAAATCACCCTTTAAGGTCGTAATTGCTTTCCAAAGGGAACTTTCCTTATACATAATGTTAAAAAAAACCTCAGCTGTCCTTATTTGTATGTTATTCTTTCAATGTATTTTCTTATTAAAATCAGGTGTAATTATTTGTTTGTATTTCTGTATTCTGTTTTGTTTATTCAAGTTTAACTTAACCAATCAATAATTTTATTAATAGGGTGACTTGCCCAGTGAATGACCGGTGCCTATGAATGACCGTTTCACTCTAAATCATCTATAATAAGAGTTAAATTAAGACTGGAGTGAAAACAACTAGTTTAGACAATAGATATTACTATATTCTTCATATTTAATCGTAATTTTTTAATTATTGTTAATTATTTATGTTTATTTTGATGGTTTAGCTTGGACATGTTTTGAATTTTCGTTCTTAGCTTCTGCCACTATAAAAACTCTGCAGGAAAGGCATATTTCATTACCTTTTTTTGTGAAAAAAGGCTGTTGAAATGGCGATTTATTTGGCTAATACTTAATATTAGAAGTTTATATTAATCTTAAACTATCTAATTTTATACGTAAGCCAAAAAATAAGTTTTTATTCAAGCGGTCACACACTGGAACAGATTCCTGGGCTAAACCAATGAATGACCGCTCGGACTCAAATTTACAATTTACTATCAAAATGCTCAGAAATTATTAAGGAATATAATTATCGATATCAGACTAAAATTATAATTCATTTTCTTTTATCCAACCAGTGAATGACCGGACTCTATGTCGAAGTTATCTACTTATTTTTCTAGTAAACATTTGTCATTGAAATGGTTATTGATTTGTGTTTTAATTAGACCAGAGTTACTATTAATCCCAATCGAATATCCTCTTTGGCACTTTAAGACGTTTTTCCATCAGCTAATCAGGCCTGCCTATGTTTTCATTTTACATTACATGTAAAATGTTATATACTTCTGATAATGTTTTTATATAGCATTAGGCTTTTTCTTTTAAGCTTTGTTAACATTTTTAAACAATATAAATCCCCCTTTTTTGTATATTACTGATTTTATAAGTGATTTACTAAACCTTCCAAAGTCGGTCATTCACTGGCATAGGACTGATCATTCACTGGCATGACATCGGTCATTTACTGGACTCATGACTTTGGTGTATAAAAAAACAATTTTTACATGCATAATTGATCTTTTATGGACAATTTATGATATAGGGCAAACCCTTAAATAGCAACCAAGAAGTAGGTGTAATTATATATATAGGCCTAATTAATACTCTCATTTAAGAGCATTGTTAAGTTAACAAAGAATTTTACCCTTAACCGGTCATTCACTGGGCAAGTCACCCTACTTATGAATTAAAACGGGGTGAAGCCCGTGGGTAACAGCTAGTATGCTTTAAAACCTTTTTTCTCAGCTTATGTGCATCGCAGGGAAAATCTACGCATACTGTTAGAAAGATAGTTTCCTGTGGATGTGCAGAATGCCTTTATAAATTAAAATACAAAAATAAGCACAAAATTATAAGTGCTTCGCTCAATAATATAAATGGGGTATTTGCATTTTTGTGACGCTTAACATCACGCACACTGCGCCTCTGCGATGAAATCAAGCAGTAGTGAGTAGACACAGCAAAAAACCGCCAACCGGGCGCTCGAAGGCTTGTACAATAGGAAACAATGCCATTGTTTGCGCTTCCGTTGGTAACGCAAATATTTAGAGCTGGATATACTAGGAGCAGCACACTACTATAGCAGGGTTTATTGAAATCGTATTGGTGGATACCTGCTCTGGTTTTAAAAAAATGCTAAATTTTTATAACTTTTTAGTAGTGATTTCTATATGTCCGCTATTTTACCAGTGTAAAGCAGATTAATCTATGATTTTATATAAGAAAAAATATCTGTTTGTTGAGAAGGCACGTTCTAACTTCAAAGGGATGTATATCGAATATCCGTTTTTGATTTTTCCTTCGTCTTGTCGCGTCAGTTCATATCTTACATATGTACTTCTGTGCCAATGAATAACCCTCTATCATAGTTTTGAGAAATTGGTTGTGGGGTTACTGTTAAAGCTAAAATTCATTGACATGGGGGATGTCAGTTAGTTGTCTCAGCCTTATACATAGGCTACATAAAGTTATCAATTAATCTCTCTACGTAATGTTAGGGGCTTACTCGTTTATATGGTCATGTGGCTTCTTTTGCAACAAATTATGCAAATAAAATAGCAATGTGGCATTTCCAAAAAGCAAAATAAATACTGTAAATTGTTTGTTACGTAAATATTAATTTGTTTGTATACGTAACTAGCCAAATTAATGCCAATCTATCTATCAAATATGACAATATGTATAATTTTACACTACTTTTTAATGAAACAGTATGTATTGCTTGTAATTTCAAGAAATACATAATGGTAATTTGTAGGAAATTTTATTCTCTTTCAGAATATCACGCTCCACTTTGGTCGATTTCCTCGCCATTTCAAAGTTATTTGCAAAAACGTTAAGCAACCTCCAAATGTATAGTAGTGAGAAAATACTGAATTAAAGATGTTGTTTATAAGCTTTGTACAATTAAATCTACAGTTCTACTGAACCGATTTTATTAATTAATAGGTCATTGGATAGCCTAATTTGTGAATACACTGTATTTGCAAATAATTATGAAAGTACTGTTGAGGTTGCAAGCAAGATCGTTTGGATATAAATCGATGTTAAAGAACTCAATTTTTTGAACAATTTGTGTTGGTCGTGATTTAGCTGTGTGCTTTAATGAAATGGGAGTGGTATTTCAATGAAGGTTCTTAGGTCAAAACAAATAGAATAACGTAGTTAGAATAAATTAAATATATTTAAAACTAAATTCCATATCCAAGATATAATACAATTTATACTTTATGATTGAGCGATACAGTATCTTGAACTTAATTGATTAAAACTACCAATATCTCAAGTGAAAGCTTTTGAAGTATTTTAAGACCAAGACATATAAAATAACTTAAATAAAAATAGAGTTACGTATCATTGATTGCAGATAGGTAATTATCGTTGATTCGTGATTCAGCAGTGTGCTTTAGGTAGTCCGATCTCAATAAACAATAGCTCAAATAAATCTGCGGTACGTCCATACCTTTAGTTGGCCAAAATTATGAAAATCGGTCGGGTAGAAGAGCTAACCCGACTCGGAAAAGAAAAACCAATTATTTTTATAGATGGCAATAATTGGTTTACCAGTATGTATAATCTAATCATACGAAACATGTGTTAATAATTCAACAGCTTATTGTTATCTAATTAATTTTTCTTTGATTAAATGTTGTTGTTAACAATTTGCATTTGTAATTAAAGTGTGTTCATTATGTTTAGTATGTGATTCTAATGTTATGTGCTTAAACTGTACCATTAATATTAGTGAGTAAAGTGGTGTATGGATTTCATAACCATTATTTTACTAGATACCGTCGTGTTTAACCATAACGGGCACTGTTGCTAGTAGATCTATAAAGCAGTTCCTTTGCTTCCTTCATTAGATATAAAATATGGACTAACAAGATTGGGTAACATTTAATTGCGAAGCATTCGTTTTGGCTTGAAACGGTCAGACGAAGCGGTATTTGCGAAGGTTTATATGTATTCCTATACAGTAATAGTTTTTCCAGCATATCTGGAAAAGTGCACACTACATATAGAAACCAACTCCTGTTCTGAATTTAAGAAATTTCTACTTACTCACAAGATTCCCGTACGTAGAATGGGCACCAGCTAGTAGTTAAATATACTTACTTTAATAAAACCACTCGGTCATTATAGAATATCTACTTTGAAATAGGGATGTGATTCCTAATTCCAAATCAACTAATTATTATTTATTATTTAATTATCGTCTTCAAATTAAGTGATGGTTGCTTTTAAAAATAATAAATTTAACATAAGCAAATCCATATATCTATCTATCTATCTATACTTATTAAATTTTATTGGAAAGAGCGTAACGTGAAGTTGTGCAGGAAACTTTCTTTTTAGGGAAATAATCAGAGAGTGAGGCCCTGGGGCCCTTTAAAGTTTCGTATTTCTCCATAAGATTAACATGGGACACAAAAATTGTCATGCAACTCCAGCTGTTGTCAGAAATTAAAAGTGAGAAGAAGAACATATGTTAATTGAAAACAGTCAATAAGTTTTCTATAAACATTTACTGACTTGGTTGAAATTAAATATTTACTATTTGAATTCGGGTTGGCATGAATATTACAATGGGAAAAGCGAGAGAGCCTGGATAAATTGATATATTCTGTTACGTACATCTTGAATATTTCCATAATATTTGGGTCAAATCTTTTAAAGTCATCAGAAATTATGAACGTGTTTACTTTTAAAATAACGCCTCTTATACTTAGAAATTGCTCGAATTCGAGCAACAGGGACGCTAGTACTGTACTTATTTAATACGCAAGCAAGGTTTTTGAGACAATTACTCCTCCGAAACTACTGAACCGATTTACATGTTTTTGGT
Source organism: Macrosteles quadrilineatus (assembly GCF_028750875.1). NCBI lineage: Eukaryota > Metazoa > Arthropoda > Insecta > Hemiptera > Cicadellidae > Macrosteles > Macrosteles quadrilineatus. The sequence continues at coordinate 44,370,829 of NW_026542595.1, read as the reverse complement.
GTCATTGGAAAGAGCGTAACGTGAAGTTGTGCAGGAAACTTTCTTTTTAGGGAAATAATTAGAGAGTGAGGCCCTGGGACCCTTTAAAGTTTCGTATTTCTCCATAAGATTAACATGGGAAACAAATATTGTTATGAAACTCCAGCTGTTGTCAGAAATGCTGTTCTGCTATTTAATTTAATTTGTTTACAAGGAGAAGTTTCTTGGTGCCATGTGGTCAATGAGTTATACTTTTGCATATATTTTAAATTATATACACTATATAAAATGATGGTACTGTAATATATTAAGAGATATTCATTTAAATAATCAATAGGTACGATTGAGCCTTTGCCTATATGTTTCCTGGTAAGTGTGTTGTAACTGTACCTTATAGTATATTAAAGTAAAACCAAATGATGCTTTTCTGCATCCTCACCCCGTAGCGAAGCACGGGCAGAGCAACTAGTACTTTTTTAACACGCAAGCAGGATTTTTGTGACAATTACTCCTCCGAAACTACTGAACCGATTGACTTTTGGTCTCATTGGAAAGAGCGTAACGTGAAGTTGTGCAGGAGACTTTCATTTTAGGGGAATAACTAGAGAGTGAGGCCCTGGGGCCCTTTAAAGTTTCGTATTTCTCCATAGATTAACATGGGAAACAAAAATTGTTATGAACCTCCAGCTGTGCTGTTGTCAGAAATTAAAAGTGAGAAGAATAACATAATGTTAATTGTAAACAGTCAATAATTTTGCTAATTTAACAGTTTGCTACAAACATTTACTGAATTTAGAATTTAGAATTTTCCTAACCTAGCTTTTGTTTGTAAATGAACGTTACTGTTAGAAGATGAGTGAAATGGATAATGAAACCCTAGCAGTGGCCAATGGTCCCGGCGGGACCATTTCACCGTGCACCCTTAGAATGGCCATGGTCCCGCCGGAACCATTTATGTCCAAACATTTTTTAACGCTAAAAACTAATTGATAATTATCTTTAAAGTGGATAATTCATATACCATTCGAAAGATGACATTCTAAACTTTCATTTTATTATATAAACGAACCTTCTAGCGTCAATATGTCAACGTAATTGCAATTTAAATTTGAATGAAAATTTCCGCGCGAATCTACTCCCACTTGTAGTGTTGCGTAACCGCTAAACACATAAAGTTTAGAAAATCATAGCGAGGTTAGTTTATCTGGATGCGAGTTATACCACTAGATAGCAGTAGAGTTGCTGAATATTTTGAATATTTTAAACAACTTAATAATCACTTCTACATCAAAACACAACACACAACATTGGATTGAGAACAGACTGATTTCTTTAATTCCCCCACCACCGGATGTGAGTTTACGCGACAAAAAAGTGTCGCTGTCGCGTGACATTTTTGTCAGCCGCAAGACGTGGCGCGACTCGCGACTCGGGACTGTCGCGGTGTATAAAACCAGCCTTTGGTCTTGAAGAATAGCCGTGGTTGTGTCCTCGTGATCTTGAGTCTGGTCGGGATCTTAATAGGTGCTTCAAACTACCCTGTTGTCACTGTCCCTACTCGATCAGGGACTCCCGACGGTTTCTTCTTTGAAGTGCTCCTCTTCGAGACCTCTCCAAGACTGATTAACACTTTTCTTCCCCAAGACCTCCTTTCCCCTCCTGGATTATCGGTTCTTCCCCCCGATGTCTTCGGGAAACGCCTACCCTCCAATCATCGGTGGAATATCTTCGATCATCGTCCTCATTGGCTTCTCCCCTCATGACCAGCCTCCAGAGGGCGTGGTGCTGACCGTAAGTAAAATTATTTCTTTATGCATGTAAAATTTCTCGGAATCGGTGGGAACAATATTGTTTCTCGTCAATTGTTCCCATTGGTTACAATTTCTTCTACGATGCATTCCAGATCGAAATTCAATCTATGCCTGGCTAGTTCTCAGCCAGGTCTTTGCCCATGAGAACGTGACTTGGACTTGAGATCTTGCGATCATCTTTACTTTTCATTCCTATGAGGGGTCAGCGAACGTTTTGTATTGTTCATGAGTTTGTAAAGAAAATGATTTAATAATTTAAATTTTTAATTTCCATATGTTTATAAGGGCATTTAACAACCGCGCAATTAATAAGTACTGTAAACCATATTACTGTAAAAGGCCGGTCTTTATAAATTATATAGTTCTAAAAGAGATTTCTATTTGACCTCTTTGTCACAAAAACATACTTCTTTGTATAAGGATTGTTATGTAAATGCAGTTGTCATCGTAATTTACAATTATTGATCTGTCTAATTGTTATTTTTTCAATAAATGTAAATATCTTGTTTGGTAAACAAAGGATGTAATTGAATCTGTAAGTTAAGACAAGTATGCGAAAACTACAGTTTTCCATTAGCTCAAGCCTAAATTATATTGTATGTAATGTAGCTTGTTATATTTCGTTATTTTTGTCACGTAAAAACATTTAAATTCTGTATGATGTATAAATATAAAAAAATGTAACAACAAATCCATTTGAAAGTAAAGTTTAGACATTGGTACGGTCGACATTGGTACATTATCATTGACGAAAATGCACATGCACATTAACATTAATGCGGCTATGTTCAGTTCAGTTCAGTTAAAAAATCTTTATTCACATAAAAAACATTTTTTTATACAAATTTTCAACCATGTGTTGTAAAACACGCTCGGTTGAAAAACTTAAAACTATACTTATATTCTATAAACACTGTCTTGAGTAGGTTCATTTTATTTTAACTGTCTTTTTTCTGTTTAACTTTAAATTCACTGTCACTGATACCTTATATCTAATTTGATTTTTCTCAAACACTTATGGTTCATCCCTTCACTGGCTATTCACTCTTACATACTATTTTATATTTACAAATCGTTTAACGGTATATGCTTCATTCGATAATTAATTATATCACTTTGTTTGATTGAGTTATTCTTTATCAATTCCTTTAATTTATTTTTATATAATTCAATTTTCATATCCTGCATATTTTTGAGTACCTACTCTAAAATTAAAGTTAAAACATTTTACTACTTTATGGTAACACTGTAACCTGCTTGTGTCTTTCATAACAGGTGGTATCATAAGCATACCCTCAGTATAGTTTCTCGTATTCCTATTAATAACAACTGTTTGAAATAAACTAGTAAACTTTTTATAATAACATAAAATTGAATATAAATATATCTTCTCTAGCTGCATTACGTCTAAGTACTGAAACAGTGGTGCAGCTGAGTCAAATTTCTTTACACCACAAATAGTTTTTAATGTAAGTTTTTGCATTATTACAATTGGTTTAAGTATTGTTGAAAACGTCCCTCCCCAATGAATTAAACCATACTTAAGAGTAGATTCAAACCAGGATAAATATAGCGTTCTAAGAAGTTTAGGAGTAATAAACTGTCTCAAATGAAAGAAATTATAGTTAATTTTTCTACGTTTTTTACATAGTTGATTAACATGTGTATGCCATTTTAAATCTGAATCTAAATGAAGGCCAAGATACTTGACCGAATCAACAAAATTAATTTTTGTACAGCAACAATCACGAAAACAAGTAACTAAATGCCAACGTAGATCGATCTCTTCTTTCAACGACTCTGTCAAATGAGGTTTGTAAGTAAATATCATTGCATTAGATTTAGAAGTATTGACGATTAATTTGTTTCTTATCACCCAATTTGATATTACGTCCAAATCATTATTAATTTTCATCCTCAGTAAATCATAATTGTTAGCACTGCATACTAAAGATGTATCATCAGCAAAAGCATATATCTTCGATTTTAAATCCATTGATAACATGTCATTAATATAAATTGTGAATAAAATTGGGCCAAGCACTCCCCCTTGAGGGACGCCAAGCCTTTGAGAACATACATCTGAGTAAACGTTTTTTATTTTAACCATCTGTTTTCTTTCATTTAAAAAAGTCTCAAACCACTTAAAACTATTGTCCTGAATTCCATATAACTTTAGTTTATGTAATAATATGTCTTGATTAACTAAGTCAAATGCCTTAGTAAAGTCAAGATAAACTCCTATTGTTGGTTTACGCTCATCAACATGATTAACTATCTCGCTTATATGTATTTCAACTGCTAGGTCAGTATTTTTACCTTTCATGAACCCAAATTGATTATTTGAAAATAAATTGTTATCTGAAAATGTTTTAACTAATTGGCTTTTCACACAAGTTTCTAACAGCTTAGCAAAGGTATTTAAATGTGAAATCGGTCGGTAATTATTCATTTGCAATGGATCAGCTGCCTTATATACTGGAACAATGAGTGCTGTTTTTAGACTAGAAGGAAAGTAACCCAGCATTATAGATAAATTAAAAATGTGACGTAATATTGGGACAAAAATCTTAACATTTTCTTTTATAGTATTTATGGAAATACCATCAAAGCCAACAGACTGTTTATTTGGTTTGCTTAAGATTAAACTTTCTAATTCTACCTCAGTAATTTCAGATAAACGTAACCTTGAGCTGCACGCTAGACCGATATCCGGCATGGCGGGGAATCCCGGCCCATACAATTCTCTAATCAGCTTAATCAGCTTATCCGGCATACCAGTAAAATAGTTATTGAATGAGTCAGCAACTATTTTTTCATTACCCTCAACCTGTACAATTTTATCATCTAGGGAATGGATGTTAGTTCATTTTTTGACTTTCTCATAATCGATTTTGCATATATTCCAATAAGACTTTGAGTCACCCTTTACTGCTTCAATTTTAGATGAGTAGTAATTAATTTTTTCCCGTCTTTTCAAATTAGAACATTCTCTAGAGAGTTCTTTATATCTATTAAACAAATGTATGTCATAGTGCTTTTTCAATCGAGAGTGAAGTCTGTTTTTTCATTTATCTTTTTAATTAGTGTGTCCGATATCCATGGAGTTCGATGCCTATTTTTACTTTTAATAGGCCTTAAAAAACTTGATTGCTCAATACATTTATTATAAATATCGTAAAAAACTGTTAGAGATTTATCAACATCCTCACAATCAAACACTGGCATCCAGCTCACTTCAGCCAACCTTCTTTTCAAAATTGAATGATCTACAGCCTTGACAAACTCCTCTTTCAAAGCACTATCACAACTTGTTACGCAATTTACATTAACTCCAGCATGATCAGTAAAGTCATAGTTTTCTAAATTACTATGAAAAATTAAATTAGTCTTACTTCTGATGAATACATATGGTCTAAACACTTTACCCAATTTTCTCTCCCCCAAGTTGGCTCATTTATAAACGACTCAAAACCAAATGAGTTCATTATACTTAAATAATCAATGACACTGTTATTTTGTTCTAAAATGCATAAATTTATATCTCCTAACATAATAGCTGTGTTTTTACAATTACTCAAAATACGTTGCAAATCATTGCGGAAAAAATAAAAATCATATTTATAGTTTCTATACAAAGCTATTAAGTCAATTTCAAAAGGTTTATCATTTATGAAAAACTAATGTCAGTTTAATTAATTCAACTTCACGTGACTGAAAGCGTTCATAATTAAAAGTTAAATGATTAGAAATATAAATTACCACTCCACCAGTCTATGTGTATAAGTTGAGACACGTTTGTAGAAAACACTAAAAAGGCAATCTTCTAAACAATTTTAAAATATTTACAACTTTAATTATATAGAAATGTTCATAACACAGTAAGTAATTCCATTAGTTGCATAAGCTTTTACGTGAGTGTTTTTAATTAATTGAAAATTAAGTCTGTAATAACTCTTAAAATAGCTCCTGTAATACCGGTACTTGATAATTGCTTGATTTCTAGCAACGAGTACACAAGTTAAAAATTCAACAATGCATTAACATAACAAGCTCTCTTTCACGCTGCGAGACTAGTAAACGGCAGAAGTAAGGCAGAACTGCGGTATTGGTTTACCATACACGCCTGCAACGATGCGCTGCAAACCGCGCGACGAGTAGCTAAATGAACCGTAGAGTAAGTGAGCCTTCTAATATTTGTAGAGGGTTCACTTACTCTACAGATCATTGTGCCAATGAACTGTAGAGTAAGTGAGCCGTCTTCTATTTGTGTAATAGTTATCATGAAATAGGCTCGTATAGTATACGAGCCTACTCCTGTAATTTATTTAAATTCAGTATTTTGGCTCGTATACTATACGAGCTTATTCCTGAATTATTCAAGAATTCATACGCTTGGCTCATAGGCACTATGATCTGTAGAGTAAGTGAACCCTCTTCATTTATTTGATATTTTTGATCGGCTCGTATAGTATACGAGCCTGTAGTGCAAGTGAACCTTCAATATTATTTACGAAGCTCGTATAGACTATGATTTGTAGAGTAAGTGAGCCATGTGTTTTAAGAATTACATATTTGGAGGCTCATTGTGTCAATGATTCGTAGAGTAAGTGAACCCTAACCTTCAGTGCTACCTCCAGTTAGAATTATAGCTCAGTGATATCGATCACTGAGCTATCGATGAATAATATTTTTATTTAGATTCTTTGCTATTCAAAGATATTTTAATTGGGTTTACTTAAACTAATATATTATTGCACATTTTATAGAGTGTGTTTTAGTTTGTATTTTGTAAGTTATTTTTAAGACAAGGATTAAGTAATTTATTCTGTAAAATACCATGAATTGTACTTTTTAGTTGGGAAATAATCATCATTTCATTTCATTTCATTTCATTTTCATTTCATTTCATTTTAGTAGTGGAAAGCATCTGGAACTTCGGTGCGGAAGGGACGGGTTCGATCCCTGACACATCCACAAAGCTTTAAAAGGTTTGGAACGATTTCTCTTTAAAATGTTTAAATCCACTGAGCTATAATTCTAACTGGAGGAAGCACTGAATGTCAAAGATGCGTGTCGCCAGCCGCCATGTTTGCGTGAGGTGTGAGTTATAAAGAAGCCATGTTATTGGATAAAAAAACTCACTGCTATACCAACCTAGTTATAGAAGCCATGTTATTGCTATGATAAGAAAACTCGCTGCTATACCAACCTGACAAAATCAGAGACACGCTTTCGACAGACTTCTGCCATGGCAGTGCTACCTCCAGTTATAATTTTAGCTCAGTGTTTAAATCAGGCAGAACCTGTAGAACACATGAATGAACACATCTCAGACGTGCGCCGCTACCACCAGTAGTGGTCCCAGGGAGGGATATCCCCCCCCCCGAAATATTTTATTAGCTAACATAAATACTTGGATACTTTTACTAGCACTCTGATCAAGAGATTTTAGAGCACAAATACTTACAAAAATATGTTTTTAGGCTTTAAATTCTACATTTTTATAGGACAAGGATATTCCATACCCCCAGACCCCCCGGCCGCCGGTGGTATTCCCCCCGAAATGAAATACTGGGACCGCCAGTGGCTACCTCGCATGTCTGTTCCAAATGGCGCCATATCACATTCCTAATCCTAAGAGTTACTTTCATAACTGTTTGGGAACAGGTTGCACTCAAAGAAAACCTTGTATGGTAGTACCTCTTAACCTCATTAGCCGAAATGGGTAGAATCAACTTCACGTTATCTGCCCACAACTATAATATTGAATATGAAATGAAACTCTTCTAAAATAACCAAAATTGCTGTAACATTTCAAAATTCCGTTTGATAGCAGAATTTTGAAATGAAACTGTTCTTTAACTAACCCAACTTAACCAAACTTTCTGTCACATTTTGACGTGAAAAGAGTCACTTAGTTAAATCACGTTTAAATTTAGTACTTAATAAAAATGTCACTGGCATAGACAAATTATTTCTTTGACCTACTTTATTTTCAACTTCCTAGACTATCATAAAAAATCGCCTTATTTTTTAAAATGTTTTGCATAAATTTGGTTCTCGATATTTAGATATTGGTTCTTATTATTAAGATATAAAGAAATATTAAGATATTACAGGAACTTGAGTTTTTAAATGTTCTATAATCTTTGATCGAACCTTAGTCATTGTTTCATGATGACTATTATATGCTGCCACTCACTATTTATTTAATAAAACAACACAGAGGATACGCGTCCGGTAACCAGACGTGGATTAGGTGTCCGGTAGTGACGTCACCGGGTTGTGGGGCCCCGGAACGCCATTACCACAACGATACGATGTTCGACCAGCGTTGTTCGTGGTGTAGTGGATAGAGTGCTCGGCTGATATCTAAGAGGTCCCTGGTTCGAAACCCATCGGTTTCTTTAACTTTTTGTCACAGATTTAGCCTTGAATGTAATTTCTTCTTAACTGTGCATCTTTTGTTAGAATTTTTGGCATTTATAATTTTATGTTATGAAGAGAATTGAACTTTCATTTGATTTTTTCACTATCAGCAAGTTTGGTTGGTTAGGTTAGGTTATGACAGTAACTGCCGGACGCCTAATCCACGCCCGGTTACCGGACGCGTATCCTCTGCGATAAAACAACCTAAATCGTCTGCACTCTGTCTGCAGTGCATCTGCCCCGCACTCTCCTCCACTCTAGTCGGTGTGGTTTGAAGTAAACTAAACCATTAGAGTATTATATTATTGTCTGTGACTAAACCCTCTCCGCTCCGGATGCTTTACCTCACCTGTCAGCGTCAGCTTTGAAGATGGGATTTGATTCTGAAATTGTTACGATTTTGCCTATTAGATACTGTTTCATCCAAGTTTTCTAGTAGTTCTTCTCTTAATTTATATTGGTGTCACTATTCATTTTCGTACAATGAAAGTCTTGAAGTGATGAGGCTACCCCATACTGACTTGGTTAGCCCTACTTGAACATTTCTGTTGAGGGACCCTATGTAAAATGACTTGTTTGCTGAGATTTGTGAAGCATTACCATAAAGCTGTGGGCTTCAGTTCTACTTATATTCAATTTAAACCTTCTAACTTATATTATAATATTTACCGAAATTCAAGTAATACAAAACTGTTGACACATAACCTATCAACATTAAAACACAGTAGTTGTGACTCTATACTTCTCAGTAATAAAAACATTAATTTTGATTTTATCATAGTTCAAAGAAGGTACTTTTCTTTAAGAGAATCGTTTGAATCTGCTGTAGCTTCACATACTACTGTGTTTAAGGTAATATCAGAAAGTTCAGTAGTTCAATTTACACAAAGTCTGGTCGTTGATTTTCATAACACTACTGGTTTACCATGGTGGTTGTCAATTGTAGTCCTTACTTGCTTAGTTCGATGTTTCATCACTCTTCCTCTTGCTATTTACCAGGTAAGCAATCATAAGAATATAGGCCTATTGTATTCTCATGCATATCTTATTTGTGCATATCTTATTTGTGCATATCTTAATAAATTCGTTTATTAATGCCCTGATCAATTTATGATAATTTTGGCTGGCCTACAGTTCCGCAGAAAATCTACGCTATTCTATTGAATACAATTTTTATTTGATATATCAATTAAAATATTTCACTCACTGTAAATATTGATTCTTCGTTATTACCATGAGTTTATTATAGAAGAGGGCCATTTGCCACTCTTTTACAGCCTGTTGCAGTTTACAGGTTAGGTAAGTTTAAATCAGTTTAGTTTGTGATAATGACAAACAAAATAATATAATTTATTTAGTTTTCAATCCTTTTAACACGTTCGCTACCGATTGCCACATATTTGTGACACTAAAGTCATTACCACGCCCCGAGGTATACATTTTAATATTACACTTGCAGACTGCGGGCCAGTGATGCAGTAAAGTAAAAATGAGTTTTGCCAACTATCATATGACGTCACTAATCATCCTATCCACAGACCAAGTGACGCACGTATGCGACAGACATCCCTGTAGACCGATGCAGAGAATTCAGGGCCTTCAAATAGACCGTTACAAAGATATAAGCTTTTTAATATCATTAGACACACACGCAATATGTGATGTCAGTATATTTTAATGTGACCAGCAGCAATCTATGGGTAGGAACTGGCCGTCGATGGTCCATATGAATGAAAAATTAGTAGTACTGTTGACGTAGCGAACGTGTTAATTTGGTTTTCAGATAGGTATTTAAAGCTGTTCTTATGAAACCCATAGGCTATGACACTTCCAAAATCAGCCTACAAAATACTGCCTGAAAAATGCACTAAATTAAAGAAATATTAGGGGTGACCTACTATGACAGACGCCTGTACTGCACAGTTACCAAAATACCAATTAGTTTTTTTTTGGTGTCGTACACCTGTATCACTGTATTATTTTTTTATTTAAACCTAGCTGCCGTTTGAGCATAAAAACACCTTAGTTTCACTTGGTTACCAGTCAAATTGTAGGTGGTAAAATGGAACGGAAAAATGTGTGGTAACTTACTACATATTGTAAAATATGTCAGCCCTAAGTTACAGCAGTTTTCCCCATTTACTTTACCAAACTCAATATGCCTCTTTTGGAATTAAAAGTGATTAATTAATAATTGGATGTTAATTTAACTAGGCCTAATAAAATTTTAAATTATGTTTTTTTTCAGAGCTATGTAATTGCAAGACTTGAAAATATAAAAAAAGAAATGGAAGAAATAACAAATAACTTGAAGTATGAAGTTGATAGAGAAATGAGAAAGAATAGATTCACAGAAAAGAAAGCAAGAGCTCACTTTTATGCAACTGTAAGTCGGTATGGTAGGTAATTAGACAGTAGTTTGTCAACTGTGTCAAAATTGTAACAGTGTCATGAAAAGAACAAAAACCAATAAATCTCATACGGTAATTGAAACTTAAAGCCAGTTGTCAATAAATTGGTAACAAACTAAAGATCAAGTTTTGTTTACAATACAGATTTATAACTTTTTAGGTAGGAACTCCACTGTCCTGTTAAAGGAATCATTCATTAATCGATCTGATTTTTTTTTTTATATATATCAATATTTTTGTTTTCCTTTACGATAAATTCCTTCTGTTATTTTAATATCTTCAAACACATTTAACCCTCCGAGTGTTATTTGTCGATGCGTCGACACATAACACACTTTGTGTACGGTAGTGTTTTGTGTCGATGCATCGACTCACAAACACTGTTTACGGCGAAGGCCTATGACTGACAAAATCGGATTGAACTGGATCGAGTTAGGTATCGTTTTGTTTGACAGATTCTGAGCTTTCTCCGGAGGTCTGTCTCTAAGCACTTTTCATTTTAGTTCCGAAAATATTGTAGCAGACAGCTGACGTGCGTATTTGTCTAAACTGAAAAACAAATGTATATTTGTTGTATTTTAGCTCAACCAACTGAGTTAAACAGCTTGGTTAACCTCGGACCGATGACTGATGTGTTTTATTACGTTTATCATTGTTTTAGTGTTAAAATTCAAAAGTAGTGATATACGTGGTGCATTATAATAAGATTTAAGTGATTTTGAAGGGCTGGTTGATGATCCTGAAGAAGTAGGTAGTGATACTGATGTAAATTATCAGCCAGATTCCTAGCTATGGTTAGGCTATGCATTCTTAGCTAAATTTTTTAATTTCCAAAATATTTTTTTTACCTAAAAGATTTTTTTGAAACAAATGTTCCTTATGTTTTATGTATAATATTGAAGCCCACGATTTTCCAAACAAAATGGTATATAGAATAGTATAATTAACATTGTTTTCAAGCTTCTCAGATCCGTTTTAATAAAATCTTGCAAATGAGCAAAAAATAGACAGACATTAAGGCCAAAACAAGGGACACTCGGAGGGTTAAATTACAAATTAACAAATGATCTTGTTAAGGCAAAAATAATATATGTGCAAATGAGATGAAACTGTTCTAAACTAACCTAATATAACTAACCAAACTTGCTGAACCATTTCAAAACCGTAACAGAAAAGGCATATGGGGAATACGGAACGGAATTTTGAAATGTTACAGCAAGTTTGGTTGGTTAGGTAAGGCTAGTTTAGAACAGTTTCATTCCAATATAGCCTAGTATTTTTTTATATTGTTTGTTGATATTGAACAATACTTATTTATCGTGGTTGTCAGCTGGTTGTCTCATTTTTTAATATCAATATATCGGATCAAAAAATAAAATATCGATGTATAAAAAATCATCGATAATATGAAAATTCCCTTTACCATGAGTACTCCTTTTTACTAGGCCATTTCAATAAAGCAAGGGTAACAAAAATGATTACTCAAGGTCAAGTCATGGACTTGAATGAGGTTTAAATAATTCCCAAGCATAGTAAAACCAAAAGATAAGCAAACGCCAATTAGACTTGAGGCCACGAGAGTCTACAGTTGGCGGCAGCATAGCAAGACTGGACTATAGGCCTACCACTTTAAAAAGAACCTGCGCAGAACCACAGCTGTCTCACGCACGTAAGGGTGATGGCGGGGAAGGGCCTGGAGCGGTGTTGGGGATAAGTCGTTGATGAGGGGCCAGGGGTCTTTCCCCACCACTCTGACTCTCCTCCCTGCCCAACTCAAACAGGTGCGTGGTTTTTTTCTAAGTGGTTTCTATAGCGCGACATTGCAACATTGCCCGTTCACTATTATGGTATGATTCGTTCTCATTTAGCCTTCAATATACATGTTTATGGAGAAACCACTAATAATAATCTGAATGAGATATTAAAACTACAAAACAAAAGAAATCAATCAGAAAAATTCTAAATATGGAACAAACCATGTTAAAGAATTAAGAATTATGACGGTATTTAGACTTTATTTATATGAAACTATTGTTTACTCAAAACAAAAGCAAGAGCAAATTGAGACTGGTCAGTTTATCCACCATTATAATACAAGAAACAATTAAAAAATAAGGTTCCAAAGTCATCGATTAAAAATGTTTGAGAAAAAGCCAAATTAGGCCTATATAGGATCTAAATTTTTAAACAAAATTTCTCCCATAATACTGTAGATAGAAAATTCTCCCACAAATCAAGAGTTTTCAAAATTTAAAAGAAAATTTAATGAATACCTTAGAGAGCATTATACTCACTAGATGAGTTTTAAAATAACTAACGACCTTAAATTGAACATTTACCAACAGAAATTATGGTTTTTTTAACATTAATGTACTTATTGACAGAAATTGTATTAGGTAGTTATAAGGATTAGTTTTAAGAAATGACGCATGTTCAATTTACTAACGCTACAAAACAACGAATAAAGAATGTTTTGACTTATTTTTTAACACTAATACTATACACTAAACAATATTTTCAAATAAGCTGGTATTATTGGATTTGGCAACACTGCGTTGTCCTTATTGCCTGATTCAAAGTCACGTGGTAAATAGTCTCCTCCGTCAACTGCACTCTCGTGGCCCCTAGTGTAGTTAATAGTTTCTTAGTTATAGTACCTACTGTTGTTTAAGTTATAGCCTATAACTTCTTATGTTGAATGTTTAGACGAAAAAGGAGTGGAAACGTTTGATTGAGAGGGACAATTGCCATCCTGTAAAAGTCTCAGTCCTCGCCTTAATCCAGATACCAACTTGGATTGTCTTTTCAGCATCTTTCCGCAACTTGGTTTATATGTTACCTCAGCAAGACGCAGGTAATTCAATTGATAAAAAAAGTGTTTCAAGTTCTTATTTTCAGTTTTAAATCAAATATGAAGGTAATTTTAGTCAATATTCGGCATTAGATTTTGATATTGTTAAATTTGTCAGAAACTTAGAAAACTATCTCTAGAATAAAAATCAAGATCTATTCAATTAAATAAGTCATCACACTCCGGTCATTCTACACTCATCCTTCACTTATATTTAGGTTAAATACACATATGTGGCGTTCCGATCTCAAAAATTAATCCAGTCCTACTTCCGAGGCCATTTGTGAGATTGTCAGTATGCAAAAAGTATACCTCGGCAGCGGTACAAACACTGCAAGGGTTGAGCTTGATGATAGGGCTGCTATCTTACTGCATCCAAGCCAGCAGGATATCCACTTTGTGCGTTTTCTCCTCAGGCTCTTCCGTCCTCTCTGCTGGTAGTCATCACTGCCCTTACATAGGCAGAGGCCCTTACATAATACTACCATCCGGAGCCAGATGGACCAAGGTTATTTTTTCGAGGTGTTACTCCTCCGCCTCACCCTTCCTGATCAACTTGCTAGATGAGTCTCGGGCTTGGCACCGGCAGTGGTGGGGAATTTACAAATTCAAAAATTAATTTAGACACCAATGACACTACTATTATAAAGTTCAATTGGTTCCCTACATAGAAAAATCACAAGTTGTTTACTTTTATAATTAAACAGCTCTGCAGCTGATTTTGGGTGATACCTGGTTTCCATAATAACACACCTTGTTTGTTATTCGCAAAAATTAATGTAAAACAATAAGCAAGATATTTATAAACATCATAAAAGTAAGAAGAAACAAAAAGGGCGAGAAATGAGAATAATTAAATAACTAGTGGCGCTGCGTAGCTGTGACACAAGCGGCACTCGTAAGTCAGCCGCCGGGCCTGCAGCGGCCATACGAGTAACGCTCGTAAGTCAGGGCCATTGGGTTAAGGTAATAAAACAGCCGTAAAATAAGATAAAGATAACAACGACCTAAACACCACTTATTTCTCCTTGTTATTCTATTCTTTCTAATATAGAGGGCAGCACAAAATGGGGGAGGGGCTGCTCCTCTGGCTTGGGGGGCAATTGTGCCTCTGGCTTTGGGGGGGATGGGCACCTCTGCGTAAAATGTTTTAAACCTTTGAAAGACTGAAAGATGGTTTTACATGGATTTCTTTGGGGTACTTTAGCAATAATTCTAAGTGCCTTCTTTTGAAGCCTAAACATCTTTTTACCATGGCAAGAATTTCCAAATACGAGAATTCCGTATGACATTAAAGATGAAAAATATTAGTGATGAACTGTTAATTGAGCTTTAGTGTCAGTGAGTAAGAAATTGTTCTGGGGGAAAAAAATTGCAGAAGATTTTTTTTTTATAATTTGTCAATGTGAGGAAGCCAGTCAATAATACATTTTATGGAAACAATGTTCAGTTGTAACATAGATTTATGTTAATTGCTATGGGAGTTGTCAGTAAATCAAGCTATTATTTTACTGTGGAGTTGTGCTCCACATGCTATTTCTCAAACTTTAGTCTCTGTTTTAAACTAAATCGATGGACGCAGCCTACCTCATCAAGCAAATGTATACTGTACAACCTTTTCTAAGCTTGCTACTAAGACAAGACTAGGCGTCGCATAGGCAGCTGTTGTGACTCAAACCCCTGACACCAGTCGCCAGTACGATGTTTACGGCGCAACGGAAGACACAGTGTGATCCGTGGTTCGCAGAGTTTAAATTCATTGTTAAATATAACTAAATTTAAATCTACCTGATGATAAAGCAATTCGACGCTGGTTTATTGAATGTCGTGGCACAGGTAGTGTTTTAAAGGACATTCACATGGCCGGCCAAAAACAAGTGAGGACAAAATTAAAGAAATCCGAAAATCCTGCAACAGAAGCCCGAAAAAAATTTATTCCAAGACAAAGTCTTCAGTTGAACATACCTAAATCAACACTCCATGATGTTATCCGTAAAAGATTTATTGATACGTGACATATCTCAGTTAATACTCGTCCAATCTTAAAAAATAAGGTGTCAATCGATTAATAATAAAATTCTCTTAAAAAAGAGGATAGCAGCTAGCTTACCTTGAAAGTGTGGATAGGCTACATAGAACAAGTAGAAAACAATTTGCACACAATATTTCGTCCCCTAAGGGACTTTGTCAAGTGTAGAGAGAGTTTATAAATTACAAGATGGCTGCTGTCATGGCTGATGGCTGTTGTCAACTATGCAGGGTTGCCACATCTCATTAGTCTATTTACAACTATGTACACAACTTTATATACACACACACATATAATATTTTATATACAAACTAGGCCTATTATGTATTTAGCTAGCTGCTGGGACAGGTTTATCTTAGGTTAAGGTTGGGGGGAGTTCTAGAGTTGGTTATATACTGGAATGCCAGTTCCCACCTTCTTAACATGGAAGGGTTGCATTCATCCTTTGGAAGTGATTTTATTACTTTAGTTGTGAAGCAACTATCAAAGTCCATGTTGTGATTGTTGGCATGGATGGCCACAGGTTTTTCTTTACCCGTTTTGACATCTTGGCGGTGGCCATTCATTCTTTCTCTTAGGGTGTTTTTTGTCATGCCTATATATTGGGCCTGGCATTGTTGACATTTCAGTTGATATATTAGGTTTTCTGTAGTGCAGGTGTGGTGGCCTTTGATTCTGTACTCTGAATTATGAATATTGCTGGAAAAGGTAGTGACTGGCTTATGAATATTGCAGGTCTTACATCTGTTACTGTCACATGGATATGAGCCTTGGGGGAGTGGTTCTGGTAGGTTGGTGGAAGGATCAGGTAGTTTCGGTCGGACGAGCATGTTCTTCAGGTTTGGAGGTTGTCTGTACACAAGACGGGGAGGTTCTTTGAAGAGATCTTTTGTTTGGCTGGAGTGTTGTAAAATTTTGAAACCAGAGCTTAGGAGATTGTTTATTTTTGATGATAGGCCAGGGTGGTAGGTTGTAATTAGGTTAACTGATTCAGCGTTCTTTTGCGGTTTAGGTTTCTGGTGTTTGAAATTTTTGGTGGCTGCATTAATTTGGGATTTGACAAGTGCAGGTGGATATCCTCTCTTCTCAAAGGCAGTCTGGAGCTTTTGGTTATAATTATGGGCATCCTCAGTAAGGAAGAGGAGGAACCTCCCCGTCTTGTGTACAGACAGCCTCCAAACCTGAAGAACATGCTCGTCCGACCAAAACTACCTGATCCTACCACCAACCTACCAGAACCACTCCCCCAAGGCTCATATCCATGTGACAGTAACAGATGTAAGACCTGCAATATTCATAAGCCAGTCACTACCCTTTCCAGCAATATTCATAATTCAGAGTACAGAATCAAAGGTCACCACACCTGCACTACAGAAAACCTAATATATCAACTGGAATGTCAACAATGCCAGGCCCAATATATAGGCATGACAAAAAACACCCTAAGAGAAAGAATGAATGGCCACCGCCAAGATGTCAAAACGGGTAAAGAAAAACCTGTGGCCATCCATGCCAACAATCACAACATGGACTTTGATAGTTGCTTCACAACTAAAGTAATAAAATCACTTCCAAAGGATGAATGCAACCCTTCCATGTTAAGAAGGTGGGAACTGGCATTCCAGTATATAACCAACTCTAGAACTCCCCCCAACCTTAACCTAAGATAAACCTGTCCCAGCAGCTAGCTAAATACATAATAGGCCTAGTTTGTATATAAAATATTATATGTGTGTGTATACAAAGTTGTGTACATAGTTGAAAATAGACTAATGAGATGTGGCAACCCTGCATAGTTGACAACAGCCATCGACCATGACAGCAGCCATCTTGTAATTTATAAACTCTCTCTACACTTGACAAAGTCCCTTAGGGGACGAAATATTGTGTGCAAATTGTTTTCTACTTGTTCTATGTAGCCTACCCACACTTTCAAGGTAAGCTAGCTGCTATCCTCCTTTTTCTAAAATTTAAAATCCTGGCCTAGAGCCTTTCCTTAAACAAAACCATTCTCTTAAAAAAGTTATTCTTGTAAAGATTTTGTAAATTCAACGGTTTTTGAGTTATTTAAGAAACCAAATTTTAAATGGCCGCCATTTTGTTTTATGATTTGAAAAATATTCATATTTTTTTGGTAGCTAGTTGTCATAAATGTTAATGCAAAGTTTCCATTTCGTATGTTTAACCATTCTTTAGAAAAAAAACTAATAACTGAAAAAAAACAAAACGGCAGCTGTGTGAGTAACAAAGGACTTCCGGACAACTTAAATATGATATTTAGGTATGTTTCTCACAGCAATGCCCTATAAATATTGGTAGAGAGTTCTGGGACACCCTGTATATCATGTTTATGAGGTTGATCGAGTTGTTTGTTGCAGCTGCTGCCTTGATCAAACTGAGCTTGTCCATGGGAGGTTTACCGTGGTGTACAGACCTAACTGTATCAGACAGCTTTGTCATCCCAATAGCTCTGGGCCTAACTAACCTGGCTATCATAGAGGTATGTAACACATCAAACTGAGCTTGTCCATGGGAGATCTGCTGTGGTGTACAAACCTCACTGTATCATACAGGATCCCAATAGCTATGGGACTCACTAACCTTGCTATTGGAGAGGTATTGTAGAGGTATGAGTCACATCAAACTGAGCTTGTCCATGGGAGATCTGCTGTGGTGGACAGACCTCACTGTATCATACAGGATCCCAATAGCTATGGGACTCACTAACCTGGCTATCATAGAGGTATGTAACACATCAAACTGAGCTTGTCCATGGGAGATCTGCTGTGGTGTACAAACCTCACTGTATCATACAGGATCCCAATAGCTATGGGACTCACTAACCTTGCTATTGGAGAGGTATTGTAGAGGTATGAGTCACATCAAACTGAGCTTGTCCATGGGAGATCTGCTGTGGTGGACAGACCTCACTGTATCATACAGGATCCCAATAGCTCTGGCCTCATTATCCTGGCTACCATAGAGGTATGAGTCATATCAAACTGAGCTTGTCTTTGGGAGGTATGCTGTTGTACATAGACCTCTTTGTGTCAGACAGCTTTGTCATCCCAATAGCTCTGGCCTCACTATCCTGGCTATCATAGAGGTATGAGTCATATCAAACTGAGCTTGTCCTTGGGAGGTATGCTGTTGTACATAGACCTCTTTGTGTCAAACAGATTTGCCATCCCAATAGCTCTGGCCTCATTATCCTGGCTATCATAGAGGTATGAGTCATATCAAACTGAGCTTGTCCTTGGGAGGTATGCTGTTGTACATAGACCTCTTTGTGTCAGACAGCTTTGTCATCCCAATAGCTCTGGCCTCACTATCCTGGCTATCATAGAGGTATGAGTCATATCAAACTGAGCTTGTCCTTGGGAGGTATGCTGTTGTACATAGACCTCTTTGTGTCAAACAGATTTGCCATCTCAATTATTGCTCTGGGTGTCACTAACAAAGTTTATATCTAGTTCTACTTGTTGACTTGATCAGTTTTTTTATAGTTTTTTACTTCTTTCTATCTTCTCTGCACAGATACAATCCATGATGCACCTGGGAGAGAAAACTAGGCTTCGTAGATATATTGCAAACTTTTTCCGTGGCTTCGCAGTATTCATGATCCCTGTCGCAGCAACAGTACCATCGGTAAGTTGTTTAACTTCTTGCTTGCCTGGGACACTGATAAAGAGCGCTGATATAAATAAGCTTAAAAAACAACTTTAAAAAAAATATTTAAACAACTTTTTACATTAAAACCCCTTAAAATTATATATAAAAACCTAATGTTTCTTTGCCTTGATTTGTTATTCTTAAATTTAAAAACTCTCTTGAAAAACCCGGAACGGCTAAAGTTCCATTTCCTTTAACGTTTATTGTAAGTTTTAGAATCCTTGTGAAATTCCTTACAAGAATATTTTTTTGAGCATAAACAAATACTTTGAATAGAATAACCTATAAAATGATATATATACTACACCTCAAATGCCGTCAATATCTTTACCGAAAACCCAAAACTAACTTAAGTAAAGTTTACCAGTTGATTATAGTGCACACATGCTAATGAAAATTACTCAGCTACGTGATCTTTCATCACTAAAATAATTATTAACACATCTGAAAGACTTAATTTTAGTTACACAAAAATACTAACGGTTAATTGTAAAACCCACAATACTAAACCTAAACATAAATAACAGTTCTTTAATTTTTAATAGTTGCCCACTACTTGATGGCAATTACTACCTGATTTTTTTGTGTGTGGCACCAACATTAGCTTAAACAGACAACGTCTCTCTAATTAGCACATCTGTTTATCCGCTTGTCAATTTTATTTTTATTTTCACCTGGAGATGAGTAGACCAAGCTCTTAAAAAACCATACATAAAGGTCCAGGTTCGTGCACATACATACTTAAGAGTATCGTAAAAATGTCTCTGTGTTTAAAAAAAATCTACGTTTTTGTAAGAACGAAATAAAGATAACAACATTTGCCTGAAGATGATCCCGTAAATATCGAAAACGGTCGCCTTACAAGGTCATAAGGTTCACTTGACAGATGGTAATTGCGCCAGTACATGTAAGACTTTATGGCGCTTAAAAGATGCTATAGCTTACATTAAGTTGTCCTTTCAGTTTTATCTATGGTTTTAGGTCTGCATATTTAACAGTACCGGTACAGTAATCAGTAATTTACATCAGTGAGTTCTGTTGCTGCTCAATTTAAGCACTTTCATTTCTATTCTAAAACTTAAAACCTTATCATAAGAATGAAATATAAATCTTTCCTTAGTCATAACTACTTCTTCAACCATGTTCTTTTTAAGTGTGGTATTTTTGAAGAAATATAAATACAGTATCCAATTAGATATTGCCCACTCAGTACTTACAATGTAATGTATCTGTGCAGGCAGTGTCGCTGTATTGGTTGTCGTCCAGTGTCATCAGCTTGGGTCAGAATCTAATAGTAGTCTCTCCTAGAGTACGGAGGTTCTTCAATTTCCCCCCCACCTCATCCTTCAACCCTCATCCATACTCTCACCTCGCTCAACAGATAAAGAGTAAGTTCAGAAGTTAACTGATCTGATCACAAAGTAAACGTTTTAGCAAAGCTATCTTGTCTTTCTTTGATCTGGTGCCTTTACCACATATGTCGGATGGGGATAGCTAACATAGTGTCTAGTCTACTACTAAGTAATTTAATAAACAAATTTAAAAATGTTATGCTACTACAACATATTTGTAGTTCCTCATAATTCAACTGACAGGTTCCCCTGTCAGTTGAAAAAACTCAATATCTAACTGTAAATCAAACCTATGATGTTTAAAACATAATCATATAATTAATTGCAAATGATACTCATGCCTATAATTCCTATGGAAGGAAGGCAAGTAGAAACTAATTAAAATGGATGGATATAGGGGTGTTCTACCGTAAGATTATTTGGAAGTTTATTTCACAACCTTTATTTAGCTAATATAATTGACTTTTGGATACTAAAGAAGATAGGTCCATTTAAAAATAAAATTAAAATTTGTACCAAAAATATTTACTAGGCTTTATACAATTGAAAGAGCAACTAAAATACTTCTATTCTACATATCCCTGAAACAAATTCAGGCATTTATAAAAGCGGTGGATACGTTTTGAAATTCCTATGTCGTAGAATTCTGCCGCCTGCGAGCTCAATCACTAGACTCAATTGGATGTCCTCATCCTAATTTTGATGCACAAAACAAATTATGAGAATCACTCAAAGCCATGTATGGACTGTAGGGTGGGTGGTTGAGGGGAAATTCCTCATTTCCCTTCAATGAGATCGTGTGTGTGACTTGATCTATGAGGTTGGGTGATGTCAGGCAAAATCAAAACTTTGCACATCAACTCTATTTCATCCATTTTGAAACTGAATGCACCATTTCCAGACAGAATTTTCATTTACCAGCCTATGTTGTTTCCTTACACCTCACACCGTTGACAAAAAATTGATAGGGGAGACCGGGGATACTTGATACAGTTTTATAACTTATATTTTTCTATTTTTTCCTATTTTCCCTAGAACCACCTAACCAGTTTTTTCTGTTAACAGAACATTTTGGTTAGCTAAACCCAAAGTTTCAAACATTAAAAATCATGTTATATATTTTTTTATTTTTATTTAATAAAAGCCTGCAAAGTGTATCAATTCTCCCCAGGGGTGGGATACTTGAGACAGCTTTGGGGACACTTGATACACAGGGTTAAATTGGTTATAATAGTAAGAACTCACAAGATATGTTTATGGTTTTATTCAAAAAGTATAAAAAAACAGCTTACAGTTATATTAAAAATACAAGTCTAGGCTATAATTGAACTTTTAAAAGACAAAATTTAACCTTACAAATTGGTTTTCCTTCACAAAATAAACATTACTTTCGTTAACAATATAACTAGGCCACCTGAAGAACATTTATAGATATATTTAAATACATCGGATATTGGCCATGTTTCATAACAAAGTCAAGATAATTTTTGTCTTATTCGATACATAGTCCTTCAAATTTTTCATTGAAAAGAAAACATGTCAATCTGTCATTTTTTTCTTGAAATTTGGGTGGTGACAGTTTTTTTTCAATTTGACCGTCATCGATACAGCTGATGTCTTCACAATCAGGCCACTTAAACTTACTGCCTTCGATGTGGCGAGCAAACTTAACGTTCCATTCATCAAAAGAAATTTTCTCCTTAAGGACTCCCACGAATCTACGAACCTTTTTCTTTGACCTATAGGCTACGAGCACCCAGTCTCCAACATTTATTGAATTATCTTCTTCTTCCGACAGTGGTTCTGGTTCAAAGTTACTGGAACTCCCACTTGACTCCCACTCTTCTTCTTCAGATGAGGGTTGCGTATGTTTTGTGCTTGATTTAAATTTTTTCACAGGCCTACTTTTTGATGTAAACAAATTTAATTTCACTTTCTTCTGATTCTTTTTTTCCTCCTTTTCCTTCACTTCTTTCTCAATTTGTAATTTAACAGGGGTGTCTGTTAAAATAAGAGTTTTGCCCTTTTTCTTCCCACCTTTTCTTTGGGCCTTCCTAGGACCTGCCTTCGGATATGGAGCTATGTCTTCAGGGGTAAGAATGTGGCGCTCCCCTTCTCTCTCTTTCAAGTTCTTAGAGACAGGAGTACTTGTTACTTCAATCTCTAGGCCTATTACAGGAGATAAATAATTGTCAGTTGGAATATCGCTTGACGTTCCTGGATTTGAACTCGTGTTATTAGGCCCGGTGGGTTGCTGGTCTGAGGAGTTTCCTTCAGAAGCCTCCGGGTTTGGTCTGTCTGTGGTTGAGGCTGGAAGAAAATCTTCGTCTGTAAACACCTCACGCTTAAATGGGTGAATTCCAGTTGCCTGAAACCCCGAAATAATATTTTTTGGGGTAAATGACACTGGGAAAGCTGCTCCCACAACTTCTCCTATGTTGTATATGGTCATAGGCGTCCCTGGGTGGTTCAACAACCATTGCTGTGCTGCCCTGTCACATGCTCCCTTAAACGGTGCGTAAACAGCAACATCAAGTGGTTGCAGTCGGTGACTAGTATGAGGTGGAAATGTCAAAAGTATGATTCCAGATTTTTTTGCCAAATCAATAATGTCGAGTGATATGTGTGTTTCACTATTGTCCATGAGCATCAGAACTTTGTTCTCCTTGGAACATTTCACATGTTTCACAAAATGATCCAAAAACTGAATAAAGTTATCCTGCGTCATCCAGCCAGAATGTTTTGCATGTCCAACACCAACTGAACCAGGAGGAGCACCGATGTACATGTACTCCTTCACGTTTACTCTGGGTAAAATAATAAAAGGGGGGATATAATTTCCAATAGCATTTATCGCATTACATACTGTGACAAGAGTCCCACGTTCCTGAGATGTGGTTTGGCCAACCTGCTTAATCCCTCGCTCAGCAATTATTTTAGCAGGGCGGTGCACTGTTGTTACACCAGTCTCATCGATGTTCCAAATTGCTTCAGGGCCAAGTTTGTGTTTAGCAAGAACATTTTCTAAATTATCAAAAAAAGCGCCCACATTAACAGCATTGAAGCTTGAATTGCGTGCAATACTTGTAGCTTCAGGTTTTCTTATCGTCAGGGTTGGATTTCTTTTCATAAAAGAGCGATACCAATCAACACCCGCAATCTGGTTTTCATCCCATGATGCAGGATATTTTTTATTGTTTCGGGATGCAAACTTAAAAGCTAACTGACGGCAGCCTACTGTGCTCAAACCATGATGCAAGCGTGATGCTTTTTTCAGATATTCTGCAAGCATGGTCTCCTCCTGTTTTGTAAAAACCTGTTGTTGATGGTAGTTTGGCTCAAATGTCATTGAAGATGGTTCTGCATTTTTTGACAAGAATTTTTTAACATACCGCTGAAGGGTCATTTTGTCGATATCATACTTAAGTGCTGTTCTCCGCAATCCTATTCCATCGTCAACAACTTCTCGTACAGCTGCCTCCATTGTTTCAGATGAGATTTTCTTTCGTACATTGGTAGTAGGCTTCGGTTTGTAAAACATCGGCATCTAAAAAAAAAGAAAAAAACACTTGTAGTAACAAGTTAGTCCAAAGGATTAGTGTTGTAACCTAGTTTTACCTAGGTTTAGGCCTAGGCTCATAAAGTCTGAGGTTATAAGTGGGCTAATTAAGTTAGACCTATTAGGCCGTAAATAACTACACAAATAAAAAATAAATGGCAAAATACCGGTAACTACAAACTCAAATCACACAAGCTAACATAGTTATAGGTTAAACTTAAAGTGGTCATTTTACAAGTTTAGCCAATAAAACCAACAGTATTTGACACAGATATATAAATATTTATAACAAACATTTATAAAAAATGGCTAAAGAAGATGAATTTGAATATAGGGAGACTTGATACAGTGTATCAAATATCCCTTTGAAAACTGTATCAAGTGTCCCTCTATGACCATTTTTCATAACAAGTTCCATATCTCCTTTGAGGTTAACTTAGAAGAGCTGAGGTTGATAGAGCATATATACTAAATATGTACCTTACAATGTAACATGTTATTTCAACTAAAAAATATAAATTATATGCGTGAGACACATTTATATAGATATAGGAAATACTTACTTTTAAGTGTGGAAATGAAATATTTCAAGACCATATGCAGATCATGTGCAGCAGATTATTCCAGACAACACAGGAAACTAGAAACAACCTAAAGAGTATCTGGTTTGATTTGCAGCTGATTCTAACCATAGAGTAATAAATTAGGTGGGGTGTATCAAGTCTCCCTATGTATCAAGTATCCCCGGTCTCCCCAGGTTTTAACACGTTCGCTTCTGACGACTCCAATCAGAGTCATGCCGTACTGGCATAGCGTGCGTACGACTCCGGTCGGAGTCACGGTGCAGTGTTATACAAGTTGGTCTACTGTGACCTCCGCATTTATCGGTGATCAACATCATCGGTGGTCAGCATGTTGTGCTGGTCCTATACTTAAATTTGGTTTAGGTTGGGTTTAGGTTGGTAATAAAATATCCCGTAAAATCCCGTCTGGCAACACTTTTTGTCCTGTTTTCGGGCATTTTCTCTCTTCAAGCCACATTATAAAGACACTGGCTACGGATCCAGGCAGTGCTGCTATATGTGAGTTTTTTCAGTAAACTACGTCCACTCTGGGGGTAACACAGCACCATCACCAGAGCTGTTTTGCCGCTGTCAAGACTGAAATATTTAAATGCTATTGCGTTCACTGATTCACTAGCGCGCCGAGGCTGCGACGCATTTTTCTACCATCCCGCCAAAGGGATTCTTGCAACGAACGTGTTAATTTAAGTGTATGGCCAACAAAAACCGTATTACAGACCACACCTCACAACTGGTGTACTTTTCAGTTGCA
Source organism: Macrosteles quadrilineatus (assembly GCF_028750875.1). NCBI lineage: Eukaryota > Metazoa > Arthropoda > Insecta > Hemiptera > Cicadellidae > Macrosteles > Macrosteles quadrilineatus. The sequence goes on along the minus strand of NW_026542595.1, from coordinate 44,345,398 downwards.
GCACACATTTTAGACTTATTGCGACAGCACAATGACTCCTCCACAGGACGGCTGGACATTCATTAAGTAGGCGAACACATCTGTGCTAAAAAGCATCAGACCAGCTCATGACTATCGGCGTCAGACAAATGTTCCTTACTTTCTCAATAGTCCTTTTATGTGGACTAATATCGCTAATTTTGGATTGATTAAACACTTTCAGCAATCTGACACATACTTTCTACCATTAGCTTGTTATCAACCCTTGTCATAAGTAAGCAGTGGGAGTAACTAACCTATGATATTTTATGGGAAAAATAAAAAAAGTTAAAATAAGTTTTGATCAATAATGTTTAAAGCAATGGGGGTACGATTTATTTAGAGTTAAAAAGGCCATAAATGCCAAATTTTGATCCAGATAATTAGCTCTAAACACATCCACATACACACACACTCACACTCAGACATCACTTCAAAAACCATTTTCTTACAGATATTTCCACCCAAAACTCAAACATTTTGACAAAAACAATACTTTCTCTGAGTTTCTCCATACTATGTATTGGGGGAGAAAGTAAAAATTAGTTGTTATGATTATCAGCTGTTAGAGATGTTGATGGACTTGTGACAGACAAAGAGTCTTTTACATCCATAGCTGTCACTGGCCACACCTTCTGCAGTATGGACAGAGGACATTAACAGCACCAACGTCTGTGGTGGTGGTGGTGGTTATTGATGCTGTGGTTTTGTTTTCTGTCACACATCTTTGTATTTGGACATGGGTTATTCATCCAATTTGGTGATTCATAAATGTTGTGTTTTGGTTTTTTAAGCCATAGCTTACAGCGAATTTCCCGTATAGGGAATAAGCTATTACCGTAGTACTCAGTAAGACCTGGACCCGGGACTGATTTAATTTTTCATTTTGAGGTCCCTAGAGGCCAAAAATACCATCCGTTCAAATTCATATATATATATATATATATATATATATTTATTTATATATCTTACTTCTTACTAATATTATAAATGTGAAAGTTTGTGTGTTTGTTTGTTTGAAGTTCAATCACGCATAAACTACTGGACGGATTGTGCTGAAATTGGGCATGATGGTAGCTCACATTCCCGATTAACATGTAGGCATATTCTTATCTCATAAATCCTTTCGGGCTCCGATCGTGGCTCTGTAGTTTCCCATGTTAACCTAATGAGTATTCATATTTAAAGGGAATTAAAGAATTTAGTCAGCTGTTTCAACTAAAAAAGTTGGTTCTATGATGCAAAAGCATTAAAAGTTATAAGGTTTACCAACAGGGTGCAGCACCATAGTTTTTTTGCATTTATGAAAACTGAAAACAGCTAATTTTAACTAATACAAAATACTGTGATATGCAATGAGAACTGGTCAAAGTAGGATTGTTTAATGTTCAAACACACTTAATCCCTCTTTTAAATTATTAAGTAAGATGTTTCTAATAGTACTGAGTCAATGAGCCGCATAGTATGAAACATAACGCTGAGGAATACGTTACGCTTAAATTCGAGTAATTCTAGTTACATCTTAGAGTTGTTTAAACACTTGTTAGAAACTAATTTTAAATATCTCTATTTGCGTCGTCAAGGCTCACCTAAATTATTTCTGCTCTCAGTTTTAACTGATAATGTCTAATGAATGCGTAACTATCTGCTTCAATTCAAGTGAACATTTTGCAACAAAGTTTTTGCAGCATTGAGAATTGAATAAAACTGTTGTCTTACTGATAACCTGTATTAAGTAATTTAATTTGGGTCATTTTATTTCTTTGATTTGAGACATCCCCCTAATCAAACAAATTTTTCTCCGTAGAGAATCCTGAAAAGTGGGGTGATATCAACCATTTCATGTGCTCCATTTTTTACCTACAAACTCTGGGTTACCAACTGGACAGTCATAATCTGTTTTGAGTAGGCTTTTTTTAAAGCAGCAACACCATTGAAAGTTGGTTAACATATTTTAAAGAGTTGTCTGTCAGTCACAGTATATGACCCGCATCAGAACGTTCTTGCGTTGTTCAGTGGAGTTTCTCTTAATACCTGTCCCAAAGTTTTCAAAGTACGGATTCATTGGTATAATCTTACTACAGTCCAACCTCAGTATAACGAATCTGAAGGGACCGAACTGAATATTCGTTATATCAAGGATTTCGTAAAAACGAGGTTCGTTATATAGAGGTTATGTTTGCAGGAATTTCGCTAAGACGAGGTTCAGAACCAGCGTCGGTCAATATAGGTCGGGATTAGTCATCATTAAAACACAATTAAAGTAGCATAGGCTACTATACTTTACAGTACAGTGTTTACATTGTACAGAAGAACCTAAATTATCCGGCATAATAAAGTGGAGGGATCTTGAATATTGCGCAATCATGACAATGGCATTGACCTTGGTACAGGTTAAGAAACTGTAAGTTTAAAATCACAGCTTGTTCTAACCCTCCTAAAACCTAGCCAAACACTGTATTGCGTAGTCATGTCATAGTCATAAATCATGTAAAGAATAAAACAAAACAGTAGTATGTAGAAAGTTTTGTAAGCTACTGCTCGTGATAGGCCAGTAGGCTACTTACAGTACAGTACCGGTACTGATTTATCACAACAGATGACAGGAATGTCAATAATAATCATTAACTATAGCATTGGTGTTGCTAGTTGAAACAAATCGTATTGAAAACAATACAGTAAATTATTAGATAAGTCATTATAAATGTGTATAATCAATAGCCAACTTAAAGATAATAAAAACACTCGAAAAAGGAATGTTAAAATAACGATGTTGCTATTCTTTCTCTTTGGTTTTGTTTTTATATTCTTTCTTAGGTTTCTCTTTATCCAAAAATTGTACAATTCACCATAGTTACTTATCGCCCAATCACAGCTTACTAAAACATTACGTCGTCATCAGTCCTCAGTGAATGAAATCAGTTCTCAGTTGCAACATAGCGCGCGCAGCGACAGCAGACAGCGATGTGTAAAACGGAGCAGACGAATGTTAGCGCAAGCAATGACGTCACCTTTCCATTTCATTTGATAAAGAAACAGATTTTTCAAAAACAATAATGGGGTGGGAGATTTGTTATATCGAGGGAAAGACGTAGACAATTCGTTATGCAGAGGTGAAATTCGCAATGTAGAGGTTCTGACAATGATAAATTCGCTATATTGAGGTGTCTTATTTTAGCCGAAATCACGAAAAATTCGTTAAATCAAGGTCGTTGTTATGGTTTGTTCGTTATGTAGAGGTAAAATATACATTGTGTCTTATGGAGAGTTCTAGGGGATTTAAAAAAATTCGTTATATCAAGGAATTCGTTGTATCGAGGTTCGTTATATCAAGGTTAGACTGTACTTGAACTTATCATAGCCAAGGCATTATTATAGTTTCTACTAAATGTTTTGAAATATCTCGATCTGTTAGTGTCAGAAGTAAACATTTCTTGCATGCATTCATTTGATCAGACATTAGGCAAGTTTACTTTACCACCGTGACAACACTATGTGCTTTGTATATTTTTTTGAAATCCAGCGATTTGTTCAAGTTCTGTGATTATTTTTTGGGGTCTCGGCGTAATTCGTGATGATTCCCTGTGATCAACGCCAGAATTACAGTAACGTAAGTGTCTCACACGATCGCGGTAACATCCACCATTATCTCAATACTCGTGACAATCTTTTGCGAATGCGGCCATTATCTGGGATCAGGGCCTCTTCACACTGGGCCACCATGGTGGCGACACTGGTGGCCGGCCAAAATGCGCTTGGACCACCAGCTCAGCCACCAGTGCAGCTGCAGCCACAAAGTTCACAGTTGGACGTCGAAGTGGCAGGTGCTTAGCGTATATATTTTTTTGAAATTGTGAAAACATAAGAAAAATATGCATTTTTTTTCATCCGTTTTGATGAGATATAAGTACCAGAGAGACTTTTTTCATTCACTACCAAGACCTTAGAAATAACCCTGACACGTTTCGCAATTACTACTTACTCAAGTGTTTTAAGTTTTGATGAGCTTCTGGGACGTCTGAAAATAAAATATCTCCAGGAGAGAAACTGCTACTAACGTTGTGGAAAATTAAATAAAAACATAGTTAATATACCATTTATTAATAACACTGTAATACCTTGACTCAATGTATACATTGCAATGACGAAAAGATGTAAATGAAATAGAGTACCTATACATTTTGGTATATCAATAAAATCGTTTCCCCATATTTATTACCTTAACAACTTCAAAAGATTAGTAAACTAGTATACTGAGTAATGCCCGCTGGTTAGCTGCCAGTTGCTCCAATGTGAACAGTCCGATAAGAAACCATGGTGCGACGTGGTGGCGCCACCAGACTGGTGTCTCTGAAAATCGCAACCCCGAGCCACCGCATTTCTGGTCGCGCGGCCAGACGCGTCACCAAAGCTCAGTGTGAAGATGTCCCATTTAAATCAATGCTTATGTAACGTAGCCACCATGGTGTCGCCACCGGTGTCACCACCATGGTGGCCCAGTGTGAAGGGGGCCTCATATTTCAATCGCGGCAAAAAATGTGATTATTTCGAGGTGGCAGTGGCTGTCATGATTTCTTGTGATTGCGGTAATTTCTGTTATTCGTAATAGTTTCCCACGATCGTAATTTTCTACTATGCAAAATGATAGAGGCCATTCGGTGTAAGTGCCTAATTAATTTTTTAACATATTAAGAAAAACTACTGTGCGAGGGGGGTCAGAGTTTGGGCCTGGGCGCCCCGGGCACCTGCCCCGTCCGCCCATAGGTAAGTTCGGCCCTGTTCCGAACTGTTCTTCGGCAAAAGACTTCAATCTCCATTAGACAATTTAAAGCTCACGGTTAAAGACGGGATAGAGTGAAAATTTAAAAACGTACGTTTTCAGGAAAAGCACTTTGCAAATTTTTTTCCCTTTTTTTCAAAACTTTTATTATTTTTTTATTTCATTAAGATTTGAAGTTTCATAAAATGTCCATGGTAACGCAATATCTTTGGTAGTTTCTTTTTAAAAGAGCATCTTTAGTGGAAAAACACAAAATCCTGTCACGACCATAACGGACGTTTAAATGAATATTAAAATAGTTAATATTATTTTTATAACTATGTTTTGCTATAAACTAATTTACTTTTATGACCATTATACAATAAAAAGGTCACTGAGCTTTTGGTATATTTGGTCTTTCTAGAAAAAAATAAAAAAACTCAAAAAATTGAAAAAAAGCTAATAAAATCTTTTTAAGTTTGTATAACTCCGAAAAAACTTACTTGGGACCCGAAAATCGTTATGTTTGTATAGAGGTGTGCTTCTTTTGTGTATAAAACATAGAAATATGACGATATTTTTATTTTTGAAATTTTTATGATAGAAATCATAAACGTGATGGTCAGGGACAAGCGGTACGGTCGTGAATTGTCTGGAATAATCTAAATAATTCCAAACAATTCTTCAATTATCCTGTTAGTTATAATAAAAATATGTGTTTCAATTGAACTAAACTGTTCAATTTACAATTATATTAAAAGTTATTGTCACGACCAAACACACCATAATCCATAAGGCTGGATTGGTCGTGAAAAAACCCGCGATGGTCGTGAAACTTTGGTCGTGAAATTACGTGTTATTTGGCTCTGTTCTGGCGGTAGCCCTGCACTTCATGTTCGAGGATAAAAAGTGAACTTCTAGGTTAATCTAGCAATTGAAATATCTTATAAACAAAATTTAACACCATGTCTACTTCATCGAATGACTACGTACGGTCGTGGACACACCAAAATTACAAAAAACACAATCTTTCCTTTATTAATCTTGTAATTCCTCCATTCAACTCGAAACGACCGGCACTACAATCCTGACGTACACCCCGAACTAGTCTCTAAAACCAACTGACTCCATCGACGCCAGGCTTGCCACTGTCGTGCTCCAAAGTTGAAAATTTTCCCCAAATGGTCGTGACGCCAAATCAAGGGACAGACTTATTTTGTCATGGTAGTCAGTTTGTAATGACAATAAAATTATAATATGCTCCTTTTTTGTAAGTTTAATAACCATTGATGACATAAAAATATGGCTTTATATATTTCGGCATGAATAATTAGTCTAAAAACAGCGTGAAAGTTGGAAAATGTACCCTAGGGAAAATGTCATGGTCGTGAATTTCGAGACTTTAAAAATACAAAAAAAATACCTAGAACCTATTTAAAACCAAATAAATGTGTGTAACATGTTGCCCCCGTCCCAAAAAATATTAAAACACATAATAATAAACTACAAATCCAGTATCTACGAAGTAAAAGGCCAGGGACATGAAAACGTACGTTTTTAAATTTTCACTCGATAACAGAATCAGTTTTTATACAAAAGGAGTAGGTATCACAATGGAAATAGTAGACATAGGGAATTTTCAGAAGTCTGGGTACAGAGAGAGAAATAGGTGCTGACTGGACTCCAGGAGCGATTACATCAAGAACTGGTGAGCTATCCTTCCAAGTTCGTGTTGGTGGACTTCTGAAGCGAAAACACGCAGACCAACTACGTAAGGGAAGTGGAGCTTTATCTGAAGGGGGAGAAGTGTGATATTGGATTACATATAATAGTCTTTATTTTATTGTCTTGTTGAAAGCATATGGTTTATGTTTTTGTTGTGATGATGCGTGTTAGTGTTGAGATGACTTTAAGATTAAAATGTTATCTTTAACTAGTGTTTTTTGGTTTTGTTATTGTACTACAGTTTTGTCAACTGATGTAATTTTCAAAAATCAAAAGTGTACAACCAAAGTAAATATATAGGTAACTTTATAACTTTAAATTGAAGGCATGGCATAACCTAAAAAATGCTATATGAGTTCTATAATGTTCCTAACTGTAAAAAAAAGAATTATCAAATGTTGTTTTAATAAAGAAAATAATTGGTCTTTGTAGTGTAGCAAAAAGTTATGTTCAAAACTCGAATGAAAGTGGGTTTATACAATATATTCTCGACCATTTAAAGTGCTCAATATGGTCTCAAATATGCAATGACTCACTTTCTACTCTTGTTATGAAATACACTATTTTACCATTATACATAAAGGAATGAAACTTGGTAAATCAATTTTATACCCATAAATGTGTACTCTTTTAAGCTGTTGCTGTTAAAACTTGTTTATCACTTAAGGGGGACAGCCCACGAGGAGTTAGACCAAATTCTTAAATAGCACCATAGGTCGAGTTTGGTATCAAATTAAAAGTCTCGGTTAGTAAAACACGATGCCACAAACCCGAACTCAACCGAACAATAGAGTAAATAAACGGTATCAGCAATCTGACACATACTTTCTCCCATTAGCTTGTCAACAACCTTTATCATGGGTAAGCGATGAGAGTAACTAACAACGATTAGGCAAGCATGTTTCTTGAAACCCTTTTTTCTCAGCTCATGTGCATCACAGGGAAAATCTACGCATACAGTTAGAAAGATATTTGCCTGTAGATGTGCAGAATACCTTTATAAATTAAAATAGGCTCAAAAATAAGTACAAAAAGTTAATATAAAATTAAAAAAGTTAACATGGGTTGCTATGATGGTTACGAAATAACAACAAAATATAAACAGACAATCTAAACAAATGAAAAAAATTCCAATCAAATGTTTTATTTAAAGTGTGGAGTGACAATAGAGAAGTCTGTACATTACATATTTTTAGTTGACTTTCAACCACTAGACGACCTCTAGTCTTAATTAATAGGTAAAATCACAAAAGTTGCATTAACTTTTGAACCATAATTTTTACAGGAATGGGAGGGTGCATTACTTTGTTTAGAATTATAAGGACCATAACAGACAAATTTCAATCAAAATCGAGTTTTTCAAAAATAAATTTGTCTGTTTTTTTTATAGGAAAATAACATAAGTTACAATAACTTTTGAACCGTAATTTTTACAACAATGGGGGATTGCACTATTTTGTTAAGAATTATTACGATTATCACATACTAATTGCAATCAAAGCCGACTTTTTTGAAAAATATGATTTTCTCCTATTTTATGGGGTTTTTATGGGAAAATAACATTATTTACAATAACTTTTGAACCGTAATTTTTACGGCAATGGGTGGTTGCAGTATGTTGTTAAGAATTATAAGGATTATCACATAGGTACTAATTACAATAAAAACCCATTTTTTCAAAATATTATTTTCTCCTATTTTATGGGGCTTTTATCAAAATCGTTCCGGCCATTTCAGAATAAATCCTACTTTTCCGTTATTTTATGGGTTTTTATTAAAAAATCTACTTTAAAAATTAAAATAAAAAAACAAAAAAACACCTGGAGATACCATGAGAACCCACACCTACATACAGTACCAAATTTCATCCAAATCGGGCCACAGTTGTTCTGTACACAACCACACTTAAGACTCACATTTAACTTCGAAAACCACTTTTTTGGGTCCAGGGGGATCCAAAACGGACATACCCACTAAATACTCAAACTCAAAAATTATTTTGACGAAAACAATACTTTCTCCATATACTATGGTATAAGGGGAGAAAGTAAAAATTACAGCTGTTCAAAGATTTCTTGAATTTACAATGCTTATTATATGGTGGGGCGCCCGCTAGAAGTCGGAAGAAAACCATAAACGTAAGCATAGATCAATATGTACATCTCATTAAAGGTCTTTATTAGTAGAAAACAATGCCACAAATTTGAGCTCAACATAACGGCTGTGTAAAAAATGGCAGCTGTTAAAAAATTTAAAATGGCAGATTCGAGAAATATTTAAACGGCTGCCATTTTTTACTCAGTTGTCCGTTTGTTGCAATGTGTTTTACTAAAAAAAGACCTTTAATTGATCCCAAACTTGACCTATGCTGCTATGAGAATCTTATCTTACTCTTCGTGGGCCGTCCATCTTAAGAGGTAAAAAAGTAATAATAGCTTGAAAGAGTAGACATTTATGGTTATTATTGATTTCTGTTAGAACCCAAACACCATTTACTGTCTTTACTGAGAACGTGTTATTACTTTATCTCCAATAGTAAAAATATAATTTACCGTTTAGGGACTTTTTAATCACTCTTTGGTATCTGGGGACATCAAAATTAAAATAAATCGGTCCTGGGCCTAGGTCTGAGAATGAGACCTACGATAATAGTTACTTTCCTATGGGGAAATTCGCTAAAACCATGAGACTTGATCGCTCCACTCAATTGGCTATCACTGCTTTGAGAGCACTTGTTATTTGTGTCCTACAAAAAAATGTACTAATTGCATTTTCTTTTAGATACGTTTTAATTGTTCAAAAATAACTAATGAATATGTAATAGAGTATTTTAATAAGCAATGGGTTTTCTAATTCATCCCAATAATGAACGTCTAACACTTAATACATGATAAGGAGCTGTCTTCCCTATTGTGGACCAGTTGTTCAAACCTGTTATGTGATAAACTACAACCTTTTCAATAAATCGGTCGGAGTCAAACCTCCTGAATATTAATGAGCAGAGTTGTCTCTCTTTGTTCAGTTGAGGCGCCTGTAATGTTCTGTTTCAGCAATACGGTACACAATGTATGAAACCAACTCATCAATACCGTACCATTTACCATTTACCATCCGAAGTCCTCGCCACTATCCAAGGAAAGGGGAGTCGTCATCTTCATCTATCTTCAACTTCAATTTCTTCACTCCTTTGTGTAGGCTAATTGTGTGTTAGGCAATGTGAGCTCTTAGATGTTGAAAGGTGTGTTCTTCGATGAATTCAGTAATGGTGTAATATGGTCTGTCAAGTAGGTACTGTTTTAGTTTGTTGGCAAATTTTTTGTTGTTGTTTAAGGATTTGAGGTGGTCTGGAAGTAGGTTGAAGAAACGTGACCCTGTATGTAGTGGAGTGTTACTAGATTTTTTAAGACGATACGTACTACCTATACTACCAAAGATTACACACAAACTTTGTGTAGCATTGTGTAATCTTTGATACTACTACAATTTTTAAAACTACTAGTCTGTGACTGTATATGTTTAATTTTTCTGTCCTTCAGGGATTCCTTGTGTCTAGTTTTTTTCATGATCACAAAATGGTTTTCCCTTTTAGTTACATGCACCTTGTGTCCTTGTGTTCTTGGTTTTGTAAGGAGAAAATCAATCAGTTCCACCTCTTATTGTAGGGTTTTAAATTAATCGTTGAACCTACTAAGTGATTGCATATAATAAATTGGCTCTTCGAACTTAATTTTATCTAGATAATTTTATGTGAAACTTATCTTTTCCTTGCACTTGACAGTGTTTAGTAGGCCATGTTGCAAGCGGCGTATCGCTAGTATAAGAGCGGCCCGACGATGTCTGTTACAGCAATGCAAGCACATATTAAAGAGAATACACAATCAGCTATAGAGTGCTCTTTATTCTGAAATGAAAGTTAAGGAAGGCAACCCAATAATAGATGGACACAAATTATGTACTAGAATCCCGTAAGGATTTACAATATAAAATAGCAAAATATGTTTTGTTCCATCTATGGCTAAATCAATAATAGGTAAATTCATAATTTTAAGGATACACCCAACCCCAGAATTAAACATTGCGAACATGATTTTTATTGTTCACTGATTGCTCGGGCCGTTCAAAATAAAAATTTGTACAGAACGATATGGTATTTTATGGTTTTCGTAACTGTCAGTTTTCAAAATAACACCCTTTTGTCACAATAGTTCAACTCTATTAAAATTTAAAATACCCCCGCCGCAGCAAACCTGCAGACTAAGCGAATTTCCATTTCCCTGAATGGATTTACACTAAAATGTCTCCTTAACAAATATCACATTTATTCCCTATTTAAAAAGAATCAGTTTAAAACATACTTAGGTTTGCTGCAACAGGGAGGGTAAAAGTGTTTTTTATGTAAAATGTTAATAAATGGTAAGAAATGAAAACATTTTCCAAATTTGGGCAAAATATGTTAATAAACAAGCAAACTACAACAGTTTACTTATTCTCCATAAGAATAACATGGAGATTTTAAATTTACAACTTTTTGGAATTTTCTCCGTAACTATTAGGCGCATTATAACGCTTCGATATACTAAATTATTTGTTTATTTAAGCTCTACAAAATAGTTTAGAAAGAAATTGCAAAATTTTATGTTTTTTGGGTCAAAAATGGGAAAACCCCATTTTTACCCCATAAAAGCCCCCATAAACCCCCGTTGCCATGGTCCGATCATGCTGGTTCGCGAACTCGTTTGAATTAACGTAGGTTTACACGTTTGTACCAAATTTCATCAAAATCGGATCATTCATCGAGTTATCGCGCTAACGGACATATATATATATGGATATGAACGGATGGTGTTTTTGGCCTCTAGGGACCTCAAAATGAAAAAAAATCGGTCCCGGGTCCAGGTCTTACCATGAGTACTACGGTAATAGCTTATTCCCTATATGGGAAATTCGCTATAAAAGTATAAACCCGAACAATTAAAAGTTATTTGAGCGGTTGATAGTTGCAAGGAGCTTAAACGTCACAAAATCCGGTTTAAAGTTTTTATATTCTTATAAAACACACAAGCCTATATAGACGTCATCTGTAATAGACAATGTTCATGAATAGGAGTGAATTCAATATCGATTGATTGTTCTGACGTCACCAAAAAGCTCAGATTAAATATGAAAGACATTTACATATAAATAACTGTGACTCGATGTACACTGATGAAAAAAGTTTGAAAGCTCAGCGAGTTTGATTAAGACAAATCCAACAATGAATTTGTTGTGCTGGCTTGAAACATGGGATTAACCACAGAAGTAGTATGTTTTCTGTGAATTAACTCACTACCTCACGTCATACTTCTATTTTTCAAAAAACAATATACAAGGTCTGTACAATTTTTTATTTAATCACCTAGATGTTAATACTCTATATATGTCTGCATAAGATGGATTTTAACTTTCCGAAATTAAAATTAATTTTTATGAAGACTTATGAAATAGTTATTTGTGCAACTAGTGAGCAAAGTGAGACTCGCCTATGGCTCGTGAGTAAGTCTTTCTCTCGAGTGAGACAATTGCACTTTGCACTCGAGTTGCACATTATATTTTTCCTACCGTTACCATATAACAAATAAATTGGTAAAGAAACGTAGCATATTTTTGCACAGAAGTGAACTTTTAATATGACATTTAATGATACAACAGCTGACCAGCTGATTTACAGCCAGTGCTGCCAACGTATTTCTCGCGCATACGACCTTGTCTGCATGTTACGCGCTCACTATTTCGTGCCTTCACGTTTCAAATCTGGAGTGAGACAATGTTAACATTGTCTCACTGATTAGCGAATTGGCCACTTTGCTTTCTTAAATCAGTGAGAGAACATGTACATTGTTAGGTAACTGTAGGAAAAACTATATTTACTGTATAAGTACGAATATGGTGTATTTAACACCATTTCAATGCCACGCTTCATAGTTTAATGTTACTTTCTGCTTTTTTTTAGTGTGATTTTAGTTCCAAGTCCAAGTTAAATTACTAAAATGCCTATGCTATTTATAGTACACCACGAATACAAAATTAAACAACGTTTCTTACAAATTAGCGTATGGATAAACTAAATTTTCTTTACAAAATCATTTAACTGAAATCATTGTGCCACTCAACGATGTATCGTTGATGTCACTAAAATAATCGTGCATGAAGTCTTAAAACGCCTGTCTTGCCAACACGATCATCTTAGAAACATTTATGTATAATCCTAAGTGTTAAGACTGTCTGTATTAATAACAAGATTTATCTATATAAGATAGCCACGCCGTCATAGTCATAGCAGATTACTCAAGAAGATCTACATTTTTAGTTACGTTCGTATTTGGACAGCGATGCGTAACACAGTAGTTTTATTTGAGAAGAGATTGTAATTCATTAGCAACAGTTTGATCTTTACGATAGGCCTACCACCATGATTTTGTGGCGTTTGTAAAGAAATGAAGCATAACTTATTTGTCGATTTCATTCCCCGTCAACACCAACAGACTAACCATAGATAAAACAACCCTGAAATAATAAACCATATGAACGAAGTAACACCTATTTTGCCATCCAGTGTCGATTTTCAACTCGTCTATCTCTGAGTCTATAATTTTACTGTCAAAGTTAGAGTGTTCCTTCATACGTGAATTGATAATTGTATTATTTTTGCATTCTGTTGGATGTCCGAGTAATTGTTTATGAATATTCCTTAATGTATCACAATTTGAGATGCAGATAAGTCAGTCATTATTTACTTCTGGATAACTTTTATTGGGTAAAAGGTTAAAACATTTTGAGTACTGCAATTGTACACTGTGGTCCCAGTTTTGGTGGCAACCAATGGGTTTTCTTTGACCACAGTCTGTTGCCTGTGGCTTAAACCTAAAGCTTTTCGAATACCAGATGCATAATCACATGGGAACGAAAACATTTTACATAATTATGTGTTTACCAAATGTTTACGAATTCATCTATGTCGTCTTATAACGAACCCAGTGTTGAAGCAGATGATTAATGCGGTATCCCACTTGGAGATATTAGGTTGAAAACCACCTTTAGGTTGAGTGTGGTACTAGTCAAGTACAACACAAGTAGCGTCTCGGTTTACGGAACGAGAGGGACGGTTCGGTCCAGACATATTCACACAATCTTATGGATTTGTATTACTTAATTTTAAACGTGTATGTGATTCTTTCTTCGGTCATGACAGGAATAGACAGTATAAAAATATTGGTCGTTGTTAGAAGTACTCTATTTTGTACTCTCTACTGCCTGCCATTTGAGGATAAAATCATATGTCTTATTAATTGTTATGATCTATTTACTTACTTTAATATACACAACAGCAGCCATTGCAGACTGGGATGCATCTGAAAACCCATGAAGTTCCACACAGCAGGAAGATGATTTGGTGAGACCTAAAAATCTTGGAATTGAAATAATAGACAAGTCTTTTAGTTGAGCTTCAAGATTTTGCCAGTGTGCCAACAGGTAGGGAGGAAGAAAATCATCCCAGTTTAACTTAATCAACCATAGTTGCTCCAAAAATATTTTAGCTTGAATTATTACAGGAGCGATAAATCCTAAGGGATCAAATAGTTTTGCAATATGAGATAGAACACTTCGCTTAGTTATCGGAACTGGAGTTTGGAAATCAATCTGGAACTGAAAATCGTTACTTGCTGGTTTCCAAGTTAATCCTAGGGTTCTTACAGCTGTTGATTCTTTGATTGAAATTGAAGCTTCTTTTACATACCGTTCGGGAGATATTGAAGTTAGTGTTGAAAGGTTGTTGCTTATCCACTTTTGTAATGGAAAACATCCTTCCATGCAAAGTTGATCGACTTGTGTTATGACATAGACTAACCAACACAAGTAGACTTCTCATCCCATTGTAAATTTTGAAGCTCGTTTTTCATGTCTAGTTCATGTACGCCACACTGGGCGCTAGTGTTCACGAAATTTTGTTTCTATTATTCTAGGGTTAATTCCTTGATTTGTGCTTTACTGTTTGGTTAAATAACTAGGGGACAATTTATTGTTTATGATTAGATCGTATTATTCGGCTAAACGAGGTTTTAAATGACTGTACTAACGGGAAACAAATTGTAAACAAAACACGACCTCTGCATAAACCGTACAAAGCTAACAATAAAATTGTCTTCAGCTGTTCCATAAGGATGAGAAATCTACTAAGGGAGTATGTTTTATCTATGGTTATGACCTCTTGACATTCGTAAATAGTGTCTATGTTAGAAGTACTCAATGTATACTCTCTACTGCCTGCCATTTGAGGATAAAATCATATGTCTTATTAATTGTTATGATCTATTTACTTACTTGTTTACATTTTATCAGTTTTGTTCTCAACCATGTTAATAAACCATCAATTTTATTGTTTTTCATCTCTTTTATTTAGTAAAATCTAATCAATCATACTATCTATCATTAACAGTCGTCGTCAAAACTGGGAACAACTCTAACCATGAGTTTTAACCCTTTACCACCAAGGTTCGGTCTGTCCTGTAGGAGCACTGAGCTAAAATTATAACTGGAGGTAGCACTGCCATGGCAGAAGTCTGTCAAAAGCGAGTCGCTGATTTTGTTAGGTTGGTATAGCAGTAAGTTTTCTTACCATAGCAATAACATGGCTTCTTATAACTAGGTTGGTATAGCAGTGAGTATTTTTGTCATACTTGAATACTTTTAATACTTTAATAATTTTCTTTGAAATGGCGACCATACAAAGTAGGTATTTTAAGCCAAGTATAATAATAGCCATAGCAATAATATATGGCTTCTTATAACTCACACCTCACGCAAACATGGCGGCTGGCGACACGCATCTTTGACATTCAGTGCTACCTCCAGTTAGAATTATAGCTCAGTGTGTAGGAGTGTTGCCTCTCACTGCTCAGCGCCGGTGACCTCTGGGTGACCTGTCGCAGGTCACAGGTTATCATCTCGTAGCCTGTGATCAAGGTCCATGTCTTGTCATCCATCTTTAGCCTATTCACTTTACTTAAACCACATTAAAAAAATGAATTTAAACACTATTTGATAGTGAAATGTTTCTATGTATTGTATAGATTACTTGTACTGTGACATATTTTATCAACATGGCCACTGTCCACCTTATCCACTCATCTCTAAAAAGACAGGTTTAAACAGTTCAAAAAAATATTTTGATAAGAATCCCTACTGTTGTATACCGTTGAAATATGCTGAGGGTGATGTGTTTTACGTGTCCAATTGCGTGAAAAATGTATCCACTTTAAAATATGAAAAGGTTTTTTTAATATTTTCTGGACATAGGGTGCTTGGTTGTTCACTGACAGGTGTGCGTGCGTGTGTGAGAGGTGTTTATGTAAAGTGGTAAATATCTTAAGTATTCTATGTTTTAAAAATTGATAGTTTCTTTTTACATTAAATAGTGTAAAAAGATTGTAGTATTGTACAGTAGGCTATATGTTTAGAATTTAATCCACAGGTTAAGTGTAAGAGAGGGCCATGTGACCCTAACTTTGTCTGTTTAAATAAATCATTTTCATTTCATTTTATTTCATTTTTTAGGCTTTGCAGTTAATTGGAGTTCATTAACACTGCTTAGCCACACTTCAAGTTCCCATTTATTGGTCAAAACAATTTGATTTTACAATGGCTAGATACTTGAAAATTGTATATTTCGTACCAAGGGCCAAAAATGAGGTTTTGCCGGCTCGAGAAAAGTCGAGAACTTAAAACGATCGAGAGGTGCAAAACCATTTCGGTCCTTGGTACGAACGATATTTTTCACCACACTATACCCTATTATCACTATTCACCACAATAATAATGCACACTGATAGTCAACTCAACTAAAGTTTTAAGGTTACGTGAAGAAATAATTAGAGGAATGAACAAAAATAATAATAAATAGTTGCTAGGCAGCGGTGACAGTAAAACAATTCTATTGCAATGCTATGGATACTGATTGTGTTTTAATATGGATATTTAATATGCATTCATGTTTTAAGAAAGTAATCGTCAGCTGATTTTGTGGCCCTAGGGATGTAAAAACCTGTTCGGTCCCCAAATGACGATGACAGCATGAGCATGGCCAGCAAAACGTAACTTTCAGTCACCAATTAACGTAGGCCAATGTAAAACAGCTAAAAACACCATAGTGTGGTGAAAAAATATTGTGATTGTGATATCGCTTGATCTTTCTATACACTTGTTCTCGGTGGGTGTTTATTAGCAATGTTTACGTGTTTATCTACAGCACTCTGACCAACCCTTGGTCTTGTCACGTTCACCTAATTGTTACGTTACATAGCGTAATTAATTAATATTGAATGAAAAATTGCCAACTGATGAGTTTAGAATCTTCTCTGGGTCGAACAATTTACCAACGGATTTGAAATTAGTTACTGTATATGTACTTGGCAACCCAGTCAACTAGATACAAAATTAAATGGTGAATGCAGAATAATTATGGAATGGTGTGAACTATTATATTTCATCATTGTGATTGACCGAGACCAGCGCATCTTTGGACAGGTTTTATTAAAAGATTGCGTTAATATTGTTAGGTTTCTAAGCCTAGAATGTTAAAGACTTTCTCTAAGAATCGAATCAGGCCAACACTTCAACTAACCAGCATTAAAACTACTATAAAATGCAACAGCTTCTGTCGGCTACTGTAGAGGCGCGAGCATTCTAGAACTGAGACAACTGATAAGGCTCGTTCTGGTCATCAGTCTATCAGAACCAATAAACATTTTATCATTAAACATTTAAATTGCTGCGTGTCTATCGAGTCTATTTAGTTGTTTGTAAACAGTTTTGATATTGATACATCACTGTACAACGCGAGCTGGTATACTGTACCATACTTTTCACGTTATAGGGATCGAGATCACACCGATACAAAGTTACGTGTTTAAAAAAAATAATATTATTGAGAATAGGCTAAGTGTTCATGGCCCATTCACACAATTTCTCCAACTTATTTACATCGAAATCATATTCGAATTTGTATTTACCCATAATCTAAAAGATCCAAAGATTGATCGGTTTCTATGTATGTTTCATAAACCCTATCTCCAACAGTTTCAAATAATTTTGACTTACGATTGGTCCAATTTTAAATTGAGCATCAGTAATGTCCTCGAAGGAGATAATTCAAATGAAGAGAGGATAAGAAAACCCTATAACAAAACTCATTCACAGAGGTTACACAGTCTAAGTTAAATCTCGCATTGCCAGTTACACAATTCTTTCCGTTTAAAGGTCAGTAATTTTACGTTGTTTAAAGGACTATTTTCATTTTCACATTTTCATCACCTATTAGTAAATCATCAGTTTTACATTTAGTATGTTTTATCCATAGTTAAACTTGTATTTTGCTAATCATCCACAAAACACAGCTTTTAAAATTTTTAAACGCAGCATTAAAAATTGTTTATATAGAATGTAATGATGTGGTGTAGAAATAGAACCTTGGAAAAAAGATACATAGACATTGCAACTTGGTATAATATTGAATGCCATATAATGTAATCATGTAACAGATTAGATTATTTAACTGCAGAAACGGTCCATTGTGCGCAATTAGTTGGCTGCAATGTGACAGCGCAGTTGGTTGCGACAGCGCACACGCTGAGGGTTATCTCTCTAGGTTTGACAGTGAACTGACCCTGGACCTTGGTGTAGGTTATCCGAGTCCTCTGGCGAAACACAGGCCCAGAGCAAAAATACTGATAAAACTGCAAACTTGGCCTCAAAATATAAACTATCATAGTACCACGAGGAGGCAACCAAACTAGGATACAACGGGTACAACGTATGATTAACCACCTGAAGAGGAGGAAAACGTAAGGGGAACTTAAAGGGACGAGGTAAAAACGAGTGTCATTGGAACACCGCGAAATAATAACCAAAGTTCCAGCTTGAAAGCCCCTAAAGATTAGTTTCATATTAAGCCGTTTGAACACAGTCTAAGTTACAATCAGAAGAAGAAGGAGAAGGAGGAGAAGAAGAAGAAGAAGAAGAAGAAGAAGAAGAAGAAGAAAACAATTAAAGATGAGCATTGAGTACTATATAATAAAAAAATTAGCACCAGGATATAAGGAAAACTTGGGGGGAAATAAACTCGTGCTACGAGGAGTCACTAACTTGGAGACAGTGTACAAAAGAGCCCCGATAGTTTTAAGTTTACGTAGAAAACGTTTAAACTTGGCGCTCAGTTTATTAATGAGCACTTCAATTGCTGAAGTTCAAGAAAACTTGGGTGAAATCTGCAAACCAATAATAACACCCGGGTGCCTGCAAACTTGGACACCGTCTATAATTTAGCACCAAAAGATAAGCCAAAAAAAGGGTAAACGTAAAAACTAGTGCGACGACACACATAATGTTTAAACTCTTAAGGCCTATAAATCAGCTTCAAATTGAAGCCAAACATGGGCAAAATCTACAAACCCGTGCCATGAAGAGTCGTGCAAACTCGGAAATCGTCTATAAATAAGCACTGGAAGATTAGGCAAGCTTGTAAAATAAGGAAAGACAATCTAGAACTTATAATTGGATGAAATATTTAAACAATTTTCTCTGTTTGTACACAGAAAAAATATAAAATTGAAGTATTTCTAAAAAAAAAATAATATCTTCATAACATTCTCATAAGCTCATGAGTGGGTGTGTAATGAAATTGTCCTTTAATCAATAATTAACAATGTACCGTAATCATATTACTTGCCTTGCAAACATATTTTTGTATGTGAACAAACAAGGTTCGGCGCATGCATATCCTTTGAGGAATCACTGTTGAACATTCTTGGATTGTTATGCGTAACAAAAATACAGGGCAAGCAAATTTGTTACTAGAATCTGTAGACTTTGTACTGTAAGTAGTCGAATTTACTGTCTTCCTCTATTCAAAGTAAAGTAATTCTACTTTCCAAATCCGTTATGGATCAACTGTTAAATCTACATTAATGTTTATAATTACTGTAATTATAAGCCTTTGAAAGTTTATGTATACAAGGTTAACAAAAAGTCTGGAGACCCCCTATTAACTTTTTAATGGGTTACACCAGGAAAACCAAACTCTGCACACCTCTATCTATATATCTAATTCCGTAAGCCCAAAATTTTACAATGAAATTGTGAGCGAACTGGAGGCCGTAGAAAGCTGGGAGGGGTCTCATTTTAAAGGTCTGGGCATGAAGTTTTGGGGAAAAATACTCATTTTTCTTACTTATGCACCAAAAGGTTATTACAGGATAAAATAAATCACATTTAAATAGCATGGGAATCCAGGTCATGTCTGATTTGTTTACTTTAAAACATGTGGTTTAGATTTATTTAAAGCATATGGTAATATCATTGACTATTGGCTACAAAAGTTGTATTAATAGTGTTAAAGCATAGATAAAACATACTCCCTTAGTAGATTTCTCATCCTTATGGAACAGCTGAAGACAATTTTATTGTTAGTTCTGTACGGTATATGTAGAGGTCGTGTTTTGTTTACAATTTGTTTCCCCTTATTACACTAATTTAAAACAAGGTTTAACCAAATAATACAATCGAATCATAAACAATAACTTGTCCCCTAGTTGTATAACCAAACAGTAAATCACAAATCAAGAAATTAACCCTAAAATAATAGAAAAAAAATTTCGTCGACACTAGCACCCAGTGTCGCGTACATGAACTAGACACTTCAAAATTTACAATGGGATGAGAAGTCTACGATTTGTGTTGGTTAGTCTATGGTTAAAGGTAGTATGTAATATATGTATTGTATGTAACTATAGTGCATTTGAAAGTAAACATGCGTGCAAATGAAAATGAAACAGCATTTTGTGATTGGCTTCTACGCTTATATTAGGTAATGGAATCTTAGAGAGCAATAGGGCAACACCGGCAATTGACATTCCAGATAACTTTGTTCTCTCTGATTGTGCAATTGTTTATGACAACTCAATAAATCCAGAAAATATTCAAAACTACTCCAATCAAATAATTGTATGTGCTTTAAATGAACATTGTGATAATTTAAATGAAGAAGTATTAAAAATCTACTACAGTAATTATGAAGTAGTTTCAGAAGACCCTACAGAGAGGTTGAACATACCAATTGAGTTTATAAATTCAATTACACCATCTGGAATGCCACTACACAAATTAGTTTTAAAAGTTGGTTCAATAGTGATGCTCATAAGAAATAGGGTCTGGATTAGTTAATGGAGTACGATTGGTTGTGTTGGGTATGTCTGAAAAAAGTGTAAAGTTAGTAGTAATTACTGGAGTAGGGAAAGGGAACATATTTTTCATGCCAAAAATAAAACTAATATCTACAGATCCTAATATGCCCTTTAAATTTACAAAGGATTCAATTCCCATTACGATTATCTTTCACCATTACTATAAATAAAGCGCAAGGCCAAACCTTCCCAAAAGTTGGAATTTATTTGAAAAAAAAAAACAGTGTTTACCCATGGTCAACTTTATGTTGCTTTTAGCCGGGTAAAGCGGCCAGATGACGTTAAAATAGAAATAGAAACAAATAAAGACCAAGGAATGGACCAAAATGGATACTACACAACAAATGTTGTTTTCAGAGAGATTTTGTTACAGAATTAGTATTTTACAATTTGGAAGATGACATTATCTCTATGTGTTGTGTTTTTCTAAGTGAATTTGTCTATATTAAAAAAAAGTATATATATTTAATTAATAGTGAAGATTATTGAAAATGTTCTTTTGCTGTATTATGATTAGAAAATGTATGTTACAAACCCACCACATGAAGAGTCCTTTTGAATTTTTATCCTAAACAGAGCAGACATAAAAATGAATTATGCAGGTATGTGATAACTGTTATACATTATTATAATATACACAAAATTTAAACGATAATTCAAGGTAGGGTACGGTAACCCATGAGACAAATAATGTGTACAAAATAATTGTTAGAATATATTACATATACTGTATATAGGGGCTATTGCCCCTACAAGCCACTAGTATCTTACTAATATTATAAATCTGAAAGTTTTTGCGTTTGTGTGTTGCTCAATCACGCATAAACTACTGGACGGATTGGGCTGAAATTTGGCATGATGATAGCTCACATTCCCGATTAACATTTAGGCATATTGTTATCTAAAAAGTCTTTCGGGCACCGCCCCAAAGGCTCTGCAGTTTCCCATGTTAACCTTATGAATATTCATATTTAAAGGGAATTAAAGAATTTAGTCAGCTGTTTCAAATATAAAAAAAAAATGGTTCTAAGATATGCAAAAGTATTGAAAGTTATAAGATTTACCAACAGGGTGCAGCACTATAATTTTGTTTGCATTAACAGCCTAATTTGAACTAAGCAGCAACAAAAAACTGTGATATGCAATGAGAACTGTCAAAGTTGGACTGTTTATAGTTATGTTTATGTTTTTAATTTCAAGAATAATTTGTGATATTTTGAAAATTTTTTATAATTTATTTTTTTCTGTTGCTTAGGTGAAGTGGTAGAACATTATGGCTATGGTAGATCTTTAATACTAAAGTATACCGTAAATTTAAAGAAGCAAATTTTATCAAAATGTGTCCACCCCCATTGCAAACGCAAAGCTTGAGTATAACTGCAATAAGCATTCTATACCTATATGCCAACCCCGTACGTAGGACGGGTACTCTGCTAGTATAGCATAAAAGTGCAATTTTTTGTGGGTATCCCAATTTCGTCCGAAACCCCCAAAATGGGTTATTTTGGGGGCAGCTCAAAAATTTTAAACATAAAGCTCAATCAAGTGACACCTCATTTTGAAGCCCACCAGTTAAAATTAGTATCTGCGAAAACTAGAGATCTCTATCTCAACCCAATACAAAATGGCGGTAGTTTTTAGTTTTTCTCATCAAAATCAGAGACCTCACTTAAAAATTTACATTACTATCTCCTATTAACATGTGATCAAATTGTACCAGGAGAGCTTATCACTCCATACGAAAAACAGTTTACCTTCTAGTTGGTACCAGGTTTTCCCTTGGAAACCCAAAATGAAGCATATTGGGGCAGCTAAAAAATGTTAAATGTAATCCCTGAAAACTAACAGTGTGCCCTCTTGTTTCGCCAATAATCTTTTTAACTGATGGCCTTGAAAATGAGATATCACTTGGGGGTGCTTTTAAAACTTTAGAGCTGCCCCCAAAATAACTCATAGTTGTATTAATAGTCAAAGGTACAACCCATGATTAATAGGGTTAATAGGGTATATTGATGTATATTTTTACATGGGGTCTCTCAGGGTGATGTTTGTGTAAGTGTCTATAATCTGAGCATAATACTAAGGCAACCCTTAAAACAGGTGGGTAACTTATTATTGCTGAATGCCTATTACTTAAAACTTATTTTAGATATACCGGGTGTTTGAAAAACAACTCCCTATTTTCGAGAACAATTTAAATGGTGAAACATACAAAATCTTACAATTATGAATACGTAATGTAAAAGAGAATATCTTCAAGTTTTGTTTCTGTCCTAGTAAACTTTGACGTGTGCACCATTAGTTGCTCTACACAGGTCAAGACGACTTCCCACTTCTCGCCAGGTATTCGCCAACATTGCAGATGCGACTGACGCAACTGCCCCGATCATCCTTTGTCGTAAATGGCCAATGTCACGGACATTTTCAGCATATACCACATTCTTAACATGCCTCTAAAATAAAAAGTCCAAAGGAGTTAAATCTGGGCTTCCGAGGTGGCCAGGAAGCTGGACCATCTCTGCCTATCCATCGTTCTTAAAAAACGAGCGTTTAACGCATCACGTACACATTCTTTGTAATGAGGTGGGGCGCCATCTTGTTGAAATAAATAAATAAAAGTGAAACAAAACTTGATGCTATACTCTTTAACACAATGTATTCATAAATGTAAGATTTTGTATGTTTCACCATTAAAATTGTTCTCGAAAATATGGAGTTCTTTTTCAAACACCCGGTATATCTACTAGGCATTCAGAAATAATAAGTACCGGTACTGTATCAAGAAAAATAATAAGCTGTTCATTAATACACATAACGGGGGATCGTCTAAAATGGTGATTTCCTCGTTTCTAGCGGTCCGAAAGATTTCACTCGCTATTTCTATCACACCCTTGGGCATTGTGTAGGATAGGCATACTATCGTCAACGTCTAAACATCTACAGTAGACTTGCCATGGGAAAAAATATTATAGTGCTGCTGATTACAATGTGTAATTTTTCTGATATGTAGTATAATGGGTGTAGTGCTACTGTTTGTATCCGATGTGTAGTTTCGCTGATAGTATAATGGGTGCTGTTGATTATATACAGGTTGTAGTTTCACAGATAGTGTATTGGTTGTAATTTTGTTGATCGTACATTGGTGTAGTGTTTCTAATTGTATAGTTACAGAGTGCATTTTTACCAACAGTATAATGGGTTTTATGTTGCCTATTGTATCTTTGACTACAGTTTGAACTATGTATTCCATTCCTAAGTTATTTGTAGTTATGTTCCTAATGCATGGAGTGCAGTAGTTGTTTTGAGCAACCATCAAAGTGATGATTCGGGTGCATACGAACCGAGCACCATGTATTAAGTGCTGCCTTGCTTAACCCCCCAATAGAGTCACCCCATTATCTACGCTGAACCCCGCACATGACCAGCCCGGTACCTGAATCTTCAGCGTCCGCCTCAACGGTTCTTTAATGTGTCATTACCCTACACAACAATTCATCAACCGCTTCGTTGACGCAAGTACGAAAATACTGCAATACTGTATGGTAATATTAGTGGTTTTTTCATGTTCCACAGATTTAAGGACTTTACATTTACACTCTTGCCGACATTCCCATCCTGCCATGTTAGGTTAGGTTACAACCGAAGTCCCGAAACACTGGAAGAAGGTCAATGAGAAGAGGAATTTCCTTTAGAAAAAGATTGAACAATTAAATAACCATCAAATAGATTATTGTTAACATACGTGAAGTGTGTAGGCTTCAAATATTCACCAGTGTGAGGGTAATACAGTACAGTATTGTACAAGGTGTAAAACGCCGTAAGCGATAGTAGCCCCCGCCCCTGACACCCTGTACGCACCTTCCTGGTGGTAGCTGGCCTTGTCTGATAAGAAGGATGTCGCTAATTGTAATCTCAGCTGATAACAGCAATGGTGGGAGGTGGAGGGGGAGGCGGCTACACACACACACAGCTACACGCGGCTAGTCTGCGGTTAGTCTGTGATCCGTGCACACGCCACACGCCACGCTCACTCACACACACACGCGCGCGCACACGAAGCGGATATACTACGCAGTCATTCATCACGGTGAGATACATTGTTGTTTGTATTGTATAATTTGAATAAGAATTGCGGTAACTGTAAAACTGGATGTGTTTTCTAATATGGTGTTAATTTCTGCAAATTAACAACTACGCATTTATTTGATTAGATAGGCCGAATAAAATACCTTTTACTGTTTGAACTTGTGACAATTATTTCTATTTGCACATTTAATACAAATGTTTCGCATAATTTTACTTTGTGTGTACCATCACCTTTCTGGGTCTTGGAAATATTTCAGTGTGGTCCCTTATATCAGATTAAAAACCAATATTACGATACCCTTCATAGTATCAAACGTTCAATGATATCAATCGTTAAATTTTTTTTAAATTTAAATCAGAGCTCGTTTGTATTTTTTTAATATATTTATTTGTTTTAATACTGTTTGTGCTGAAGCCGTGTGCACTGTGGTAGCGGCGAATAAGCCGTAATAAGTCGTGGGTGATAAGGCGGAGTGTAATTAGTGTTCATTAATTACCCTCTCAAATTTTTACAAAGCTATTTTGATTTTGGGACTACTTTTTAGATAGATTTGGCTCAATTAAGGTAGACTTCAACAATAATTTTAAACGTTTATTTATAGCTCGTAGGCTCTATGAGAAAATGTTTGTGATAACAGTATACGAATCCTTATTCGCTATTTGTTTGCTGTATATGTATACAGTATAGGTTTCTTCAATAGTATTTAGATTCTCTTTTTAGGAGTTATTGAAATTGTTGTGTGGTTGCATCTTTCTTTAGTACAAATCAATTGAAAATACTGAGCGATACCTTCAACTACTTAAAGTTGAAAATTCACTTACGAATTAGATTCAGAACAGATTTTGGTTTCACGTTAAAACTTAAAAAGGATGGCAACCTAAGATTGACACCATAGTACGATTTTATTCTATTACATGAATTAAATCGAATATTTTTGTCAGTTTATCACACGTAAACAATTTTACAAAAAATAATTTCAATTAATTAATTTGTTTAGCTTAGTACATATAAGTGACCAAAGCAGATAGTTGAATGCTTTAGTTGTAGCTTTCCCAAGAGTATGAATTGCAGCAGTGTGGTATAAAATATGTTTCGTTGAACATGTAAATAAATTAAATTAAATAGTTTCATAAGAACTGAAAATATAATGGCAAAGTGGCCAAATTTTCACATAGCCCAATGGTGGTTATTTACTGGAAAGTACAGTTTTGTTTCTAATTCTTAAAGTTACAAATTAGTAAAGTATCTAAACCGAGGTGATTATTTAGATTTGTTTACACACCGTTATGCATAGTTGTTGACAACATAAAGCAAGAGCACCATTGGATAACCGCCTCAGTTTCTTATAGTATCCGACATGGGACATGTTCTAATGATTACCCTGTACTTCCTAATGAAACAACCCATTGTCTTCAAACAGAGTGTCAAAAATACAATTAATTACACATAAACATTGCACCAGTGAATGACTGTATATATTCTAAGGCTTTTTTTGTATTGAAAATAGCTCATTTTGGATTCGTTATAATACTGAGCCAAATGGATGGTTTCAATGATAACCGAGTTAAATTAAAACTACGAATGGTCATGGGAAATCCGTGTCACTCAAAACATAAATTGTCCATAACGTCTTTAACTCTCAATCAGTTTGCAGTTAAAAGAAAGTAGCTCATTTATAATCCATTATTATGAACTGTTTTGTCCCTTCACAATCTGATTGTGATCGAGTGAAAGATCAACTGTCCACATTTAAAGTGTCATTCAACCCGTAATACATACAGAAAGTTAGTCATTACTGAATCTTTGAAACAAGCTGTAAAGAAAATCAAATGTTAGGGGGCGAAGCTATAGAGGAAATTACCTTTTTACTTGCCATTCATCACTCCGCTAAATAATAAGGTTTACAATGACACTTGACACTTCAATCATAAATATCGGTTGAGGTCAGCTGTAAAAGGGATGTAACAGGAATATCCCTTATTGTATTTATTTACTTTATCTGGGAAAGGTTTTCGAAGATTACTGTCTCACTGAGATATAAAAACTGGAAACCGTATAAACAAAATATTTTGTATGAACATTCCAGTTTAGTTTTTAAGCTCAAAGTTATGAAATAGTTGAACAACTGTTTGCTTCTCTTACCA
The DNA here is from genome assembly GCF_028750875.1 of Macrosteles quadrilineatus. NCBI lineage: Eukaryota > Metazoa > Arthropoda > Insecta > Hemiptera > Cicadellidae > Macrosteles > Macrosteles quadrilineatus. The sequence goes on along the minus strand of NW_026542595.1, from coordinate 44,318,392 downwards.
TTACAAATATGAAGCACACACGGATGTGAGGTGCTGAGGTGTGTTGTTTCAATTAAAACCTTTGATTGGAGCAGAGTAAACAGACAACATGTCGTGGCGGACCTAGGTCGCGTCATGCCTAAAAAAGCTTGAATAAAACCATCGACTTATGGAAATTGTCAATTATAAAACGCTACAGGCTTGGAAAGACACGAGTAAACTTGTACAGTATTGCTTTACCCAACATCAATTATCCGACTGTACATGTTATAGTTTCTGTCAAATTAAAATTCTGTAAAATTAAAAAGAAGACTGTAAAATATTAATTAATGGAGCAGTAATATCAATTTCAGCTTGGTAATCAGTAGGTAGTTTTGGTTCAATCCTATTGTCAGTAGCTTTTTGATTGTTCAGAAACGTCCTTGATCAATTGACTTTTAATAAATAATTAATGTTCCTAACTAAAGAAACGACTGGTTTTAGTAAGTATCAAAAGCTATACAGGGTGATTCAAAAAGGACTTTACAACTTTGAATATTCATATAAATCTTATTAAACAAGGCACAGAGCTGGTTTTGGTGTTGTTTTAAAGGAAAACACTTCAAGTCTTTTGACCTTAAACTAAAGATATTCTATGTGACTTCCGTTGGATTTGGGGAAAAATATTATTTAGGTATGAAAAAATAGTAAAAACCGTTAAAAATTTGAGAGAAATTTACAAAATTTTGAAAGTAGGGCGTTTTTTGACGGTGAAGGAGTGCGATACACCCACTTCTAGATGTGCTAGGGAGTTGAAATTTCGCACACTTGTAGTTCTTGGTCCCAAACCACCCATAAAATTCCAAAAAGTCGCATTATCAAATTTTAACCCCCCCCAAAAATCCAAAATGGCGGACCTCTGAAAACGACAAAACACGTTTTTTTCAAACTGCTATAGCTCGAAAACGGTAAGAGCTAGAAAAGATTTGAGGAAAAAACGTAGGTTCGGAATTAAATTTCCTACAAGACACTTAATACGCATTTTTCGAAAATCGCACTCCTTCACCGTCAAAAAACGCCCTACTTTCAAAATTTTGCAAATTTCTCTCAAATTTTTACGGGTTTTCACTATTTTTTCATACCTAAATAATTATTTTCCAGTAGTGGAGAACTGCCGGTTTTACCCCACTTTAGACACGTTTTTCCCATGTTATTCTTATGGGGATTATTTTTGGCCACCAAATCTAAAATCCTGATCTTTGCCTGCAAATCCTTATATAATTGTCAAACCTTATTTTTTACTTATTCTCTATATATATATTCGGTATTAAGCTAAAAAAAAGCTAATTATTTCATTTATTGACTCATACATGTGTATATGTATAGTAGTGTAAAAACGCTATTCACTGGAGCAGCAGGCGGTGCAACCCCCAATTGTACCATAGCACCCTACCATGTGTACAGTTTATTGTGTATCTGTTTTGGTTTAAATATATATATTTCTATGTAATTACACTATTCAATGAACCAGGAGCATGTGCACCCCTCCAACTGTCCCATAGTATAGTAGTGTAAAAACGCTATTCACTGGATCAGGAGCAGCAACCCCCAATTGTACCATAGCACCCCACCATGTGTACACGATATTTTACTCGATTGTTTTGGATTTAATGCACAATTGCTAGTACATCTACCATTCCCCTTTCTAGTTGATATATTATATTTCTATTTCAAAATCATGTATGTGCGAACTCGGCTCATGGCGTGGGCATGCTCCCTTGGACATCCTTAGTGGAAATCCATGAGTTCTGGCTACTTGGGAACCCAAGCCATTTGACATACAATAAATCACCCTTTCTCCTAATTACCTTTTCTACTAAATACATGTCTTTATACTTGGTCTTTAACAACTCCTCTGTATAGAATCCTCCCCTGATTATATTACCATTTTCATCTTTCAAGATATAAGTCACAGGCTTTGTATTCTTAACTTCTGCTATTGTAAATAGTTCCCCTGTCCAATTTGGGGTATATCCTTTACTAAACACATGTTTATATTTGGAAATTCTCACGCTATCACCTACCTTATATCTTGGCTTTTTAACTTGCACTACTTTAGAAGTCCTTTCATGCAACCTCTCATGCACATATTTACTGTTCTTAATATTCACTTGGTATTTCGTCACACACATTTCACACAATTTTTATAAATTTCACACAAATTTCACACAATTTGACACAAATTTTTATAATGTGTGTCAAATTGTGTGAAATTTGTGTGAAATTTATAAAAATTGTGTGAAATGTGTGTGACGAAATACACGTAAATTCACATCACAGTCACATTCACAATTCATGTAACATTTGTGAAAATAGTGTGAAATTTGTGTGATGAAGTAAACAAGTACACAAAAATTCACATCACAGTCACAGGCCGCAGTCAATTGTTGTGTTTGATAACATGAATAGTCCAAATATTACACCATTTTTGTCAAAAGGTCGACATAAAAATATTGACTGCTTTTACTTGTGTTAATCTTGCAGCAAAGTACACAAACATTTACGTGATAGTGTAAATTTCCTAATATTATCCAGACAAGACGATTTAAGTTTTAAAACATGTGTATAACAATCATGTTGGCAATGACGTTTCATTTAACCAATTTAGTGATCTCTTCCTCTAAAGTTGGAATAAAACTAAATGGTTTTTTCATAATAGAAATGGAAAGGCTAAATAATAATGACAAATATAGATTTATGTTTGATCTATTTTATAATGACTACGAGCAAGAGTACTGATGTTATCTTCCAGAATAAGCCTCTTGTTATCATCAAAAGATAGTACTTTCTTATTCATTGTGTTTTTTAACATTTTTGCACACCTAAAATTGTTTAAGTCCATAATATAGTTTTAAAATGCTTGTATCTTGAAAACTGCTTGAGATACGACAAAACTGTTGAAATTCTGGCACACATAGTGGGTGTCAACTTTTGATTATAAACAATAATACAACATAAAAAAATCTAAAATTCCAAAAATATTTTAACATTATTTTATATGGGTACAAATAAAAGTTATTATGAAAAATCTTCAAAGTCTAGACTTTTTGACATTTTTGCACACCTCGAAATTTTCTAAGTCCGTAAAACTGTTAAAACGCTTATATCTCGAAAACGGCTTGAGATACGGCAAAATGGTTGAAATTCTGGCACACATAGTGGGTGTCAACTTTTTATTTTAAACAATATTACAACATAAAAATATCAAAAAATCCTAAAAAATTTAGCATTATTTTATATGGGCGCAATTACAGTTATCACGAAAATTTTCAAAGTCAAGACTCTTGACATTTTAAACACCTCAAAATGTTCTAAGTACATAATATTATTTTAAATACTTATATCTTGAAAACTATTTGAGATATGGCAAAATGGTTAAAAGTCCAGCATTAAATATATCTTAACTTTAATAGATACATTTTCGAAAAAAGCTTATGCTGCTCCACTAAAGAATAAGACAGGGTTGGTAGTTACAGAAGCCATTAAAACCATTCTACCAAAGGGGGGGTTAAAACATTCAATCCGACAATGGAAAAGAATTTTTTAATCAATATTTTAGCAAACTAACTATGTATCATTACCACACATTTTCTACAACTAAGGCTGCAATTGTGGAGAGGTTTCAGAGAACTTTAAAGAATTGGTTATATAGAGAATTTAGTGCTCAGGGGAGTTATAAATGGTTGGATTTACTTCCAAAGTTAATTCGAAAATATAATAATAAAGTGCATAGATCTATAGGTATGAAACCTAACCAAGTGAATATTAAGAACAGTAAATATGTGCATGAGAGGTTGCATGAAAGGACTTCTAAAGTAGTGCAAGTTAAAAAGCCAAGATATAAGGTAGGTGATAGCGTGAGAATTTCCAAATATAAACATGTGTTTAGTAAAGGATATACCCCAAATTGGACAGGGGAACTATTTACAATAGCAGAAGTTAAGAATACAAAGCCTGTGACTTATATCTTGAAAGATGAAAATGGTAATATAATCAGGGGAGGATTCTATACAGAGGAGTTGTTAAAGACCAAGTATAAAGACATGTATTTAGTAGAAAAGGTAATTAGGAGAAAGGGTGATTTATTGTATGTCAAATGGCTTGGGTTCCCAAGTAGCCAGAACTCATGGATTTCCACTAAGGATGTCCAAGGGAGCATGCCCACGCCATGAGCCGAGTTCGCACATACATGATTTTGAAATAGAAATATAATATATCAACTAGAAAGGGGAATGGTAGATGTACTAGCAATTGTGCATTAAATCCAAAACAATCGAGTAAAATATCGTGTACACATGGTGGGGTGCTATGGTACAATTGGGGGTTGCTGCTCCTGATCCAGTGAATAGCGTTTTTACACTACTATACTATGGGACAGTTGGAGGGGTGCACGTGCTCCTGGTTCATTGAATAGTGTTATTACATAGAAATATATATATTTAAACCAAAACAGATACACAATAAACTGTACACATGATAGGGTGCTATGGTACAATTGGGGGTTGCACCGCCTGCTGCTCCAGTGAATAGCGTTTTTACACTACTTTTTCCCCAAATCAAACGGAAGTCACATAGAACATCTTTAGTTAAGGGTAAAAAAACTTGAAGTGTTTTCCTTTAAAACAACACCAAAATCAGCTCTGTACCTTGTTTAATAAGATTTATATGAATTTTAAAAGTTGTAAAGTCCTTTTTGAATCGCCCTGTATATCTCCATTCAACTCTCATATTTAACTCATTCTCAGGCTAAAATACGCAGAATGTCTTGTGTTAATGTAATGAATGATACTATAAACGTACAGGTAGCGTTGTCCCCGATATTACCACCTCTTTTGGTCGGGCCTCTTTTGGCTGATTATGCAAAGTTTAGATGAATCTGGAGCCAAAGTTCGGTGTTATCATTAACCTACGTCGCTAAAGACTCATTATCACGAGAGGTCAATTTCATAGTCATGGACGTGTTTGTACTTAACTTTGATAGTCGTCGGTGTTATCATTTACGGTGTTATATAAATCAATCTTTTAAATGTTTGACGCAATGATATAAAAACTATTTCTCATTTATGTTAGAAACACGTACTAGTGAATCAGTGATACCCATCAAAGTTTACCATCATAAAACTTATCATGGATATTAGACTGTACATCGCTATAAGCAGTGTACAGTGCAAAGAGACACCAAGACTACTCCACGCAAGTCTGTTGTAGACTTCTCATTATTCTAATCTATTTTCCACGTTTGTTTACGTTTCAACCTTGCCAAAGGTATCACAATCCCGTAAGAACAGCGTGACTTAAAACTTTAACAGTAATTTGGCCTCCGGCTCTAGAACCTTAATTTATGTAAACGACTGTTCATGGAAAACAACAGTCTACTTTGAGTGGCACTTAGGCTTGTACTTCAGATCTCAGATCAGTTGTCCAGTGGATAGACAACGAAATCAAAGATTTCACACACAGTTTAAAACAACAAAAATGCGTATAAATTATATGATAGTATGTATGTTAGAAGGTAAGTGTGCTAAAAAACGCCTAAAAAGTACAATAGCTATTTTGAAAGTTGAGACAACTAATTGAATGTCTGCATGTTCGGGAGTAGTTAGAGGGCATATAAGTGACATTCAAGCAATAAACAACCTCATTTCATTTCAAGCGCTATCAATTAAGACATTGACGTCTCTGTTAGCGTCATGGGCAAAGGCCGAGATGCGATCTTAGCTGGCGCCTTGAACCTTGTTTTGGCAGATCTCGTCTCAGTAAAGACCAGCACTCGCGAATAATAAGAAAGAAAAATTCTTATTTGGTGATCTGTGGTCAAAATACCTTATTAAGATGCTGTCTTTAATTTTACTATTCTATTAGGTTGTAGCTTAAATTAATGCAAGAGCAGTATTGCATTTTAATTTTGAATTTAAAAACAAGGAAACCAATTAGTACTTGGAGGCGATTTTTTAAAAACAAGAACTGAATTCATCAAATACGTTTTGATTTGTAATAGATAGTTTTATCAATACGCATCTTACAATACAATACCCAAGTTTATACGTAATCGTTGAAAAGTTACACTATTGGGACATTGGGTATTAATGTTATTTCAGTCAGAGAGGTACAGTTAACTGTCGGAACCAAATTAACTCGCGATGTGATGTGAGGTTTCCGCCTCGACTTGGCAGCCTCTAGCGAAAGTAATTGGCGGGAGAAGCGACCTTGGAACCACTTGGGCCTTCCTGGTGGACAAAATAAACCACTTGTGGTAGGTCACCAAGCCTGTACCGAACCTAACCTGGTGCGTGGTCAAAATAAACCACTTGTGGTAGGTCACCAAGCCTGTACCGTACCTAACCTGGTGCGTGGACAAAATAAACCACTTGTGGTAGGTCACCCAGCCTGTACCGTGTCTAACCTGGTGCCAGGTCAAAATAAACCACTTGTGGTAGGTTACCAAGCCTTTACCGTACCTAACCTGGTGCGTGGTCAAAATAAACCACTTGTGGTAGGTCACCCAGCCTGTACCGTGCCTAACCTGGTGCTAGGTCAAAATAAACCACTTGTGGTAGGTCACCAAGCCTGTACCGTACCTAACCTGGTGCCAGGTCAAAATAAACCACTTGTGGTAGGTCACCCGGCCTGTAGCGTTCCTAAACTGGTGCGTGATCAAAATAAACCACTTGTGGTAGGTCACCAAGCCTGTACCGTGCCTAACCTGGTGCTAGGTCAAAATAAACCACTTGTGGTAGGTCACCAAGCCTGTACCGTGCCTAACCTGGTGCTAGGTCAAAATAAACCCCTTGTGGTAGGTCACCAAGCCTGTACCGTACCTAACCTGGTGCCAGGTCAAAATAAACCACTTGTGGTAGGTCACCAAACCTGTACCATACCTAACCTGGTGCGTGAACAAAATAAACCACTTGTGGTAGGTCACCAAGCCTGTACCGTGCCTAACCTGGTGCTAGGTCAAAATAAACCACTTGTGGTAGGTCAACCAGCCTGTACCGTGCCTAACCTGGTGCTAGGTCAAAATAAACCCCTTGTGGTAGGTCACCAAGCCTGTACCGTGCCTAACCTGGTGCTAGGTCAAAATAAACCACTTGTGGTAGGTCACCCAGCCTGTACCGTGCCTAACCTGGTGCTAGGTCAAAATAAACCCCTTGTGGTAGGTCACCCGGCCTGTAGCGTTCCTAACCTGGTGCCAGGTCAAAATAAACCCCTTGTGGTAGGTCACCCAGCCTGTACCGTGCCTAACCTGGTGCTAGGTCAAAATAAACCACTTGTGGTAGGTCACCCAGCCTGTACCGTGCCTAACCTGGTGCTAGGTCAAAATAAACCACTTGTGGTAGGTCACCAAGCCTGTACCGTACCTAACCTGGTGCCAGGTTAAAATAAACCCATTGTGGTAGGTCACCCGGCCTGTAGCGTTCCTAACCTGGTGCCAGGTCAAAATAAACCCCTTGTGGTAGGTCACCCGGCCTGTAGCGTTCCTAACCTGGTGCCAGGTCAAAATAAACCACTTGTGGTAGGTCACCCAGCCTGTACCATGCCTAACCTGATGCGTAGTCAAAATAAACCAATTGTGGTAGGTCACCCAGCCTGTACCGTGCCTAACCTGGTGCCAGGTTAAAATAAACCGCTTGTGGTAGGTCACCAAGCCTGTACCGTACCTAACCTGGTGCCAGGTCAAAATAAACCCCTTGTGGTAGGTCACCCGGCCTGTAGCGTTCCTAACCTGGTGCCAGGTCAAAATAAACCACTTGTGGTAGGTCACCCTGCCTGTACCGTGCCTAACCTGGTGCCAAGTCAAAATAAACCCCTTGTGGTAGGTCACCCAGCCTGTACCATGCCTAACCTGGTGCCAGGTCAAAATAAACCCCTTGTGGTAGGTCACCCAGCCTGTACCGTGCCTAACCTGGTGCCAGGTTAAAATAAACCGCTTGTGGTAGGTCACCAAGCCTGTACCGTACCTAACCTGGTGCCAGGTCAAAATAAACCCCTTGTGGTAGGTCACCCGGCCTGTAGCGTTCCTAACCTGGTGCCAGGTCAAAACAAACCACATGTGGTAGGTCACCCAGCCTGTACCGTGCCTAACCTGGTGCCAAGTCAAAATAAACCCCTTGTGGTAGGTCACCCAGCCTGTACCGTGCCTAACCTGGTGCCAGGTCAAAATATACCACTTGTGGTAGGTCACCCAGCCAGTACCGTGTCTAACCTGGTGCGAGGTCAAAATATACCACTTGTGGTAGGTCACCCAGCCTGTACCGTGTCTAACCTGATGCGTAGTCAAAATAAACCAATTGTGGTAGGTCACCCAGCCTGTACCGTGCCTAACCTGGTGCCAAGTCAAAATAAACCCCTTGTGGTAGGACACCAAGCCTGTACCGTACCTAACCTGGTGTGTGGTTGAAATAAACCACTTGTGGTAGGTCACCAAGCCTGTACCGTACCTAACCTGGTGTGTGGTCGAAATAAACCACTTGTGGTAGGTCACCCAGCCTGTACCGTGCCTAACCTGGTGCCAAGTCAAAATAAACCCCTTGTGGTAGGTCACCCGGCCTGTAGCGTTCCTAACCTGGTGCCAGGTCAAAATAAACCACTTGTGGTAGGTCACCCAGCCTGTACCGTGCCTAACCTGGTGCCAAGTCAAAATAAACCCCTTGTGGTAGGTCACCCAGCCTGTACCGTGCCTAACCTGGTGCCAGGTCAAAATATACCACTTGTGGTAGGTCACCCAGCCAGTACCGTGTCTAACCTGGTGCGAGGTCAAAATATACCACTTGTGGTAGGTCACCCAGCCTGTACCGTGTCTAACCTGATGCGTAGTCAAAATAAACCAATTGTGGTAGGTCACCCAGCCTGTACCGTGCCTAACCTGGTGCCAAGTCAAAATAAACCCCTTGTGGTAGGACACCAAGCCTGTACCGTACCTAACCTGGTGTGTGGTTGAAATAAACCACTTGTGGTAGGTCACCAAGCCTGTACCGTACCTAACCTGGTGTGTGGTCGAAATAAACCACTTGTGGTAGGTCACCCAGCCTGTACCGTGCCTAACCTGGTGCCAAGTCAAAATAAACCCCTTGGTGTAGGTCACCCGGCCTGTAGCGTTCCTAACCTGGTGCCAGGTCAAAATAAACCACTCGTGGTAGGTCACCCAGCCTGTACCGTGCCTAACCTGGTGCCAAGTCAAAATAAACCCCTTGTGGTAGGACACCAAGCCTGTACCGTACCTAACCTGGTGTGTGGTCGAAATAAACCACTTGTGGTAGGTCACCAAGCCTGTACTGTAACTAACCCGCTGTGCGGTTAAAATAAGCCTCTTGATGAAGGTTACTAAGCTTGTACCGTACCTAACCTAATCCTTGGTAAAAAAAACAAAAAAACATTTATTGAATGCTTAGCTTTCTTTATCTTCTACTACAGTATTTGGACTTACATAATTTGAAAAGTAAATATTTTTGTGGTAATGAACTGTAAATTAAATAAGATTCATTTGCTCTAAACCTCGAAATGGTTAAACCGCCGCAACCAAGATATATTAATAGTGATACTATTGTAAAACAACTTCTTAAAATAGGTAGCACTGCTAACTATTGTTTGTCGATGAGTACTTGGCACTTACAGCCGCAAGGAGAAGTGTGTTATCGCTTTTGTTTACGTGTGATAATGCCTGATATCACTCGCACATAATAACCGACCATGAATACTCGACGATGTGTTAAAAATTAGATGTCATGATAGGACAGCTCCTACTTTGGTGATTTCATTTAAGTTTGGATTGAATGCAAGTTAAAATTAAATCCATAATGTTACATCAATGTCATCCAGTTGGTTCATTTGGAGAGCATAACTCCCTACCACTCGATGGAGGGCATAGCTTACGGCCCTCTTATATTATATGTTCCAATAGAATTATACAACCCAATATAAAAAAATATTTGGTAAGACGGTGTTTGAAATATCCGGTGTTTAACCTAAAACTGCAAAGGTATTAGCTGGATTCAATAACCTTTGGTACTGCAAAGTACTCCTAGTTCTGGTATTGCAGAACGATCATTCTGAGCCAATGTCGACTATTTTCGCAGCCTAATGACCGTGATAGTTTTTCTGCAGTATACAGTATCTAGCTTCTTAATTGTCTAACCTCACCACTCGGCCTTGCATTACAGTCCTACTGCAGCTTTCTCTGCCAGGTTACCTTATTGAGATGTTCTGGAACGGGGCCGGTCCTCGACGCGCCCCACACGCACACTAGCACACTGGACTGCATCACACCATCACCACCCCACAACTTGTAAGGGGGTTAGACTATTATTTTAAACCCATTATAGCTTACGGTTGGATTTGATTCGACTGAAACAATATCGACACGCCAGGACCAGGGTGAAGGTGATAATGAATTAAAGATGGGGATTGGATGGTAGTGCAGGGCCGAGTGCCGGCCAGGTATCAGTGACCGGTTCCACGGTGCGGCGGGTATGGGGGTAGAAATGTCGACCAGGGAGGGGGCAGGAGAGTGCAGGGCCGAGTGCCGTTAAAACAAATTAAAAGGGTGCTGTTAAAACAAATTAAAAAGTAAAGCGTTCCTGGGTAGCCGTGCCGGGGAAAATTCCCTAAGAATACTTGGGACATCCAATTTTACAAGAAAGTTTAGCTCGTATGTTTTTTTTATTTTTTATTATTATTTGTAACCTAATCGTGGATATATGAACGTAAGCTTTTTAATTACTATTTTACTAAAGTATGCTAATAGCTTCATTTAACGAAAGTTAAAGTATGTCTAGCACCTTGTGAGAGCATTGTTAAGGATTGGATTTCAACAGAATGGGACCTCGTAATTACCATAAGGTATTGTATCTAGAATACACAGTAAACATACATACCCAAAACCTACTCCCCTCTACTCCAAAACGCGCGTTCCAACGCTCACATGTGTACGGTCCCATTAGAACCTTCGAAACTCTAAGCGCGCTGCTAGCGCGTTGCACGATGAACCTCACTGGCGCTGCATGTGTACGCACTCATTTGTTTGCTGTGTTTCTAGGACGCGCGTTGCAACGCTCTCACATGTTCAGTGTCTAAAGGCCCATGTAAAGTTTATATTCACGCAGGGAAAAGCCCTGTAGTCCGATTTGTACTTTTTCAGATTTATACCTTCCCGTGATTAGTTACTATGACTGTGCTAAATTTCGTGCGATTAGCTTCAGCCGTTCAGGAGGAGTATTTGTATAACAAAAGCAGGAGTGTAGTAATAAACCTTTGAGTTATTATAGTCTATGAACATCATAATCAATCATTACTATTACACAAAATCGAAACCATAACACTCGATCTAGGAAAAACTATATTTCTCCGAAACAACTGGACGAATTTCATATCTAGATTAAAAACATAGCTTCCTTTATGTATTCTAAGAAATGTTACTGGATAATTCAGCCGCTGGTCCACTACATGAACCTTTAACCAAAACAACTTTCTCGGATCAGTTGGCGAGACAACAAAGCCAACATTAAATTTTTCAGAGTGATAGTTTACGAGATTTGTCATTTTAACCAATTTAATAGACGATGGGTGTTAAAAGAACACTAACACTCCACAACACTGTTTCATTATTTCTTGTTACAGCGCATAATGACTCTTCAACAACAAATCAATACTCACTGTAGGCACTAAACAAATAAAAACTGAAATCATTCCTATGAATCTGAAAATTCTGTTTGTAGGAACTTTGTGTTTTGTTGGATCGATGAAGAAATGAAGACCACTAAATTTTACGAAAAGTTGACTGACGTAGAATTTAATTTGAACCTGTGGTTTGTCATGGTATATTCGTGCATGCTATAGGCTACTGTAACTGTAATTCTTATTCATATTCAACCTATCGTCTCCAGACGTATGGCACCGCTAAGCGTGACCAGAAGAGCTAGTAGCCTGATCACGGCTAATTAAGAAGTTACCTATGTAATATCCTAGACAAGATACGAATACAAATATTCTCTCATTGCAGGATAGGGCGGCCAGGACAAGATGGCGGTCAACAGGGCGACTGTCCTCAAAAACCTGAACGAAGCGATCAAAGTGTCACCTCTCAAGATAACTGACGAGAAAAAGAAAGCACAGGTAAACATTTGTTGATCTTACATCATTTTCCATTTGATAATCGGCATTTCTTTGTAACGCCATACCCAGGGGTTTACATTGTGTTACTTTGGTGTTTGAAGAGAGTTTACACTAATCTTTGTTAAACCCTTGAAAAGACTTTAGAATATGGCAAATATTATCAAAAAGGTCAAATTACCTGATGAAATTCTAGTTTTAACTACAGTACTTGATTATGCATCGTTGGAGATTTTACTTAATTATCACTGTATAGGAACCCTCCTGCATTATAAATTATTTAAGTTTTTTTTTTTTTTTTTTTTTTTACAGTTTAAGTAGGTAATCAGAGTTCATCAGGAGACACAGGTCGTGGGTTTAGTAGAGCAGGCGTAACCCTTAACCATGTAACCTATCTAACCACACAGACATCGGATATACATATACGGTGTTGACATGTAGCTGTCTTCCTACAAGAATAGACAGAGTTTGCGGTCAGTCTGTCATATAGTTTCATATTTTTGACATTAAATTATAACACCTATTACCGTTACTGTAACTCTATGGCAAGACGTAAGTTCGGACCACTAAACCGTTTTGTTCTAAGAGCCAAAAACACCGTTCGATTAAGTTTTTCCATTGATACGATAACACTCGTAAAAATAGTATTCTTCGATTCCGAACAAATTTATCAAACGTGAAAAACAACTTCTAATTGAATGAGTTAACGAAGTAGTCCGATACATTCTTTTGAAGGGGTTTGTAACCTCAAAAGTTTTTTGTCAATTTTATTGCAAACATTTTTATCTTTGATGAAAAGTATAAAGGTTTTTTTATAAAGTACATACTGCACCCATTGGTTACTGAGACAATGCATGTGCTGAACTCAACATGTTGTACCCTTTGTACTTCATGAAACTGATTCTCCACTTGAAGAGAAAATTTATTGTTGCAGATTGCTTTCTAAATTGACATAAAAGAAAAAGCGTGTTTATTTTTTTGTAAGCTTTTAAATATATTTTCCTACAGTTACTTGGCAAAGCAGGCTTCCTTGCACTGATTTTAGCACGTAATGTAGCTATTTGCTGCATTTACTTACTTTTGCGGCACTCGTTTTGTTTGCCGCATTTCAGTATTTCAACCATACAACACAAAAAAGTGTGCTTTTTATAAGGCACGTAATACGTGTACGCTTGGAAATAAGTTGGCAACACTTAAAGATAATACGACTACAATTAGCTGATGCAGCGTTTCACAGCCTTTTGAATTTTGATACTACGACTTAACCTGTTGTTTCATATTTCATGTCAACATTCTATTTTCGTTCAACACTTGAATTAAACCTAACCTAAAACGTTAAATTATAAATTAGTTGAATTAGGTTTTGAAGACTATTTATTTATATGTTGTATAGTAACTGTAGGAAAAATATAATGTGTAACGTGAGCGCAAAGTGCCTTTGCTGCACTCTAGAAACTTTTCACACAAAACATTTCTCATAGTGCAGAAAAGTGCCACTTCGCGCACTAGTTATACAAATAGCTATTTCAGCATAATTTAAAAACGTGGACGTAGAGTAAAACTGTTTATCCACGAAATCGTTACTGTGCTACTGTATACAGCAGTCGATGGTGTTTTATGACACTATACATAATAGTCGTTACTGATACAACGCAACTAAGCCGCTATATTTGTGCACTTCTCTCGAGTGTTTGTGTAAAGCAACTTCTGTCATCGTTCTTTGTTGTCCGGAACTGTCAAATGTAATTACTGGTAATCCATTACATTACAATAATTACAGTAATCACCGAGGATTTAACATCAATGGAGTGATAAGAGCCGTGCCGTGCGGATCCTATAGTGATAACAGTATCTGTCAAGTGGCGGTTGTTATCACCACAAACAGATAACATACCTGACCGACACCATCGATCCAGTCCCCGGCCTTGCCACTTAATAACTTTAGGAATCTTCCTTTCTTGGAACTTCAGCTCGACTTTGTCATTTCACTGCGTGTATGACAGGGAAACTGGGATTAGGTCTGAGTTCTTAGACTTTCAACAGATATGTGTTGCCAGTTTTTTACATACAAAAAATGTTGGAAAATCTGTATTAGGTCTATTTTAATTAAAATCGTTTCAACCTGAAGAATTGAACCACCATGAACACTTTTTTTGCATTTTACTATTGTTGTTTATCGCCCTCAGCGAACCCTACGGTTAGTTGAAGAAAGTATTTAAAAAATACAAATAGATTTACTAAATTAATAAATAAATTTTCACTATGCTAATGATAATGTCTTTTTAAATTTACCATGATTAACGCACGTAAACTTATGTTACAACCTTCGAAATGATCTGACCGTTCAACTAAGGGCTGCAGTATCCAATTGTGAAACTCTGTCACAAATATTAGTGTTATATGTAGTTTATTGGATTGTACCTACATCGACCAATCACAGTTCATGTCGAGTTTAAGGATACTGTACTTCAAAAGAGAGTCAAAATTTTGAGGTAACTCTTTGACACCACATTTACCCGTTACATAAGTTGTCGCGTCCCCGGTCTGACATATTACAGGATGATCGCGCTGTGTCTGCGACGACAACCGGTTTCTGATGTAAACAAGGCGCCGCGAACTGGCAGCCTGGAATGTTACGCTTACTATTTTTAATATCCCTTTTATCTCCACTTTAACTATATTGGTATAGCTTCTTGCTGAAAATGTTTTGGAAAGAATCTGGACCACTGGACCATGTGCACCTTGCTTGGTTCGCTGCAGTATACAGTGCCTTGGCGTCTTGACCACCAGATCATCATTGCCTCTAGTTCTCTACAGTCAAACATCAATCGTCTTCTACCAAGATAAAGCTTCTCAGTTTGGCTTTGAAGTTTCCACTCACAAAATGTGTCATTTGATGTACTTTTTCGCGTTTACAAACTCAAAAATTCTCTTCCATGGCTCTTCACTTGTACCCATTTCGTTGCCTATTATCAAGCGTTTCGAATATCCGTGTTCTTTGCTTTTATTTCTCTACATCTATTCATGCTTCCTTGTAAATTTTTAGCTTTAACCTCTCCAATATCATCAAATACAAAGGGATTACTCCAATCATCACACTCACTGCATCGTGCTGTAGCCCTTTCGACACCACCTGAACAGTATTTTCCTCTTAGGACTTAAACTTGATATTCTCCTCTGTCCTCTCGTTATCTTTCCCCACATTTCGCAACCTCAAGCCACTGATGCACTCTGGAGCCCCCACGTCCGGAGGTTTTTGCACCTTACATTGGTGTTTAACTTTGCAAACATCTTCAACTTTTCGAACGCCTTCATGGGGTTTTCGGTAATCTGATCGTAACGACCATCACTGCTCAATTTCATCTAACTTGTTATCCCCACTCCTAAATGTTTTGTTCTATTCGATCATTGGATGGTCACTTTTACCCATGTTGTATCTTGCCAATTTCTCCAATTGACCCACTTGGCCATCATTTTCAAAGTTCTAGGTTCTTATTACCTTATCGCATCAGAAGCTCAAAGCTCGAGTTAGCCTTAAGCAGCTGTCTGTCGTCCATTTAGGCTCTTGCAAGAATATTTTTTTGAACGGCAACCGCAGAAATCCTCCAAACAAGACCTTCCACAACAAAAGGGTGTAACACTGATCCTAGTGAACATCATTTCGTGATGATCTTGCTCCACTTCTCCATTGCCAGTTTATAGCGTCACCGTTCTGTTCTGGAAGTAGTCCCTTGCCAGTCGGTAGATGTTCACACATCACAATGCTCGCAGCACTCTGTCATTTTATGGCCACCTTGCAGGGTCAAGTCAAACGCTCCCGAAATATCCACATAAGCCCTAAAACGTACTGAAATTGAAAACCAGAGTATTTCACTCTTGTTTTCATATCAAGCAGCGAATCAACTGCTCCTACTCCTTCTGTAAATTCATGTCTTCTATTTATTCTCTTCGATATTACCTTTGACTATTAAGTATCCAATAGTCAATGATATAAAAGTACCTAGCAATAAAAGAAAAGTGTTACCAATATCGAACTTGACTTTGCATAGGTCCTTGTCATTAAATTGTATTTTATTTTATTTTACCTATTAAAGGTTCGTAAACCTACTCTTATTCAACATCTTACTATTCAGTGCCAATAACGTACCCTTTATTCTCTCGTAAACTCTTTTTTCGTTCATAATAAGGTTTGGTTTAAGGCTGGTTAAGTGATTGGTCCAGTACAGTGAGAGAGAGAGAGAGAGAGAGAGAGAGAGAGAGAGAGAGAGAGACTTGCAGTCGGCACGAGGCACTCTAGCTAGACTGGATACTGATGAGGAATGTGTTGGAAGAAAGCCAACTGCGGCGTTAGAGGTTCTAAAGCTTGTTTACCTTTCTAAATTCAACTTAAATTTTTACTTTTATTTTGATCCAGATTTGATAGCTTAAAATCTTTTTGAAGCCAAACAAGGTACTTGTGTTTTTTTTTCGTTAATACTGTACATAATTTTACTTTTTATCTACTACTACTTCACTAAGTAGGAAATACTACAGCAATGCGGGTTTCAAGTAATATAAAAATATGTGCTGCATTTTATTAACGTTTCTTCAAAGTATGACATTTTAAATACTGTATTGATTACTGGTACCTATTTAAATAACACTGAATTTGAAATATCAAATTGAGGTTAATTTCACCCTTACCCCCACACGTCCTTGGAGTATATTTTGAACCCATTCCTATTCCATTTCCACGCCGATCACGCAGCAATAAAATAGTTCAACGTCACCGCATGTTCAGTACACCAAGGACGCATGTATCAAACCATTAGAACATCGGGTTGATGAATTATCACGTAACTTGAACAACATACTGGTTTGCATTGAAAAGTGTTGAGGCCCGCCGAGATTCAAATTACATTTGAACTTCTGAACAAGTATCCGAGCCTTCTGTTCATGACACGGGAGTTTAAAGGTTATTTCACAGTCAGCCAGGAGCCTGTGGTCCCTCACGTGAGCCAGTGTCGCCCTCGCCTTGGCAGTGACAGAGAGTTGTAGCTCGCGACGACGCGACGCGCGATCGCTAATCAGGCTGTTGACGCCAGCGCAGACCTTGAGCAGAATTTATCCTTCACAACAATATTTGACCTTCTTCACTCGACTTTAAACTCCCAACTTGCTTTGAATTAATGTTTACATTGTTGAATTTCATTGGTGCAAACGCCGGTCATGATACGACTTCCTCACACAATACTTCAGATGATGTTTTGTAGTGTCTTTGGTTGTAGGATACTGTTTTGAACATTTATATTTTAGAAGCTATGACTTTTACACCATCTCGGATCATATAATTGCAAAAATGTCTAAGCATGTGATGTGATACAGTAACCAAAACAAAATTAACGTTATGAAATACGCATAAACTGGATACGCATGACTATCCGATACAGCATTTTTACCGTGCCCCTTGTTTTATAACTGTATTTTTAGCTTTGTTCTTCACTAAAGTGGAGTTAACTTGGATTAGATTGACGTTTTTACATTTTTATTTTACATTCCCTGTAGGCCTATGGGAAAAGGAAATTCTCTAAAAACAATTGAAAATGCCGAGGCACTTTTCTTGTAAATGGCTCACAAATAATCAAAATCCCATATCCACCTTTAAAACCGTACAATTTACATAAACATGTTACAATTTAAGGTCAATTCATAAACACGAAATTGGCACTTGTATAATGAAAGCAAATGGGAACTCTTTGTCGTGGCCATGAATTGGTGAGAATTAACAGACTGGTTGATATAAGCATTTGGCTTTGAATAATCACTAGGCTAAGTTGTGTCAGTAGCTTCTCCACAACTACAAACGACATGTAGACGAATCTCTCAACATCTAACAATCCAACTATTGCTGTTGTTATAAAAGTTTTAACATCCGATATTAGTAATTTCAGTTGGAAATTACACTGTTTTAAATGTTACTTAGTCATATATACAATTTATTGAATACATTATTATCAGTTTTGATAATTTGTTGACTGTTACCCTGCAGCTTTTGATGATTACGTTAGTTAGTTTCTGCAATCTTTAGATAGGTAACTTAAAACGTTTGAGAGCTGAAAAACCATTTCGGTCCGTGGTACGAACGCTATCTTTCAGCACACGATATCCTATTACCACTATTCACCACAATAATAATGCACACTAACAGTCAACAGAACTACAACTTTAAAGATAGGTATGTGAAGAAATAACTTGAGGAATGAGCAAAAATAACAATAATTGATAGTTGCTAGGCAGCGGTGAAAATAAATCAATTATATTGCAATGCTATATGGATACTGATTGTGTCTTTAATATGCATTCATGTTTTAAGAAAGTAAGCGGGCAGCTGATTTTGCGGCCCTAGGGATGTAAAAACCTGCTCGGTCCCCAAATGACGATGACAGCTGGCATGGCGAGCAAAACGTAACTTTCAGCCACCAATTAACATATATGTAAAACATCTAAAACATCATAGTGTGGTGAAAAACAATTAGTTAATTTACATAGGCCTACTTTGTTACATTTTAAAGTCCCAGTTTATGCTTTCATATGTTTTAAATAAAACTATTAAGGATATTAGTAGAGAACATGATGACAGGTTATTGAGACATGATCAATGATCAGTGTTTTATTTGATTGGTAACCAGCCTAAGATATGGAATTGACTGCGCCAACCCCACTGATGTGGACAAACTGACCAGGTCAAGTGAAGGTCATGGATCAAACAATCCATTGCCAGGAATACACCATCAGAAAATAGCAATGCAATTGCAATTCAATCATCTATCTTTCTACAACTCGAATTTCTAAGCATAAAAGTGTTTGCTCTGGCAATGAAATCTTTTCAATACAGTAAAATCATACATTTATTCTCTTTAGTTGTTTTAAATATTGAGTATATGTTGACATCATGCTTGATTTATTTTGTATATTTTATGTTGTACTGCATACATTTGTATTTTTTTTAATAATTAGAAGGGGTGTTTAACTACTTAAGCTTGTAAAAGATTGAGAGTTTTGATTGTGCAACACTAAAATCCACCCAGCAGTTCATTGACATTTTAATAGCTCATTAAGATTGTATACACTGACAGTAGGGTACAAATATTTCGCTACTAGAATATTTAATTACTGCAAGGTATTTGTATATTCCACTTGCTGCCATACTTTCTTCATTTAAATATTTACATTCTTGGAACTTCAAAATATTCAGGGAAAAGACCATACATTTTTAATGGTTGAACTGCATTGGAGTTTTAGTTATAGTCAACGGTCCTTTCTATACTTTTAAATTGTTATGAGTAACTTTGTGGTATCTTTTTGTCTCAGTGCTTAAGTTCAAATGTTAAATATGATTAATTATACTGAGACAAATCAACAAATCATTTTTTATTTTAAGAGTGTACCAATATTTCTGTTATACCCCAACGTTTTAATTTATTAAGTTCTTAAAACTGTTGAAAACTATAAGTTTTACTTCATTTGTTTCACAAGTTGCAAAAGTTTCTTCTACCATGAGAGAGGAACAAAACAATAAAAAAATGCAACCAAACATTGAAGTCTTTATTAATATTTCTAACTTTAACACCAAAATCCCTTGGTTAGTATCTGACCCTACTTTGACATTGCCTTTTGTCACAGATTGATGAGAAGCTGAAAGGGATCCACATAGACGGGCCTACAGTGCTGAGGATTGGGGAGGTGTTCCTGAAGGAGCTGGAGTTGGGCATCCGGGACAAGCCTTCCTCTCTCCTCATGGAGAACACCTACATCCCGGAGTTACCCGACGGCACAGGTACAGTCGGGCTTAGCTAAATGTGGAAACAAACTTCAGCATACATATCTTTTTGTAGGCTTTTGAATGTTGTACATGATGATAACTTTTTGTTTTGTTTGAAAAAGTACAGTATTTGAAAAAGTTTTGCATTCCTTCGAGTTTGGAAATAAGCTATGTTGGAGGCATAAGTAGCCGTAGCATGATTTTTTTAGGCATTTATATTTGACTAGCAGAATACCCGTCCTTCGTACAGGGCTGGCGTATAAGTATAAAATGCTTTTTGCAGTTATACTCATGCTTTGTGTTTGCAATATCTCTTCCATTGCAAACCCAAAGCACGGTTTGAGAAAATTTGGTTCCTTTAATTTACAGAAGCTATAGTATAACACATATACCATAGCCATAATGTTCTACCACTACACCTAAACAATAAAAAAGTAAATTATCGAATATTTGCACATTTTTTAAACATCTTACTAATATTATAAATGTGAAAGTTTGTGTGTTTGTTTGTTTGAAGTTCAATCACGCATTAACTACTGAATGGATTAGGCTGAAATTTGGCATGATGATAGCTTACATGCAAAGAGTCACAAATATCAACAAATAAATTTTTTTAACAAAAATTCCAGAATCATTTAAGTTGTTAGATTTAAAATCATTTAAAAATAAGATCCATGATTGGCTTATTAGTCACAAATTTTTTTCTGTAAAGGAATTTTTAGAATGTGATATAAGTAGGCCTAAAGTGTAAACTAAGTGTTGGGTCCTTTATTTACTATGAGTATTCGAATGTCTTGTTGTTGTTGTTGTAAACGTTTTATTGTCTTGTTTATTTATTTTGTTGTTACTATTTTTAATCTATATTTATTTTATTTTATTTTATTGTTATTATTATTATCTTGGTACTGTCTTTCAATGAATAACTGATGAAGCCTATTGTAATCATGTATTACTTAATGGTGAATAAACTTCTTGATTCTTGATTCTTGATACATTCTCGATTAACATAGGCATATTCTTATCTCAAAAAACCTTTCAGGCTCCACCCCAGTGGCTCTGTAGTTCCCCATGTTAACCTTACAAGTATTAATATTTAAAGGGAATAAAAATATTTAGTCAGCTGTTTCAAATAAAAAGGTTTGTTCTGTGTATGATATGCAAAAGCTTTAAAGATTAAAAAATTTTGCAACAGGGTGCAGCACTATATTTTTGCATTTATGAAAACAGCTAATATAATTTGAACTATATAAGCAGAAACAAAAAAAACCTGTGATACGCGATGAGAACTGTAATAGAAGGATTGATTACAGTTATGTTTATGTTTTTAATTTCATGAATAATTTGTGATATTTTGCGAATTTTTAATAATTTATTTTTAGTGGTAGAACATTATGGCTATATGGTAGATGTGTAATACTATAGTATACCTTAAATTTAAAGAAGCAAATGTTATCAAACTGTGTCCTTCCCCCATTGCAAACAGAAAGCTTGAGCATAACTGCAATACACATTTTATACTTATATGCCAACCCCGTACGAAGGACGGGTACTCTGCTAGTTATTTATAAATTTAAAACATAGACTTAACTGTAAACAATCATACTTTAACAGTTCTCATTGTGCATCACAGCTTTTTTGTTGCGGCTTGGTTCAAATTAACTTTTAATGCTATTGGATATCATAGAACAACTTATGTAATTGAAACAGCTGACAAAATTCTTTAATCCCTTTTGAATATGAATACTCATAAGATTAACATGGGAAACTCCAGAGCCACTGGGGCGGAGCCTCAAAGGATTTTTGTGATAAGAATGTGTCTATATGTTAATCGGGAATGTGAGCTATCATCATACCAAATGTCAGCCCAATCCGACCAGTAGCTAAAGCGTGATTGAACTTTAAACAAACAAATAAACACACAAACAAACGAACACACAAACTTCCACACTTATAATCTGATGTTAGACAATTATTTACCTACCTACCTCAAACGATTTACCCACTCTATTTCAAAAATGTGCTTAAGGCTTCACCCTAAGAGATTTCATAAGTTCAGTGTAATCCTTATGAGTAGTTTTAGCACTTTTTTTTTAGCACAAACAAATAAATATTACAAATAAGTTAGCCGTAAACAACTATCTTGATAATCAATTTAAAATTAAAGCCATTGACTGGCTATAATTTTATTACGTCTATGACAACTACTTTTGGTTTAATGCAATTGCATTCTGTATATTGTTAAAATAACATGCCAGAAAGCCTTCTGCACGATATTTAACTATATTATTTTGTGGATATTATTCACACTCTATCAAATCACTGTGTTCAAAACACTATGCCTAGGTACCAGCGTTGGGTTGGGATTGTTCAGGTACCGTATTGAAAGATTAAAATGTTGATGTTATTACAATAGTTATTAATTATCGACTAATACTTTCATTTAACATATTCTTTGTGCTTTCCTGAGGATTCATGACAGATGGTGAGTGCTTTAGTGTTGCATTATAAGACATACAGTGTTCCTTGCACATTGTACCATAGATAAAAGGAGTATAGACACTACTTCTAAATCTACTTCTGTGTCTACTTCTGTGTCTACTTCTTTTAATCTATGATTGTACACATTGGCAGTGTTAAACATACCAGAACATACCAGTTATATGACATAGGAACTCTATCCCTACACTTACCTAGTTGATTTGTTAATTTATTTAGTGTAGCTCTGATAATATAAAATGTAAACAAAAACAGTTAAACAGGTTTCACTATTAAATTTTAAAGTGGGATACGGTATTGCAATGATATTACTGATCAAGTTTACAACCAAAGGTATCACTGTTGTTTGAGCAGGTTTGCCCCTTTTAGCGAGTTTCCCAAATAGTGTATAATAATCTATTACCATAAAGTCTTATGGTAAGACCTGTGACCAATATACTTTTCCATCCGTTCAAATTCGTTACAGGCTATATATTTGTTTCTACATTTGGTAAAGATACAACTTTTATCCATCTGATCATTAGAGTGCACCTACAGCAAGTTAAAAAGCAACAATATTTGCAGGATGTAGTAGCATATAAACAGTCAATGGTAGTAGTCTTAAGATTCTATAAAGAAAACTGCAGCCCAAAAAATTAGTTAATGATTATTTTGCATCTAAACTAGTTTTAAATATCAATAGACCTAATATAAGAATTTGTTTTCTGACCTGATATCAGTAGCTCTATATCACTGTTAATTATAAAAAAGTTAAAATCACTACACTTTTCAGTAATTCATCACTTTGGTAATTCTCCGTCTAGTTATTCAAATGGTGATGTTACCTGTCAACAGCTCAGATTCCAAACCTAGGTTTTTTAAGTTTTTACTATTATGATAGCAAAAACTTGCCAGAAAATGAGAAGGAATCCACACTTGCACAACAAACACAAAACTAAGTTATGATGTACACAAATTAGAATATTTTTACTTTTATTTTGTATGTTGGTGACAAGGTGGTCCTTTCCCATTCAGACAAACCCAGTATTTATTGTAATTATGTTTTCAGAGGAAGGTCAGTTCCTAGCCCTAGACCTGGGAGGTACCAACTTCAGGGTGCTTCACCTGGTACTTCACAAGGGCCGTATAGTCAAGGAGCAGTCCAAGCACTATCACATTGATGATGAACTCAGGCTAGGCTGTGGACTCAAGCTGTTTGACTTCATTGCTGAATGCATCTCCTCGTTTGTTCACGAACACAACCTTGCTGATCAAACACTGCCCTTAGGTAAGACCTTGGTAAACCACTATAATTAAACATAACTCAGTTTCATTTTTATGTTATAGCCTCTGGATCACTGATTTTTACAACAAAAGGTTTAAATTACCTGTATCCGTCAAGTGATCCTCGATTGTAGTTGTTTGACTACAGCTGTTTCGCGTTTATAAACACATCCTCGGGTCAATGTTTCATTGATTTATCCCATCCATGAAATGGTCGTCATGAGGTTGAAAGTTCACAAATAACACACGTACACGAAACATTAAATTGGCCAAAACACAAATACATAAAAACAACATCGGACACATGCGGCACCGGTAGAAGGTAGGTCATGACTGCCAATGGCCAATTATTATTTTGTGTAAAATAGAATAATTATTAGTTGGGTCAATAATTATTAGTTTTGAGGAATAGAGCGGCACGGTACTCTATTCCTAAAATATTTGTGGATCGACCTTGTCAATTTGTGACTAAAATTATTCTGCATTTCAGGGTTCTTTCAGATAAAAAAAAATACCTTGTTTGTTTGATTTACTAATTTTTCTAATTTAATTTCTCAAAATAAATACTGTATACTAAAAGTAATTGATTGAGATCAAGGACCTGGTTCAGTTTGCTTCCTTCTCATAACAGTCTCATAGCGGTTGATCATGTTGATCCTTTACCACTGTGAATTCCTAGCTGATTAACCCATCACAACTCAATCTTATGAATAGTAATGAAACGTTAAAGGTGAATTGTGTTCATTGTATGTCACTAAAAATTGTATTGGGCTCAGCTTCACATTGAATTCCAGCCCATACTAAAACAGAAAATATTAATTGAGAAATGTGGGTGTTCTATAGTCCTAAGCATCAAATCAGTAACTATACATTTTTATCCCAGTGTCTTTAATTGTACATCGCCTAACATACTTTTTTTTTTATATCTAGGTTTCACATTTTCGTTCCCTATGCACCAGAGGAGTCTCTCATCAGGGATACTGGTCACTTGGACCAAGAGCTTCACAACCTCTGGTGTGGAGGGGGAGGACACAGTGAGACTGCTTAGAGAAGCTATGCAGAGGAGAGGAGACAACCATGTAGAGGTGGTGGCTATACTGAACGACACTACTGGTGAGTCACTACTGACTAGGAGTCTTTAAACATGTTTCTTTAGCTAATGTCTACTTGGAAACCACAAATTCAGAACACACAGGTTTTATCTTCACACAACACATGAGAACAACACACCTTCATTGCAAATAATAGACTTGTCGGCGTTAAACACTCAAATCCAAAACATGTAGTGATAATGGCATAATATGGCATTGGTAATGGTGTAATAATAGTATAATTAGGCGTGATAATGTTTGTGCAGTTGAGTTGATGAATAAAATGAATTTACCTAACCCGCCATGTTAAACTTCCCTATCCCAAGCGTGATGTATACAACTTCCTTACTTCTCGAGTGATGTAAAGTATCAAAAACTCACTCGGTGATGTAATGAAACCCATTTAAATAACATTGAGTGATTAACTTAAAAAATATACCTCTATGGAGCCAACGACGTTCAACGCCAGAAATCAGCTGTGCTCTTGAATTTTATTGTTATGTTTTGAAGAATTTTCCTAACCTAGCTTTTGTTTGTAAATGAACGTTACTGTTAGAAGATGAGTGAAATGGATAATGATTAATATTGTTCGTAACCTCCTGTATATTGTCGGGTCAGGTAAAATCTTGTACGTTACACGTTACGCAAGAGCGTGTTTATACATCACTTAGGTAAATTATGCAACTCGCTTCCGCTCGTTGCACAACCTTCACCTGCGTGATGTAAAAACGCTCTTACTACACTTGTAAAGTAAATAGCTATAATAAATGCTCAAATTTCTATTAAATTGTGGTTTACTTATATTTTTGTCATGACTTCTTCCTAGTTATTCATCACATAGTTTTAGTAACCAAACAAGTAATTTCAATAGCTTGCTTCTTCTGCAAGATATCACATTATTGTTTCAGGTAGATAAGCCATGATGGGTGATGTGAAAACTGAATCTAAAATTGTTTTAAACCATACTTAACTTGGTCATCCTCTATCATTTAATCTGAAGATGAATAGTAATGATAAAGATTGTGTGTTGATTGACAGGCACACTGCTGCAAGGAGCTTTGCTGGATCACCGCACCACCATCGGTCTCATCATCGGCACTGGCAGCAACGCGTGTTACTTGGAGAGAGCGGACAGAGTGCAGCATTGGGAGACTGAGCGCCATGGCGAGAGAGAGGTACTCACTAGAATGTCTGTATAATACTTGTGTGAACATTACTTAATGGTTATACGGAATACATATTTTCAAAGGATTTCTTTAAACACAGTTTAAAGGAGGCCTTCGTTGTGTGTAGGTACTGTATATGCTGTAAATGCATTCATAACCTTGACTGTCAACCCTTGGCTGTATAATTGTGGCCCTCTTCTAATGCCTAACATGGGAAATGAAAATTATTATTTCATCTAAGATTGATTAAATAATTTTAATAATAGATAATGTTTTACCAACTACTAAAGGCACACTACCGGTATCGATCTTTTACCCGATCAAGACCGAACCGAGCAGGGAGAAGGGAGGTAAATATCAGCAAAATTTTACTCCTAAAATTTCTCCGATCAAGACCAAGACCAGACAAATTCTAACGAGCGCGGTAAAAGGGAGTTTAGAGAGAGATAGAGAGCGTGTGTGAGTGAGAGCGCGAGAGGCAGTGCAGTGGAGTGGTACTTGTCGCTAAAATAAAATATTCTAAAAAGGGGGCTCAGTTATATGTATTGATTTTTATTCAATAAAATAATATATAACAGAACGATCATTTTAATTGACTGATAATATTAATTTTGAAAGAATTTAAGTATTATTACATAACTAGTTCACCTGTTGCTCAAATTTGAGCCATTGTTAAGTATTGCAGGCGTTATTTCAAAACGAATAAAATTTGTGATGACTTAAAAGAGTCAACTCAAAGATAATGTGATCAATCACTCCACTCCAGTTATCGAAACTGGAAACGAACTCACTCTGAAAACGAACGCTCTTGTGTGTATCATGTGTTAACTACGAACAGCTGTAATTAATACTAATTATTTGTCTGTTTAAGTAAACAAAAACTTTTCATCATAAGAAATACATTGGGACTTTGATGGCTTGTGGGGCAAAGCCCGAGAGCTTTTATTACAGGAATTGGCAAAAAATCTATTCTACACAAAAAATACTTAATTTTGACACATCGTTTGTAATAATCCGTCCATTGTTAACGGAGGAGTAGTGTTTCGTAGAAAACGCCTTCACGTATTATTTATAAGGATTCAAGTTTAACATTATTGATATCTGATGAAGCAATATAAAAATATATCAAAATATACCCTAACTCAATTATTTATTATTCTATGTGTAACTAAAGACTGTTTCATGTTTATAAAATGTGTTGTTATGTTGGCATAGCAACTTGCCTATACTTGTTATGTTGGAGAAAAAAAATGTGCTTATGAGTTGTACAAGTTTGTATGTGTTTTAATGTTATAAAATAAAGTATTGTTTGTTTGAAGAGTAAGTCTTATAATTTAATAAGGTCCACAGATTTAACCTCAACAATATCATTGATTTAATGGTTTCAAGTTGTAAAATACATTTTCAAACTTGAGGGAAAAAATTACAACATGACCCATAGTATATAATGACAAAATGTTATCCACAATTTATCTATTTTACCAATTAAAAAGGGTAATTGCCATATGCCGATGTCTGGATTGTCATACGGACCCCAGACACACTATCGAACCTGCTCCCTTCCACCTCCCCTCTCCCTGCTCGGTTCGGTGTCTTGATCGGAGAAAAGATTGATGGTGTGTCACCGTCATAAGTGGCATGAACATGAGCTAACCTTATGACAAGGCCAGTAGAGCAACGATACTTTATTGGCACCACACAACTGTTTATTTATGGTTTTCATTCCGTATACTATTTTAATTGACTTTAACTGCAATGAATTTGATTATAAGGAAACTGGACGTTTGTTTTTAAGTATTTAAATCAACAAAATATAATTTCAGATCATAATTGACACAGAGTGGGGAGCGTTTGGAGACAATGGAACAATAGACTTCATCAAGACTGACTACGACAGACAAGTTGACAACAACTCATTAATTAAAAACTCATTTACGTATGTATACGGTTTGAATTTTTGTAGTAGTTCTTCATAAGTTTAAACTAGCTTACAAGGAAATATAAATGATTTATTTATTTAAAATTGTTGAAAGATTGCTAGATTCAAAAAAGCAAAATAACATACTGATATATCTTCATAAAATATACAAAATACACGTAAATTAATTGGTAAAACTTTATTCTAGAACTAATTCAATTCAAAGATAAATGTAAACAATAACAAATAAAAACAACAATAATCATCTGATTATTTAAGCATATGACAATCCTCCCCCCTATTAAGCTGCTCTTAGTTGGTCGCAGTGTCTCTTAAATAACCGCCCGTCTTCTGATTTAACGAGGTACATCACATGCCCAAGCGGCCTTTCGATTGTTCCTGTTGACCACTTTTCTCCTGAGACGTTTGAGTAATTTCTCATCAATACACCTTGTCCCTTTGAGAAACTTCTTCTAGTTATAACTTGACTTTTATTTTGCGGGGTAGGTTTAGTCTCGACCATTAAGTCCATTTCGGTTCTTATGTTTCTTCCAAACATAAGCAAGTATGGAGATTGTCCTGTCGCCGAATGGTGTGTCTTCCTCAGCTGTTTCAGTATCATGTTTATCTTATCCTCATTGTGTCCTCCCCCACAAGCATGTAAGAGGTTCTTCACCGTTTGAACTACCCTTTCTGCTTGACCATTAGATTTCGGACAAAAAGGAGCAATGGTTTTATGTGTTATTTGATACTTCTTGAGGTAATTTTCAAACACAGTTGATGTAAACTGAGTCCCTTTGTCTGAAACGAGGACATGAGGAAAACCAAATGTTGCAAATAGTTTGTCTAGTTGTTTTAAGCACCAGTCAGTTGTTGCCGATTTAGTCGGGATCACCTCTACCCATTTACTGTAAGCATCGACAACAATGAAGTAACTCCAGCCTTTTAGTGGTCCTGCAAAGTCTACGTGAATACGTTCCCATGGCCCACTTGGAGGTTCCCATGGATGGATCGTTTCCTTAGGTGGACTTTTGAGTTTCTGTTGGCATGAATAACAATGTTTGACTAAATTTTCTATCTCCTGATCAATATTTTGCCAATAGCAGTAACTTCTAGCCAGAAGTTTCATCTTCGTCATGCCCATATGACCGGCATGCAACTCGTTTAGAACTTCTTTTCTTAATGTTAAAGGTACACAGATTCTATTCCCTCTGAACACACAGCCATCCATTAAGCAAAACTCGTTGTCACTTAATCCAAGTTCTTTTAAACTCTTCCCTGTGTTTAAATAGTGTAATATCACTTTGAGATTTTCATCTTTCCTTGTTTCCTCTTCAATCTTTTTTCTTGTCACTGGCATTGCTTCCACTTGGTTTATCAGGTACTGCTCGTGATCATCAATTACATTTTCTGGAACCTCAGTGACCGGAAATCGAGATAAGAAATCTGCATTAGCGTGTTCTGTTGTATTGCGGTATTCAATTGTGTAATCGAATCCTGATAAAAAGTGAGCATAATTAAACATTCTCGAAGCTGTCATTAAAGGTAAGGTTTTTGCAGGATCGAAAATGGAAACGAGGGGTTTGTGATCTGTTATTAGAACAAAATGTCTTCCATAACAATAGGCGAAAAATTTCTTCAAACCCCAGTAAATTCCTACAGCTTCTTTGTCGATTTGGCTGTACTTTCTTTCTGCTTTTGTGAGAGTCCTTGAGGCGAATGCTATTGGTTTCTCTGATCCATCTTGATATCTGTGAGATAAACAAGCACCTAAGCCAGTTGGACTCGCATCTGTAGCAAGTACCAATGCTTCACTCGGATCATAATGAGCTAATATTCGTTCACTGGTTATTTCAGCTTTGATCTTCACAAAGGCATCTTCGCACTCTTTATTCCATGTAAACTTCTTTCCATGTCTTAGTAGATTGTTTAATGGTTCCAGATAGGTTGACATGTAAGGCACAAATCGTGTGTAGTAATTTGTGAGTCCTAGGAAAATTCTTAGTTGAGTAACATCTTCGGGTCTCTTTGCTTTACTTATTGCTTCAACATTTTCAGGTGATTTATGAAGGCCATTCTCGTCTATAACATGACCTAAATACTTTACACTTTTCTTGAAGAATTTGCATTTGTCCCGATTCATTCGTAAGTTGTATTGTCTAATTCTTTGAAAAACTTCTTTTAGTCGACTCATAGTTTCTTGAAATGTGGTCCCTTGAATAAGTATGTCGTCAAAGAAACATACAGTGCCTTCTAGTCCATGGAGAACCTTGTCCATAAATCGTTGCCATATACTTGGCGCTACTTTTATGCCGAACATTAGGCGGTTTACTTTGTACAAACCTAAATGAGTACTTATGGTTTGTATTTCTCTTGATTCCTCATCCATTTTGGAAGGTGCAAATAGGCATTACTTATGTCCAAGGTGCAGAAAAATTTCCCTTTGTTCATGTGTGTAAAGATGTCTTCAATGCGAGGGATAGGGTACTTCTCATCTAATATTAGTTTGTTTGCTGTTACCTTGTAGTCAGCGCAGAGCCTTACACTTCCATTAGGCTTTTTTACGGGAACAATCGGTGTTCCCCATTGTGAGTTTTCAACTTTAGAGATTATACCACTGTTCTCTAGTCGATGTAGCTCATCTTCAACAGCTTTCCTTAGAGCATAAGGTACTTGTCGTGGTTTGACGAAAATTGGTTTTGCCCCTTCCTTAAGCTATATATGTCCTTGTTCTGAATTTATTTCACCGATTTCTGCCTTGAAAATATCTTGAAAGTTTGTTAGGAGTTTATCAAGTTCCTCTGATGTGTTAGTATCTGTAAGTTTTATGTCAGCCCAATCCATCTTGACTTCTCGGAGCCACTCACGTCCAAAAATTGGGTCTACGTTTTGTTTTAAAACATAGAGCTTCCCATGAAAACTGAAATTTCTGTACTTGCATTCAACAAAACAGACTCCCACAGGCCTTATAATTTCTCCAGTGTATGTTCTCATTTCCACTTCCGTCTTGAATAGACGTTTATTAAGTTCAAGTTTAAGAAAATCACTGTATGATAATGAGCTCAAAGCCGCTCCAGTATCAAGTTCCATATTCAATGACTTGCCTTCAATAGAAACATTAATTATAAACTTGTCATTCACGTTTGGTGTACCCATCATGTAAACCTCATGAACGTTGTCATTATCATCTTCAACATCAATTTTATTTGATTTCAACTTGTAAGCGTTCTCACTTGCATTGCTAACCCTGTTGCGTGTAAGACAAACATTCGCAATGTGTCCAATCTTGTTACACTTCATACAAAATTCATTTTTAAATTTGCAAGTATCAGCTTTATGTTGAGTACTGCCGCATCTGTAACATTTACCTCTTAAATCTTGACAGGTAATATGCGGTTTGGTTTCATTTCTACTCTTACTTGTTAACCCAGATTGTTTACTCACATAGTTAACATCCTTAGTTTGTTCTGTAACATAATGAGAGTACTTAGGTTTTATTGCATAACTTTCCAGTTTGGACTGTTCAATAGAAATGGCCATTTCTACCACTTCCTTAAATGATTGTGTATTTCCTTTTTCTTGAAGAAGCCTAACTCTCACTTCATTATCTCTTAATCCTCGAATGAATTGCATCTTCAAGAACATATCACAAACTGAACGTTCACAGTTGTAACACTTAAAATCGCAGTCAATTGCCAAACGTTTTAGTTCTCGAGCGTACGTAGAAATTCCCTCTTCAGTATCTTGAACTTTACTGATGAACCTATTTTGGTTAGCAAGTACACTTGGAGTAGGTTCCAAACAGTTTTGCAGTATATCTGAAAGCTCTTCAAACGATCTGTCACCTGGTGCCTCGGGAGCAATCACGTCACATAATGCCTGATGCATTTCGGGTGTAAGAGTACTAAGAAACAGTTGTGTTTTGGTTTTTGACTCTGTGATTTGTTTTAGGTCCAAGAAATTTCTAAACCGCATTAGGAAATTCCGAAAGGTTTCATTTTCCGTGTAAGGTGTGAAACTCACATTCGGTATGTTCAACTTATGCGGATTATTTCCTTCACTAGAGACATTCCTCTCTACTCCTGTTTGTTTAATAGTGACAAAGAATGGTTGTAATAAAGCTCTTGGCTCGAGGTATGTTTCCTCTACATCTGTACGGTAATCTTCTTCTCTTTCAATTTCATCTTCATCATCTGTAGTTGTTATAATCTCTTCATGTAACAAAGTGAATCTTTTCCACGTTTCATCCAGTAGAGTTTGTCTGCCCAAAGCATCGTATATAGATGAACCTTTGGTTTTCAGCACATGTAAAGTCCTTGTAATTTGAGACTTTATGATTCCTCTTTGTTGTTTTAATTTTCTAGTTTCACTTTTATCACTCGTCGCCATTGACGTATCTTCATAAAATATACAAAATACACGTAAATTAATTGGTAAAACTTTATTCTAGAACTAATTCAATTCAAAGATAAATGTAAACAATAACAAATAAAAACAACAATAATCATCTGATTATTTAAGCATATGACACATACCTTCCTTCATAAGTGGCAGCCTGGCAGCCCTCTTTCGTTGTATGTGGATGCCCATTCTTGTTCTTGCGTTCTTATAACAATAATCCTGAAACTTATTACTTTCAACTAAACAAGCTTCTAGAATTACACTGCACCGTTTTCAGCAACAACGCAAATGCACCTGACCTGTCAGTGGCTGTCACTCATATATTGCAACTTTTGTGTGTTGGTTTGGTTATGTGGGTTTTGGAGTGAAGTGACTATGGTTATGGGAAGGCAGGCAGGGGTGTAACCCCAGCTACAAAAAAAAAAAAAAAAAAAAAAAATGCATAAATAATTATAAATGATAAAAAGCATTATTAAATCATATACAGTATTTAAATCAACCTGATTCAAAATTCAAATATATCTCATTACATCGGCTTGGCCTCAGTCTGTGAGGTCCAATTGACTAAAAGCAATTTTACAGTATTTCATTTTTTAAGTACCTTCAAACAATGTCTAAATAACGAAGATAACACAGAGGAAAACAATCTTTAGAATGTTGTAATCCAATTTAGTCATTAAAATCCTTCCTAGTTGTAAATAATTTTGAAGATTTTCTAATATACCAGATACTATAACTTATTTTATTTCAGGTTTGAAAAATACATTTCCGGAAAATACATGGGTGAAATTGTCAGAGTTATATTATTGGACTTTGCTAAATCTAATTTAATTTTCAATGGAGAACTTAGCAAAAAACTTCAAGATCCTAACTCATTCACCACAGCAAATGTTTCCAGCATTGAAGAGTGAGTATAAGATTTATTCTGAATCAAAATAACTGTTCATTTAGGTGTAGTGTATTAAGTCTGTGTATTCATCATTCAACCTATAACTTAAAATTTTTGTTGGGATCCAAAGTGTTCATTTTGTTACTAGAACTAAGGACTGTGAGATAGAATTGAGCAACCAAGTGTATTTCATTTTGTGGTTTTAGTAAACACGTGGTTTGGAGAACCAGATACACCTCATAGCCTGTGGTGCTCTAGCTACCTAAAAGCCTGTGTACTCTAAGATAATTTACAAGCTGCAAATGTTAGCTATTAGCGCAAGTTAAGCACACTAGTGCAAATACGTCTACTTTCTATTATACAGGGACTAGTTATTAGCATTCATTGTCAGCACTAATAAGTTGTGGAAATAAGATGAACAGTAAACACCTTTTTGTTCTTTAAGTTTCTTCTTCTTAAATAACTGTATTCTGAGACAAATTTGTGAACGATTTAAGAATTGATTTACAAAGTTATGAAAATAAACTTAAAAAACTAATTTACGGGACCCAAAGTGGATTGGGAGAAAATAACTTGAAGTTGCCTCAAATACTTTGGTAGTGTAAGACTCTATACGCACTACCCTATTTAAAGGTATAATTGTTTAAAAGGGCTCTTTAGTACATTTTCTTTTAAAAGTTAAGCAAATAGCGCATTAATATCTTGTACACAGCAAGTAAGGAGCTAATTCACTGGGCTGTAGTGGACACAAGACTATCCATACCACTTATCTCAAACATGTTTACAACAACAAGCGAAAAAGTGAAATACTAGCAAAGCTAACAATTATCATCACCACTAGTGGGGCAAAATTTTTAAGCTGTGAATCAGTCAGTCAGTTATTGGCTATGTATACACAACCCTTTAAGATACAAATAACCAAGATCTTTATATTCATAGATATTCTTGTATTGTTTTAGAGACTGCATAAACAATGTGACGTTAAAAACTGAAGAAATCCTTAAAAGTTACGGCCAGAAGTACACACAAGAGGATATTGTAGTATTAAAGTACATCTGCGAGATTGTCTCCCTGAGGGCTGCCCTACTTGTCTCTATATGTAAGTACCTACAGAAGTACACACAAGAGGATATTGTAGTATTAAAGTACATCTGTGAGATTGTCTCCCTGAGGGCTGCCCTACTTGTCTCTATATGTAAGTACCTACAGAAGTACACACAAGAGGATATTGTAGTATTAAAGTACATCTGCGAGATTGTCTCCCTGAGGGCTGCCCTACTTGTCTCTATATGTAAGTACCTACAGAAGTACACACAAGAGGATATTGTAGTATTAAAGTACATCTGCGAGATTGTCTCCCTGAGGGCTGCCCTACTCGTCTCTATATGTAAGTACCTACAGAAGTACACACAAGAGGATATTGTAGTATTAAAGTACATCTGCGAGATTGTCTCCCTGAGGGCTGCCCTACTTGTCTCTATATGTAAGTACCTACAGAAGTAAGCCGAAGCTACTATGGATTTATTTTTGTTACATTTGTAAAATAAATGGTATAATAAAATGGCACATACTGCCTTCTAAAAAAAATACCCCCCATGTAAACCATTTTATAATTACTTATTTTCTTTTATACAATGTGAAATAAAAAAAAAACTTATTGTACGATAATTGCTGCAGACAAGATATAAAAATGGCTTTTGTAGCTAAATTTTATGAGTTTTGTAATTTGTACTTTTAGGATATGACTCTTTTAAAAAGTAACTTTTTGCCCGTGTAGTGAACTATATTTCTATGTTTTATTTTTTGTCATAAAGGAAATACAGACAGATTAAACTATATAATTATGTACGAAGATTAGTAAACACTAATTCACCTGTTGCTCGAATTCGAGCAATTAAAAAGTATTACAGGTGTTTTTTTTTTAAAGAATAACAGTGATGATTTCCGATGACTTAACCCATTGGGGAAGGAATTAATGCGCTGCCTGCAGCAACCTCTGTCAGCAATTAATTTTACCGAATTTGTAGACTTTTACTCTAATTGCTAACCTTAGGTAATAAATTAACAATTCTTTCACCATTTTGTTTACAGTAAAACTAGCTACAGAAAAGTGGTAATTGGATAGTCAAAGTGTAAAACTTAAAAAAGCAAAAACTATAAAGATTATAAAAATAAAAATGTTTAAAACTATTTTTTGAAAGTAAACTTGATTTACAAATTCCAAGATTAATGTAGACACCAAATAACAACACTATTATAAAGTTCAATTGATTCCCTACGTAGAAAAATCAAAAGTTGTGTACTTTTATAAGTAATAACGCAGAAAAAGATTTGTTTGTTTACCTTACCGCAGCTGAGTTTTGGTGATATCCGGTTTCCATGGCAACACAAAATTGTTTGTTATTCGCTAAAATAAATGAGTAAATACGCAAATCAAGAAGCAAGATATTTTTAAACATTATAAAATTAAGAAGAAACAAAAAGGAAAAGGGGGGAAAATAATAATAATTAAATAATGTGTTTGCAGGCTGTGCAGAGCTACTGAAGCACATGAACAGGCCAGACTCTACTGTGGCGGTGGACGGAAGCCTCTACAAACATCACCCTCGGATGAAACAGTGGATGAACACATTCATCCCCATCCTGGCCCCCCTTCAGAAGGTACAGCACTTGATGTAGTTTTAGGACCAAAATCAACGCATTATTAATAATTCACTGTCTTACATCTATTCAGTGATGTCACAGATTGACAAATGTTATTTGTTTGACATCGTTTCAGTGTCGTCTTCTCCTGGCCCTAGACGGCAGTGGCAAAGGCGCTGGATTGGCAGCAGCCATCGCCATGAAGCTCAAGTCAAGAAGTAACGGGGTTTCATGAAACATGATCTGACACATCAGGACTGTTAATACATTTCATCCTACAGCAACAAAACCTTCAGGAATGCTAAGTTAGAAACAATATTTTAGGTTCATTAATTTAAACTAGTCCGATAAAAAATTTGTAGTTAAGGTATAACTTAATTTTTAACAGAGTAAATATTGTATATGTATTTTAACCCTTTAAGCCCCTAAGACAGATGCATTGGACATTAAGATTAACATAATAAAAGATGAACTAACAGCTATTTGTGTCAACATAACTCACCAGAAATGTCTGAAAGCTGTGCACAACAGTAGGGCATTGTCTCCCCGGCCAAAAGGTAGCACTGAAGTTCATCAGTTCAAATTCTGTCTTCGGTCAGGTTTAGTATGAGAAGTTCACATGTCTGTGCCACAGCTGGGTATCTGGTATACACCTAAATAAAACAATTGATAGCTGAATGTAAGGAGATGGGATGGGTATATTATCTGTGGATTCTTTGTAATTACTGTCCCGATCAGACGTTTTACTTTGTACCAAATACTTGTTTTTTTAGAATTTGTGTTTTTGTGTTCATAAGATGAGGAAAAACAAGATAAAATTTGGCTTATAGAAAACAATGAATAAGCCCTGGGTTTCAAAAGGTGAAATATCACTTAAAAATTCAATCCAAATCTCATGTGTGGTTATTAGAGAATTTCCCATATAGGGAATAAGCTATGGCCGTAGGTTATGGCGGGTGCTCATGGTAAGACCTGGACCCGGAACCGATTTACTTAAAAACACCATCTGTTCAAATTCATATATAAAATAAAAATATATGTATCCTTTAGCACCAAGCATGATAACATGAACAAAAATCTTCCGATTTTGATGGAGATACAACTGTATAAACAGACGTTTGTTCGAACGAGTTTTCAGAGATCATGGGAATGGTTTTATTGGGTAAAAATTTGGTTTTCTTATTTTTGACCCTCAAAACTTTAAATTTCTCAATTTCTCTCAAAACCATTTTGTAAAGCTTAAAAAAAAAATTTAGTACCATGAAGTGTTTTTGGACAGATATTGGTTACGGAGAAAATTCAAAAAACTTGGCAATTTTATGTATTATTTTATACTAAGCTATTATTGTTTTACTACAAATAACATACCACCCTCCCTGTAGCAGCAAACCTAAGTACTCGTTAAAACTAATGTCGTTTAATTAGATTTAACTTAAAATCAAATCAGGCAAATGAACATTTGCTTAGTGTGGAGGTTTGTTGCAGTGGGTGTGCGTCCCCATCTCAATGATTGATAATTGACAATTGATTTTTGATTTATTATAATAAACATGATTAATTTACATCTTTGTAAATATTTCAAGCATTCTTTATTTTTGAAACACAGATAATGATAGTTATCAAAATCATAAACACAGATCAATGTTAAAGGATTACAAATAGTTTATATAAACTTCTAAACAAAAACTCTTGATTTTTTTAAATATACATTTTTTTTGTGGGAAAGTTAACCGAAGATGATATTAGTAGTCATTAGATTATCTTGTAAATATTATATCTGTTAAACCATGTACAGTTTTATGTTGGGAAGTATATATATTTAGGTATATATTTGTTATATTTGCTAGGCAAAATGTTGTTGACTTTTGTAAGAATATTTCAGAGAAAATCTTAAGGATATGACATAATGGTAGTTTATTTTAATAAAGGACTAAATAGTCAGTAAATGAAAGTTAGAGCTGTATTTTAGGATAATGTGCCATTAGTAATCTGTGATCATCAGAAACCTTTTTTTTTTGTACGGTAACTATTATGAGTTAAATTAGTCTGAAAACAGCTAGCAACGTTTTCTATATTTGTTTTATTTTTGTATTATAGAAATGTTCAAGTCTTTTAAAAATGTGATTTTTAAAGAATAACTTGAGAGTTTCATCAACTTTGTTAATAAGGTAAGAAGACAAACTTTTTACATGCACTATATTATAGTTTTTGAATCCGAATGAAGAACTTGATATTGTTAAGGTTTGCTAATGTCATTCCAATTTTTGTTTTATTATTTGTTACTTGGTTTCACCTGTTATTGTATATTTTATTGTGTATAATATTTTGTTTGATATTTAAATTTTTTAAATATAAAAGAATAGTTATTATTGTAGATGATTGATTGAAATAAATATATGTGACATGAATTATACTTTGGTATTTTTTAACTCCCAATATCCGAGTTTAATGAATATAAAGTAAGTATGATGTACTGAAATCAATGGTAATATGGGAATTAAAATTTGTTAATGTTTCTTAATTTTAAACCTGTTTATTTGGAAGGTCTGCTATTTTCATAGTCAGAGCTGGATGTGTAACATGTGTACTTATAGGTAGTCCACGCCCGTCCACGCTACTCAGTCTCAGTTTTGACAATTTTGAAATTGTACATGCATTTTATTCAATTATGATGTTTGTATATGTAACTTAAATAAAAATTGTTATGTTACCTAAAAATAAAATCTTAAAACTGTTTGTTTCATTTATAGTACCACTTATTAAAATAACATGAGTGAAAAACATATTTTCTATTAGGTATGTTGATTTTTGCTGCTGGTGGTGTATAAATAGTCCTGGCTTTACATTGTTTTCTTTTGTGTGACATTTTTCTAGAAGGGATCGGATCTACCACATACATATAGCAAGAACTACCTGCTTGGAGTTTTGTGAGCCTGAAATTTTGTTGTTGTTGATTTCACTCTGGAATCAATCTTTAATGAGATGCATATGAGAATAGTAATGCCAAACCACTAACTGATTAAAACATTGCAGGAAAACTCAAATAAGCACTGAATAAGAAGTTAATTTTAAATAGTGTTCAATTAGAACGATATGAACAGCCATCCAGATCAGGAGGTGAATTATGGACAATACCCTAGTTTCATAAACATAGGTTTTTTCCACAATCATATTATTTAAG
Source organism: Macrosteles quadrilineatus (assembly GCF_028750875.1). Lineage (NCBI taxonomy): Eukaryota > Metazoa > Arthropoda > Insecta > Hemiptera > Cicadellidae > Macrosteles > Macrosteles quadrilineatus. Next base: position 44,279,420 of record NW_026542595.1, on the reverse strand, counting down.
TTTTTTTTTTGGCAAAATATAATTGTAGTACCGGTATAGCAATGACAAATTTCAGGCAGCTATAAATTACATTATCCAGCAGAAAAAGGAATAAAGGCAAAAATAGGTGTTTTTGTCACCCCTTTGAGAGCAATGCATTATTTACATAATTTAAAGTTGTGTTAGGTTAGTTTTTGTACACACTGATTGTATCTGAAGAACATAAAAATGTAGACACTTAAAATCTCATAGGATTCAATTGTTCAATGCTGTAAACACACATTTTTATCAAGGAGACATAAAAAATCTTTAAACTACAACACTAAAACATGCATCAGTATTGTCTCAACAGACAAGATATGTTTTAGATTGATATTATCTTCCACAGATAGTTTTGGCATGAAATAAAACAATTACTAGTGTACCTGTTGCTCAAATTCGAGCAATTGCACTACAGGCGACTCAAAGATTATGGAAATACTCACAATCTACACAACAGTAGTTAGATATAATCAAAATCTTTTGTAAATATCTTCTTTTTTCAAAAAGCTGATCTTGTTTTTTTAGTGTTCTCTACAAATTTTTCCCTCTTATAGTCGCATTAGGTTGTCTATGATAACGATTATAAATGAAAAAAAAACATTATTTCTATTTATTTTACTTGGTTGTGTTCTATGACTTTTTCTATGTTTCCATTGTTTGCAAATCGGGTTTTTCAATGATTGCTCAAGAAATGTAGAACAGTGTTAATTCAGTTTTATTTTTAGCCTATATCAAATTGTCCAGGATTTCTCACTCTTTTCCATTCTATACACCAACCCAAGTTTCACAGATGCAATATGCCAACGAATATCACCTACGTACAATCTCCAAGAAGTGGTAAAACAGGCAGAAACCAACCCAATAGACCATAAGAGTTAACTGAAACTTATCTTCTTAACTTATCTAGTTAACTGAGTTAACTGAAAGAGTTATCAGAAACCAACCCAACAATAGATATAAGTTAACTCCAAAAGAAAAGAGTTACTGTGATAATAGGATTTTCTACTGATTTGGTAATGGAACATTATATTGCAAAACATGATACGATGCAGAAGAAAATCCATTTTAAAATCAGAAAAACCCAATACTGTACTTCATTTTGACAAATTCAATAAATCACAATTTGAATATTAACAGCTGTTTCATTAAAAAGTAATGTGAAATAATTATACATATGGTCATAATGTAAACAAATCTGCTGAGGGGACTTTAAATGCCTCTGGGGCAGATCCCCAAGGGAATTTACCACGTTTCTCTTTTGATGGCTCATCTAGAGACCAAGATCTTTCTTTAGAGACCCCTACCAAGTTTGTACGCCCAGCCGTTCTCTGGAATTAGCTGTGACAAAAACCCGTTTTTCCCCCATAAGAATAACATGGGATGGGAATTTAAAGGCCACTAGGGCAGAGCCCCAAGGGAATTTACCACGTTTCTCTTTTGATGGCTCATCTACTGACCAAGCCCTTTCTTTAGACACCTCTACCGAGTTTCTACGCCCAGCCGTTCTCTCAAATTAGCTGTCACAAATAAAAACAGTTTCAAATCAATATATAGATACTAGCTGACCCGGCGAACTTCGTATCGCCTAAGTTATACAGTAGGTTTCCCCTAAGACAGACCGATGGAAAGAAAGTACCGTTACTTTTAATTTTCAAGATGATCTCGTTCGCATCGCTCAATCACGTCCTGGTTGAAGTTCGTTCGCTACGCTCACTCACCTTTGGGTTGGAGCTCGTTCGCTACGCTCACTCACCTTTAGGTTGGAGCTCGTTCGCTGCGCTCACTTACCTTCAGGTTAGCTCGTTCGCTACGCTAACTCGCCTCCAGGTTGAAGTTTGTTCGCTACGCTCACTCACCTTTGGGTTGGAGCTCGTTCGCTACGCTCACTCACCTTTAGGTTGGAGCTCGTTCGCTGCGCTCACTTGCCTTCAGGTTAGCTCGTTCGCTACGCTAACTCGCCTCCAGGTTGAAGTTCGTTCGCTACGCTCACTCACCTTTTGGTTGCAAATTAGCTGTTGTCATAAATGTAAAAGAAATAATAGTGCTGCACCCTGTTGGTAATCCTTGTAACTTTAATGCTATTGAACATCATAGAACAGAACCAACTTGTTTAATTGAAACAGCTGTTAAGATTCATTAATTCCATTTCTCATAAGGTTAACATGGGAAACTCCAGAGCCACTGGGGTGGAGCCCTTTTAAGAATTTCGAAACGGGAAATAGTTTACGTCCGATTCGCATACCTACAGAATTTACACACCAAAATTTCATAACGATCGGTGAAGTCGTTCCGGAGGAGTTTGCAGACAAACACTGTGACACGAGAATTTTATATATTAGATTTTTGCTCATAATCTGGATGATTTTGCCACATCAGAAAACAATATTAAAGGTAAAACACTTTTGTTAAAAAATACTCCACCAAATATACAGAAAATATCAAACAGTAGGAATAAAATCCAGACAAAGAAACATGGTGTATGCCTACTATAAGGCCATATGTAAATAAAGCACATTTTATGTACATTATTTTATCTAAATCTGTTGACATATCTACTCTCATGATGGTTTATTATGGTTATGTCTATCGTTTGTTTAATTATGGTGTGATCTTCTGTGGAAATTCAGATAGGAAAGTTTTTAAAAATACATAAGAGAATTATCCGTATTATTTTTGGACTTAAAGGAAAAAAATCCTGTAAGAGTATTTTTAAAAATCACAAAATTCTTCCTTTTCCCAGTATATACATATATAGTCTGATTTTGTACATAAGACAACATTTATCACATTTTCCAAATAACTCTGATTTTCACAACTATAACACAAGACAAAAGAATAGCCTTACATATCCTAGACATAACACCTCCACCATTGAACATTCTCCATATTACTGTGGTATAAAATTGTATAATAGTCTGCCTCTGCCTAGCACCATAAAGTGTTTGACAGATTTTAAAAGATTTAAAACCAGTTTATTCAAATTGTTGGCAGATAAATGCTGCAACGAGATTATGGGGACTTTTTCAATTAGCTATTAGTATGACAAATCTTACGGATGGGAAGTATGACTTGGGTCTGCAGTAGCATCGACGGTGATTACAAGTGACCCAGCCTGCAACGACGGCCAGGTGAGGCCGGATAAGCCCCAGCCTACTACGCTGAGTGGGGGGGGGGGCAGAATGAGCCTCAGCCTGCGGCTGTGATGACAGGAGCTACCGTGAACCCCAGGCTACAATGGCAGACGGAGTCAAAACTATATACTTTATGTCGAACCCAAGCGCCTGGCTGAATGTCGTGTGCTGAACAAGAAAAAGATTTAGGGGGTTGCGACTAGTGTCCATGGAAGGCTACCACGTATCACTGCGGTAGAAGGGGCAGTGACCGGTCCGTGAGGATTATTCCGGACCACGGCGACATCTGGGTGATGAACCAGATGCTCGAGATCCCCGACGCAGTAAACCTCAGCCAAGGCGAGGTTTCTGAGGTTCTGGGTTCTGATGTTTAGGTACGGCTGAGTGTGAAAGTAGTATCTTGACGCTAACCCTGGAAGGCCAACCCAAATCTCCTTAAAACTAAATGTGCTGTATAGCACGTGGTACTTGAACCTGGCATGTAAACTAGTGATATATGTTTCAGTGTGGAAATGTACGTCACATCTATGCCCTACCAACTTCGGGTGCAAAAAAAAAAAAAACAGCAAAAAAAGCGTCACAAAGTAAATCGGTCCTGGGCCTAGGTCTTACCATGCCACCTACGGTAATAGCTACTTCCCTATAGGGTAATTCGCTAAAAATAAAGGTTAAACTCGTTAGCCAATAATTATTCCTTTGACATAGTTTAAATCACGGCCATGTCTTATATGCAGTAAAAAATTTTCAAGCCACAAAAATAATGTAAATATTTTCATTATTTTCATTTTACCTTTGACTATTAATACAACAATGAAATATAACCAGCTGTTCCCTAAGTAATAGTGCAGATTCAAAAGTATTCATGTGTTCAAATTTTTAAGCAATTTTTTTCTCTATAGGGATACATATAGGAACTTGAAATGAAAATGAAATGAAATGCTATGAAATGAAATGCTCTATGGTCATTAAAATTAATACAAAGTTCATGACAATCATCAAAAGAAAAAGAAAAAGAAAACAATCAAGATGGCAACTAAAATAACTAAAACTCTAAACCAAAGTACTCCTCATGTTTATACAGGCAAGCCTGGGTTAGAGTAGTTTTTAAAACATGTCTAAATTTTGAAACACACAGGTTTTTGATGGATGCAGGCAAGAAATTGTACATTTTTACACCTTGGTACTCAAAACTATTTTGAGTGGTTGTATACTTATGCCTTAGTGTAGACAGATCTTTAGATCTGTGTTTTATCTTTAGATCTAGTACAATCTAGACTAAGCCACTAGGGTAGAGCTCTGATGGAATTTCTTGAAAACACTTCTTATTGCACACCTAGAGGTTGATTGGAATTAACCTCCATGCCAATTTCTTAATTCTATAGTTTAGGTGCGAGCTAGGCTACCTCCAGTTATAATTTTAGCTCAGTGGCACTGGCACCAGTGGCACCTCCCTGTGGGCGCCCATGATTAAAAAATCCATCGTCGAAGGACCGCTGGAGAAAAATGTTTGTCCTCTACTTCAAGGTTCAACTTTTTTTATACTCCATGGCTGCAAGTCAGAGACTTATTAAATTGAAAAAAAATCAAACGTCAACGTCATACTGAACTGTGTCGTCTGTCAAGTGTCAAGGTTGAGACTCGAAAAGTCGAAAGTACTAGCCTATCTAATCTAACCCAACACCATTGATAAGCTAACACTTAATATAAAATAAGCACAATTTTGAATTACCTACGTGTAAGTTTTTCTGTCAGTGTATTAATATAAACTAAGTTAAATGTAGTGAAGTTATTTTTATGAGAGAACCGCCCTAGCTCTGGTTTTGTTATTTTATGTACTTGTCCATCTAATTTGTGAGAAGAGGCAATAGCCTAACAAACGGGTCGCCGGAAGACTGTCCCCCCGGAAAACTACCCCCCCAAACAGGTTCCTACGTCATATTGACGTCAGAGACCGGGGGGCAGTTTTCCAGTCACGGACACTCAAATTTACTTGTCAAACAGTTCTAATCTAACCTAACCTAACCAACCAAACTTGCTGTAACATTTCGAAATTCTGTTGACTTTTCTATTATCCAATGGAATTACTTGATTTAAAATTAAATAGCATGATTTGTCTAGGGGGGGTATAGTATTCCAGTCGCGGACACGGCTTCCATATTGGTTAGTTGGCAGATTTTGTGACGTCACGTTTCAACTGGGGGGTATTTTTCCAGGGGATAGTATTCCGCATCCCCTAACAAACATTGTTTTTATTAGTTACAGTAGTTATTATTTTAAACGAAGTTTTTAAAGGTTGTTTATTAGGCCTAGTAATTTACAATTATTTAGAAGACTCATATTCCAGTCTCATAACCAAACCTAAATACTTATAAGTTAAGAATCATAAATAAGATTGAGATTCGATCAAATGAATTAGGTAGTTGTTAGGTTAAGCTTTATGCCATAAATTCATTCCAGTTTTAAGTGAATTATTTTTAAATATGACAATATGGGTTTTATTTTACGGAAGTTTAATGGGCTGCACTTTACGCCCTACACTCATTCGAATGAAAATATTGATTATTCGATTGTTTCATTGCATATACCATTTGGTTAGTTAGGTTAGGTTAACCTTACCTAACTAACCAAACGATATATCGAATGAACTATAACTATTAATTAACTGTAATTAATCGATATCGAATAGGTAATCAATATATCGATCGATATTTTCATTCGAATGAGTGTAGGACGTAAAGTAAAGTGCAACCGTTTAGTTTGTATTCTGTCAAGGTAACTGTAATTTAATTAAGTTATATTTATTTGATCTTCCCAAAAATTGTCATGTAACTTATTTCCGTTTATGGTAGGCCTATTAACTTATGTTACAACAAATATTCTTACAAAAATTATTATCCTAGATGTATAATCTCTCTTACTTGTATTAAAACTTATTGTTTTTAAAAGCCTAGGTCGGTAGGTGTACAGTATGGCTCTGGGGAGTGGGAATTTTTGACAGGGATTTTCTCCCTAACCCTTGTATTTCGGACCCTATTGTGTGGGTAAGACATTCCAAACCTCGTATACCTCTTATTTTTAGGGTGATGCCTATAAATATCCACAATTCGTTACCTCATAGTAGCTGGATTACAGGACGACGCCGCCCGTCCCAATCAATATTTTTCAGAATATTTTTATTGTTGTCCTGATCAATGGAACCACCAGACTTTTGGAACCCCCTACAACCCCCTTTTTTACTTATTAGGGGTGTACTGTAGGCTACATGTTATATGGCTCTGGGGAGTTGAGCTGGTATGTTGCAATGATGCTAAGGTAACTTACTGAAATTATGTGTATCCCCTATTTTGGGGGCGAGAAATTCAAAGGAACAATCGCCATCCCGCTAACACCCCCTTTCCTCTAAAAGTTCAGGTTTTCTCCTTAGGAATCGTTAGACAGTCTGGAGCTCAGTGGCCTTCCTCCGACCAATATTTGGTTAGAAATTTGGGCAGTTGTAATCCTATGCAAAATAGTAACGTAATAAACGTCTAATGCATGGTACCCACCGGAACCATATACATGTACACTATCCCCCTAATAAGGAAAAGAGGGGGGTGTTAGGGGGACGATGATGGTTCCATTGAATTTCTTGCCCCAAAATAGGGGGTACACATAATTTAAGTACCCTAACTTCATTGCAACATACCAACTCCCCAGATCTATAACTTATAGCTAAAATGGGGTTTTTGACTCCTAATGGGAAGGGGCAAGATAAGTGGTAAAAAAGTGGGTAAGTTATATTTAGTATTAAAAAAATAAAAGCAACCTATCTAAGACAAAAAATATTTATTTTAATAAGGATGGTATTTACCCCCCTAAAAAGTAAAAAAGGGGGACGTTAGGGGGACGGTGATGATTCCACTGAATTTCTCGCCCCAAATATAGTGGAGACACATGGTGGAAGGAAAATACATAAGTGTGCTATTCCCGTCATATGCTGACGTCACTCAGATTGCAAACACCATATTTTACCATTTAAGAAAAATTATAAAAACAATAACAATCAAATCAAAACAAATTTATATACTTATATGGCAATACATCAGCTGATTTTTTGTTTGCAATCTGGATGACGTCAGCAAGTGACGGAAATGGAAATACACACCTATGTATTTTCCTTCCACCAGGGGGGGAGATACATAATTTTAGTACTCTAGCATTATTGCAACATATACCAACATACCAACATTACACCATTACACCCCTAATCAAAATCAGAATATTTTTATTGCTGTCCTTCAGCATTTTACAATTATGCAATGGACAAAGTCAAAGTTGGAACATTATACTTTATAATTTCAATGAAATGGCGACCATACAAAGAAGGTATTTTAAACCAAGTATGAATGGAGATGAGTGGCGCGATCTTGTAGTCTTGTTAGTGACTAAGGGCGACATATCCCTTAGACATAGCTGTTAATTAATAGCCCCTACAGCTAATGGCAACTAATAGGGACCTACAGTTTATACGAATTGGTCTAATTATCAGGATAGTACTGCGGATGACTGTGGAGTGCTCACTCGTGCAGACGTTAATCCACACCAAGAGTATCGCATCCACAGTGCATGCCTATAAATATCCACAATTCGTTACCTCCTAGTAGCTGGATTACAGGACGGCGCCACCCGTCCCAATATTTTTCAGAATATTTGTATTGTTGTCCTTCAGCATTACAATTATACAATATACAAATACAACGTTTAAATCCTAACAGTTTTAAAATCATAATACCCCCGTCGCAGCAAACCTGCAGACTAAGCGAATTTCCATTTGACTCTCACTTAAATCTATTTAAATATCATTAAGTTTAAGGAGTACCTAGGTTTGCTGCTACAGGGGGGCTTAATGAAGAGTGATTTCTGTAAAACATTAATAGCTTAAAATAAAGTAAAGAAATTTTCCAGGTTTGATCAACATATATCCAGAAATAAGCAAAATACAACAGTTTACTATTTTTTGTAAGAATGACATAGGTATTTACAATTCTTTTTGATTTTATACATAACAGATAACCGCACAAAACAATTCTACATACTAAATTATTTGTTTTTTAAGCTCTTTAAAATGGTTTGAAAAGAAATTGGAAAATTTGGAATTTTGAGGAAAAAATGAAAAAACCCAATTTTTACCTCATAAATCCCCTGTTTACATGGTCCGATCATGCTGGCTCGTGAACTATATATATACATATATAAATACCTCTGCCGCAGCAAACCTGCAGACTAAGCGGATTTCAACTTGTCTGATTACATTTTTACTCAAATATTTCCATAAATAAGACATATTTATTCCCTATTTAAATAACATTAGATTTAACGAGTGCTTAGGTTTGCTGCTACGGGGAGGTCAAAAGTGTTTTTGACTATACGTTAATAGTATAAGATGAAATAAATAAATTTGCCAAATTTTATTAATATATATCCATACAACTACAATATCCAATTAACTTTTAATATATATCCAACTACAACAATTTTCATTTTCTCCATAAGAATAACATGGGAATTTTAAATTACACTATTTTTGAATTTTTTTCCGTCACAGTTAGGCATACAACAATGCTTCAATATGCTAAATTATTTCCTTTTTTAAGTTCTACAAAACGGTTTAAAAAGAAATTGCAATTTTTTTTGTTTTTAGGGTCAAAAGTGGGAAAACCCCATTTTTACCCCATAAAACCCCCCATAAATCGTTTCCCATGGTCCGATTATGCTGGATCGCAAACTCGTTAGAATAAACGTAGGCTTACACGTTTGTACCAAATTTCATCAAAATCCGATGATTTTTGCTTGAGTTATCGCGCTAACGGACACACACACCATACATGGGGTTCCATTTTTCTCGTCCCAATAATAGGGCACACATAATTTCAGTCCCCCAGCATCATTACAACATACCAACTCCCGAGAGCTGTATACATGTATACTACCCCCCCCCCCCCCCAACAAGTCAAAAAAGGGGGGGTGTTAGCGGGATTGTTCGATTGAATTTCTCGTCCCAAAAATAGGAGGTATACGAGGTTTCGAATGTCTTACTTAAATAACTTCTTTATTTGCATCGTGCGTTTTTTTTAAATACATGAAATTGTTTTTCCAACCAAAGTTTAGCAAATTTTATGCTCTACAACTTTGTAATGCATAATGGTACACAAAATATACTTAGTTTACAACATATACACAAAAAACTTAAAAAATACCAAAAATGTCTAAGTTTTTGGCCCCTCCAAAAGTTAGCACAAAGTACTAGAGGTCGGAAACTGTAAAAATATATTTACACTTATACTGGGTCACACTTTTATTTACATAATTACACTTATAGTTACATTCGCCTATTGGGGTCTGATGATGATTGGAGTGTCCAATCAAAATCGATCATCACTTACCATCTTTTAGTCTAATGAGTAAATAATATATATATGAGGTTACATTACCTTAATCGCCAAGTGATCCATGTAGTCCAAAATCTAGGATTACGTACGTTTCGACGTCAATGCGTCATTGTCAAATCTACAAAAACTTGTTTAAACCATAAGGGTCACGTCATAGTTTTTACGACACACACAAACAAATAATATTGACAAAATACATTTAAGTAGGCCTACTAACTAATTTATGGTAAACGGTCGTCACAACATAGTACAGATCTGATCGCATGCCGAGACTCGACTGCTTATGTTATATGCTTTGCAGTCGAGTCTCGGCATGCGATCAGATCTGTACTATGTTGTGACGACCGTTTACCATAAATTAGTTAGTAGGCCTACTTAAATGTATTTTGTCAATATTATTTGTTTGTGTGTGTCGTAAAAACTATGACGTGACCCTTATGGTTTAAACAAGTTTTTGTAGATTTGACAATGACGCATTGACGTCGAAACGTACGTAATCCTAGATTTTGGACTACATGGATCACTTGGCGATTAAGGTAATGTAACCTCATATATATATTATATCTCAGTGATTCAGAAAAACAACATACAACATGAAGTAATGAGTAAACATTATAAGTGCAAATATATTATTACAAGTGTTAATCAACATATTTTTTGTGCTTTCTAAATGTCTTACATACAAAATAAGGGAAATACAAGGATTAGGGAGAAAATCCCTGTTAAAAATTCCCACTCCCCAGAGCCATATACAGCTACTCCCTAGGTCATTTTTGGAATGAAAATTGTTTTGTTGCTGTGGCCTAACAGCAGTAACTATTAAAGGCCTTGCCTGGATACGTTTTAGATTTTGTTGTGAAGAGTGAAGTGTTCAACCATTGGTAACTTAAATAATAAGTTGTCAAGAGATTTATATTGCTTTGGCTTTATCTCTTGAAAGTGTTAAACCTTCTTTTAACTTATATCATCTAGTGCTATAAAACTGGTACATTTCCCATTAAATTTATTTTCCTGCCAGGTTGAACTTTCTGAGTAAAAAATGCTTTTTGGATGATGTTCTAGAAGATGTCGTACAGTAAAGATACAATGAGTAAATTGAATGAAGCTCTTATACTGCAACCACTCAAGATAAGTGACGGTCATAGGAAAAAACAGGTAACAAATAGGTAATAGTGGTCTGAAATAATACCTATTCATGATCATTTAAGTTAAATTCTGCCATACATAATTTTATACCCAATTAATTATTTGATTGTATAGCATAATACATTATTCCATGTTCATATTGTTTATATGGGCCCTGCCTATTTGAAAGAGCTTGTCTAGAAAATGTAGTGCTCTTTCAAGTATATAGAACCTTTTAAGTATTATTCGAAACCCGGTTTTTATACATCAGGTATATCAATATCTAAATACAGTACTATAGATTTGAGTAATATTATCAATGTAGGCCTACTATAGTTTGAAAAGGTTCGGAAGTCTAATTGTTTCATGGTTGCAGTGTAGTGTTCTTCTAACTTTATTCAAATTGTCTTCCCTCTTTATATGAGCCGGCAGGTGTTGCAAAAAATTTAAACCTGAATAGAGCTTATAGAAGTAATTTCATGTCCTCATAAGTCCAGGAGCGGAATTCAATTGTGTAAACGATGCAGATAATGGAACTAAGATTTGCATATAAGTAAGTTTTCTATCAGGAAAACAACAATGCTGCAAAGCGGACTCTAAAAGGTCATCCTAACAACAGCAGCGGCAGTTTAAAACTACCGTATAAGACATTTTTTTTCCTAGGACGCTGGGCATGAGCCCGGAATTGTTTTTCACATTACTTCAGGCTAGACCTAGGGGTTACGGCATTATCACTTAGATAAAATCCATCGGTGATTTGGCGGGATTTGAACCCGGGTCCCCAGGAACCGGAGTTCCGCGCTCTAACCACTAGATCAGCTCGCTCCCCACCGTATAAGGAATAGCAACTTAGCAATTTCAACAAGTTCAAGTTTGTAACTTTTAACTGCCATGTTGATTTGATGTGATTTGATGTTGATGTTTTTTTGTTGAGAAAAAACCTGTTGAAGTGGGGTTTGTCTAACTGCGTTTTTGCAATTGAGACCTATAATATAATTAAAAACTCCCAACCTATGATCTCATTTAAGATTTCCATCTGGCTCCTTAGACCATCCCCAGTGGCAGTATGATTGAAAAATTTTAATTTCCTTAAAAAAGTAGATTTGTATGTATGTTGGTACTTATTTCCTAAGATTAATGACTATCTGCAATGGTTTCGGAAATAGTATCATTCCCATATTGTACATGAGGATAATTACATGTATATGAGGACCCTGTATATTATAATCACTTTACTGTATATGCATCCACTGTAAAAGCATTGAATTTCATTAGTACCGGTACTGTTTATTTTTTTAGATTGAAGACAAGCTCATAGGCTTGTACATTGATGGACCAACAGTCAGCAGAATACGTGATATATTCATGCAGGAGTTGAGGTCCGGTCTAAAGGGTGAAACGTCGGCAATGCTGATGCTAAACACTTTCATCTCTCAACTTCCTGATGACTCAGGTTAGGAAAATATTCTTATAAACTCCCTTCTCTCTTAAAGTTTTTATAAGTTATATCTTAAATATTTACTGGTTAAAATTGAATCATTATTGAAAGGAAACAAAGGTTTCTATAAATAAATTGCAGTAGAACTCCAACTATTCAAATTGATTTCAAAAATAACTTTTAATACTCCTGAACTCCTGTGGTCGTCTAGGTGTAGAAATCATCTTCTCGCATGAGAACAGAAAAATTATTATAATAAATGGCTTATATTACCTGTCCGTTAGTGATCCTACTGTCTTCTATGGCGACTGGTTTCAAGATTAAAATCTCATCATCAGGCTTTTTCATCCGTCGTCATAGAGGACAGTAGGGTCACTGAGGGACAGGTAATATAAACCATTTATTTCAATAAGTGATTCTGGAATGAAACATTATTATTGTCTTCCATGGTTGTGTCAAAATCTTTAGTATCTCTTCCAGTCTTGTAGACATCATCATCAAGCGATGGCGGAAAAATATTGAAAATCTTCCACAGACAAGTAGACATCATCTTCATGCAGGATCAAGGCAAAATCATCATTGTCTCCCGCGATCACAGAAAATCTTCATTGCCTTCCTCCGCGTGAAAATGTCATCATTGTCCTTCGTAAACGCAGTGAAGGTGTGAATTTTTGAACCACAAAATGTTTGCAGACAGAAAAAGTTGACGGTATCCCAAATGTTGGTAAAACCCCACCATACAAATTCACATAATTGTTCTACTGTAAATTGATAAAATTAAAATATTAAACAGTACTTTTCAGCAAATTGGTAATATTTTCTTTGAAAGATATTACAGTTTGTTGTCAATCTCAAGCACTATGATATTATTTGGAGTTCATCAGTTTAGTCACGTAAACACCATGCCGGGGAATAGATATTGTTGAAAATGGCTTTGTACTAATAAACATTTGTTGAGATCATCCTGCCCTGTAATTTAGTGTGGCCGTACTGTGAGCGTTCGCCTGGTATTGGTATATTATGAATTATCAGAAATTATAATTTCAATAACATCTTCAATGAACCAACAAGAAACTTGATCTTCAACACAAACAACTAATATAATTGTTCGTTGTAGAAGAGGGGCAGTTTCTTGCACTTGACTTGGGAGGCACAAACTTCAGAGTTCTTCATGTGATGTTGGAGAAAGGGCAAATTGTTGATGAACAGTCGGAAAGCTACCATATAGAAAACGAGCTCCGAGTGGGCCGTGGAACTGACCTGTTCGACTTCATTGCAAAATGCATTTCTTCATTTCTACAGAAATACCAGCTTACCAACAAAAAACTACCTTTAGGTATTATAACGTTCTTTACAAGTTATTAGGATTATTTGTAAAAAAAGTTAATTGGTATATTGCATCATCTTAGTAATGGAAATAAGTGTGTCTAGAAAATAAGTTATACTTTTCCTACAATGTGGGAATAACTCCCATCACCGCCAACAATTATATAATAAGGTAAGAGTCAACCCCATCAGCTGATCCAAAGGCAAGCAGACAGCTCTAGTCGGACCGATACTAGCGCTCCGGCCGGAAAAGACCAACCGCCGGCAAGCAGGTTTGTCTTGGATTGGCATGGGAAGGAGAAGGACGTCTTAATCTTTGGTCTACAGTTGGTAAAGTACCCATAATGTCTAACTAGTTAATTAATCTTTTGGGGGATAAAGGGGTTAAGGGGTCTCTATCCTTTCTAAATTAGCCAACTTCAACCAACAATAAATTAAGTGATGTAACGAAATAAAACTTTACAATTATCGATATCTAACTTAGGGCAAGTTGTTGCAGGCATCAAATAATGGCAAGGGTTAATTAGAATATGAAAATGTAGTTAATCTGTTAGTTCAAGACCCATCAAAGCTGGTTTACGCTGAGCAGGGTTATCGTGAGAGCTATTGGGAAATGGAATCATTACGTATTTCATTAAAATGTGGATCTGGGTGGATTAATTCCAGTCTGGACCCCACAACAAATTACTCAATCACACAATTGACACAACTCATTGTATGTCTATTTGCTCAACCCAGTGTAAATTGCATATGCCCAATAGTCATTGTGTATTGCAAAATTAACATTGGCCTTTAACAAGATGCATACTATAATTTTTAAAACTACAAATTTTATTTTGCCTGATTATCAGTTTGGCAATTGTAGGGTACCATCTGAATATTGATAAACCACATATTTTGTTTTTACTCACAATCATGATTTTTTTTCAAAACTAAAATCTCCAATTATTAGTCTGTGTGGTTTTTAACATCATTTATGTTACTATTGTTCTGTAATGACCAACACACACTATTGTTCTATGAAAATATGTAAATTATGAAAGAAGTTGATGGTAGCCTTACTCAATGTGTTGTTGCATGACATAGTTTTGGTAAATAAAAAAAAAAATAAAAACAATCTAACAACAAATTTTTAAATTCTGATTGGCCTGACGAATAGGACACTACAAACTTAGTTTTTAGGATCCAACTCTCTCACAAAACTAAAATTGTAACTACTAGAGTTTTGGCCTTTTTGCAGATATCCATCATCAGTGCAAGTAACTGGCATTACTACTCCGACGACATGCTCATATAGTGGTTATTTAGAGCATTTAGTTATAAGTTTAATTTAGTGATGGGGTCGGATCCTGAAGATAAGTTTGTAGTGTCACTGGGGTTGGAGACAGTGGAAGCCTTAGTCTATATGTGACTATCCTTGTTTGAAGGTTTCACCTTCTCATTTCCCATGAAGCAGACGAGTCTATCGTCAGCCCAGCTGCTGATGTGGACATTATCATTCAGTGCCTCTGGTGTGGAGGGAGAGGACGTAGTGAAGCTTCTGACAGAGGCTCTTGAGAGGAACAACCTGAGCAATGTCTCAGTGGTGGCCATCATTAACGACTCTACTGGTGAGCTTTACCTCTTGCGACTACTGTAGAGTGATTACAGTTGTTATTACAGAACATCTACTCTTATGTAATGTGCCTTTGCAGTGGTCATGTTTGGTTGGTTTATTTTCTAGACACAAATGCAATGAGTAATCTTACAAATCCCTTAATTATAATTTATACTCCCCCAGGTTTTATGTCCTTGCTACTATAGTCAGGGAATCCATACTTAAAAATCTATGGAGCTTACCACTTATTTTATTTTAGGTATTCTAGTGTCATTGTCACTTTTATACATTTTTATGAGAATGGTCCAACTGGTTTTGTTATTTTTCAAGACCGATCAAATTATATAATAACAATAATTGATAACCTAATGACCAACGACTTTTGGGTCCAGAATCTATCTTGCTTGGGATCGAAACGGCAACCTTCAGATTTGATGGTGGGACTATATCCACTCAGCCTCCCTGAGAATCAATGATTTGTTATGAGACATTTTTCTGTTGTTAGTTCAATATGAACTTGTTAACATCATTTTATGGATGTCATCCAGTGGTTTAGTTGGGTGGGGACATGTGCAAACTGTGTTTCCTTTCTGCTTTTACCAATAATCCTAGATGTAAGTCAGTTTTCAGACAATGGTAAGTGTTTTCACCCTGGAAAATTTACAACCAAACACCAATGCGATGTCATCTAAAATGGTCATGAAAGCAGAAATGGATATGTACCGAAATTATTGTAAAGGAACTAACTTATGAAAAACTTTCAAATTTCATAGTAAAAACTATAATATGTGATATAGGCCTAATGGCATTATATAGGTACTATCAATGAAATATTCTTTTAATGCTTATTAGCGTGATTATTGATAGCTTAAAGTTATCATAGGTTTATTTTGTTATAGGAACTTTGTTACACGGAGTGCTCAAAGATCGAAATACAAACCTTGGTGTGATCCTCGGAACTGGTACAAACGGTTGTTACTGGGAAAACACTGACAATGTGCCTCATTGGGGCTACAAAGAGCGAGGAATTAAACAGGTGATAAATTAACAACAACGGCTTACTTGTAAAATTGAAGGAATACAATTTATTATTTTTATCATCACTAGCTGAACCCGGCAAACGTTGTCTTGCCTTTGACTATTTATAATTTAAGTACCGTAACGTTTAATTGTCTTATTGTATATGAAGTGCTTATAACTAAATTAAAATACGTACGACAACTAATGAAACACATACAGGGTGAGTTTTAATTGTCCCCCCCCCCAACTTTTTTCTACATTTTTTCAAATATCAATCCCAGACCACTTCCAAACATTGTTGGGTAGTAAGTACTTCATTTTGACAAGGTGGTCATTTCCGGCCGCCATCTTGGATCCGCCATATTGGATGCAAATTTTTTTTTTCAAATGTAAAGGTGAGGTTGTGACCCATTATTTCGAACTAGATTTTTACCCTGATTACAATGCCGCAAACTGTTTTTAAAAATCTTGATTCATTCTAAAGTTATGAGGGCTTTTTAAAACTTTATTTTTAGCCCATTTTAACATTGTGCATTTACAAACTAAGACCATAATCTCAAAATAGTGCTAGATAAAGATAAGTATCCACTACCAGTAATTGTCGACCTATTTTCACTTGGTTATGACTGATGTATTTTTTTCGGCCGCCATCTTGGATCCGCCATTTTGAAATGTGATAAATTATTTTAAATATGAAGGGGGTGTTGTGACCCATCATTTCTAACTACTTTTTTAAGCTGAACTTAATTCCATGATCCATTTTTCATTTTCATTTTTTGATTTTTAAATATTGACATTTTTTACAAAAAAATTGCAATATTTCATAAATAAAACTTGATAACAAAAAATGGATTGCGGCATTGAGTTAAGCTTAAAAAAGTTTTTCGAAATGATGGGTCACAACACCCCCTTCATATTTAAAATAATTTATCATATTTCAAAATGGCGGATCCAAGATGGCGGCCGAAAAAAATACATCAGTCATAACCAAATGAAAATAGGTCAACAATTACTGGTAGTGTATACTTATCTTTATCTAGCACTATTTTGAGGTTATGGTCTTAGATTTTAAATGCACAATGTTAAAATGTGCTAAAAATAAAGTTGTAAAAAGCCCTCATAACTTTAGAATGAATCAAGATTTTTAAAAACAGTTTGCGGCATTGTAATCAGGGTAAAAATCTAGTTCGAAATAATGGGTCGCAACCCCACCTTTACATTTGAAAAAAAAATTTGGCATCCAATATGGCGGATCCAAGATGGCGGCCGGAAATGACCACCTTGTCAAAATGAAGTACTTACTACCCAACAATGTTTGGAAGTGGTCTGGGATCGATATTTGAAAAAATGTAGAAAAAAGTTGGGGGGGGGGGGACAATTAAAACTCACCCTGTATAGTACAAAGGATAACCGATTCTTTATTATTGCTCTTATATTAATGCTAGTGGGTAGACAATATTTTTGGTCTTTCTATTCGGCTCAATCACGTCCTGGTTGAAGTTCGCTCGCTACGCTCACTCACCTTTAGGTTGGAGCTCGTTCGCTGCGCTCACTTGCCCTCAGGTTAGCTCGTTCGCTACGCTCACTTGCCTTCAGGTTAGCTCGTTCACTACGCTAACTCGCCTCCAGGTTGAAGTTCGTTCGCTATGCTCACTCACCTTTTGGTTGCAAATTAGTTGTTGTCATAAATGTAAAAGAAATAATAGTGCTGCACCCTGTTGGTAATCCTTGTAACTTTAATGCTATTGAACATCATAGAACAGAACCAACTTGTTTAATTGAAACAGCTGTTAAGATTCATTAATTCCATTTAAATATGAGTACTCATAAAGGTTAACATGGGAAACTCCAGAGCCACTGGAGCGGAGCCGATTGGACGGATCACGAAATTGATGGTGTATAAACCTATTCCATGAAATTCTACACGTATGTACCAAGTTTCGTGGCAATCGGTTCAGCGGTGTCTGAGTTTATCACTGCCAAACATCTATATATATAAAAGGCAAAGCCCTCACTGACTGACTCACTCACTCACTCACTCATCACTAATTCTCCCACTTCCCATTTACCTAGGAGGCTGAAATTTGGTACACTGATTCTTTAGGCATTAAATAGGAAAACTAAGTTGTTTTTATTTTGATCGGACTCTCGGGCTCCGCCCCAGTGGCTCTGGAGTTTCCTATGTTAACCTTATGAGTACTCATATTTAAATGGAATTAATGAATCTTAACAGCTGTTTCAATTAATACAAGTTGGTTTTGTTCTATGATGTGCAATAGCATTAAAGTTACAAGGATTACCAACAGGGTGCAGCACTATTATTTTTTTTTATGTATGACAACAGCTAATTTGCAACCAAAAGGTGAGTGAGCGTAGCGAACGAACTTCAACCTGGAGGCGAGTTAGCGTAGCGAACGAGCTAACCTGAAGGCAAGTGAGCGCAGCGAACGAGCTTCAACCTAAAGGTGAGTGAGCGTAGCGAACGAACTTCAACCAGAAAGTGATTGAGCCATGCGAACGAGCTCACTTATGAAGTAAAACGGGGCAAAGCCCACGGGTACAGCTAGTATATATATATATATACAAACATCCTCTTTTATACTTATAGATTACTACCATATTATTTTAAAAGTTAAATGAAGTAAAATTTAAACTATAGGTGTGCCAGGCTTAGATTTACAACCAACCCAAACTCGAGGTAAATTGTGATCATTTCCGGTGGTCTAGGAGACATCATCACCGTCTTTCACATCACTGCAAAATCCTGAATATCTTCCTTAGTCACGGAAACATCATAATCATCTCTCAAGGTCACAGAAATGTCTTCTGCGATCACCGCAAAAAATTTAATATCTCCCGCAGTCATGTGATCATCTCCCGGGGTCGTAAAGAAATCATCACCACCTTCCGCGATCATGGCAAAACTCTGATTATCTTCTGCGGCGTTGTATACATCATTACCATCTCCCAGGATTGCAACGAGTTCTGGTCATCCACCACAGTTTTTTTAACATCATCGCCTCCCGCAGTTACGGAAACATCATGTCCTAATTTGCAATGGCGGCAAAGAGTGGTAATTTTTCTATTGTACGCCCTTCACAGACAGGTGTCGGTATAGACTTTTGATGATCGATTCTCGATACTGATACCAATGTCCAAGTATCCGTGGTATTGAGAATGGACATATCCATATCCTACTTATCCTACTAATTTTATAAATGTGAAAGTATGGATGTTTGTGTATAACCTTTGAGTATCAAACTCTGAAGTGCCATAATGTAAAAACTACTGGACCGATTGAGCTGACATTTTGCGGAGAGGTACTTGATAGTCTTGAGAAACACATAGGCATATTAAAGTCGTGAAATCCTATAGGGCTATGCCCCACGGGAGTTCAAAGTTTCCATGTTATTCTTATGAGTATTCATATTTAAAAGGAATTAAAGAAATTTGCCAGCTGTTTCAACTAAATTAGGTGGTTCTATTGTTATTAAATAACTTCTTGATCAGCATCAAGAAGCAGCATTGTGTTATTAAATTACATGAAAGCACAAAAAATATGTCAAATAACACTTATAATAATATATTTACACTTATACTGTTTACTCAAAAGACAGTAAATACATATAAAAGATGGTAAGTGGTGATCGATTTCGATTGGACAACCATCAATTCATTCGCCTATTGGGCCTGATGATGATTGGAGTGCCCAATCAAAATCGATCACCACTTACCATCTTTTATATGTATTTACCGTCTTGTGAGTAAACAGTATAAGTGTAAATAAATATATTATTATTAGTGTTATTTAACATATTTTTTTTGCTTTCAGATATGTTATTTAATACCATTAAAAAGTTACAAGGTTTACCAACAGGGTAGCACTATCAATTTTTTTTGCATATATGACAACAGCTAATATAAACTAAGCAGCAACAAAAAGCTGTGATACACAATGAGAACTTTCAAAGTTTGATTGTTTACAGTTATGTTTATGTTTTTAATTTAATAAATAACGAGGTGTTAGCCCGTCCTACGTACGGGAGTAGTCAGTTAAAACGGTGTAGGCCTATAATTCAGAACAGCTAGTTTACACGTATAAAGAAAAATTTTATTGCAGCCTACAGTAGAAAGAGTAATTATCAATTGAGAAGTGTATAGGCCTAGTCAATGATATCACCTTCCATAGCATACCTGCCTCTTCCATAATTATTATCACCACAATACAATTACTCATACTATACACAATTTCCAGTAGGTCTGAATTGAAACTCCCTAAAATAAAACGAAAACATCCAATACAATTCACAGTACACATAATTATAACGTTGGTGTCCTGACATCATTAAACAAATCGTCAACACACATCCTTTATGTCAATTTCACCGCATCAATTGCTAAATAAATAAGTGTAAACAAAGAAAAGTAAACACAACAACATATTAGTTTGTTTTGTAAACAGCTGAGTCAAAAATAATATTCATTTTAACAAAAGAACTGGTCACATGTTGAAAGAATTTAAAAAGTAAAAAAGCTAGTAAAGCTAGTGACGTAATTAATTGTCTATGTTTATTATCCATTCCGTTATCAGTTCCAATACCCTTGATAATTAAACCACCCTCATTGAATCAATGTACATCGTAATTCCCCATATTCATTTATTTAAACTATAAAATATTCCGCACCTCCAAACGTAACCACAACTAAACACACGCCAAACAAATTTTTTAGATTTCATAAAAGGATGGTTAGTCTAATTGCAGTATCCTAGGTCAATGATGACGTTGTGTTCAATCTATGTCATTCATCTGTATATCTTTGGATAACACCTGTCTGAGGTTGTGGTGGTAATTTAAAATCGTATTCCTGAGGATTCTTGATTTCCATCTTTATGACATCAATATTTCCGGGCCTAATCCAAACAAAGTTCAAGCATTCAAAAACATTGATTGTAAACAAAAAGCTGCCAAGATGAATTAAAAAATGTAAAAATTGGGATTTTCCTACCCTTTCCAAAAAAGTTGAGCAGTAAAATAATTTGCATATCTTTTTTATTTAACTCGTGTACAGAGCCTCGACTTGTACACATCAATGGTGTTACTTATCTCGGTGGTCTACTAATCTTACTTATTTCCTATAATCAATGACAAAATCAGAGCAAATAACCTCATAGTTCTATAGGGTATTTTTATAACTAACCAGCTGTTAGTTAAAACCAATTATATTGCTCTAAAACAAATCGAAGATTACAAAGATTGCTTTAAAAAATAATTTGAACATCCTAGTATTTTACTATGTATATTAAATTAATCTGTCATCCTCTTACAGAAGAATTGAACGTATCAATGATTAGCATTACACATAGTATAAATAAGTCAACCCTAAGTATGTCTTTACATTTTTATCCAAATGCTGAATTTGTGACACAAAAGCTGAATGATTACAGCTGTTATGTTAAACAAATTATTTTATGCCAAAAGCTAGTTTAGAATCTTAGCGTCGGCTGCTAGACTTTTTAAAAATCAAAACTTAATTTCTAAAAAACTGGGACCCTAAACTAAAATTATGGCTTCGACATTCCCTAGTTTTCAAAATTATCTTTCTTTCAACACAAAAATCATGAAAATCCGTCGAGTGGTTGATTCAGAATCGTGAAATAATAAAACACTGTTTCGTTTTAATATTATAGATTTGTGAAATAGTACAAATGTTTGATATTTTTTTCCCTGTTGTGTAGTGGTAGAACATATTCTGGCTATAGTATATGTATTATACTATAGCATGCCGTAAATTTATTGAACCAAATTTTCTCCTCCCACATAGCAAACGCAGAGCACAAGTATAACTGCAATAAGCATTTTATACTTATACACCAACCCCGTACGAAGGACGGGTACTCTGCTAGTTTATTTTGTAAAGGAGCACTGACAGATTATCAATTCACCCAACATAAAAAATCTTTAAAATCATACCGGTGGTCAAGAAACTTTTGGTTTTATTTGCAAATTATTCAACTAGACTGTCTCTGAGCATTATTAAATTTTAATAGTTATTATTTTTATTCTCTATTTGTCTGTAATAGAGAATATGTTTTACAATATACTTTGAACTCCATTTTTCTTTAAAATATAAATTCTGCCTCTCTGTCTTTAAAAATCAGTTGTAATTTCTCTATATATGTTGAACAACTTCTTAATTTTACAGGAAAAATTTGTTTTTTTGTTCTTTTAAAAAGTTTTTTTAGGTTGGCTGTGCCTGAGTTATTCTTTGTCCTTATAAAATACATTAAAACATTTATTGGCCTTAAGGTGATCAATACACACCAATTGTGTTAACCTGCCCACATCAGAGGCCATCTCGCCTACCATTATACCTTAAACCTCAGCCACCTTTATGCTCCCCTAAGCACCACTGATGGACCTTCCTTGTGCTGATTCTAGGTAGCTGTCAACACAGAGTGGGGCTGCATTGCTGACACAGGACTGTTAGACTTTGTCAAAACCCCTTATGACGAACAAGTAGACCAAAATTCTGTTGTCAAAAATATTTGTGTGTAAGTATCTTTTCTCAAGTCAAATAAATACATTTTTTCGTCATACTGCAGCAAAAACAGCCGTTTTTAATGCATGTGTTGCGGGTCTACAGTAGCATTTTTACTCTCTAGGGAGTAAGAATTGTTTTTATCCCCTAGGGAGTAAAAATCAGCTGTTGTCAACTTGGTTGTAAATTTCGATTGTAAACAATTGCATGTGTCGAAAGTATGTATCGATTGCTTAATCGATTGTAGCTTATTGTTGCCTTATTGTACATAGTTCGACAATCGATAGTATGATGTTAATGTTCACTAACACAATCGTATTAGACGAAACGGTTGAATCAATGAAAACTTTTTTAGTTTTGTATCATAGTTTGTTTAAATAATACGGTAATATGACTAAAATATAGTTCATCACATGGGCAAAAAGTGTCTTTTCAACCCTCGCTCAATTTCCAACCTCGGTTTTGCCTCGATCAGAAAACTTGAGCTCAGGTTGAGCTTTAGTGATGAAATTTATTGTTAACCCTCCGAGTGTCCATAGTTTAGGCCTTAATGTCCACCTATTTTTGGCCCCTTTGCAAGGTTTTATTAAAACGGATCTGAGAAGCTTAAAACAATGTTAATTCTAATGTTCTATATACCATTTTGTTTGGAAAATCATGGGCTTCAATATTATATATAAAACATAAGGAACATTTTTTCAAAAAAAAAATTTTTAGGTAAAAAAAAATATAATTTCGAAAATTTTCAAAAAAAAAATAAGTTCGCGCTCAATGAAATTGTATAAATTATAGGCCTATAAATATTTGAAAATAGCCACTTTGTTCTAAATTTAATGAGGATTACAAATATATAATCATATAGCGAGGTAAGTTATCAAATAAATAAGTTATGAGCGAAAAACGTATTTCAGTACATAGCGTTTAGCTAAGAATGCATAGCCTAACCATAGCTAGGAATCTGGCTGATAATTTACATCAATATCACTACCTACTTCTTCAGGATCATCAACCAGCACTTCAAAACCACTTAAATCTTCTTATAATGCACCACGTATATCACTACTTTTGATTTTTAACACTAAAACAATGATAAACGTAATAAAACACATCAGTCATCGGTCCGGGGGAACCTAGCTGTTTACAAATACACGCACGTCAGCTGTCTGCTACAATATTTTCGGAACTAAAATGACTAGCGCTTAGAGACAGACCTCTTGAGAAAGCTTAGAATATTACGGAAAGAACGATACCTAACTCGATCCAGTTCAATCCGATTCAGTCAGTCATAGAGCCTTCGCCGTAAACGATGTTTGTGCGTCTTAAAAGCGACGCGTGACCCTACACAAAGTGTGTTGTGCGTCGTTTTTATGACGCGTGACACTCGGAGGGTTAATGATAGTTTTAGTTAATAATGAATTTTCAAATGAGTTGTTTTATTAGTAGCTACTTTCTAGGTACGATAGCCCGCCATATTAGAATGGTTGAAGTTGAAAACAGTTTAGCACATTTCCCAGCACATGAACCCCCACGTGTTTTGTACGCCACATGTCCACAGCAAGCGCTTATGTTTGTTTTAAATACAAACATAAGTTCAACCTAAGATTATTAAAGTGATATAAAACAAAACCTTTTACCAAATGTTCCACCAAATTGCTTGATTCCATAGACACAAGCATGAAGAAAATGTTGAAGTTTTTCTTAATCTAAATAACTGTGTACTTATGTTCATTTCATTATTAAATGGACCGTATGTTACTTGATTTTAGGTTTGAGAAATTCACTGGAGGTGGATTCTTGGGGGAGTTAGTGAGATATGCTTTGGTGGATTTAGCAAACTCTGGCTTGATATTTGAAGGAACAATTACCTCAAAATTGTTGAATGAAGACTCATTCCCTTCATCCTTTATAACTGAAGTTGAAAAGTAAGTTTTTTTCTTGTTGGTAAAGTCTCTAAAATATCAGCATCTATTTACTATATGTTTGTTTACTAGTTTTTCCATTAGTTACTAAACCGTTTGTAAAAAAAATGTGTGTTCCTAAGTTTTTTTATCAAAATAATGAAAAAGCTCTCTGAAGTAACAATTACCTCTTAAACAATGAAAATAGACAAGGTCTTAATCCATCCTTTTATCAGTAAAATGTGTCACGTAATAGAAGGCTTGTACCTTAAATTTTCTACTCGTGTCGTTAACACTATCCATGCGAGTTGCGTACACTACTTTACCTACAACAGTGATTTAATTACTAAAAATCACTACTCATAACTTCTAAGAGAGGTTATGTTTTTGTTTATAACCTCTCATTGCCAGTGACAGTGATGCAACAAAACATCGTACCAAACACTAATTTCATCACTCAACAATTGAATTGGCCTGAACAGCTGATTAGTTGAAGTTCGAATCATTACAAATTTACTTCTTCTCTCTCAATCCTTGAACCTTATTGGTCCGTTTCCCGTGTTATTATGAGTAAAACTATGCCGCTATAAAAGTAAACAATGCTGTTATGGGAAAATTTTCAATTCTAAGAACTGAACTGAAACGGCTACTTTAAAAAACAGTCGTGGGTATAAGATTTTTATAATCTAGATTACTCATAAACTAATCAAATTTCCTATGGAAGGATGAGCTGTTGGCATGAGACACACTAATTACGTGTTTTCTTTGTGCAGAGATTCAATGGAAAAAGTAACAACAAGAACAGAAGAAATACTGAAGAACTATGACCAAAGTTATTCACAAGATGATGTTGCAGTTTTGAAATATCTCTGTGAAATGGTTTCAAAAAGAGCTGCACTTCTGATTTCGATCTGTAAGAAGCCTAAGTTTTAGTGATTTAATAAAAAGAGGTGCAGTTTCATAGAGAACCTGTAATATATTATCGGATGAATAACAATAAATATCTACATTTATACAATTCAATATATCATTAGAAAATATTGGTTTTTTTTTCAGATGTAAACTTTGAATTGATCTTTAATTTTGTACGTTTCCTTCAACTTTTATTTTAATTTTAAATTTCTAAGAAAACAATAAGGATATCCCAGGTTATCTAAGGAACTGTGGCCATTTTTAGTGAGTGTTTTAGAGCATGCAAGAAACTCCAAATTGTGAACAATCTAAGTAGGAAGTACCGGTACAGTGGAGCTTAATATTTTACATGATTGGTTATGTTGTAGGTTGTGCAGAGGTTTTGAAATACATGAATAAGCCCAAGAACACTGTAGCTGTGGATGGAAGCTTTTACAAATATCATCCTCGCATCAGGCTGTGGATGAATGACTTTGTGTCTATAATGGCACCTGACCACAAGGTTTGTAATGGCTCTGATTGTTTACTGATGGAAGCTTTCACAAATATCATCCTCGCATCAGGCTGTGGATGAATGACTTTGTGTCTATAATGGCACCTGACCACAAGGTTTGTAATGGCTCTGATTGTTTACTGATGGAAGCTTTCACAAATATCATCCTCGCATCAGGCTGTGGATGAATGACTTTGTGTCTATAATGGCACCTGACCACAAGGTTTGTAATGGCTCTGATTGTTTACTGATGGAAGCTTTCACAAATATCATCCTCGCATCAGGCTGTGGTAGAATGACTTTGTGTCTATAATGGCACCTGACCACAAGGTTTGTAATGGCTCTGATTGTTTACTGATGGAAGCTTTCACAAATATCATCCTCGCATCAGGCTGTGGATGAATGACTTTGTGTCTATAATGGCACCTGACCACAAGGTTTGTAATGGCTCTGATTGTTTACTGATGGAAGCTTTCACAAATATCATCCTCGCATCAGGCTGTGGATGAATGACTTTGTGTCTATAATGGCACCTGACCACAAGGTTTGTAATGGCTCTGATTGTTTACTGATGGAAGCTTTCACAAATATCATCCTCGCATCAGGCTGTGGATGAATGACTTTGTGTCTATAATGGCACCTGACCACAAGGTTTGTAATGGCTCTGATTGTTTACTGATGGAAGCTTTCACAAATATCTCCCTCACATCAGGCTGTGGATGAATGACTTTGTGTCTATAATGGCACCTGACCACAAGGTTTGTAATGGCTCTGATTGTTTACTGATGGAAGCTTTCACAAATATCTCCCTCGCATCAGGCTGTGGATGAATGACTTTGTGTCTATAAGGGCACCTGACCACAAGGTTTGTAATGGCTCTGATTGTTTACTGATGGAAGCTTTCACAAATATCATCCTCGCATCAGGCCGTGGATGAATGACTTTGTGTCTATAATGGCACCTGACCACAAGGTTTGTAATGGCTCTGATTGTTTACTGATGGAAGCTTTCACAAATATCATCCTCGCATCAGGCTGTGGATGAATGACTTTGTGTCTATAAGGGCACCTGACCACAAGGTTTGTAATGGCTCTGATTGTTTACTGATGGAAGCTTTCACAAATATCATCCTCGCATCAGGCTGTGGATGAATGACTTTGTGTCTATAATGGCACCTGACCACAAGGTTTGTAATGGCTCTGATTGTTTACTGATGGAAGCTTTCACAAATATCATCCTCGCATCAGGCTGTGGATGAATGACTTTGTGTCTATAATGGCACCTGACCACAAGGTTTGTAATGGCTCTGATTGTTTACTGATGGAAGCTTTCACAAATATCATCCTCGCATCAGGCTGTGGATGAATGACTTTGTGTCTATAAGGGCACCTGACCACAAGGTTTGTAATGGCTCTGATTGTTTACTGACCTTCAAAAAATTTCCAATATTTAATCACTGTGGTAAATTCAACTCTCAAAATGTTGACTGAGTTTCCAAATCGGCCTTAGTTGTTTAACTGCTCCAGATTTATTAGATCTATTTAAACTTAGCTTTCAAATAAGTGATTTTTTGCAATACTTTTTATCTTATTTGTGTAAAGTAAACCAAATTTTTACATTTTTAATCCATGCCCCTGAATTTTTTTAATAGTTTCGATTCCCCAATTAATTCATCTATACCTAACTGCTTGATGATCGAAGTAAGAGGAGAAAACAATTAAAACAATTAAAAGGCATATTAAGTTCCAATATATTCAGCTTTCAATAGTTTCTTTTTTAACTAAATCTTTCTAAAAATTTACTTAGTATCGATTGTCAGTGGTTGTCTTTGAAAAAACTACTACCGGTATACATTTTTTTATTATATTTTGTGTGTTTTTATGCCAGTGACAATTTTATGTTTTTAAAGGGAACAGTCATGTCACTTTTCTAAGAAAGTGTAAAGTATATTCAATATAAAACACTATAAATGGTCTTTGTATTTTGAAAATTCCAAATTCCATGTTTCAGTGCAACTTCATAGAAGCAGATGATGGCAGTGGCAAGGGGGCCGCAATAGCAGCAGCAGTTGCCTTGAAACTTCAACAACACAGCAGTGAAACTGCATGAAGAAAAATACCGGTACCTACAAAACCTGCCGTACAGCCCGTGCCTTATCATTCCAATATGAGTATTTAGAACTAGTGTTTATATTGTTTCTATTATTATTATTCTATATTTTTAACCATACTTAACCGTTAAAGATCAAGTAAAATATATTGTTAATGATGACTTAACATGTTGGTTTGTTACCAGGTCTCGGACAATATTGATTACATCTATTTGTTTAGTAGACGCAATGTTTTTCTTCTTGTTCATTAAATGGATGAGAGGCAAGCAATAAATGGAGCAATTTCAATGTCCTATACTGTCCTACCAACTGAAATAAATTATATTAAGTCTAGTGTGATCAGCATCCATCCAAACAGAAGAACCTCTTCCTCTTTTGGGGCTGTAGCAGGAAATCCTGCAAAATAGCACATAAACTGAGGTGGTTCCAGGAGGATTGAATACGGAGGACCACATTTCCTTGTTTATTGGTTGATATGTTTAAGTGGGCCCACATTGTGATGTTCTTTAGAAGTACCTTTCCAAGTCTTCCCTAATTTCTTACTCGTAATCCATCCAATTCTCCAGTAAAAGGTGTAAAATAGCAATTATTAAGTCACTATTATTGTGCTGCAAAGTTTGAGATTCCGTTCCCAAACCCAAACCATCCCCCATTCTAATTTCCAATCTTTATCCACCCCATATTCTTTAGGCTTATTACAAGATAGTTTTGTCACAATGCAATTTTATTACTAACATGAGAGTATAACAAACCTATACAACAGTGTTGTATTAACACGTTGACTGCGCGTGCCGACTTTAGTCGGCGTCGCCAGCGCTCCCAGGTGGCGCGCGCCGACTAAAGGCGGCACCAGACCAACAGAAATATATTGAGTCAGTGTGAGCTTAGCCTCAGACGGAGACGTTATAATCGTTGCCAGCCTGCCAGCTTAGAATGCGAGCTTTACTTTGGTGTAGGTTGGTACTAAAATTTCCCGAAAAATCCTGTCTGGCAATGCTTTTGTCCCGGTTTCGGGGATTTTTTCTCTTCAACCCACATTACAAAGACACTGGATACGGATCCGTGCAGTGCTGCTACCTTTGGGTGTTTCAGTGAACTACATCCACTCTCGGGGTAACGCAGCACAGTCACCACTGCTCTTTTGTGATTCGTCAGACTGAAATATTTGAATGCCAATTGCGTTCGCTGATTCGGTTGCGCGCCGGGGCTTCGCCCGCCACTGGGGAGCGCCTGTAAAGTCGGCGCGCGCAGTCAACGTGTTAAGAGGATGAGTCTTATGGTAAGATTTCAGTCATCATCTTAGTCAAATTTAAATGCGAATTTAGCTTAAAATGTATTTTTTTAATGAGAGTATCAGTACCAAACTATAAAGCACTGCAAGGCCCCAGTAACTTCATACCTTCTGATGAAGTAATTTTTCATATTAGTTGCCTTTTAAAATAGAATAGTTTTACTTTTATCTAGTATGGGGAAAACTGGTACAAGTGCCCAATCTGTGTATATTGTTTAAAATCCTCAAGACCAATGTCAACATTTTCTACTACAAAACCAATAAATGTTAATGTTTGAGCAATTTTTTTATTTCTTATTGCTTAATAGCATACATTAAGTATTGTTTCTGATCAAATAAGATTTGAAAAAAAGGATGAACGTTAACCGATCTATTCCAGCTACTTAAGCCTGTTAAAAATCTATTCATATTTATTTAAAGTACAAAATAAATATTGTTGCTAGTTAAGTTGCTGATGCAGGAACTAACAAACTGAAGGATTATTTATGAGGTTGGCTATGGGCTTTTATAACAGAGTGAGACCAAGTCATTAAACTACAATGAATTAAAGGGTGAGGTTCATAACTCCAAGTTTTCATAACTCCAAGTACTTTTAAATACAACATTTCATAACTCCAAGTAAAATTATGTCCAAGTAAATTAAAACCAAAATATCATAAGACCAAGTTTCATAACTCCAAGCGTTCATAACTCCAAGATTCATAAGTCCAAGTTAAAATAAAACCAAGTAAATTAAAATACAAAATTTCATAACTCCAAACGTACAGATTTGCAAGGACCACAAGTCCAAGTTTCATAACTCCAAGGGTTCATAACACCAAGTTTCATAACTCCAAGTGACAATGGGTACAGTCCGTGCAGGAAGCGATAACGTACGCACACACACGCACCCATTACACACACACATGCTGGAAGAGAGTTTCCGATGTTGGCGGGATTATTCGAAGTGGTGCGTTCCCTGTCGCTTTGCACGTTCGTCTAAATTGTAATACAAATAGTGAGAGGATGAAATTTACATATTTAAATTCTGCGTAAACTGATGTTTAATACTATATAAATACAATTTAGTTTGTGCAGATGATTAATGTTTAATAATGGAAAATATGAAAAGGTTGTTCAATGTAAACATGAAAAAGTAAGTGAGCGAGGATTTTTTTTATTTTTTGGTCAGATGAAAACTTTCAGCGAGAAAAGTATAGATAATAAGATGTTCTTCAATTTTTGTTCCAAACATTTTTTCGTAAGACTTTTAGTTTGTCCAATAATCGACTTAGATGACCACCACGAGGTATGAATGAATTAGTTTACGCGCACAGTATTTTAGCAATTGCCGTCTTCCAACAACAATATTAAGGAAATACAGTATTAGTTCACGTTTTAAAATTTCTAAACTATGAAAAATATTTAGTCTTAACTTCTTCAGCTGTATGTACGAAATTTCGAAATTTTTTCTACATAATATTCGTGGTGCACAACGCAAATAAGTTGTAGTGCCTTTTTTTCCACTATTTTTCATCTCCTATTTTCGGAAAAAATTTAAACAGTATTAATCCAGGTTAAGGTTTCATCTTGTAGCATTCATTTGTAAATATAAAATTTGATTATAGTTACAATTACTTGTTCCCTCATAAATCTTTATTCCGTAACAAATATGAGAGTGTATGTTAGCAAAGTAAATTGTACGCAAAATGTCTGTAGTGCATAATGGGTTTAATAAAAAAATACCATATTTAAAATTTTAAAAATACTATCTAGATTTGTATGATCCAAACAAGCGGATATAATCTATAGATAGGTCTAAACATTTGGATTTCGAGACTAAATTATCATAGAAATAGGTTTTTGAGTAAATACATCTATACCTAATACCAGATTGTTTTATTTGAGTTAAATATAAGGCATTTATCATTTAGGTATTATTGAAGTACCTTAATGAGTTAAGTACTTTAATATAAGAATTGATGTCGTCCAGTGGTCAAAACTCGACCACAATCCAAATAAAATATAAACTTATCTATATTCATCCCACGCTGAAAATCAAACATGTGATGATTGTGTACCAGTCTTCAATTTGTTTTGATTTTCTGTATATTTATCGTTGTTATTGCGTCACCAGAATTTTAACTCATAATTCAAATGTTAGTTTTTTGTTTGTGTTAAATTCGTTTTCGTACTTATTTTTCATCAAATTGTCTGTCACAATTTTATTTGTTCAATTGGTGTATTTTTTGTTTAGTTGCAATAACGTTAATTATATTTACCTGAGAAAATGCAAAGTTAAAGACCTTCTGTTGTTCAGATGATTTTTGTTTCCCTTAGCATTATATGAATAATAATTAAAAGCCTTCAGGTAAGGGGCTCTTGGATATTTTCATAGGCTATTATTAAAATTGCTTGACTTTTATGAAAACATGGATTAATGACATTGACGTTCCAGATTTATTTGGCTTTAGAGGGCTTTCCTCTGCAATGATCACAAAGTTAAGTCCATGTTTCCTAATAAAATTTGTAGCACTTCGGCTAACATCCTCGTTCATAGTTTGTAGGAATCTGAATCTTGTAGGTGTTCTTCATTATACAGGCTAATAAAGATAGTTAATTCTTTAAAAAAATATTATCTCTATTTCTTCTACTAGGGGGCGTTCTATGACTTTTAATGTTTCAATAATTTGCAAATGGGTTCTTTCAATGATTTATTTTTCAAAGATTTAATTTTTGTAGGACGGTTTTCTTTGAAATGCAGTTTAAATATTGACAGCAATTAAATTATACAGCTGATCAAAATTTAAACAATTATGATCTTCATAAGGATAACATGGGAACCTTCAAAGCCACTGGGGTAGAGCCCAAGGGACTTTTTCAAATCCAGTTCAAGGCCAGTTTGCAAATCTACGCGACACGCTCTTTCCAATGATACGTCAATGGATAAAATCGGTTAAGAAATGACGGAGGAGTTCAACCGACAAACTTCGTGTTCGCGTATTAATTGTATAGATATACGTATCACGTTTCGTTTAGCCTACAGGTAGGAAATGTCACTCATTACGAAAATCTATATAATTAATACGCTACATGAAACTTTGTTGGTTGAACTCCTCCGCCATTTCTTAACCGATTTTATCCATTGACATTTCATTGGAAAGAGCGTGTCGCGTAGATTTGCAAACTGGCCTTACATTTTTGAAAAAGTCCCTTGGGCTCTGCCCCAGTGGCTTTGAAAGTTCCCATGTTATCCTTATGAAGAACATAATTGTTTACATTTTGGTCAGCTGTTTAATTTAATTGCTGTTATTTATTTTTCAATTCAATGAAACCCATCGAGTACATTTATTTACTATTTGAGTTTGTGTAAACATAACCTCCAAGACGGATTTTGTTAGTATGGTTGTACAGTATCTTAAATTTGTGTATTTATTTATCGTTGTTTTGTGTAGCTATGACGGATCGTGTTAGCACGATTGTAACATTTATCGTTGTTTTGTGTAGCTATCATTTGTTTATTTGTTGTTTTTTTTCTTTTATATGCCTCCGACGTGACGACAACAACACATATAGACAGAGGCGTAATCGTGATAACGACCGCAGCTCACAGAACAGTGGCGAGTATTAGGCTTAACTCATCACAGTCAGCACCTGACCCTGGACAATCTCAACTATTAGGTTACAAATGCCCCCTAACACTACCCCAAAACGACTTTTCGTTCTCAATTGGCCCTCTATAAATGACCTGTGTTGCCTGTACAGCGAGGCATTTTGAGAAGGAGAAAACCGGCCCGAATGCTTTAGGTTTATCAATAACGAAGATAAACATAGTCTGAGTTACACACCGGTAATCTTTGAGTTGACTCTTTTAAATTCGTTGTAAATATGACTGTTATTCGTTTTGAAATATCTTCTGTAATATTTGCAATTGCTCGAATTCGAGCAACATGTACACTAGTATTTATTAATTCTTTTAATAATGACTCTAGAGAAGAGTTAGAAAATTAAAAGGTGTAGAACAATACAGCTAACAAAAGTGGTCCTGTAACATTTGGTCATAACTTGAACCCATATGACATTATGGATCCTTTCATGTTCTGGAATTGATGGAGAGTTGCGTGGAGGGGCGAGCAGGGGCGTGTGGGACTTTTTTAGTATCCATACTGGCAACCTGCCTGCCGCTTACTTCGAATTGTCAATGTTACCAACATGACGTGGCTTCCGTGCCCCGTCTTCTGAACTGCCCGTTAAAAAAATGTAAATTTAAGTAAGAAAGGCCTATAAATATAAATATAATAAAATAAATATTAATATAAATATAAATATTGCATATAAATACAATCAAATTAAATGTAAACGGTTATGGCAGTTTACCAAATAAAAATATAGGCATACAGCACATCAAACTTGAGCTTAGAATGTGCATATTTGCTGAATATTATAGGTATGGACTAATTTCTCAGGTCCCCATAGGCCGAATTCAACGGGCTACGTCTGTTATGCTTTCACAGTTTGAATAATTTAATTCTGTTTATTTAATGAAAGAGCTGGGCAATGCAATTAATTTGCGTTTGTTTTATTTACTTGAAAAAATATGTTTTTGATGCTAGGAAATATGTTCATCTGGGGGATTATGTTCGTACAAAAAAAGGTTGTACAAGTTTTGTAAGAGTATTGCTCACAGTTTTATTTGTAATGAATATAGTAATGAAATATAAATAGGCATGATTCAAATTGAAGAAATGTCATAAAACATCTTATTGAATGAAACAGAAGCATTGATATCGAGGACCTTATTTGTGTTATTGCTACACTAAGGTATGTTGTCATAGTCTTTCGAACTGAAACATACGGTATCGGTTATTGGCAGTCCTAGGGGTAACGATGTTTCTTACAACACAAAATCATGAAAATATGTCAAATGGTTATTGATTAGCATCGTGAAATAAATCACTCTGTGACGTTTTAATGTATAGTGTACATGTTGCTCGAAATCGAGCAATTGCAAAGAAGTCAAATAGTTATTAAAAACAAATAACTTTTTTGAAAAAGAATGAAAAGTCATAATTTCCGACGAGTTTAAGACTCAACTCATACACTACGTACCTAACAGTTTCATATAATAAACATTTCTTGTAAATATTTGATCATTTTTCAACATCTTATATGGTTTTTAGTGTATTGTACAATTTTATTCCACTTGTAGCTACATTATGTTGTTCATGTTGATCTTCGTCAAAATGTAGTCAGCATGGTACTACCCAGTGTCACCAGTACGTTTACAAATTTCAGTCATTTTTCATAGCGATAAAATGTTGTTCACATTACTTAAGAACTGCCTGATTTTCTGTATAACCTCTCTGTCACAAATTTGTTTGCTTTAATTGGCATTAATTTGGCTAGTTACTGTAATAACGTAAGTTAGGTGGTGTTATATAAGGCATATTAAATTTGCAAGTAGACATTCCATTGACGTGAACCAGACGTAACATTGACTTAATATACTGCGAATCGGCACTCCGTTTATGGGAATCAAATTAACCATTTCTTTGGATCCTGCAAGTAGACAATTTATTTATGTGAACGATATGTACCATTGAGTTTGTATACTTCAAGTAAACAATTCGTTTAAGTGAACCCGACGTATCATTGACTTTGAATGCTGCAAATAGGCATCTTATTTATGTGAACCAAATGGACCATTGACATTGGATACTGCAAGTAAATTTCTCATTTTTGTGAAGCTGGCGTACTATTGATTTAGGATACTGCTACTGCAAATAGACATTTAATTTATGAGAACCAGATGACACATATATACTTTGAGGTAGACAATACATTTAATTGAACCAGACTTGTAATTGACTTTGAATAACGAAATTAGACATTGCATTCATTTGAAACAAAATATATACTAATGAGATTGGATACTGCAAGTATACATTTCATTTACGAGAAACATATGTAACATTGACTTTAGAAATTATTTGATTATTATGTCTGCTATCTGCTCAATGTTGCAAGCAGACAACTGCATTGTACACTTAGTGTAAATTACCTGAAATGTAAAGTTAAAACTGTGAAACACAGGAACGTTTCTCATCCAAAGTCCCCGTGCGATCTCTAGTGTTCACTTGGTAATACATGTGTATTACAAAATATAGGGTGTTTTCAACTCCCCACGTGAGTGTTAACGTTTCGTAAAAAGTACCAAGTTCCTGTATAAGGTAATGTTGTTCTTTTTGCGAAAGACTCTAAAAGTAATGAAAGGACATTTTTTATTTACATTTATTTCGATAAAAAACAAGTGTTTTTGACATATAAATAAATTTGTTTGCACAAAACTTGTGTGTATTACGATCCCCCCCCCCCTAAAAACTGTTTTTTTAGTAGTACATTTTAGGGAAAAATAATACCTTTACCATTCACAGACATAATATAATCTTTTAAAAATTATATATTTTCCGGGTAGTACATATGCTAGTTATTCAATATCAAACAGTTCAATGACAAAATACATATTTTTTAATACAACAAATGGTTTATATGCAAAACTTGACCAAATACACACACAAACTGCAGTTGGTAAAAGAAATATATTATTTACATTGTATAACTTAAAATAAATAACTCTTTCATATTGGAAACAGTATACAGTAAAATAAAAACAAGCCCATGGGGCGTAGCCCAAGGGAAATATGAAAATTAAATGATATTATATTGCATTGTCTTCCATTTGTGGGCTGTTTCAAGTTTCAAGTCTCTAGCTCATCGGGAAGTTAGTATAAAATTGATTGCAAAATTTGTACCGGACAAGAAAGCGAGCTAATAAAAACGTTTTAATAAACTTAAATAATAACAAAAAATGTTATTTACCAATTATTAGTGTTAATACAATTATAACAAATATGTAATAACGGGGTGTCAAAAACACCCCACGCGAGTACATACGTTAGTAAAACCCGCGCGAGTAGTTAAAGGTTAAAGTACCTTTAGCATAGAAGTAAGAAGTATAGCAATTAAATAATCTGTAAGTATATAACAAAATTACATAATCGTTTGACAGGCGACGGTAGGTAATGGATACAACGATGCGGCAAAGGCTGCTGACAGTATTACAGCGGAGCGGACAGCGCAGGAACTTGTGGCGCTGACTGTACTACACATTCCACTTGGAGATATGAGACTCCACTCAACTTTTGGAGTTATGACACTCTGGTTTAATTTTTACTTGGACTTATGAAACTTTGGAGTTATGATATCTTGGACTTATGAAACTTTGGAGTTATGATCACTTGCACTTATATTTTTCTTGGAGTAATGAAATTATCCCTTTTCGGGTACTTGTAGTTTTGAAACTTTGGATTAAATATAATTTGGAGTTATGATCTCTTGGACTTATGAAACTTTGGAGTTATGATCACTTGGAGTTATGAAACCTTGGAGTTATGAGATGATCCCGAATTAAATTGGCACCAATCAAGACTTAACCTCATAGCCTTGGCTAGCCATTTACAATACATTCAATATAAGTACCTAATCCTTGCTACAATTCTACTACCGTTCTATATATTTTAACTTCGTAACAAAAACACCACTTGCAAGTAATTTGGCATTTTCCCCTTCAACTCCTTCATTTATCACAAAGTTGTTGGAAATACATATTGTTTCCAACCACTTTGTCTCGTGATCAAATTTCAATAACATTATTAGCTACGTTTTATCGAAGCTGTACACATGTCAACTAGACCAATTGAGTTTGGCTATAATAAATTAATTATGTTATATTATTGAAATAATATGTTACAGTGCTGACTATTTTTAACTTTGATTGTTACTCAAACCAACAAAATAATTTACTGGAGTGGTAGGGCCTAAAGTAAGGCCTGATTCTCTGTACTCAATTATTCAGAACATTGTTACTACTCTTTTAATAGTCCAGCACCCATAGGATGCAATGAGAGTGTAACACATTTTTGACAATTTTTTTTATGGCGAGTAAGTTTGTTTACAAATACAAATGTTCTGAAAGTTTGAATAACTACAGCTGTTGGTTTAATTTCCATAAGCAAAGTGATTTACTAGCCAATTCCGTCCGTATCCATTGTTTATACTAGTAGTACGCTTATTCTGCGCGTAACGGGATGAGTGAACGTGAGCGCAACAATGGAAGAGTCCCCCCGCACCTAGCCTTCTTACCGGTGTCACTGGTGAACACAATGTTATTTGTATGGGCCTACTCCACATTTTGTTTCTGAATTGAATATGAGGATTAATTAATTAATCCCTGTAACACTTTCAAGGTTTTTTTTTAGCTTTTTTAGGTTACAAAATGACAATGGCTGATTTAAATACCTATTTTTGTTTCTCAATGCCATAATATGCTTACAATCTCACGTTATGCGGTTTCTAGAACCTGTGTTACCATATTGAACTGTAGTGTTACTGTTGCAATAACAGTTTAAAATTTGAAATGTCTATTTACTGGGCCGGATTAAGAGGTAAGCAAAGTACACAGTTGCATAGGGCCCCAAGCTAAAGTAGCTATTGTAGCAGGCGTTAGCACATTCCGGACATTTACTTATTTGCTTAAGTGTATCAATAATCCTTACAATTGTATAAGCTTTTTTTGGGAGGGGGAGGGGAGCATTGGAATGTTGTTTGATTACAATAAAAGTACCTATGTAAATTGGTTGGGTAAATATTTTCATCTAATTGGTTAGTTAGTTCATTTCTTTTAGTTCTGAGGGTCAGGGTGTCGAATATAAGGCAATGCTATATCATTCAAGTTTCCATCAATACAATTACTATTTTGCTCAAATCAAACCCTTTTGTAATCGGTCATTAACCATGTGTAAAAACCCTTTGTGCAAGCACAATAGTTTCAGCAAGTTTCTGTAGAAATAAGAGAGTAAATTATTGAATACCTAATTCTATCACCCACACCCACCTATAAGAAGATTGCACATTGCCGCAATGATTTGTCTTAGTAAACAAACTGAACAGAGTTGACTTACAATCTAAAAATGCAACCGTGTCTCTTGAGAGTTTAACACAATGCGTTCAGCTTTCGAAGGCGTCCTGCAACTGCAAGGGATAAGGGAAACACGATGTATTCGATATATTATAGATATGTTATGAGGGAGGCGTTAATATAGATTTAAATCGTAAAACAAATTTGACCAGTGTGATTGGGAAGGCATGCGGGCAACAATGACAGTGACAGTTGAACAGCTGATTAGTTAAGGGGGGGGGGAGAGTGGCCACGCCACACTAGCGTCACACCAGTCACCACTCACCACGCCACTGCACCACTCGCCACCCGCCACTCACTAGCCGACACCACGATCACAGGTGAGAACTGAACTGTCACTCTTTTGTATACAATAGTGTAGTAGTAGATTGCCGGTTCAGGTTACATGGATCTTAGCGTAACCAAAGTACGCCACTCGACTCATTACTTCTACTTTTTACGCTTTTATTCTGAATTTGATCTTTTGAAACCAAATAAAAATTGTGTAAACAATGCGTAAACAGCTTTACTGTAGTTGATATAATTACTGGAATAGATATTGATATTTTACAGCTTTTCTCTTTCGCCTGAAATGCAATTGTTGGTGCCGTGTGGCATTTGGCATCACAGGTTAACTAAAGAGACGAATTTTGGTAAACATTGTGGTTGCGTAAATTTATAAGATAAATTAGCTTATAACATTAGTTGTGATAAAGAATTGCCATGTCTTTTTAGATGGATTCCGTGTCATTAGAAAACGTCGTATTTTGTGGTTTACTTGCTTTATAAGTACGTTAAACATGTGATAAGTAGACTCTTAAACAATACTGTAATGCCGAAAATTATCAGTGCACTATAGTTTATTAGTTTGTGTTATTACATTTTAATGCCATTGAAACAGTTGAAACCACCTACTCCACATTTTGTTTCTGAATTGAATATGAGGATTAATTAATTAATCCCTGTAACACTTTCAAG
Organism: Macrosteles quadrilineatus; assembly: GCF_028750875.1. Taxonomy (NCBI): domain Eukaryota; kingdom Metazoa; phylum Arthropoda; class Insecta; order Hemiptera; family Cicadellidae; genus Macrosteles; species Macrosteles quadrilineatus. The sequence goes on along the minus strand of NW_026542595.1, from coordinate 44,240,117 downwards.
GTTTTTTTTAGCTTTTTTAGGTTACAAAATGACAATGGCTGATTTAAATACCTATTTTTGTTTCTCAATGCCATAATATGCTTACAATCTCACGTTATGCGGTTTCTCTAGAACCTGTGTTACCATATTGAACCGTAGTGTTACTGTTGCAATATAAACAAGCCGCAAGTGGTGTATTATTGTATTGCACCAAAACTCAAGAAAACATAGTACAATTTTTTTAAACAAGTTACAATGTTTTTATTAGTTAAATAGCTTGTTGTAATGGGTATTACAGTACAAGAACCTTGTATTAATTAAGAGGGGTGTCTTGCTTGAAATCCATTACAGTAGTTCTGAATTTTTGTAGACTGGTTCGGGATATCGGCCCAATTAATAATCCAGGTTTGTGACCGCGTGCGACGACCGCAACCTTATCGTAAATCAAAACAATCGCAAAATTTACTACTTAATTGCTGTAATTCTTTGATGAATTCAATTTGATTCAAACATTCTTTATTCATAAATTTGCACAATGGTACAACAAATAGTGTCAATGTTTACAAAAAGAAATAGTAATGACAATAATCCTATATATATAAACAGTTACACTAATTTCGTCTATGTACATAAAAAATTTGAAAAACGTTGTATTTATTCTATGTAAAAATTTTCTTGTAAAAAATGTTTGTTTATGTTGTTATCTCAGGTTCTAAACGAGGCACAAAGGTTGTTTTGGTCTTAATTATTCACAAAACCGCTTACACTTGGCGCATTATACAGTACTTACTTTCCGTGTCCGGAAATCAGACTTCGCTTTTCCAAAAATTAGCTACCGATATGGCTTTGTCATTCGCGTGTAAAAGATCATTATACAATATCTCGACCCGTTGCCTATTCCAATGCCGTGGAGTCAGAAAAATCAATTATTGGGGACATGAAATAGTGAAATGATAAACAATTTGAACAAAAATCAATTTATAACAATAATAAAGATTTAATAGTATATTTCGTACCTAGGCCCGAAAATGAGATTTTGCTGGTTCGAGATAGTTTTTAAGTTCGAAACGAAGTCGCAAAACCATTTCGGTCCGTGGTACGAACGCTTTTTTTCACCACACTATACCCTATTACCACTATTCACCACAATAATTAATAATGCACACTGATAGTCAACACAACTAGGTACAACTTGAAGGTTATGTGAAGAAATAAAATAATTTGAAGAATTAGCAAAAATAATAATAAATAGTTGCTAGGTAGCGGTGACGATAAAATAATTCTATTGAAATGCTATGGATACTGATTGTGTATTTAATATGCTTTCATGTTTTAAGAAAGTAAGCGGGCAGCTGATTTTGCGGCCCTAGGGACGTAAAAACCTGCTCGGTCCCCAAATGACGATGACAGCTGGCATGGCCAGCAAAACGTAACTTTCAGCCACCAATTAACGTATTTGAGAAAATTCACAATGTTTACAATTGCTTTGACATTTAAATGTAAACAACCAGAACTGTCAAATGCCTATTTTACAATTACAGACAGCTGATCCAGAAAAATAAAATAACTATGTGGTAGGTTTATTTAATCTTAAACTTTATAATTGAGTATCTATATAAATAAAATTAGAGTTTTGTCTGTACATTACTCAGAATCATAAACTTTTAGGTTATTTTTACGTGTTATACATTAGAGAAACCGAAACGAGTCTCATCTAAATTTCTGTCTGTCTTCCAGTCTGTTACGACCCAAGAGCCATTTTACGCGGCCTACTCCTGAAAAACGAGAGTACCTATCAAGTTCCAAATCATTTTAATGCATTCACTGGATTGGCGAGATTGTCTTTAGCCATTAAAATATGGCGTCACCACTTTGTAAATAAAATGACGGACGTTTAAAAACCCAATTTTGTGCGATTTTTGTAAAGTTTTCTCCCAATGTTTAGCACATATTCTTCTATGAAATAACGAACAGCTGTTCAAATCAAGATTATTTCTTCTAGCTGTCACTGATATGTTTACATTGAATGTTGTTTACAAATACCGCAACCATTTCCGATCACGTTTTGAAAGCAAATCCAAACCAGTTAAGATTAAAAACGTTTTTCCTTACATAACGGATTTAATTAATCGCAAGTGCAATAATTTGCAGGGTAACAGTAAATGAAAATAGAGATTTTTTTGTGCATAAAATTGTTCTTGAGTTTTGATAACCGGGAAATAGACCTTGAATCAGTGTTGTATATTGCTGGGAAACTTACATTTTTTAAATGAGCGTTTTCAGTCAAGACTCGGCACACGACCGACGCGCGTCTACTTGTTAAATTAAATTATTAAATAAAATCCTCTATTGAGTATACCAATCCTGCTGGCTTCCAACTTTAAGGTTATGTTCTTTTAGGTAATTTTAGTTGTGCTTAAATGAGCACACGATGAAATAAAAAAGTGGTCCTGGTCTTATGGCTTATACCTTGGTAATAACGTCTTCCCTAATAACAGGTAATAACAGAAGAAGCCGATTATATAATGAATTAATATCTTATCGCAAGCGGAAGCATATTTCCTAGTTTCTATACTTGATCCATCGCTGAAATAAAATGTCTTTACAAAAACCATAACAGATATTTTATAAAAAATTATACAACTTATAAATATGCTTAAAGGTAATTTCATGACGATTGCATCAGTAGTATTTTGTTATAAAATGTTAAATTCTCCCGTTGTTCGAAAAACGCCGAAAACCCTGTAAATTTTTATTCAACCCGCTGAAAGGTTGAGTTGAAGCTGCATAAACCATTTTAAATCAATAGTCTACACATAAACGGAGAAATAAATTTGTAAAAATATGATGTAGGCCTACAGTAACTTTTATTTTTCTCAGTCTACTGGTTACTTTGCAATAAAAGCTCAAACTCGAGTATCTATACTTTTTGACTCGACAGTAGGCACTCTCCCTCCTGAGAGATGTATTTTGTGGTGAGAGATGTAGAGATGTGGTTTTGGGAGAATCTCCGCGTTCTACAATGACAACGAAAACTCTCTCCCCGTCATTGCCTCCCCTTGGATTCCAGGAAGGACAGCGGGGGAATATCGGTGCGCCGCTGGGGCGGGATTACGGGTCGCGGGGGAGTTTCGGTGTCTTCCTGGATTTTGCGGGGGAGTTTCGGTGCGCCCGTACAATCTGCTATCCCTGGAGTGTGTGTGGCGGGTATCGCGGTAACGGTGCTGCATAGCTTTCACACACATACCACATACCTCCGACACGCCAATCATTCCGTCCCGCCGTAAACAATCCCATAACACAACAAATTTAATGTTGTTATTGTTCGTGTACACGTAGAAAGTGTGTCTAATTGATCGATTTTGAATTGAGTGAACGTCAGCAAATTTTATACGTTTTATACTGTCAATCTCCAGGGTTTATGTGAAGGGTTCTCTGTTGTTTAGCTCCAACTATTCTCTTTGCAGATTTATAAAACTCATTTATTTCCACTCTTACAACTATTTCCGAATATCATTTCGAATATGGAAGCCAGTAAATGCTGTAAGAGGATTCTCTCCACCGTTTTTTACATCCCAATTTAGTTTGCTGCATACAATAATACCGTAGTTCAAATATACTTCTTATAGGTATGTAGAGCTAAGTCAGTAAAGGTTTCAAAATCAAGTTCGTTGTTGGGTAGATTTGTTTATGCATCTTATTATTTTACATAATTTGATACCACTTAAAGATGTTCAAGTCACTGGTTCCATATGTATCTCTCTTTATGTGCGTTGCTTTCAGGTGAACTTAGACCTCTCTTTGTTACATGTATTTATACTTGTAGTTTTTGGGTTCCTGCTTGAAACGGAATATGTTTGCTGTTAAAGAAGTTATTTTTGCATTAGTTTTTACACTTCAAGGTATTTCTTGAGTGATACGATTCCCGCCAGAGAATTTAAGTAGTGCAATATTTTATTCGTTTTGTACGAGCAAATGCAAGGGTTTTTATTCTTACTTAAGTTTTTTTGTCATATTTTTCGTTTAATATTATTGTAAGTCCGGTGCTTTTTTAAATTTAGATATTTAAAAAAAGTTTGGGCTCAAAGGTTGGTAAAAATTTTAAATTGTGTTTTTTATCATAAATTTTAAAGCACACAAATATTTTTTTGGGGAAAAATAACAATAGGTTCTTAAAAACAAGAATCTGCAGTCAGTTTACTAAAACGATATAATCACACAGATTCAAAAGGCCTGCAAGTGCTCTTCATAGCGATGTTCTATGCAATGGTATAGTAACATTGGCGTTAAGCAACATCATACTGAGAAATCCGAGCTGAGGTAGAGCGACATACTGTATAAGTTGGGTACTGCAGAAATAATTTAAAACGGTGATGAATAAGAAATCAAAAAACAAAATTGAAGACGCCAGAAAGATTGACCGATGCGCCTGGGTACTCGTACAGCCCATCGTCTCTTGGTACGTTTATTAATTGTTTCTTGTGCTTGGACTTGACAGTAATCACTTAACGTGATCGCGTTGCTGCGTGCTATCGCGGGAGAATGGTGAATCAAAGCCGTGATAAAGGACAGTGCGGGGTCACAGGTTATCTGTTATCAGCTGTTATCACCTCGCGTTCCTGGTCATTGTCAGTGACGTCATCGATCACGTGTCCACTGTGCCAGAACAATAGGTCGGAGAAGTACGGTAGTTCCCCTAGCTATGCGTTTGTATAATGTGTATTATTTTCGGTTGGACGTTTAACCTGAAATTTGTAGGATAACCCAACCTACCGGATTGTGAACCTGTTGACATTGGTCGTCGGACTTTTAAACGATCCTGACTGTAAAACCAGTTGGTCTAGTCAGTAAGACATGTATACACTTTAGTAACACCAATAACACCATATTCATAAGCTAATCATTCTTGTCTTAAAATTCCACGCCATTTGGTCGACATACTTTTGAAAAATAAACACCTGAAACCTTAAATTCTGGGCACAGATACTAGAAAAAACAGGCCATGCTGCAGCACGGGCAGCGCAACCCTACGTCACAGTGGTGGATAGTTGTACTAAACTCTTACCATTAAAATCTTACAAACAACCAGCTTGTTTATTTACCTAACCAGCTTGTTTATGGGAATGTTGATGGCAATGAATGTATCAATGAAATTTATCCATTAGTGTGACGTCATGGATCCTGCAGCATGGCCTGTTTCACAGATGCAATTTGTTATCCATTACTGCCATTTAATTGTTTGTTTGGGCTTAACTAATAACTAAATATTATAGATTATGCAACCTAAAAAAATACGATTCATTTGTTATCTACTGCTTGTCCGGTTGTATTTTAACCTGTAAAAGCGTACTATAAAGTAGGAGAGTAATAGCCCACATTGACACAGTAGTAATTGAAATAAACTACACGACTTTAATATTTTACAATAGATTGTGAAGTCTGCTGCTGCTCGCAATAGCCAAAGTCAATGATGGTCATGAGCGAGTGGCATTCCACACATATCAAGTAGGCATGCCACTGAGATGACCGCCGTGACGCTGCGGCCAGGCAAGGCTAGCAATGCTAATCTTTGTTTGGCAACTCGCTACAGCTGTGACAGGTTGCGAAATCGACAGTTTATGTTGACATGTAAGAAACGCCGTCATGGCGAACATCTTTAAAAACAAAAATAGCTACTTCCTGGGGAACTTTGCCGATCTGTCTTATTTATTATTTTATTTTTATCTAGTGTTTGTATACTCCATTGCCATTATCCGCTCATTTGAAAGAGTACGGTCCAAATCTTGGTCTTGTTTCCCTCTTACCTTTTGTTAGACAAGCCTTATCAACATAATATTACGTACATAGATCAAACCATAGATAAAACAAACGTACTGTACCTCCTTATATGTTTATCCTCAGCCGAAAACAAAATTTTCAAGTTGACCCTCTCAGGTGTTTTTAACTTATTCCAACATGATTTCAATCAAATAAGTCGTACAAGTCATAGAATCTACTCTTTAGCCAATGAGACATTTATTCGACATCGCTTTAATCTAAACATTATTAACTTCGTTTTAACACACAAGAAAACATGCTTCAAAAGTTACAATTGGATGAGAAGTCTACTTTCACTATTAAACACACATAGAGGCAACATATATGTGCGTAATTTAACACTTTAAACAAACAAGTTTAAAGTCAATGGTACGTATTTCTAATACAAAGACTTTGTATTTTAACACGAGTAAAAACTACTGAGGATGTTTCTGACTGGATGTGAACGAATAACACTCTATTTGATTTGTTCTATTCCTGTGTTTTATAATTATTACAACTAGTGTAGATGCACACTGTGTGTGGCGAACAATTGATTAGCATTCGTTGATCAGACCTGAGTTGCGTGAATCATACAACCACTTGCATTAAGCGATCTCATTGTATGTTGATCCTGTCGCTAGTGTGACCTCGATATACCAATGAAACTATATCACTAGATTGAAAACTCAGCCTGCACACACCATCAGCAATGATACCATTGGGATCTATGAAGCTTACGCTAATTCATCTAACTAGAGTGCAGTTTTACAAATTTTGAGCATTTAGCATTGTTTAATGAGTAATAAGTGTAAAAACAATAATGACTATTGCGTTAGTTACAAAACAAGGTTAATCATTCAATGAATAAAATATTTACCATACCGGACGTTATCGGAGTTATTTTACCATTTTAACTGGTTTATCTTCTTTTGGAATAATCTTAAAATAGCATACTTTAGAGAAATTGGTCGTGGGGTTACTGATTCCTTGACATGCGGCGGATGACAGTTGTCTCAGCCTTATCAATTACATAAAGTTGTCAATATAATCTCTCTTCGGAATGTTAGGTGTAGTGGAATATACTCGTAGTGAAGCTGGTTTTTATTCTTGAACTGTTACGGACCTCGTTCATATAGATTACTCATTACTAACAATAATGATTTTAATCGTTTTATATTTACAGGCTAACGGCGGTTAACTAAGCATTTCTTCGAGTACATTCCCAAAGGACTGTAGCACATACTATATGCAATTGTTATTGCCCGCCTGAGTTTATTTACATTGCTACTAACAGTTATTGTTACAACTTAAGACCATTAAGTGGACTTTGCATCCATTGTGTACTCAAATATTACATTGTCAACGAGGCCTACCAAGTACCAATGACCGGAGTCCGGCAACTTACTTATATTTTCTGTACCCACAATCTGTGTTGCATACGGGTGTTTCAACGTGGAATACTCGGAAAGCACATAAATATTGCCTACTGTAATGTGGCTTACGTTGTTGGTGTCATCAACAGGTAATTACTCGCCTACGGTTGTCAGGCCACGTACACGTACAACCACAGTCTGATCTAGTTACCTACGTAACACTTGTGCTACAGTGTGACAGAGCTTGTTAGAACAGCCAGTGTATGTATTACTTTAATATTATATACTGACAACACTTATGAACTATTGCGTAACCACCTGTGTGTATTAGAGTACTGACAAACACCACATTCCACACACTTGGACCACACGAAACTTCTCGGAAGTTACTGAAACATCCCAATAAAACATATAAGTTTCACAAACTTATTACTGAATTGAAAACCTTCTCCCTCTCATGAAATTTAATTGAAGTCATAACTTACTTGAAATAGTAACCAATAAATGTAGACCTACGCGCATGCTTCGCAACCGGGAGAGGACACTAACTTAATCTGATCGGTATTTCTTCAAATATACTGTCTTAAATATTCCCAAACCCACTGTTATTTTTCGAGGAAAAAATAGGTAAATCTTCGTTTTATATTGTCTGTAGTTTCATACAGTCAATTTAATCCTTGTTGTAGACGGCTTTTATGAAATTTCGTAAAATTCCGTAAACCATGAGGAATTTCTTTTTGTTCCCATGTACACCAAACAATGTTATGTCCAAGTTAAAACGCCCACTGGGGCATATCATTGGGGATGTTATGGACATGAAAAGGTCCATCCGATGATCTACCATTCTACCTTTAAGACATTTCTTCACATTCCAGTAGCTCAAAAGAGAAGTAATACTGCACACTTCTAACCCTTATTATAATTTGCTCAATATATTGGTTTAGATTTAAATACATGTGGATTAAACCCTAATAGTTCATTCAGGTACATAAATTATGTTAGTATAAGCGCGAGTTGTTTAACTAAATGTGACGTAATTGCTAAACCTGGTCATGATTACATGTACTGCCGGATCATGCACAACAAATGCCATCAAAAGCATTAATGTTGATGCAATCGTTAATGTGAACATACTGTGCATGTTTAACATCAAGCCAAATATTCTATTTGCATTAGATAATCGATAATCTCTTATACACGTTCATAATTACGTGATTGTTATGGCCTTGGTTTTACATTTTACCTAACCACTGTGTTTTAATCCATTCTATATATATTGCATAGCACCATTGACTATACACCATAAATGGACTGTGGTACTCGTCAATGATAACACGCACGCTGTCATCGTATTCGTAACAATAGAGTGTAAACAGCTGAAAATTTGTATTTCAACAACAATATCACTACAATTATGGAATATAACTTGATGAATAGGCCTAAACTTATTAATACTGACGTTTTATAAAAATTCGCGTTTGTTCAAGGAAGTACACACCTCACAGACCTACTCTGCGGTACTTTGCTGTACAGTACAGTACTTGGTTTTGTGGTATTACGGTACTTTTTCTACATATACACCTGTTATGTTTGAGGCAGGATTGAACCAATCTGTTAAAGTTAAGAAACGAATTGTTGCGTAGGTAAATTGGGTTTGCAAAACAATGTTAAAAACAAATTCGGTGGCAGTAACGTTTAGGCTATTATGTGCAGCTTTTCCCGTGCTTTGCAACGAGAATAGGCCTACTTTTAAAACGAAGTTGTATAAAACCTACCGTTGATTATTAAACCTTAACCGTAGCACTAGGTTTTACACAATTATTGCTGGTTTAATTTAGTTTTGTAATAGATTACATAGTTGATAGCTCCATAGAAAAGTATGTGTAAGAATCGTCCAACGCACTCGATTGGTCGTGTTCAACAACCTGAATTTGCGTACACCAAATTAACCCGTTCTATCTATATATGAAGGACAAAGTGTGTACAGTGTCTCTCCCATTAAACAAAGGGAAAGGATAGCCGCTGCAGTATTAATAAACCCACTACCGACTATTTGGAGAGCTTTGTCAGAACTTAAATATTGGATTGACTTATTAGTCCAGTCAAGAAAAGTTTTGACCTCAGAAAAATTCCAAAAGTTTTAAAACTTTGCACAATTATTTCTAGGTACCTAGGGAAGATTATACCAAAAGTCCCTATAAATATTAAGTGAGCTCCTAGCGGCAATTAGCGAAACAGGGCATCTTTTTGGTTTTGCTAAAATCTTGAGAACCGTCGTCGGAGTAAAATGTGACTATATACCAAATGAAAGATCATCAAATTTTTCAACAAAAATGATATTTACACTTTAATTTTATTCCTACTGGTTACCGAGTTATAGGGCGCTAAAATATGTTTTTTACTGTCATGGTGCAAACAATAAAGTAGGTATTTCGTTGAGAAAAAACTACATAGGTACCTAGAAATATGTGTGTAAAGTTTTAAAACTTTCGGATTTTTTTGGAGGTTGGGTCAAATATATTTTGACTGAACTATATTGTTTGTGAACCAAACTTCAGATATTCAATTTTTCAAATACACGAAAAAATTTGATAATACATACGCACTTTTTCAAATCGCAAGTTCCATTCTCATTCTAATTAAAATATGTGATGAACAAAGTGGTTTATTTCTTTTAGACTCATCCTTTGTTCAAATGAATAGTTGTAACACAGTATCAGATAGCAGATATATCAGCCCGTGACCCCTGGTGGATGAAGTTGTCGATTACCAGGTGACCACTATATTCACTCCACCACCCATCCCATTTACCAATTCATATATTGAATATGTTGATATGTTGAATAATCTGTTGTTATTTTGTATAGTTTTAGTTACGTTACATGGTAGTGTTGAACAGTTGTAACACAGTATCAGATAAGAGATATGAGGTCCAGTGGTAGTGGATGCAGTTATCAGATTGTTATGCAGCTTATCAGTGATCAGTGAACGCGTCAATAGAACAATGTAACACTTCCTCTCATGTAGCTGTGGCTGGTACAGTACTGTACTGTCCCTGTGTAGCATTCACTTGTATATACAGTAGGTCTACTTAACAGGTGAGATGTAACCCTATATAAGTGCGACGTTGACGTTTGTACGATTTATTATATACATTGGTTGATTTGATGCCAGCGGAGAGTCGAAGTCGTCGTATGATTCCTTTAAATCGTATTGTAAAGCATGATTAGTTTAATAAAGCTTGTCCACAAAATCGTTTCTTAAATTGATGAAAGAATTTTAGAATTTTTTGACAGAAAACCATACTGTAAACAGCGTCTCCAGGTTATAGTAGTACGTTTTCTGTGCTCCAGGTCTGAGCATCTTCGGTGTAACAGTTACCTGATTTGTCATTGTCAAGTAAACTGTCAAATTGTCAGTAAATGCTATTATTTTAAAAGCTGATATCAAAAAGTGTCATGATACGTTAATAAATGTAAATACATTCTTAAATTTATGGAAATAAATTAATGGTATATATTAAAAGTAGCTAAACTTGTAAATTTCGCTATCCATCGGATAGTCATATACAAATTACTATTTAAACTTTCAAACCAACAGGAATGCATTAAGGAATATTACTCCACAATAAGACTTAAACAACACTTTTACGAGGCACTAGCTCGGGGTAGTTTTCTCACATTACTTCAGGCTCGGCTTGAGGTTGTGAAATCATCACTTGGACAAAATCCATTGATGATTGACGCTCCTTGAATACACTTGTTAAAACGTATAAATTCATTTGCAATCATAACAGTAAAGAGATTTAGGTACGGTATCTTTTCATTATATTGCCTCGTAAACCACATTCTAGCGTCATTTTCTCCTAGGGTTACAGCCAACTGATGCCAAATTACAATCTTACTCGTATATCCCGGTAGCAAGCCTTGCTAAAGGCCGTGAGTTCGTTCAGTAATGTTATCTGATTGTTGATCTGGTGCTCGCGGCGAGGTGTCCAGGCCTCCAGTGATCGGTGTCTGGTGACTGGTGACCTTGCACTGCTTATCATGTTATCACTAGATACCGCCTCCGCCACTGCGACATCCGCCATCAGATACTGGTAATGTCCTAAAAAGCCCACGAAAACAGCAACTCACTCAAACCAGATATTAGTTTTAACACGGTGATATACAATTTTTTCGTAATTTTTATCGATATCCCTTTTATTTGTAGGTTGTGCTCGATTCCATGTCTTGCTCAACACGATATATGCCCATGATTAACCAAAATATACGAAAAATCAGAGGTTTTATGGTCAAACCCAATTAAACACAATAAAATGTCACCAATGTCCAGCCCTTTTCACCGCCAACTAAATCAATTTCAATAATCACTACGTAGTAAACCTACTTACTACGCATCGCGCTGGACTGGAGACTATGAGGTAGGCGTTGGCCTTGGTATCACTTATCACCTACTCTGACCTTGGCAGGTTTGGCGGTACGAAGACCTTGAGAGTTTGGCTAGATTGATTTTTATCATTGCTATATTTCTTATTGTTCCTTATTCCTGGTGAACGCACATCATAGTTATAGTTGGATTAAGTTAACTCTTTGTTCGCGAATTTAAAGCGTTATTTTGATAGCTTCAATCGGTGAATTTTTGAACTCGTGTTGATTTTCTTTATTATTACTATTAATATATTACCCACCGTATCGAGAATCCACATTGTACTTTTTATGTGATATGAATCATAAGTGTATCCATATCCAAATTACCAAAAATGTGAGTACTTTGTCAATATCCAAAGTGCCAGTCTCGGTCCAAGACCTGATTGACGTCACTACTGTCTACTTATCAGCTGCCACTGTCTCTGATAACAGATAACAGATAGCCCCTGTCCTGCCTGTCACACGTTAATCTCCCTTCCCTCCTCCACTCTGTCTTAGGCGTTCTACCTGGGACTGATAGCAAACTTTGAACTTTGATACTCTGTCCTTACCAAACTTTGCTGGAAGCTTTTATTAGCTTAAAACAAACATTAATTTCATTGATACCAGATCAGGCAGGACCTGAAGATAGTGACTGTTGGACTGTTGGCTGTACAGTGTACACAGTAATCATGCTCTGTTAGACAACTGGCGCTGGCCGATGTCATGCTAGTGGTTATGTGTAATATGGTGACCTGGGCTGACTCCATTGTTGACTGTTTACTTACTCACAACACTGGTGACTGGTTGACAGTTAACAGTTGATCTTGGCAAATCTCGAGTCTCAACCATTACGTATGACAAGGGATTTCCAGATACTTTTAAATAACAAATTTATAAATTGAATGAGGATATGGTATTTTGGTATAGGCTTGTGACACTTCTTACGAATAGAGTAAAATACCCCCACCGCAGCAAACCTGTAGACTAAGCGAATTTCCACTTGTCTGATTACATTTTTACTAAAATATTTCCATAAATAAGACATATTTATTCCCAATTTAAATAGCATTAGATTTAACGAGTGATTAGGTAAGCTACTACGGGGAAGGTAAAAAGTATTTTTGACCAAACATCAGTAGTGTAGCATGAAATTAATAAATTCGCCAAATTTTATTAAAATCTATCCATAAACAAGTTAACTACAACCGTTTTCATTTTCTCCATAAAAATAACATGGGAATTTTAAATGGCACTTTTTTGAATTTTGTTCGTGACCGTTAGGCATACAACAATGCTTCAATATACTAAATTATTTATTTTTTTAAGCTCTACAAAATTGTTTGAAAAGATATTCCAAAATTTCATGTTTTTAGGGTCAAAACCCATTTTTTTATTTAAATTTTTAAATTTAAATTTAAAATTAATTTTTTTTATCATACCTCTGTGGAAGACTACAATTTGTTAATTTAGGAAAACATAGGTCAAATTTTAAGGAGGTCCTTGCTAAGGTTCCTCAAGGGTCGGTGCTGGGTCCGGTTTTATTTATTCTCTATATTAATGATTTGCCAAACTCTATACCTTACAAAACAATTTTATATGCTGACGACACAACCTTCAGCTGACAACTTTCACTCTGCAAACCAAAGTATAGAAAACACCATTGAATTGGATACGCTGTGGTTTGAAAGTAATTTTCTTGAAATAAATCATGATAAAACAGAAAAAAATTGTTTTACTTTGCGTAATCTTGAAGCAGACAATGCAGTTTCTGTTAAACTACTTGGAATATCCATAGACTCTAAACTCACTTGGGAAATACATACCAATAATATAATTTCAAAATTGTCAAGAGTATGTTGTTTGATAAGAAAACTTAAAAATTGTGTTTCTAAACCAACACTTCTAATTGTTTACCACAGTTTATTTCACTCACACTTGCTGTATGGCAATATACTATGGGGTAATAGCTCAGGAGCTCACCGGGTCTTTACATGGCAAAAGAAGGCTCTCAGAATTATGTTTGAAATTCCAGATAGGGTTAGTTGCAAAGCATTTTTTGCTCAAAATAATAATTTATAACAATTTACTTTCGGTTAAAGAGAATCTAAATAAATTTGTTCCTTGCAACTCAATCCATGGGTATATCACCAGACAATCAAAAGATTTATATATTCCTCAAGCCAGGCTAACAAAATGTATCAAAAGTTATAAATATTTGCAAATAAAACTATTTAATAAACTTGCAATATATTTTAGAAATCAGGAAAGTATTCATTTGTGTAGGTCAAAATTATCAGATTGGCTTACAAGTCGTGCTTTTTATTCAGTCAAGGAGTTTTTGCAGAATGTAGATTTTTCAACTCTTAAATGTGAGGCCAAGCAGTCTTGATGATTCTTTGTTCTTGTTATGGTCTTTGCCCTGTTAATTTCAAAGTTTTTTATTATTACTGATGCTTTATCCTTTTAAGATTCTTTTAACTTTATTTTAACATTTTCTGTAGCCTATTTAATATTTTATTTAACATATGTAACAAAACATGTTGACATTGTCTATTGTAATGTTTATATTACCAAATGACAATAAAGATTTATTATTATTATTATTACCCCCTAAAACCCCCGTTCCCATGGTTCGATCATGCTGGTTCGCGAACTCGTTCAAATAAATGTACGGTTACACGTTTATACCAAATTTCATCAAAACCGGATCATTTTTGTTTGAGTTATCGTGCTAACGGTACACATATATATATGAATTTGAGCGGATGGTGTTTTTGGCCTCTAGGGACCTCAAAAGGAAAAAGTAAATCGGTTCTGGGTCCAGGTCTTACCATGAGACCTACGGTAATACCTTATTCCCTATATGGGAAACTTCGACCAAAGCTACTACAACTCATTACTGTACTTGAATCTGCAACCAAACACCAAAACACCGATGTTTGTTGTTTATGGATTTCTTGATGGCCAATTAATTGAATTCAACCTCTAGTGATTTACTTATTGAAAGCAGTTTGCAATTTTATTTCCATGGTGTGAGACTAAAAAAAGTCACTCTTAAAAATCACGCTGCCATAAACATATTGTTCACCACACAAATTAGTCTAAAAAATCTGTTTATTGTTAAAATCTTTATTTATTTTACAAATTATAGTTACAGCCAAATTGTTACTATGGTATATTATACATTATTTACATTAATATACTTTTACAGGCTGATATGACTGGAGAAGTATTAAACGAGCTGCGAGGCCCGACATGGATCCTGGACCGTCGCAACAGTGGCAAGCTGTTCTGGCGGAGGGACTCAACTTCGGAGAAGAACAGAGTCAAGTTCCGCTGTGATGTGGAGGTGATGGAGTACGTGAAGCTGGAGCCTGAGCCTCCGCAGTACGAGGACTGGAGCTCGGACGAGGAGGACGACGAGAGGTTCGGCTGGCGTCTGCGGCCCTGGGACCAGGAGATCCCGCCTCCTAGCGGCTTCTGGGGCGGAGTGTGTATGGTAGTGATAGCAGCGGTGGTCACCTACCAGTGGCTGGTTGTATGACACAGGCCACACGATAGGTTGAGACAAGCAACGACATATTGCCGCACGTCCGGGCCGGCTACCTGGAGGAACCAAAGCGAGATGCTTCAAATAGGTTTATTACTTGAGTAGTTATTTTAAAATTGATTTAAAGCTACAAGTTCTTTATTGTGTTTCAAAATTTAGTAATTTAATATAATCAGGCCTTTTTATGAATATTTTTTAGAAACGGTGCAATCATTTATTAGCAACAAAATTTTGCTAAACAATATTTTCAATATTCTATCCAGTTTTGATATGGTGCAAAGTATCTGTTTTGATAATTCATCAATGCAATATTCGTGACCATATAAATATCCATAGTGAAATGACAAGTTCATTATAAAAAGTTAAAACAATATACCTATTTATTCTTCTTTGCTACCGTAACACACTGTACTTGAAAATGTTCAAGTACTACAAGTGGGCATCCTAAATCTCAGAGTTTAGTGAAGAATAACATGCCATTACCAACTTAAGGAAGTTGGTAATGGCATAAAATATACTATTAAGCTTCAAAAACATAAAAGAATGTTGCTTTTCTTTAATTTAAAAGGTTAAATAAAAGAAAAGCAATATATTTTATGTTTTTGAAGCTTAATTGTATATTTTGTACCTAGGTCCGAAAAATAAGATTTTGCCGGCTCGAGATAGTTTTAGGAAACGATTGAGAGCTGCAAAACCATTTCAGTCCGTGGTACAATCGCTATTTTTCACCACACTATATCCTATTACCACTATTCACCACAATAATAATGCACACTACAACTGGATAGTCAACACAACTACATGACTATGTGAAAAAATAATTTGAGGAATCAGCAAAAATTATAATAAATAATAATAATAATAAAAGTTGCTAGGCAGCGGTGAATATAAAACAATGTTATTGCAATGCTATGGATACTGATTGTGTATTAAATATGCATTCATATTTTAAGAAAGTAAGCGGGCAGCTGATTTTGCGGTCTAGGGATGTAAAAACCTACTCGGTCCCCAAATGATAATGACAGCTGGCATGGCCAGCAAAACCTAGCTTTCAGCACAGAAAACGTACTACTATAACCCAGAATGCCAACCGCATGGTAAAAAGCATTAAGTGTTTTGAGAGAGCTTTGCCTGTCAATCCGTAGGCAGCGCCACCAGCGTTGCTATGCTATTGCATGGCAACGCTGGTGGCGCTGCCTACGGATTGACAGGCAAAGCTCTCTCAAACCGCTTAATGCTTTTTACCATGCGGTTGGCATTCTGGGTTATAGTAGTACGTTTTCTGTGCTTTCAGCCACGAATACCTAATACCTTGATTTGCCCTGTATGTAAAACAGGTAAAAACATCATAGTGTGGTGAAAAATATTATTTGTGAGTTTGAGTTACCACACATGGTTACTGTGTCCTCACCTGAAATGTTTTGCTTGAGTTGTTATCCAATGTAATTTCTCCTCTTTTGCTAGATTTATTTCTTCCATATTGGATGATTACTTTTTTTATCATTTAGTGTTACAATTTAATCTCCTTACCTCAATCAGAAATTTCAGGCTTTGTTGTAGAATAGTTTGTAATCACAGTAATAACAATGTGATATTTCGACAAGGAACATTCCATATTTATTTGTAAATATAGTTTAGTAATAAGTATTTTTACAATGTGTACAGTTTAGTTTTTAAGAAAGACAATAAAATTGTTTGATATTATTTCAAGATGTTTTCTACTCCAAAATCCACCACTTCTATCCCAAATATAAGACCCAATCAGGCACACCCAATGGGCACAGATAAGAAAAGAGATTCTTTATTTGTCTAGTATATCGGTTTCATTTTTAAACCAAATTTTTCCAATTGCAGTTAAGCATTTCCATGTGATCTATGACCTTTTTTGATAACAACAAGTTGCATAAGAAAAAATTTATTTATCAAAAGCAGAGAATTATAGAATCATAGCTTGCAAATAGATACGAGGTGTGAGTGATTGCACAAAACTGGCAAAGAACCAGCACATTTTCATGAGCAATAAATTTTAATCCTAAGTACATTTATAGATAGTAACATCATTTTAGGATATCCCTTGTGGAACCCTGCAGACTTAACTTTTTGTAGATATCTCATTTATTTCTAGCCAAACAGGTTCAAAAGGAAATTCACATTTAGATGATGACATAAACATGATAAATAATATTGTTACATTAGTTTTTATAGTTTCTATCTTAGTTCTAACTGTGGATAAAAGTAAACTAGCCTACATGAAAAATGTTCTTTATTTTAACACTGACATAACCAGTGTTTTGGCAACGAGATCAAAAGGTATTATATTTCAATCAGTTAGTTAATTTCATGTTTCAATCAATTACATTTACTTATTCAAATAGAAGATCTTATCAAGACAATAGTAGCACATAATGAAAAAGTTCTAAATGCTGTTTTGAACCGAGAATGACTAAAAAAAGGTAACTTTATGATTGCACCCAGTTTTGAATCAATCAACTCCAAAAAGGAAAACTTCAAACATTATTTGGAAAGATTCAAGAACTATATGCAAATAAAAGGAAGCAATCACCAAATGACAACTAAGCTTTTGCTCAATTATGGGTGCTGAACCATTCCAATAATTGCTATAATCAACTCTAATAGCCAGGGCCAGACTTACCTATGGGCGCGGAGGGGGCGAGCGCCCGCGGTCCCCGGGCCAAGGGGGGACAGGGGCCTCCTTAGTAATAGCACCTAGGACAGCAAGAGACTTAGTTTGATGAACTCTATATGCAGCACTGGATGACTTATTTAAGCCTAAAGAAAAATGTTATGTATGGTGGAACGTCATAAATTTCTTGGCTTTGAAAGGTTTCAATGTCATGTGCCTTTACATTTTCATGTAAAGAGTCAACATAAGAAAATTTCTTGCATCGCAGTTCATACGAGGAATCTAAGAAAACTACATAAGAGAGCAACCTGTTAATGTGCCCCAAACTGAATTTCAGTCAAATTCTCAACAAATCCTTAGCTCTGGAGGCATCTAAAGAAGTTTCCATAAAAAAAGCCAGAATTATTGTTCAGATTAGGTCGAAATTACATTTATAAACGCAACAACAGACAAAATAATAGTGGTTCAAATAAAAGATTCAACAAGCCAAAATCAAAATGGAACCACAAGAGGACACCAATCAAATGAGAGTAATTCAGAAGCTCAAGCGTGGAAGCTTGTGTACAAGCTAGATGGTACACACCCCTAATACTAAGTCAAATAAACAACTATCACCTAACACTAACTCTGACATTACACAACCATCAACGACTGTACCTAAAGGAGAAATAGTTCAGGTTTAATCGATCTCTCATCTACTGTAAATACTACAGTCAACCACCATCAATCCCCATCACTTTCAAGACACTCGACCTCTACAAACCCTGATTCATCATCTCCGGATATCCAACAGGAACAAGAAACATTCCGTTCTACAAAAGATCACATAGGTAAACACTGACGTAACAACATTGACTGAATTAGTTTACCTACTTTAGGCCTGCTACAATTAACAACAAAAACAATTGTTGTTTTGTTTCATTTCAAAGCCGAAAATAGATATCAAATCTTATTTATTACAATAGTAAGTCTACAGTTGATTTTGTTGTTGAGATGGACAAGGTTCATTAGTTAAACCAAAGTAAAGTCTATCTCTAAAATTGCTGGAGCCAAACACAAGAGGTTAACCCAGTCCCTCCCCATTTATAATACTTGCAAAATAAACCTTTTATCAACAATATTTGTACAGTAATCTCCTCTTCAACATACTGGTTGAAACAATCTAAAATGTAGTTTGTTGGTACATAGTAAATAGTCGGATAGCTTTGAATTTTAGGGCCACTTTTGCTAAATTAGACTCCTTAAATACTCTGCAGCACGCCACACGCTGCTGCGACTTGCGACTTGGTAAGTGCTTGGGATTAAATGAAAGATTTTATACTATGTGGCACATGCTGTGTATGTATAAAATGTATGTATTCATTGCTGTGGCGTAGATGCACGGTGGTCTATCTACAAGCACAAGCCAAGCCACAGAAATATGCAGCCTCAATTTGATTCACGTTCATTATGTGTTGCTAACATGATCAAACCAAAACTCTCCACGAGGACCTGATGGTGGGATAGACCAGTGTCTTTCAAGATATCTCTTCACAGGACACAAACTAGGGACATCTGTCATTGGTCGCAGAGGCATGTGGCACAAAGTATAAGAGAAGTGTCTTTAAACTTGTCTAATTTACAAATATAAAAAATACAAAATAGGTTTTTGTTAGACATACAGTAAGGAAAGGGGAAAATTGTAAAGGACGTGATCAGGTTTGTAAATCACGAAGAATTCATTTGTCTCCTTACCTAATCCCAAACAATTTACAGGGGTTTTTTGGTTCCCTGTTTAGTGCCTCAGAGCCTGATAGCTGCTTAATGAACCGCAGTATCTTGACAATGAGCTCATCTTGAGACAGTGCTTACCCCTTGTCATTATTCCAAGAATGTTTCCTATACCTCATTCAGAGCTGGGCCAAGGCCCCACTAGAAAAACAGGCCATGCTGCAGCGCGGGCAGCGCAACACTTTGTCACAGTGGTGGATAGTTATAGTTGTACAAAAATGTTACCATTCAAATCTTACAAACAGCCAGCTTATTTAGCTAAAACATATTAATGACAGTGAATAATGAATCTATCCATTAATTTGACGTCATGAATCCTGCAGCATGGCCTGTTTTTCTAGTGGGGCCTTGGTTGGGCAGTCGTAAAGTAAATGGTTTGCAGTCTCACCAAATTGCCCACATTCCTTGTATGCTGTGTCCCCATTGTATATCCTCAAGAGATATAGGTGCTTCTTAAGTTAATCGTTACCGATGATCATTCTGAGTTACTTCATGTCTATTTAGAGAACGTCAGAGGCAGCTCTCTGAAATGGGAAGGAGAGTGTTTAGCTTGCTTACCCTATGATAGTAAAGTCATCCCCCGTCTCCTCCTGACTGACATTCATTTCATACCTGCGAGAAGCACCACAAAAAGGCTATGGTCCTGCAAAATGTGAGGCTGAGGCAACGTTTGGTAACTTGTCAACCACCTTGTTCCCTTTTGTTCCTATAACCCAGAGGGTATAACATAAGTGTCTCCATCTTGCATCTGCCTTGTGTAGATACTGTTGTGAGGCAGTCCATAAGATAATCTTGGTTTTCAACTCACAGGAGTTGAGTGCCTGCACCCCATGAGTTGCATACGACAGACAACAAAGATGAGATTCAACCCCTTGATCTACAATGCTGTCTCCTGACTGACAATGACAAATAACACCTAACCAATAATCAAGGCCCAACCAAGATGATTTCTGAATTAGGTGATTGCTTGAGAGAAATATTACTGTAATGGTCAGGTTTTTACTTAAATATTTAGTTGTAATAATGTTTCTTGCTTCCTTATTGTGTGTAATTTTGCCATACAGTATCTAACAAACATTAAACATTGGATACCTTGGGTTTTGAAATTCCAAGTACTATGTCTCCTCTCCTCTTTCTCAATAAAATTATTGATTTGAAGAAGGTTATTATTATTTGTGAAAAGGGGCGGTGACAGAGAATGATCGTGTCATACAATGTATGCATATCTTTTAATGAGTGTTCTTGTGATGGATTTTTAATAGGAATATTTTGCAAAGTGACAACATCTGGTTTCTTCTGCTCTTCTGGGAAGGGCAAACAGTGGTCCAAAAGTAAATTGAACTGTAGTCATCTGTCATTCAGTGTTGGTGAAAGACCCTGCAGACCAGGGGGCAATAAGGTCCTGCCAGAATGGGACTTATGATCAAGCAGAAAATAATAACAGCATGTTGTAAGTCGGAGAGTTTGGACGATTGCTAAAGCCACAAATGCTGCCATTATACATAACAAATTAACCAGTGAAATAACATTTTACGCGGAGAAAACGTTGACACTTGGATTTGGGAGATAAGAAACTGTGGAAAGTAGGAAATAATATAGATGAGACACACAAGGCTGGTTGAGAGTGATGGTAATCTGCCGCAGCTACTGGTGTGTGTAGAGTTATCTGACATTTTGTTATGGGTAGGGAGTTTGGTCAGTGTAACTTCAGTTGTTTTTGAAGTTTCAATTAGTGTGGGTTTGTTTGGTTTGGGAATTTAGTGATGGTGAGATCAGGGGGGGGGGGATTGAGAGGTACAGATGGAGTAGGAATTATGGCAATCATTAAGGACACAGAGGATTGTAGTGTGGTGGCTTTCTTTTTACAATTAGGGAAGAGGGTGACAAAGAAAAGATTGGAATGGGGTATGACTTCAAAGGTACAGTAGTAGCAAATCTAAGTACTTAATAAATGTTGTATGGGGAATAAATATGTCTTGTTATGGAAATGTTTGAGCTCAAATCCAATCTGACAAATTGGCATTCACTTAGTCTGTAGGTTTTTTGCGGGTGGGTAGCCTATTCTAAATACATTGTTGAGAGCACAACCAAAAAATTGAAATATTGAAAGTTTTCATTATTTAGTATAAAAATGAAAATATAATTAGTTACAACCAGTGCATGTCATCTCAGCATTACGAGGTAAAACCAAGGCATATAAAGTAGTGGAAACTTATCATACAACTACAGTGTCAGTATAATTGCAATATAACCAGTATACAGTGTAAATAGCTTACTTCGTGTTCAGTTCCTGTCAAGTTTAGGAGGCAACGCAACACTTGAGTGTTTGGCGGGAGGTGTTGAAATAGTTACAGGCTTCCTACAAATAGCTACGAATCCCTGCTTACTGTACTATGCCTACAGCATGTCAATATGATTACACTTTTTCACAATATTTTTAATTGAATTTCCCTAGCACTTACATTTCAAATAGGTACTTTATGCCGGTGAAATTTTTTTAAATTCATTAAAATACTCTTAGTACGGTATAACATTTACAGTTTACAATGTATTTTTAGTAGAATGTAGGAATAATCCATTTGGTGTACATTTTCCCTGTATGTATAAATATTTTATTGAAAAAAAAAGAAAAAAACATATAATGTTAGTATAGTATTTACTATTTTGTATTTTCAATGGAAGTTAGAACTGTTCTTTTTGTTGTAAATTGGCCCTGAGGCTGTGGTTTCCTAGACGCGTAATAGATGCGCTGCGTGTGCGCATCTAAGACGCAGCACACTTGTCTTATGGAGTTTCGTGTAAGCGGTTTCCAAGGCTGCGTATCTAATGCGCGCGCATCTAATACGCGCGCACCAATAGCTGCGTATTTCACCGACTGCTTTCAGAGCAGTCAAATCTGAGTTACGCTGCGTTTTAGACATGTCTTGTGCAATGCATACGGAAGTAATTTTGTACAGAAGGAAGAATTCTCCAATAAAACGACGAAAAATTAATTGAATTTCTCTCTTCTAATATTATGGAAGTACTTTGTTTATACAATTAAAATTTTATAGTATTATATTTCATATCAATCGTTATGTAGTGTTAATTTCCCCATAACATGTAATTTTAACATTGAATTCCCTTGTTACATGTTCCCTACAGTTAATTTGTCCTCACATATTTTCTTATTGTTGTTATTAGTAAATAAACCTAATATTGAAAAATATTCTTTTCAAGTCAGCACAACACCAACTCCCAAATATAAGAGCCCCCATAACTATTTTCTGAACTCCTGAACATATTAGTAATAAGCCTATATTAATTACTAGCATAGTACCCAAATTTCTTACGTTGTTGGCGTATAAGTATAAAATGCTTATTGCAGTTATAAAAGGTATTTTCATCGATTCGGTAAATCCCGAATAGGTAAATATAATAACAGTAAAAGCAAAGTTGGACAGGGTGAATTAAGATTTATTGTTTACATCTTAAATTTACATGTTTGCTTTAACACTACAGTTAAAAGATCCGAGAGGGCTACGTACAGTTCCTAATCATGTACTTTTCACTGCTTACGCTTCTTCAAAGCTTTAATTCCAAAATATCCATGTCATTATTTCATTATCTAAATCATCGTATAACATCATAGTAGCCACTAGTAATCTCTCCCGTGAAGTTATGTTACGCACCAACCGTGTGTATTGTACGCAGTCTAGGAAACCACTCACGGCAGCTGCGTTTTGGGACCCGGATAAAAGACGCAGCGCATCTAAACCGCTGCGCATCTATTACGCGTCTAGGAAACCACAGCCTCAAGGGAATAAAAGGACCATGTCCATTAATAGTGTTTGTTTTTGTACAAAATCCCAAGTCCCACTGCAGTTGGTTCAATTGTATATATCTAGTTTTTTCGTTCAACCAGAACCACCTCTTTTATACACTTATACAAGGTGTTCAAAAAAGGCCCGACATAATGTACATAGTGATTCCTTAGGTCAAAAGTAAAAAAAAATACAAAATGGCAGATATCTGGTTAACGAAGCGATTTTGGAAAAAATGTTATTCTTGATTTTCTCTTTATTTTGACCCAAGGAATCGCTACCTGAATTATGTCCCCACCTTTTTGAACACCCTTTTTAGGTACTAACACCAAGAACTACAAGGTGTATATGCTGATAACTTGTCTATCAGACTTAATGAGGATGAGGTAACGGGTAAATCATACCAGTATTCCTTATGAAGTTGGGTAGCTTAGTGGTAATAGTACTCGCTTTATATCATGAGGTCGCCGATTCGATCCTGAGAAATGACAGTAAATTTTGGGGGTTCTAAACTGGGCGCTGCTGTCTTTGAAAATTAGTTCTTTATTAAATATTTCCGATGATGAAGCAGTCCGGTCTTCTAATTTCCTAAATCTTCAAACAAAGCTAAACAGGAAATCTAATGTAATTCCACACGCATCAAGCATCCATGTTCAGATCAAAATACGTACATGAAGTCAATATCACGAGTTCAGAGTGGTAGTTAACTAAAGTGATTTATTCTTAATACATTTTTGTTAATTCAATCCACAACAACAATTAATTTTGTAACTCCATAGAAGTTCCTAACGCGACGGATTCACGATCACATTCAGGGCGAGGCGAAAGGAAGTAGTCAGTCCAGGTGTGACGGCGACGCTACATTGTTGGGCTGCAAGTAATCGCAAAGATATCACACGCGTGACCCACATCACATCAGTACAGCAGGCGTCGCAGGTGACGGAATGCGAATGAGACAGTTAATTGAGCAGCCGTTAAATTGCATTTGGGAATTCATGCTGAGCAGGTGAACAACGTGAAAGTCGTTCGTAAATTATGTTTTTGATCTTAACTACGACTGCCACTTGTCAGATATATTTTATGTTTTATATTTGTATAGATGGTAGCCTACAATACGTTACAGCTGAAACTGTCCCAATCATAAACTGCTCTAAGGTTCAAGAGACATTTCATAATTGTTTGTAAATTTCTTTAAAAGGTATTCTGAGTAACTTTGTCCAGAAACGCGTGTTATATCATCTATTCAATCACAGATTCATACACTTATAGACATTCAAAACTCAACTTATCGTCAGAATCTAGTTCAGTTTGGTAGGTGTATAGATCTCCTCAGCTAATCATAGCATGCAATATAAATTAACTGAGGAGAATTACACAACTGAATTAGGTAAGAAAATATTCAATGAAATACCCTTAAAGGATTACCTCAAGAGATGTTTCGTTAAGAATTCATACAACATTCGGTCGTACCTCGTACTCATACGAAGGAGACGTGTTTGCTTTTAAAATTAGTGAAGTTAGAATTGTAGCAGTCTCTAATGTGAAAGATGACCCTCGAACTACACATTAGAATAGAGAGTGTTATGTCCTTTAACAATATACACACCTAGTGAAGACATATTACAAAATTCATATAAAGTATCTCCACCCGAAGTTGTTTGGTTACCAATTATTTCTAATAATCTGTCTATTCAACCACATGCACGGTTTTGTTGTAGTAGAGCACTTATGTCATCGCCATTTGTTTACGTTGAAAAAGTATATGTTTGTGTTTACCTGTTAATTAATGGTTTGTTTATTTTTTATAACAAGATGTAACAAACAACAACATGTATACCAAAATTGTATCAGTAAATTCACACATACTTTCTCCCATAAGATTGTCCACAACCCACATGAAGGGTAAGCGGTGGGAGTAACCATGATATTTTAGCTTTTGAACCGTAATTTTTACAGCATTTTGGGTCGTAGACTACTATTCTTTTTAAAGTTCAAAGGACCATAACATAGCCTACTGAGTTTAAATCTAAATTGTTCATTCCGTTTTTTTGATAAACCGAGTTTTAGTTTTATGTGTTTTAAGGGAAAATCAGCAATACAAATCCAAATTAAAAAGTAAAAATACCCCCGCCGCAGCAAACCTGCAGACTTAGCGAATTTCCATTTGCCTGATTGGATTTACACTAAAATGTCTCCTTAAAAATATCACTATTTAAACAGAATTAGTTTAATGAGTACTTAGGTTTGCTGCAACAGGGAGGGTAAACAAGTTTTTTTAATGTAAAATGTTAAAAGGTACTGTAGTTTAGTAAGAAATTAATGTATTTTCCAAATTTGATCAAAATATGTTCATAAACAAGCAAACTATAACAGTTGACTTATTCTCCATAAGATTAACATGGGAATTTAAAATTAACATTTTTTTGAATTTTCTCCGTAACAATTAGGCGCATAATTATGCTTCAATATACTAAATTATTTGTTTTTTTAAGCTCTACAAAATGGTTTAGAAAGAAATTGTGAAATTTTGCGTTTTAAGGGTCAAAAGTGGGAAAAACCTATTTTTACCCCATAAAACCCCCCATAAACCCCCTTTAACATAGTCCGATCATGCTGGTTCGCGAACTCATTCAAGTTTATCCCGCCTTACACCTTCAAACCAAATTATATCAAAATCGGACAAAAATTACTCAAGTTATCGTGCGGATGGACACATATATATATATATATATATATATCTATATATAGATATATAAAAAATTGAACGAATGGTGTTTTTGACCTCTGGGGACATCAAAATGAAAAAGTAAATCGGTCCCGGGCCTAGGTCTTACCATGAGACCTACGGTAATAGCTACTTCCCTATAGGGAAATTCGCTAAAAAAAACATGGAGATACCATGTATTATTACCCACATACAAAATTTATCCAAATCGAACCTTATATATAGGATGTAGCTCTGTACCGGCAAACACAGACAACATATCACACACAGATCATATTCTGTGTTCGATGGTTTGCAAGGCATCCGACACGTCAGCCAGTCTAAAGACAATGTCATTTTCTGAAGTCCATGAATCTGCAGTCAACTTTGACCTTTGCATTGCTGTGTTTTAACCGTGATGCTGCTTATGCCAATGACCACTGAACAGTCGAGAAAAACCAATCTAGTTGGTTTGAGTTGTCTGAAAGAAATGCTATTAGCCTATTCGTCATATAAAGTTCTAGAAGTATGATTTTCGACAAAGAAAGCATCAGGACCGCGCGGTTGTGCCCAGCTGTTTATTGTCCAGGTGATAACCAGCTGGCTGTTAACAGCTGATCGCTAACATGTGTGTTTGTTGCAGCTATCCATATGGGACAAGCTGAATTCTCTGGTTAGTTTCTCTACCTCTGTTGTCGAATGCATTTTAACATCACTATCATTTTAACATTTTTCGCAACTCCTCCCTTATTAATGGACCGATTTAAACTCATAAAATCTATAAAGTTTCCAACACGAAAACGGGCTCTGTACTTACCTTTAAGATTACTTAACTTAACACCCCAAAAATTCTTGTTTTTTCATGGCCATGCGAAAGTTTAACAACAACCCACTACAGGTCCCCTTTAGGAATATTTGTGACCGAATCCCTCTATCACGCTAAAGTAGAGGCATTAATAGTAATAATATACACGATTTGAGCATAATAAACGATGGAGTATTATTTAAAAACATTATTAACTTATTTTCAAATAAACATGATCAATGGTGTTTAAAACCATTGTTTTAAATTACACCCAAATTAATTTCGGTATTTAATCTCTGAAGGAGTCTGAGCAGTATGTTTTATTTATCAGTTAGTTTGGCTGTTGGCTGAAGTGTTCTGTTTATGAGACAGTTTTGGCTCCCAAACCTCCTCGCTCTCACTGACGGTCGATCGTATATCAGCAGTCAAGGCCTTCATCCAACTCCTCAAATACTCCAATGCCAGCCTCAATCTACTCTCATACATTCTGTGATAAGGTGTTGCCTTTACATGCTGCACTCCATTGTTAACTGAACTGTGTAGTGCCATTGAGTAAACACACTACGTTAGTGTATATCAGTAGGCCTACCGGTAGTCAAGGCCTTCGTCCAACTATACACAAAACTACTCTCGTACATTCTGTGATAAGGTGTTGCCTTTACATGCTGCACTCCATTGTTAACTGAACTGTGTAGTGCCATTGAGTATACACACTACGTTAGTGTATTTCAGTAGGCCTACCGGTAGTCAAGGCCTTCGTCCAACTATACACCAAACTACTCTCGTACATTCTGTGATAAGGTGTTGCCTTTACATGCTGCACTCCATTGTTAACTGAACTGTGTAGTGCCATTGAGTATACACACTACGTTAGTGTATTTCAGCAGCCAAGGCCTTCATCCAACTCCTCAAATACTCCAATGCCATCATCAATCTACTCTCATACATTCTGCGATAAGGTGTTGCCTTTACATGCTGCACTCCATTGTTAACTGAACTGTGTAGTGCCATTGAGTATACACACTACGTTAGTGTATTTCAGCAGTCAAGGCCTTCATCCAACTCCTCAAATACTCCAATGCCATCATCAATCTACTCTCATACATTCTGTGATAAGGTGTTGCCTTTACATACTGCACTCCATTGTTAACTGAACTGTGTAGTGCCATTGAGTAAACACACAACGTTAAGCCCCGTTCACACGGGGCGAGTTTACAAGCTACACGCCGGCTTTTTTACACGCAGCTAGTAAAATAGCTCAGTGTGAACGACGTACTCGCTCAAAAGCTGCTTGTACAAAAGCTCTGGAAAAAGTTGACGCTGCCGCTACTTTGACGCACGCCAACTCGCCAGCTTTTGAGCGAGTAGGCGTGTAAAGTAGCCCAGTGTGAACCTAGGAGGATTAAACATTAATCCTCCTAGGTGTGAACACAGTTGCTTGTGCTTGTGCGCATGTTATTCGAAGATGTCGGAGGATTTAGTTCAAGCCAGCTACTGAGCGAGTGGAAAAAGCATCGTGTTAACGACTACAAGCGCACTCGCCGACTCGCCGGCGTCTTTCTACACGCCGGCGAGTTGGCTAGCGGACAAGCTCCGTGAGAACGAATACAAGCACACTCGCCAACTCGCCGGCTTCTTACACGCCGGCGAGTAGCTTGTAAACTCGCCCCGTGTGAACGAGGCCTTTGTGTATTTCAGCAGTCAAGGCCTTCGTACAACTCCTCAAATACTCCAATGCCAACCTCAGTCTACTCTCATACATTCTGTGATAAGATGTTGCCTTAAGGCGGGGACACACTTGTCAAGGCGGGGACACACTTGCCATACACCCTTCCGATCCGACTCCGATCATACTGTGGTACGACTATCGGAGAGGGGAATGGGACTTATTGAACGCGGGTGTTTACACCTCTCCGACACGCGTCACGTCATACTCCGATACTACTCCGATTTTGTCTCCGATCACGCACCGACACTGCAGTCTATTCGTTTGTCGGATGCAGGATGGGTTGTTTCTTAAAAATCACCTTTATTCTTAAGTTTTAAGAATAATGGTTTAAGATAAATATATGCCGATGCTTGATGTGAAATCTGTGCGTACATACCTTCAATTTGAGACCTCGATCATGAAAATCGGACGTGTAGAAGAGCCAACCGAACTCGAGAGAGAAAATCCAATGTGCTTAATATATAAGATGGGCACTTAAGTAAACCACCTAACTTTCTTTCCATGCAGAATTAACCCAAATTCTTCGTTTTCCACTGCCCTCCAGAGATGGCTGACTTTCTTCCTCTTCATCTAGACAAACCGCCATCATGGCTGAATCCCGAAGTCCAAAGTTTTGGAACATGTTTACCACCTTCTGCACGTAGTTTTCAAATCAGAGTGGCAAGTGTTGATCGACCGGTGGAGGAAATCGGAGATGGATCGGAATCATATATGACATGTGTGTTCACCCCCTCCGATCCCGCACCGATCCTTCTGGAATCCCACAAATCGGATCGGAGTCGGATCGGAAGGGTGTGTGACAAGTGTGTCCCCGCCTTCATACTCACTTCCGATCCTACTACGATCCGATTTGCGGGATTCCAGAGGGATCGGTGCCGGATCGGAGGGGGTGAGCACACATGTCATACACACTTCCGACCCGTCTCCGATTTTCTCCACCGGGTCGATCAACACTCGCCAGTCTGATTGTAAACTACGTGCAGAAGGTGATAAACATGTTCAAAAACTTTGGACTTCGGGATTTAGCTATGATGGCGGTTTGTCTAGATGAAAAGGAAGAAAGTCAGTCATCTCAGGAGGGCAGTGGAAAACGGAGAATTTGGGTCCATTCTGCATGGAAGGAAAGTTAGGTGGTTTACTTAAGTGCCATCTTATATATTAAACACTTTGGTTTTTCTCTCTCGAGTTCGTTTGGCTGCATATATGCTGCACTTTGTCGAGTTGTGTGTGATAGTTGATATCAATCATATTGTATGTTTGTGTTTGTGATATGTGTATGGTAATGTTGTGTGTCAGGTATGGTAGGATTTCCGCGCGTCGAGTTGTGTGTGATAGTTGATATCAATCCTGTTGTATGTTTGTGTTTGTGATATGTGTATGGTAATGTTGTGTGTCAGGTATGGTATGGTAGGATTTCCGCGCGTCGAGTTGTGTGTGATACTTGATATCAATCCTGTTGTATGTTTGTGTTTGTGATATGTGTATGGTAATGTTGTGTGTCAGGTATGGTAGGATGTCCGCACGTCGAGTTGTGTGTGATAGTTGATATCAATCATTTCACTAATGAAATGATCATATGATGATGATGATCAATGATCAAATGATCATTTCACATTTCACTAATTCTCGCAGCATGCATTCTTTAATTCACAAACACGATCTCAATGTAGTTCTGGAGAACATGATATTAAAGTCAACTGATACAATTAAATTTCTTGGTCTCACAATTGACGTGGAGTTAAAATTTTCAAAACAAGTAAAATCAATCGTTCAAAAGGTCATGACTTTGCTCAGGGTGTTTAATACATTTAGGAAAATACTGGCAGAAGATGTAAAACTACAAATAGTGAAGTCTTTGGTAATGCCTGTCATTAATTATGCTTTGCCTGCCTTTGGTTTCAGTCTGTCAATTGAACAAACTAATTTGATAAATCGTTTACAAAACAATGCATTAAGATTTGTATATGGTTTGAGAAAATTTGACCACACATCTTCCTTCAGAAAGCAAAGTGGGATGTTGCCTGTGCAGACGGAATGTTTGTTAGTGACTGTGGCTATTGTTCATAGGGTCACCAACACTAGCAGACCGACTTATCTGAAAGATAAGTTAAAAATTAGAAGAGATGTGAGAGAGAGGAGTACAAGACAGGATGGCCTGCTGCACTTGCCTCGCGTCCAGTTAGAATATGGTAAAAAGGGATTTTCTTTTTTTGCTCCTCAGAAATACAATCAACTGCCAGAAAATGTAAAAAAACTTAGTTATAAAGCTTTTCGACTGAACTCCAAAAAATGTCTTTTGTAAATATAAGTTAAGGTATTGTTAGTTAATAAGTCATTTATTGTTATTGTAATATTTCTTTTGTATGTATTGACTTGAGTAGTTTTGAAAAACAGTATTGTTACTGAAAACCGCTTTAAATAAAAGACGTTTTATTATTATTATTATTATTATCATGCTGTATGTTTGTGTTTGTGATATGTGTATGGTAATATTGTGTGTCAGGTATGGTAGGATGTCCGCACGTCGAGTTGTGTGTGATAGTTGATATCAATCCTGTTGTATGTTTGTGTTTGTGATATGTGTATGGTAATATTGTGTGTCAGGTATGGTAGGATGTCCGCACGTCGAGTTGTGTGTGATAGTTGATATCAATCCTGTTGTATGTTTGTGTTTGTGATATGTGTATGGTAATATTGTGTGTCAGGTATGGTAGGATGTCCGCACGTCGAGTTGTGTGTGATAGTTGATATCAATCCTGTTGTATGTTTGTGTTTGTGATATGTGTATGGTAATATTGTGTGTCAGGTATGGTAGGATGTCCGCACGTCGAGTTGTGTGTGATGGTTGATATCAATCATGTGTATGTTTGTGTTTGTGATATGTGTATGGTAATGTTGTGTGTCAGGTATGGTAGGATGTCCGCACGTCGAGTTGTGTGTGATAGTTGATATCAATCCTGTTGTATGTTTGTGTTTGTGATATGTGTATGGTAATGTTGTGTGTCAGGCAGGTATGGTAGGATTTCCGCGCGTCGAGTTGTGTGTGATAGTTGATATCAATCCTGTTGTATGTTTGTGTTTGTGATATGTGTATGGTAATATTGTGTGTCAGGTATGGTAGGATGTCCGCACGTCGAGTTGTGTGTGATAGTTGTAGTGATATCAATCATGCTGTATGTTTGTGTTTGTGGTATGTGTATGATAATGTTGTGTGTCAGGTATGTTAGGATGCCCGCGCGTGTGAGTTGTTGGCTACAAGTCAACACTGACACGAGCAGCGCTGGTTATATAACGAGCCGAGAGTGGTAAACAAAGTCATTTACTACGAGAACACTCCAACTTTGCACATTCGATGTTGCCTTATTGACGGTGAGATCACTTGGTATTGCTTGCCCGTGGGTTTACAAGACGATGGATGACGTTTGCCTCCCTAAGACGGCCAAACCCTTAGCTACCCGACCAACCACAACAAGAACCACAATAAGCGGTCACTGACAAAATCACCAACCCATTACCAATAATTATACAACCTTACTCACGCCAGTAGCTAGGACAGGTTACTGTGATGTAACTCACTGTCACATCTCGTAACATATCTACTTGACATATCTACTGACATATCTACTGAGGGGGCCCAAAACAGTCTTAGAACAGCACTGGCTTATCACCCAATCTTGTGTGATGCAGATTGTTTACGACACCGACCCGTGTTTTAGGGTGAAGATGAGTGGACGGTGAATTTTAAACATGAAAAATATGACAGTTGTGTTGCTGACAGCCAAGATTCTTAATAAAATCCCAATGTTCAAGGTTAGCTTGGTCCAGTTCCTAACCACTAAACGTACTATAGAAAATTTTCTCCGAATTTAAATAACAACCCTCTATTACTGTATTAGGCAAGTACTTTCCTACCTAGCAAGGGAAAACGAATAGTTACATTGTCCTTTGAAGTGGGTATACTGTATTTTAGCGACATCATGTTTATTTCCATCTTTCTACAGACACGGTATGTGTTATTTCATACAAATCAGAACACTTATGTGTAGAGTAGAAGCAGGTCATTGACTTTTGTACTACAATGTGCGAAGTGAAACATACAAAGCTGAGATGCTAGAATAACCAACGTTAGCACCAGACTTGCGTCCCGCCGTGTAGTAAACAACAGGTTCAATACAATAGAATCAGCTGGGGCCGCGGAGGTATGATTAGTAGTACTGTAGTAGAGTAATTATATAAGTAGTGTTGGATACGACATGCTTACAAACCCCAATCATGCAAGCATTCGTCCAACATCATGGATGCTAAACATAGTATGTATTTAAGATGTATTCTTTAATCGCTGGACCAGAAGTTTTTTCGCGTACCTGCCCGAGATTGTTGCCGGTAGGTTCTTGTTTGTCCCAACTTCACGTATTACGACTAGCCCGGAACAGTTTTCACATTACATCAGACTAGGCCTAGAGATTTGCGGTAATGTATTATCACTAAGGTAAACTCCATTTGTGATTTATGGGATCTGAACCCGAGACATCGGAGACCGAACCCCCGCGCTCTACCACTACCCCAGGAGTTAGGTAGGTTGAATTGTTAATTCCCACGTTTAGAGAACTTTAGAGAACCCGTGATAGGGACTGTAGTAAATTACTCAATTTTGCTTTTATTTCGAACACGAACTTATTACCCTGAGCGATATGAGAGTGGCCCAAAACATTTGTACCTATTGGAAGTTCGTGGAGTTGGAAGTTAATTGAGTTCATGAAACTCCTATATTTCCCAAGGATACAAATAAAATGTAGTTTTTATTGATATTTTTGCAATATCAATCTATATATTAAGTTTAGTAAGTATTATTTCCCCCAAGTTTATTTTTTATTGTCTATATATGTAATAAATAAATGTATGATGGTCATTGGAAACTGGGACTAAGCCACCTGACCTTAATAATTAACATGGATGCCAGCGGTTGTGGCGTAGCAATCGGCAAACAATGGCTGGATCGTTAAATATAGCCTACCTGGCAATTCTATACGGTTGAAACATTATAGGAAGTGAGCCACTGTTAATAAACAAGCTGACCGTGGTCACTCAAGAGGGAACTACTCAGTTAGTGTGTTTAAAGTTTACAAATCAACCCCGTTGACATTTTCGTTAGAATGGTTTCTAACAAACTGAGTGTGAATTTCGGGACCAAGGAATTTCGTAACAAAGAAATGTAGTTTTCTGTACGTTAAGTACTTGTCGGGACGGACTATGAACAGTTTCATACGCGTTTAACTTATAAGTTATAAACATTAGAAAACACCGAATAACATGTTACGGTAATACGGTAGGAAGCTTCGTGATGCGCCTGTTGTGGGATTTTGTTCCCAAAAGAGTTAAGCAGTCCTGAGTCTCTACTCTATATTTGTTTTAGTTCTATCTCAGTGAAGTCTTGAGTCCAAAACTGATGCACGATTTCCTGAAGGACCATCCAAAAGCATCCGTGGATTCCTCCCACAGAGAAACAAATGATAAGTCTACCGTTCTCATTTATGGTGACGGTAAGTTTTTGTTCCTAGAGAGATTGTCGTGGACACTTTTCATCATGATTCGTGAAAAATAATTTTTCACAATGTTTGGGGTCTGTAATTTGTACATTGTGTTTACATCGAAGTTGAAATCAAATAAAATCTTTATTAAAATAACACCCGTTAGAAATATTACAATTAATCATATCCACAAATATTGCTTAAAACTATGACTAGTCCTACATAATGGATGGCATTAAACAGTCTCTACTCGCATGACTGTGGTGGGTACATGGGTACCACCAGCGACAACAGACTATTCTGTGTTCGCTTGATACAGCCAGAACGTCACCATTACCAAGTGGGTGATTCTCAAGTCACTAGCTGTGTAGTCCCATCCTGGTTTTCTCAGTATCCCTCTTATTAGTGGTTGTTGGTTGTTGGTTGTTGGTTGTTGGTGGTTGTTGTTTGTTGTTTGTTTCTGGTCCACGCCGCGCCGCCAACGCCATGTGTGCGCGGCGCGGCGTAGAGCCTGTCCCAGATGTACTATTCTTGTTGAGCTTTGTTTGCAGTAAACAACACAACAACACGCCTCCGTCCAAGGCCTGACTGCCTGTTTTGGTTGTGAGCCACTCTTTCAACCCATGGTTACGTATTGTGATAGACATTTATTCATCCATAATTATTGTTGATTTCCAATATTCGGACTTTCCGTCAGTTGGAACAAAACTGCCTTAGGTGGTAGAGACCATTGGCTTTTGGATACTGAAGTAGACATCCCATCGAGTATAATGTATACTGCATACGGTTACGGATACGGACTAGATGTAGCTATTTTAAATTTAAAATTAACATGGTTTAATTCATGGCTTTTACTACAATCTATTATTATGTCTCTTACGGTTTTGTTACTTTGATTGTCAATGTGGAATAAATTATGTTATAGCTTACAATGCACGTTGTCAATCAATTCGGTTTGGTTTAAGTTTTACAGTTAAGTAAGATTTACAGTAATCTGCAATTAAACACAACGTACTCTGTTGGTTGCTTAGTTATATCTAAGTTCATTAATTTACTAAAACTGGCCATGACTGTTGTATTATTACTTTAACATGGATATCCATAGTTAAAGGCAAGACGCTAACTTATAGTTACATAATAATTCAACTACATATTATTATATCGGAACAACAGCCCTTAGGAGCTTGAAACGTCTGAGTAAAGGTTTACTCCCCTCTACAGTGCTGTCATCAAAATATTGAATAATAGATCTTCCTGTCCAATCATTATTACTTTAATACTTTTCAATGACATGGCGACCATACTAAGTAGGTATTTTGAGCCAAGTATGAATGGAGATTCTACGAGGTTATCCAAGTACTGTACAAGTTTCACATTTTCCAACGCCTTTACCGCAGTTTTGGCCTTGGAGCCCACTGAAGTCACGTGATTGATGGGAACCAAGGCATCGTGGTCACTCAACACTCTCGGCCTTGAGTGAGATCTTTACCCTCTAGGAGCTTGATAGCTAATATATTATGTACATTGGTTCGAACTGGCAACCTTATATTGTCGTGTGAGTAATATATACACTCAACTACCTAGTTAACGTATGTTATAGCTTCGTACGGTAGTTACACTATAGTTAAGTAGTACTGCTTTAAAATAAAAATAACCATCGAAACTATAAGGTGTCAAGAAGTTCAAGAACAAATTTCTACATTACAGACTTTTCTAGCGATTGATCAAACAGTTTGGCGTGTTTTAAGTTGAATTTCTCAATAAACATGGCCATGCTAATTTTATCTAACACATACTACATACTCTAACTTATTACTGTATTTAGTGATATTAGTTTTTGCTGCACTTTGCATTCATATCTAAATGATGGTAATTAATATTGTAAAAGTGTAACCAAATCAATATAAATTATCGTGTTAGAAGTTTGGAGCCCAAACAAACGGGGGTTTCTCTGGATATTTTGACGCATGCGATGATGTATTTTAATATTTCAATAGCGGAAGATCGCGCTGTGAGGATTAACAATTGATGTTCGTGGTATACCGATAAGTGTTAGAGTTGATGTTTTGGTCGTGTTCCAGATGAACTGTTCCCGTAGACCCGTGTGGAACGTGGTGTTTATATTTAGAAGCACTTTAGGACACACATTACTGGGCTATTTATACGACGGTTATAATAAATACAGCCACGGTCAAGTAGGAAAATGGCTCATTAACTAACTTCCACCGATGTTGGCGCGCTTTCGCAAATAAATTAATAATAGCCGATTACGTACGCAACACAAATTTAGATTTACCATAGTAGCCTTGACGGGATTAACATATCCAACGTTATTAAGTGTGGTCAAGTGGTTCTAAACCAACTTACTGTTGGTTACACAAGGTTTATATATTAAGTATATTATATACTGTATAAAGGAAAATAATAAGTTATAAAATAATTTAGCTACATAATATTCCGTCATAATTAACAATACTGCTTTAGCTGCTTGAGTAAGAACTTAAGACCTTGTTTTATTGAGTCTCTCACAGCTCATGCACCATTAGGCTAGGCCTTTTAGACTTTTACCTAGGCAAAATTAATAACAAAGCAAAACCAACTGGAATGTGTTAGGCATGCATCCCTTAACATTTTGTGAAAATTCCCAACTTTTCCCACTGTAGCAAAATCCGCCATCTTGGAAAATGGTGGCCAGTCTATAGACCACTGCACGGTTCCACTTAAAAACTTATTGTTCCCAAACCATTCCATCTAGAAAAGTGTAGTTGGCGAGTGTCAAAGTACACTCTGACGTAACGCACCTGTTGGACCAAAATGTATATAATGTGGTTGTATGGTTGTATAAAGTGGCAGAATGATTCAGTTCTGGCGGGGAACATGCAACTTGAGGTGGTTATATTGTAGAGGTCCCTAAACGTAAAACTGCCCAGACCCCAATTTTTAAGGACCTTGGTCGTCCGTAATGATGTCATCAAGATGGCGGCTGTAAAAGGATGCTGGGTCGCCATGAATTGGTTATAGCGCCCAATTGCCTGAACCGATTTTAATGAAATTTGGAATACAAGTGCTTGAATCCATTATCTCAGCTCAGGTTTTCAATGGTCGAGTTTGATCAAGTAGTTTTAAAATGGTGGCCGTTAATAATTTAAATAATAAAAATATTTCAGTTTTTTGTGTTCTCAACTCCCTCCAGAGATCTGCATCAACCTATTAATTTTCCTTGCAATAACAGGTTGTGATGCCGTCTCCAAATTTTATGGAATTGGCAAATACCCCTACCACAGCAAACCTGCATACTAAGCGTTTCCATTTGCCTAAATTGATTTTTAATTAAATCTATTTCAACGACATTAGGCTTTACGAGTACCTGGGTTTGCTGCTAGAGGGACATTAATAAAGCGAGTTTTTTTATTTATATAATAATAGAATTATATAATAATAGAATAGTTTAAAATAAATACATTTGCCAAGTTGCATTAAAATATATTCATAAACAAGCAAACTACAACAGTTTATGTATTCTCCGTAAGAATAACATGGGAATGATATACTTTTTTTTGTTTTTTCTCTATAACTTATAGCTGTACAAAGACACTTCAATATACTAAATTATTTTTGTTTTGTATACTATCTTCACAATTGTTTATATAAATTGGATAATTTCATGTTTTAAGGGTTAAACAAAAGAAACGCCAAATTTTACCCCTTAAATCCCGCCTAAAACCCCGTTCCCTTGTTCGATGAAACGTAGGTTTACACGTTTGTACCAAATTTTATCAAAATCGGATGATTTTCATAACTCATTTATTAACCCAAAATAATAAATACAAAATTTGCATTGGTCATGTCAATTGATAGCTTAGAGCTAAAATTAAAATAAACAATAAACAATGGTGCTTCAATAAAACTTTACTATTTATTAATTTCCTAACTGACACACACATATACAGACAGCGTGTTCAAAAAGGGTATGGACAAAATTTACGAGTTGATCCCTTGTGCCAAAATAAGAAGAACATAAAGAATAAATTTTTTTACAAAATCGTTTCGTTAACTAGATATCCACAATTTATTTTTTTTATAAAAATTTTTATCCTTTGATTATTTTGACTAAAATTTATGAAACATGGTACCTATGTTTGTAAAGGTAGAAGATGCTAATTTTAGGTAAAAATAATTACTGTACCTTAATCCAATTCAAAAATTTAAAATGGCGTTCTTTTAATTTTTAAATACAAAATTATTGAAAAAGGCAGATTTTATGAAAAAGTGACAAGGACACTTCTGTTTAAAATTTAAAATTTAGCATTTAAAATTCCCCATCAAACGATACCAAGTTCAAAAAAGTTGCAAGAGAAATGATTGATATATCACGATTTTAGTTGTAAACAGAGGCAGAATGAGGCTAAGCTAGTCAGGTTTTCCTCAATTTACAACTAAAAGTGTTAATATTTCAGTTATTTTTATTCCATCGATTTGAACTGAAAGTAGTTTGATAGAAAATTTAAATGCTAACCAAAAGTTTTCTGGTCATTTTTTCATAAAATCTTCCATTTTCAGTAATTTTGATTTTAAAAATTAAAATGCCCGCCATTTTGAAAGTTTGAATTGGACCAAGGCAATTATTTTCCCTAAAATTGGTATGTAGGTGTTTTGAACACCCTGTTTATGTGTGTCCGTTAGCACAATAAATCACGCAAAAATGATTTGATTTCGATGATATTTGGTACAAACGTGTAAACCTATGTTTCTTCAAATAAGCTCACGAACCAGCATGATCGGACCATGGGAACGGGGAGGTTGGGAGGATTTATGGGGTAAAAATTTGTTTCTCTCATATTTGACTATCAAAACATAGAAATCCCTAATTTATCTTTAAACAATTGTGAAGAGCTTAAGCAAACAAATAATTTAGTACACTGATGTGTTCTTGCACGGGTATTGGTTTCGGAGATAATTCAAAGAATTGTAAATTTAAAGTTGCCATGTTATTCTTACGGAGAATACATGAAGTGTTTTAGTTTGCTTGTTTGGAGATATATTGTGAAGAAACCAGGCAAATTTATTTATTTTAAACTGAGCTATTATTATATTAGTAAAAACTCACTTTATTACTCTCCCTGTACCAGCAAACCCAGGTACTCATGAAGCCTAATGTTATTGAAATAGATTTAATTAAAAATCCATTTAGGCAAATGGAAACTCGCTTAGTATGCAGGTTTGCTGTGGTAGGGGTATTTGCCAATTCCATAAAATTTGGAGACGGCATCACAACCTGTTATTGCAAGGAAAATTAATAGGTTGATACAGATCTCTGGAGGGAGTTGAGAACTCAAAAAACTGAAATATTTTTATTATTTTAATTATTAACGGCCACCATTTTAAAACTACTTGATCAAACTCGACCATAGAAAACCTAAGCTGAGATAATGTATTCAAGCACTTGTATTCCAAATTTCATTAAAATCGGTTCAGGCAATTGGGCGCTATAACCAATTCATGGCGACCCAGCATCCTTTTACAGCTGCCATTTCATTTCATTTCATATATTTCAACGGTAAACACCATTTATACAATAATAATAAATACATTATGATACAGGCAATAAATCAGTCTTATAAGTAACAATAAAAACAAGCAGAATAGGACTAGAAATTGATAACAAAAAGGATAACACAACAACAAGAAATCACAATGTGGAACAAGAAAGGAGATTAAGAATAGAGAGGCAGTGTAAAACAGAGATGATAAAAATGGGAAATAACAACCAACAATAAATAGAAAACAACAACAATAATGAATAACAGTGAATAAAAATATGAAACATCAATAACCAGCCTAAACAGATAATAAGCAGTAAGAAATGTAAAGTAACAATAGCAGAAACAGGACACTTGTTTTATCTTGCACTTTTTGTGGCCCATTAGTGGCACCACCAAGGTAAATTCACTTTCACATAATCTGGCTCAGCACAGAGCCGACCCGACTTCTGAAGGAGGCAGTTGATCCAGAGAAGAAGTCGATGTGTGTAGCAATTTGACTCCCTAGTCGATGCAATCTGGACAGACCGCTGAGGAGGGCGAAAAGTGTCGGCTGGGAGCGACGCTGGAAGGAGGTTCTGGAACGTGTCCCTCTAGGTACAGCAAGGTCAATATTCGACAATAGATCAGGGCAGTCGATAAGAGAATTGATTAGATTGAATAAGAAGACTGCATCAAAGATCATACGTCTGATGTGTAGTGGTTGAATCTCTAGCTGTGCCTCAAGCTCCCGGATTGGTGTGTCCCAATATCTGAAGCCAAGCCTGGGTCCAAGCATCCTTATGAAGCGATCTTGTGTTCTTGAGAGCATTTGGATGTGTCCAACCTGATAAGGAGACCATATTACAGATCCATATTCTAAGATGGGGCGAACCAGGGATTTGTATAGGATCACTTGTGTATATGACGACCTGAAGTTTCTTGTGGATCTGTATATAAACCCCGAGAGCGAACTAGCCCTGGCCGTTATATGAGCTATATGCTGGAATGGGCTGAGATTTGGCGTCATGATAATGCCCAAATCTTTCACTTTATCAACTCTTGGAAGTGTGATACGATTTAAGCAGTAGTCGAAATTAAGTACCCTGGTC
The DNA here is from genome assembly GCF_028750875.1 of Macrosteles quadrilineatus. Taxonomy (NCBI): domain Eukaryota; kingdom Metazoa; phylum Arthropoda; class Insecta; order Hemiptera; family Cicadellidae; genus Macrosteles; species Macrosteles quadrilineatus. The sequence goes on along the minus strand of NW_026542595.1, from coordinate 44,199,390 downwards.
CCACGCTTGAACGACATAACTTACACACACATATCTTGAACACATATCTTGAACATATCTTGAAGACGTCATTACGGACGACCAAGGTCCTTAAAAATTGGGGTCTGGGCAGTTTTACGTTTAGGGACCTCTACAATATAACCACCTCAAGTTGCATGTTCCCCGCCAGAACTGAATCATTCTGCCACTTTATACAACCATACAACCACATTATATACATTTTGGTCCAACAGGTGCGTTACGTCAGAGTGTACTTTGACACTCGCCATTTACGCCAATACAGTATTGCTCAAAAGTTGTTATATTATACATGGAAAGGAAGCGGAATTTAAAGCCCTAAATGTTTGCTAACAGATAAAATCTGCATTTCCTCAATAATAATGGCGAAAACCTCGAAAAAGTGAGAATATGTGTAATTTTTTTTACATATTTTAAAATTTAATTTGTTTGTTCACTATTAAAATCATATAACTAATATACAATATGGTATTTTCTTGTAGGTAATATTATGGCGAAGAATTTAAGACTAACTACACTTTTCTAGATGGAATGGTTTGGGAACAATAAGTTTTTAAGTGGAACCTTGCAGTGGTCTATAGACTGGCCGCCATTTTCCAAGATGGCGGATTTTGCTACAGTGGGAAAAGTTGGGAATTTTCACAAAATGTTAAGGGATGCATGCCTAACACATTCCAGTTGGTTTTGCTTTGTTATTAATTTTGCCTAGGTCAGGCCTAGTTTTATGCTAATGGTCTTAGACTACATTAAAAAAATCATAACTCTTATATTAGCATTCAGCTGGTCTTGCATTTTGCATGCTATATTGTTTCTGACTTACTCCTGTGAAACTCTAGGAAACCTTTTCAGTAAAGCCAGCTGATACTTACGTTGTGTTTTGAACACAAAGAACACTCCTTAACCTAAATCAACCGTAGACTCTGCCATGTATTCCTCGTACACAACACAAGTCCTGCAGTGGCGGAGATGAAGAAGAAGGAGGCTCCAGACGTGTGGAGGTTGGTGCAAGTGATGGCTGCCCTCGTGTTGTTCCACGTGTTGTGTCTAGCAGTGTTACTCGCGTTCCAACATGCAGCGTATTACCTACAATGTCACAGTATGGACTTCCCATCGCCACCCGACGTGAGACACAGCTCCGTACTCATGGAGGAACTCTACAAGACCCGACAAGCGAGACTGCAGCAGCCTCCTCAGCAACAGCGAACTCGGCCTCGCCTTAGGAAATCCAAATCATAAACTACATTATCAACATTGTTCTGCATCTACGACTTGTGGCAAAGAGAAAAAACATAATTAAATCTTACAATAATCCCGGATTCACAGAGTTAGTCGGTTTACTCGATCCCTGGGAGGTATTTACGAAAGTTACGAAGACAGTTATCCCGGTGTGCTTCCTTCGACGTTATGTCTTTACATCGTAGCATTTATCTAAAGGTTTAATAAAAACAAAAAACAATCATAGAATCACTAAGAGATTTTGACTTTTTTTGCAGATTAATTACTATAAAATATAGATATAAAGATAACATTGTTTGATGCGAAGCATGTTTTGGGGAGCTCTAGAGTATATTATTATGTATATGCGCATAATACCTTGGACCTCTATCCCCACCAATAAAAAAACATAAATAAAATAGTATTCAAACACTCGGTTACTGAATAAAAATATAATAGAGCTATGTATGTAACTGGATAAAACAGAGTCCAATAAAAAAAAAAAACACGATTATAGAAACCCCGCCATATTATACTACTGGTAGAAAAACTTGTAAGGGCTTAAGGCCTTAGATGAGATGGTTCTACTTCCATAGCTTATAATTAAGTAGTAATATGGTATAGCTTAACTCAAACTTGTTTACCACTTGTAAATGATGTATAAATCATCGCTCGCTGTAGGGAAAGTGTTTTGGTGAGAGATAGAAAGACTAATTCGTGCCAAGAATGAAGCGCGCGTGCCAACAGTGGCCAGGGCTACAGAAATACACGCGTGCTATTCCTCTCACACGCGCAACTTTACACAACTTATCCTTCGATTCATGATTCCCCCAATGTTGTTCCTACCACGCGGTTTGCCGCAATGAGTATCGACAATTGTTACTTTCTACATGTAAACTCCAAAATTTAGAAAAGAATCTACTGTATGTAGATATTGGTTCAAAACTGGACCTAGTTGTTCCTGATCATTGGGCTTTAAATCAAATTATCCTGGCCAATGAAACAGCTAATCTTAGACAGTAACAAAACTACACAAATCGTCTCAGTCCATTCTACACTCATACTTCACTCATATTTGGGTTGAAATACGCACCTAGGTGGCGTCCCTATCTCAATTGATAATTGATTACTAAATATTAACATTATATTTATAATGTATACTTATGATACAATGTTAGTCTAATAATATCCCAATCCTGGTATTGAATTCCTAGACTTTCTTGTCAAAAGTTACATTCGCGAGTGTTATGACTAAAAATCTTCAAAGCCCTCTTTATTAGTGACTTGCCTTTCATTAGAATAGGTAAAAGATTCATCATGGTACATAACAGCACAATGCATTGTTACTTATGCAGGTTCGATATTAGAGAGCAAATTATCTATATACTTCAATCTTAGTGCTATAGTCGTTATACAGTATTACTGTATCGTCGCTTCGGGGCTACATAGGTACAGTAATACAAAACGTTGCTTGCCAACCACTGCAGATACGACGGCGTGGACGCAATGTAGGTACAGACGTGTGTTGCGGGTTGCCGACAGCCAGGTATACAACGACACACCATAAGACTACCTTGACTATTTATAGACATTGTAAGAAAATGTGAAGACCTTTTCAAAAGATCCCTGGAATCTGGAATACTCGTTAAGAATACCTAAGTAAGTTTTCAAATTCAAAAATTGTTTAATATAGAAAAAAAATATATAACTGGATATTCCATCCCCATGTTAAAGTTGTTGTCAGTTTTAAAATCGAAAGGAACGTAGCCACCAATAGAATGTGCCATTGTAAATTACTGATTTATGTCGAATACGCAAACCGTATGAATAACGAATCCAAACTTATTGCACAACCTATTTCTTTATTTTGCTAGACTTATTTCGCTAGAATTTCGTACGTCATATGAATCAATCAGGAACAAAAACTAAGGTTGAAAATCTAATTTAAGACTGTAGGGCACCATGTGAGGGGTTCATTGCATTATATTCATTTTGATGAAAAAAGTCTCACCTGTGAATTTTAAATTTACAGTTTTTGGGGTTTCCTTCGTAACCTTGAATCCTACAAGTTTCCAAAAGTATTGAACTATACAAAGAATAGACCAGATTTTTCCTAAAAATTGGAAGCAAAGAAAATAGATTAAGTTTAGGATCATATAACTAGAGGGTATTGAGTATGTTTTATCTATGGTATTAGTGTATTGGGTTAAATCTTCTATATATTAATAAGCAAGCATGTTTCTTTAAAACCTTTATTCTCAGCTTGTGTGCATCGCAGGGAAAATCTATGCATATTGATAGAAATATATTTTCCTGTAGATGTGCAGAATTCCTTTATAAATTAAAATAGGCTCAAAAATAAGCACAAAAAATTAATTAAAAATTAAAAAAAATTACATTGCCTTGCAATGTGTGACGAAATAACAACGAAATATAAACAGAAAATCTAAATACTGTAATTTGAATAAATTAAAATCACATGTTTTATTTACAGTGTGGGGTGAAAATAGAGAAGTCTGTAACTTACATTACATATTTTTTGTTGAGTTTTCGACCACCGGACGACCTCTAGTACTAATTAAAATCAATGCAGTATCATAGCAAACAGCTGATTGATTTGTCACTTGACACAGAATATTGTCATTAGTTGGTAGACCATCTCAACAGATTGCACCACGTTTTGCTTCAAATCTTTACATTACTTGGGAAGTCTATTCTGTGCATAGTCAATGCCAAAAGTAAATGGTTGTATATTATCATTGGTTCCACCCTCACGGTACTACTCGAGACTCCAGGCTCCGGTTTGATCCAGTTTCAACTCGTCATACTCTTATCACACTATCGATTGTTCCTCACTACCCTCCACTGATAACACTGATTGTTTATATAGTCCTGTCTCTTATGAGTCACTCGTAGTTTATCCTAGCTTTGTTTTTGTTTGACAACTAACTGTGACCCGTTCAAAACTACTGTTCGTATCTAAAAAAAACCCTGAAGCTATATGCCTACAATATTGTAGCGCTTAGCTTAAATAGAGCCTGTTTCAATCTTAGTATTACCACACTTGACTTAAAGATGTATGTTGGCACGCATAACTTCTAAACAATGATCTGTTTATTTATAACAAAGTATTATTCTATGACATGAAATGGCATCCACAGTGCATGCATATAAATATCCACAATTCATGATTAGATAGATCTATGTAAATGGTAAATGGCCACCATAACGATTTTGCAAGAACATAAACAAAAGAATCGTAACATGTTCCTTAATAATTAGTATACATAAATTAATTAATTAACGCTACAGGTAGCAGCAGGAGTTACAATTTCAGTAACGGCTTGATTAAGACTAAACCATTGCAACACTTGCCTTAACTGAACTATTCATTTATATAGATAAGTTTTTGTGTACACTGACCACAAAAACTGGACAAAGTGGTCAGTCAATTTCCGAATTGTTTTATGATTTTGTTAATGGTTTGTTTTTGAAGAAATAAAATCATTATTCATCATCCATTATCCATTATATGTTTATACAGAGCAGATAAAAGAACAATTGGAGATATACGGTTGAGCATATTATACAAAAAATGAATAACCAATTTGGTCAATGTCGATTTTAATGAGAAGATAAAACGAAGTCCTCAACCAAAAACACTACAGCATAGTTTAACAAAAGGAAATCACAACGGTGGAACGGTAAGACCTACACTCGAGACCGATATAATTTTTATTTTTATGTCTCGGAGGCCAAAAACACAATTTGTTCAACTTCGTTTCAAGATGTAGGCCGAGACCGAGATAAACTTGAATGAGTTCGCAAACCCGCAAGATCGGTTTTAATTTTTAACTGTTAATTTTCATTACAGCTACGTGTAGAGCTGAAAAACAAATAACTTTTTTATATTGAAGTGTTATCAAATTAATTTTACAGGACAATTCTAGATTTAAGAGATTTAAGATAGACATAGAGATTTTAGATATCTTATCTTACTAATATTATAAATGTGAAAGTTTGTGTGTTTGTTTGTTTGTTTGAAGTTTAATCACGCATTAACTACTGGACAGATTGGGCTGAAATTTGGCATGATGATAGCTCACATTCCCGATTAACATATAGGGATATTCATATCCCAAAAATACTTTCGGGCTCCGCCCTAGTGGCTCTGTTGTTCCCCAAGTAAACCTTATGAGTATTCATATTTAAAGGGAATTAGTTGGTTCTGTGATATGCAAAAGCATTAAAAGTTATAAGATTTACCAACAGGGTGCAGCACTATTATTTTTTATTTATGAAAGCAGCTAATTTGAACCAAGCAGCAACAAAAACCGCAATACGCAATGAGAACTGTCAAAGTTGGATTGTTTACAGTTATGTTTATGTATTTAATTCCATGAATAATTTGTGATAATTTGAGAATCTTTAATAATATTTTTCTCTAGCCTAATTGATTAGTTGAATTGGTAGAACATTATGGCTATGTTAGATGTGCAATACTATAGTATACCGTAAATTTAAAGAAGCAAATTTTATCAAACTGTGTCCTCCCCCATTGCAAACGCAAAGCTTGAGTATAAATGCAATAAGCATTTTATACTTATATGCCAATCCCGTACGAAGGACGGGTACTCTGCTAGCGTTATAGTAATGAAGAAAAGAAAACTTTGTAGTTTGCTTGTTTAGTGGGGGTCTGAATGTATGTTGATCAGATTTGGGCAATTTAGATATTTCATCTTATACTATTAACATTTGTTAAACAAACTTGTTATCTTCCCCCATTGCAGCAAACCCAAGTAGACTACTCGTTAAATCTAATGTTATTTAAATGAGGAATAAATAGTATAGTTTATAAAATACTAGCTGTTGTACCCGTGCTTTGCAACGGGAAGAGGACACAAAATAGAAACATTTCAATCTTTATATCTGTTGCATATAATAGTTACACATCTGCCAACCCTTTTAGAAACAAAATTCAACTTTTATAGCCTTAATAGAAACGTTTAAGTTATGACTTTTAAATCTGGTAAGTAGTGGATACCACCATTTTGGTTTTGATTAATTTTAAATATTGTCTAGGCTGATGTGAGAAAAAACTGACCAAATCTTCAAATACAACTTTTACATACATGATTTACCTTCATCTCCCTTAATTACATATCTTTTAATTTATTATTGACATTTTAAATTTCAATTTTGAAGTTGCAAAAACACTAATTATTAAATTTAAATGAAATTTTTTTTTAATTTCACTCTTCTTTATATTAAATCACAAATCCTTCCATCTTCAGTTTCTTCACTCACGATAAATCATTAGCAAAACTAAGTCAGCTGTTATAAACCTTAGAAATATTGCTGTTCCTTATCAATACAGTCTTTTGAAATATTAAAGAAACGATATCTATAGGTACCTACTATAAAAAATTGTAAACAAAATTATTTAGCATTAAAGACAGGAGACAAATCTAATATGGTTATCAAAGTATCAAGAACTAAAAAATGTAATAGCAAATACAGTATATGTTGCATTGCATCTCTGATTCTACTATACAAAAATATCAACAAACAACTTAATATACAAAACAGTTCTTTTAAGACCTTCTTCCATAGACCATTGCATTTACATTTTCACACTTACCATTAAGTAAACATACTAACAGATATTTCATTGATTTTAGAAACAAAAGAACACTGTGTAACTGCCTTTGACTATTAATACAACAACTGTATCAACTTATGTATCCAATAGTCAATGGTACTGCTTAGTTTTATCATATTTTCCTTGGTTTAATTTAATCAGTGGTGTGGCAAAACACAAATAATATATGTATCAAATAAAGTAAATGTTAACTGAAAGCTATGTTAAGATAAAATAAGAGTATTTTGTACTACCATTTGATAATTAAATATAGTTACACATATACAACATATTTTAGAAAACAAAAATCAACGTACAATTTAGTTATTGATGATATTCTTTAGTTTAATTTAAGCATGGGCTTAGCAAAACACAATAACTTAATGTACCTAAATATACATATAAAAAACAATGTGATGTGCAAGTTATGTTAAGTTAATCAAACACATGTTAAGCAGTTAGAATTTGTTTAAAGTAGCCTCCAAATTCACACAAAACATCTATACATGGTAATTTCCATACTGTTTCCATAAACACATATCAATAACATTATTTTCATAACTTAGACGCTTTGAAAAATCCAAAGCAGAGCCAGAGTTGATACAGCAACGGTTATAGAATATTTTTTTTCTATAATGATTGACATTGTTTTAGAATAAATAATCCATGATAAAAGGTTAGATTAAAATAAGCCTACCTCATTAGTTATGGAAAATATTATATTTAATTTCTTTGAATCAGCTGTCTGAAATTGTGAAATATGCAGTTTAGCAGTTCTTTTTGTTTACATTTAAATGTCAAAGCAAATGTAAACAAACATTGTTAGAGTTATCATCGCAGCCATGGAGACCAATCAATATTTACTTTTAAAATGTTCACCTCAGAACTTTTAAAGCCAAAGGGGCAAAGCCTACGGTCAGTATCGAAATGTGAATAGTCCTATAATGGTTCTTGGTATGATAGCTATATTTTTGTAAAATTTAAGCCCAGTTGGTTCAGTAGTTTTTGCACCTATTAGTAATACACATACAGACACCATTAGATTTTTATATAATAGTATAGAAGTATAGATATAGATATAGATTTTAGTATTTTAGTGTAAAAGAGGCACATTGAAATTCTCTTAGTCAGCAGGTTTGCTGCGGCGGTGGTATTGTTGTTTTGTACAATATTTCTAGACACTTGAGTTATCTTAAATTTCCAAAAAATGTAACATTAATTGTTGTGTACACCCGATATTCCCTGAGCAAAGCTCGGCCCCAGGTACTTTCTCATATAGAAGAATCAGATCAAAAATTGTCTTTCTTGATATAGGAAATATTCCAATCGTTGTTAGTAACATTTTGAATAAACAGTTTGAACAGAACTGTATTTTTATCATTTTCCAATGGTCGAGCAAATTGCTGTTGGACTAACTATATTTAAAAATATGTAATGAATAGTTTTGTATGTGTTTTCTTGACATTTTATAATGCCCATTAGCGTTGATGACCTATTAAATCTTTAAATAAACTCCTTCTTATCTCGAAGCTCTAATGCTGACTTCCATTGATGAACGAAAATATCAGTCTCACTCTCAAGAATAATATCGTTATTGTTATTGCGACCATTTATAGTCAAAATACGTTCTAATAATAGATCTTAAACTTATTAATAACTTTAAATTGAGGTGTTGACTCACCAGTCTAATTTAATGGACTACCAGACCAGATAACATTATTGCTAACTGCACAATATTGAAACTTGGAAGTAAGAATTATACTGTGACTCTAGATATACAGGGTGTTTTTTTTTTTTTTTACTTGCATCTTTATTTATGTAAAAACCGTAATAGATAGAAATATGCAATTGGCGGGAATCATCTTTTGACGTAGGGGCACAATTTTTTTGAATTCAACGTTACATTCACATCCTCCCCTTTCCCCCCTGCCCCCAACTAAATTTTTTTAAATAGCAAGGTACCCCTTGTGACATATCAAATAAAAAAGCATGAAAAAAGTAAATGTTTTATGAAAAAAAAAATTGAAAATCGGTTTATAAATTTGTGAGATATTCCCCCCTCCCCCCCCGGAACTTAAATTTTTTTAATAGCAAGTTACCCCTTGTGACATATCAAATGAAAGAGCATGAAAAAAGAAAATTTTTGGGGAAAAAAATTTTAAAATCGGCTCATGAATTTGTGAGATAATCCCCCCACTTTTCATCTACCCATAACTTGTTTTTTAATAGCAAGGTATCCGCCCTTGTGACATATCAAATGAAAAATAAATTTCACCAAACATTTTCTTTTTTCATGTTCTTTCATTTGATATGTCACAAGGGGTACTTTTCTATTTAAAAAAAATTAAGTTCCGGGGAGGGGGAGGGGGAAATATCTCGCAAATTTATGAACCGATTTTCAATTTTTTTCATCAAACATTTTCTTTTTCATGCTCTTTCATTTGATATGTCACAAGGGGCACCTTGCTATTTAAAAAAATTAAGTCGGGGGCAGGGGGGGAAAGGGGGGGGAATGTGAATGTAACGTAGAATTCAAAACAATTTGGCCCCCTACGTCAATAGATGATTCCCGCAAACTGCATATTTCTATCTATTGCGGTTTTTACATAAATAAAGATGCAAGTTTAAAAAAAAACACCCTGTATAAATATATATTATATATTTATTTTTATTCCATTGGTTTTTAAAGTTTTTTGTACAGAGGACCTGTATAAACCGTGGGCTTGTTACTATAACGTAGACCTTTATTTCGGATAGCACCAGCATTGTTATTGGATGGTATTTGAGTCCATTATCGATTCCAACAACAGTTTTGCTAGGGATCTAACTAGCAATCTCCAGTATTATAGACGATCTCTGAAAATATTCGGATACCCTGACAATTTTGACAATACAGGCCTTGTGAGTAATAGGGGTGCACTAAAATGGAGTGAATTTAGGCAAGGTGAGAGAAATAATAGAAACAGTATGCAATGAAAATATTTAATATTCCATTGAAACAAGGTTATGCTATAAATTAATTACGTTGGCATGATATATACACTAGTCACATACTTAGATGTATACAGTAGTCACAACTCTTTAAGTGGTCCCATTTGGTGCACGTGTCTAATTATTCTGGCTTAGTTCATGTTATGCATTTCTATTGATTTAATAAGCAATGCTGGTTTAGGTCATGTTATTTCTATCGATATCATAAACAATGATTACCGTCATAAATTTAGAATCGACGTTTATTTTGGCATGCGGCATCTGTATTTATGCTATTTAAGGCAAGGTGAGAGAAATAATAGAAACAGTATGCAATGAAAATATTTAATATTCCATTGAAGGGATCATTTTAGACATCTTCATCAGTATTAGTACAAAACAAAGTTTTTATTATTTCGTCCCCAGGTGAGAAAGTACCTAAACATACTGTACTTTCAACATACTTTTTGATTCATTTGAGCCACTATCTTGTGCAGACGTCTCCATTGGCATACCATATTCTCATTTTTTTCTAAAAGTCATTTTTCTTCCAGGAGTTAAACATCTTCTTGTGACTATCACACAGTCATCTGTGAGGTTTCCTCTTGTTGGATTTTCACTTCTCAGCTTTGCCTGGGAGTGTGAACAAATCTTGTCATGGTAATCAGATTCTACTACTAGGGACATTGTGAAAACGGGTTTTGATTACAAATCGCAATGAAAACGTCTGCAATGACTTTAAATGGCACAACCCATTGATGTAATGTAGAATTATTATACATCGATGCACAAGCCTCACCAACGCCAAATTTAACTTCAAACAGTGAACTAGATACAGTGAAAGCTAGAAATAAAATTAATCACTTCAAAACGAATATCGTTTAATATCCATTACCCATTAATATACTGTTACAAAATTTAATATGAAACATTGGAAGCGATTAGTCTAGTCGTAAATCGCGGTGTCTGTCCTCCTTGAAGTCCCGGGTTCAAATTCCATTACAGTTGGATTTCACTATTTGATATTGCTGTGGCCCCTAGGCTGAGGTAATGTGTAAAACGATTCCAGGCTAGAGCTTGTAAAGGTGTTTTGTCTTCCAACACAGCTCTGCACTCTGCAGTTGCCAGGGTCGCCAACAGACGGCAGTGTTGCAGTGTTCTCGGGGTTTCTCGTTTATCGCCAGACGACCTTGAGGCGGTTATTGTGTATTCACTCTTATCAACGTTGTCGTGTCACTGTACACTTGTTTTTTACGTCTGTCTAAGCTACAGTTGTTAGCCACAGTAATTGAAATGATAGGGATAGGCTTACGTTGTTGCTGCCAATGCACATAGGCTGTCGACCGCCGATCATGCTACAGGTTTTGAACCGTTGTCAGTGTAACCGGTCAAATGCGAGATACTGTAATAAGTATTTCTGTATGCTTTTCACTTCAACTATGGTAAAATTGATTAGGACAAAATGTCCTTAAGGCACTAAAAATTGTTTAATTGATCTTTAAAGATAAATATTGCCATTGTAGCTTGTCATTTGGCACAGAAATATTTTTTGATATTGACTGTGGTAAGTAACAAACAGTGAAACAATGCAGGTAATATCTGTCTGCAATGTAAAATATTCTTAGTTCTGAACAATGATTTAACCATACCAGAGGTATAGGCATATTAATATTTTAATGTAAATAAGAAGTAGTAAACTCCCTATTGACACCTCTAGTAAACAACTATTGACGAAACACGTTTAGGTATCAGCAAAGTGCCAGACAGAGCATTCAAGGAATATAACGTTTCGACTATTCCAGGAGTTAAGACTAGGTTTGTAGTGGCTAGTTTATGTTGTACGATTGTCTACTGATCAGTGATCACAGTGTGTAGTATTTTACCGAGGTGTCGCGTAAATGGCTGTACCGAAACTGCCACGACGTTTTATGATCATAATCCATACCGAAACTGCCACGCCAATTAGTGAGGATTATAAGGGTGTTTTTGAGAATGCTAGAAACACTGAAACTGCCACGGCGGATTCCTCAGGAAGGGGAGGTTGGTTTGGCAACGTGCAGGGAGAAACGGGAATGAGAATAACCCTCACTCATCACAGTGACGATTTTGAAACACAACACTTTACGTTGCTCATAACTTAGTTAAATGCTTTTCATGTCGCTACTTAAAAGAGGCCATACTAACTTTGTACTTATTTAACCCTCCGAGTGTCCATAGTTTAGGCCTTAATGTCCACCTATTTTTGGCCCCTTTGCAAGGTTTTATTAAAACGGATCTGAGAAGCTTAAAACAATGTCAATTCTAATGTTCTATATACCATTTTGTTTGGAAAATCATGGGCTTCAATATTATATATAAAACATAAGGAACATTTTTCCAAAAAAATAAGTTCGCGCTCAATGAAATTGTATAAATTATAGGCCTATAAATATTTGAAAATAGCCACTTTGTTCTAAATTTAATGAGGATTACAAATATATAATCATATAGCGAGGTAAGTTATCAAATAAATAAGTTATGAGCGAAAAACGGATTTCAGTACATAGCGTTTAGCTAAGAATGCATAGCCTAACCATAGCTAGGAATCTGGCTGATAATTTACATCAATATCACTACCTACTTCTTCAGGATCATCAACCAGCACTTCAAAACCACTTAAATCTTCTTATAATGCACCACGTATATCACTACTTTTGATTTTTAACACTAAAACAATGATAAACGTAATAAAACACATCAGTCATCGGTCCGGGGGAACCTAGCTGTTTACAAATACACGCACGTCAGCTGTCTGCTACAATATTTTCGGAACTAAAATGAATAGCGCTTAGAGACAGACCTCTGGAGAAAGCTTAGAATATTACGGAAAGAACGATACCTAACTCGATCCAGTTCAATCCGATTCAGTCAGTCATAGAGCCTTCGCCGTAAACGATGTTTGTGCGTCATAAAAGTGACGCGTGACCCTACACAAAGTGTGTTGTGCGTCATTTTTATGACGCGTGACACTCGGAGGATCACGTATCAATAGAAAAAGTCATTTAACTACCGATGAAGTCAGAAATAATTAAATAATATGTTGTAAAGGATTAAAATTGCAATGGAATGTAAAATGTTTCTTACTAAATGTATTATATGAATGCTCTTAACCCGTTATAGTGAATTACTGGCGTTAAAGAACTCGATAAACACATATTTTATCATTAGATTTGAAGTTTTAAGTTTATAAATATACCAAGGTGTAGGTAGGCATCGTCAAAATTGCACAAGAAGAAACATAATCCAATGCAAATAATAGCACAACAGGATACGTGTCGGAAGTATAAATAAAACACAATTGTGATAAATATATTGAACATATATGGAAAATTTTAGTAAGAATCCAATCAAACAAATTGAAATTCACTTAGTGTGCAGGTTTGCTGGGGCTGCGGTGGAGGTAATATATTTAGAAATGAGCTGGGAATACCATGAAAACATGCTTTTCAGCAATGAGTTGGAAATACTGAGCGCACTGCGTTCCAATTGTCTTAGGAATTGGCGTCGAAGTATGAGATCCTTTGTGATGACTAGAATACACAGAATTGAGTTCGAGTCTGTCCAGATTTTGTTTAGTACGAAATACAAATAAAATACAAGACTAGGCCAAGAAATATACAGATACAATTATACTTGTATACATAAGGCGAATAATGTGCAGGTTTACATTAATAATACCAGATAAAAACTTCATAATTGATAAGTATACATTTTAGATACGGTTGATAGGCTACTTGTAGTGATAATTCAGGGTCACCTAATTCTGCCAACCTAGAAACCGGGAAAAGCACGTGAATTTTAACTATCAGGAAAAAGTCCATGAGTTGTAATTTAATTTAGTAAGAAACCGGGAAATAAAAATGGTCAAATATTTTCCGTAAAATCCACCCGAGAACACAGAGTTTACACGTTTTGCGTAATCGAAAAACGCCATTGCGAGAAACTACTGTAGAAATGACCACGAATATTGGCGCAATATCGATAGATCACTAAGCCGCAAGTGCAAGATGATCATTAATTTTTCGTCGATCGCGAAAAATAGTTACGGGTGTTAAAATAATCGCTGGAGATGAATGCGAATGTTGCCGCAATTGTGAAATCATCACCGGTCATCATCATTGCTGTCGTAGTTTACCATCACAGTTATTTCTGTGTTTGATCATGTTTGAGGCGAGAAATTATCACGGATTTGGCCACGATCGCAACATACGATCACGGATGTTCGTTAAAGTTTCTTACGACGATTCTCCATTTTTAGGCGTTTCCGTGATCGCAAGTAATAATCTCGGTCGTTTCTATGATCACAGAAAATTGTCACGGATGTTACAACTGGTGGGAAATCAACACGAATTTGCTTCCCATTTTCTCATGTTTAATTATAATGAAATGAGACTCGGTGTATGTTTTTGCATATTTATTTAGTAATATACCTCAATTATAAATTTTGTTTATTCACATATACAGGGCTGGGCAAAAGTATGGACATCACCAGTTAACTTTTTAATGGGTTACGCCAAGAAAACAAAACTCTGTACACGTCTCTATATCACGCAAGTGAACTTTTTGTTGTATTCAAATTTTGTTATTAAACCCAAAAATGGGTTATTTTGGTGACCCCATCGAGTGACACCTCATATTAATAGGCCATTAGTCGAAGAAATATATATCGAAGAAAGAATATCGACAAAAGCTAGAGGTCTCTATTTAAACTCAACCCACTACCGTGACTGAAGAATGGTACGCGTTAAAATCGTTTCAGTTACTGTTACTCGTTGTTATATATAATCTGTGAAGCATTTTGCTCGACATCCTCCCCGATTTTTTCTATAGCAATACCACTTATTAACACCACACTTTGTATAACAAAACGGTAGCCGTCTACTAACAACGCCGCACCCCTTCTCTTCGTTTCAAATATCTTATTCTCCATCGAAAGACTATCAACTAAGTATAACTAACACACCAACACCCTTACTACTAACTCTCTGAAGGATGGCACAAAACTGTTGAGAAATACCGAATTTGAAAAATATTACATGAGTCAAGCTAATAGGAGGGCATTCCACTGAGATTCCACGTGAACGCCCCTCTGCAGACCATGGAGGTTGGTACAGCATTTGTAGGTTCTGCAACCTAGCGTCTTGGGCGAATAAAACTATTTTTGAATATTACAGTTTTACAGTATTATATTAATATTTGATCACCTCTAGTGTAATTAAAAGCGTCGATCAGATCATATAAAATACAGTGTTATACAGGGTGTCTCAGACCACCCGGCCGGCTTGTATAGCTCCAATATGAAAGCAAATGGAAACCTAATTGCAACTGGAACCCCCTATTTTGACCCCAAGGAATTCAGCTAAATTATTTTCAACCCCAAAAAAGCACCCCAAAGGGCAGATTTTGGGGGATGGGGGTGGTTTTTGGGAAATTTTCAAATGTAAAGGGGGGTCGTGTTATACCTCTTTTTAAAGGTCCTTTAGTCCTGAGTATTTTAGTGGAAAAAGATTTAAATTATCTTCATCCCTATTTACAGGGTGTTCAAAAACGTACAAAAAATAGACCTTTGAACTACTTTTCATTGTAAAGAGGTGGAATTTCGTGGGGGGTTCAAATTTTGACAACACTTTAATTAATAAATGAACTTTCAAAAAACTCTGATTTCAACCCTTTTGCTTTCTTTTTACTTATGTTACGCATTTTCAAACTTTTTAAAGTTTCAAAAGCTGTTGTCTCAAAAATTTCAAATGGCAACATGGGTTTCATTACAAACCACATTGTAGCCCTTGAAATTTGCTATAATTTTTGTATTTAATGTTTTTTGGTATCTTCATTGGTGTAAGAGATATAGCGAAATTAGTGTATTTTAATGTTTTATTAAATGGTATTCAAAGTGTTTGCTGTTGTAAATGTACACGTCTAGGTCTCAATTAAAACTAATTATGTTAAAAAATTAAAATACTACCCAGATTGTTAAACTTGGAGGATTAATAAAGGAAAAAACACAACTGCAAATATTCTTAGTTATTTTACAATTTACAAAATTCTAATAGTGCTTTGAATGAATACTGTCTGCTACTGGTAAATAAAAAAATCATCATGAAATCAATGAGCGTGTGCGTGAAACTGGTCACGTTTGATCAGATAAAACAAATTATAAGGAACTTACTTTATCTGTACGAGAGGTGAATGCACCTGCGGTAGTAAAATAGCAATACAGTACCATAATAGTGGAGAAGAAGTACTACGTGTATAAACAGAGTTGGGGTTTGCATGGAACAAAATGGAAGGCAATTTAAGCATTTGTAGAAGTCCATCGGTATGTAGGCTATTAATGCTGATTCAAACAAATTATTCATTCAAAGTACTATTAGAGCCATGGAATTGTAAAATAACTAAGAATATTTGCAGTTATGTTCTTACCTTTATCAATATTCCAAGATCAACAATCTGAGTACTAATTTATTTTTTTAGACAATATTTGTTTTAATTGAGACCTAGAGGTGTACATTTGCAACAGCAAACACTTTGAATACCATTTAATAAAACATTAAAATACACTAATTTCGTTATATCTCTTTAACCAATGAAGATACCAAAAAACATTAAATACAAAAATTATAGCAAATTTTAAGAGCTACAATGTGGTTTGTAATGAAACCCATGTTGCTATTTGAAATTTTTGAGATAACAGCTCTTGAAACTTCAAAAAGTTTAAAAATGCGTAACATAAGTAAAAAGATAGCAAAAGGGTTGAAACCAGAGTTTTTTGAAAGCTCATTTAGCAATTAAAGTGTTATCAAAATTTGAACTCCCCACGAAATTCTACCTCTTTACAGTGAAAAGTAGTTCAAAGGTCTATTTTTTGTACGTATTTGAACACCCTGTAAATAGGGATGAAGATAATTTAATTCTTTTTCCACTAAAATACTCAGGACTAAAGGACCTTTAAAAAGAGGTATAACACGACCCCCCTTTACATTTGAAAATTTCCCAAAAACCACCCCCACCCCCCATAATCTGCCCTTTGGGGTGTTTTTTGGGGGTTGAAAATAATTTAGCTGAATTCCTTGGGGTCAAAATAGGGGGTTCCAGTTGCAGTTAGGTTTCTATTTGCTTTCATATTGGAGCTATACAAGCCGGCCGGGTGGTCTGAGACACCCTGTATAAGTGGTAAGTGAACATAAAACTTGTTTCTTAGTGGTAAATCATTATTCGTTAAAGTAAATATATTCTCAAGAGACGGAATAAATACTTACAAAGTAAATACTCTAACAGTCGCAACACTAAAAACTTAAATAAACATAAAAATAACTCCTAAAATATAAATACGAAAGGGCAAATCAATCACTTATTTTTCCAATCAACGTATTATTGTGAAAGAAATGAAAAGGTTAAGACAGAAATGGGAATTTTAAGTCTCCCGTTTCTCCCCGTCTATCTGGGGAATCCGCCGTGGCAGTTTCAGTGTTTCTAGCCCTCTCAAAAACACCCTTATAATCCTCACTAATTGGCGTGGCAGTTTCAGTATGGAGCATGATCGTAAAACGTCGTGGCAGTTTCGGTGTCCCCGCGTAAATACAGTGGAGGTGGTTGACCGCCTCACACGGCCACACTACCACACTATGCGGACATATAAACACCACACGACGCCGCTATATTGGGAACCTATTGTCCTCCTTGTTCTTTAAATACCGAACAACTCTTTTGTCCGTGAGGAATTCGTGTGTGAAAAGATTGACAACAGTTATTTCTAATACATTTTTTGCATTGTTTTTACAATAGGAAATTTCCTCTTCATTTTCTTGAATAAAGATATACGTTTACTAATTTGAACAAGTCATGAGTAATTTATTTGGCAGATTTACATAAATGTATTGGCCAAGTCAGAAATTCCATCATTAATACAATTTGTCTTAAAAATACAATGTCTTATAATAAAATAAAATGGATTGGTTTCTATTTCAGTTTCTTTTTTGTTTCCATCACTAAATGCTACCATTTTCAAATTATTTAAAATGTGATCACGTATTTCTACTGTACACGCTGTTTTGTATTGTCTGTTTATGGACAACAGTTAGTTATTTCGCAAAAAGACAAGCTCGTTTATGGACAACAGTTAGTTATTTCGCAAAAAAACAAGCTCGTTTATGGACAACAGTTAGTTATTTCGCAAAAAAACAAGCTCGACATCAGTACTATTTTACATACATAAACAGCATAAAATTCATATTTGTTGCTACAGTCCAAATATAGAGTTCTGCAAACTGATACGACCTAAATTCTTTACTATTAGCGAATCTCCCAAATAGGGAAGAAGCTATTATCATTGTAGGTCACATGGTAAGTCATGGACCAGGTTTTACTTTTTACTTTTTTGGTCCCCGGAGGCCAAAAATACCATTCGATTAAATTCCTATATATATATATACTAGCAGAGTACCCGTCCTTCGTACGGGGTTTGAATATAAGTATAAAATGCTTATTGCAGTTATTCTCAAGGTTTGCGTGTGCAATAAGGGAGGACACAGTTTGATAACATTTGATTTTTTAAATTTACAGTATTCTATAGTATTACACATCTACCATAGCCATAATGTTCTACCACTTCACCTAAACAATAGAGAAAAATAAATTATCAACAATTCGCAAAATATCACAAATTATTCATGAAATGAAAAACATAAACATACCTGTAAACAATCCTACTATGACAGTTCTCATTGCGAATCAGTTTTTTGTTGCTGCTTAGTTCAAATTAGCTGTTTTCATAAATGCAAAAAAAATATAGTGCTGCACCCTGTTGGTAAATCTTATAACCTTTTAATGCTTTTCCATATCATAGAACCAACTTTTTTAGTTGAAACAGCTGACTAAATTCTTTAATTCCCTTTAAATATGAATACTCATAAGGTTAACATGGGGAATTACAGAGCCACTGGGGCGGAGCCCGAAAGGATTTTTGAGATAAGAATATGCCTATATGTTAATCGGGAATGTAAGCTATCATCATGCCAAATTTCAGCCCAATCCGTCCAGTGGTTTATGCGTGATTGAACTTCAAACAAACAAACAAACAAACGAACAAACACACAAACTTTCACATTTATAATATTAGTAAGATATATATATATATATATATATATATATATAAAGATTTTTATTTGTGTCCGTTAGCAAGATAACTCGAGCAAAAATTATCCGATTTTGATGAAATTTGTTATACATGTGTATAAAAAACATAAATTTATTCGAACGAGTTCGCGAAACAATATGTTTGCGTTAAGACTATGGGAACCCCCGTTGCATGGGGGGTTTTATGGGGTAAAATGGTTTTTCACATTTTAGCGAATTTCCCAAATAAATAGGGAATAAGCTATTACCGTAGGTCTCACGGTAAGACCTAGACCCGGGACCAATTTACTTTTTTGTTTTGAGGTCCCCAGAGGCCAAAAACACCCTCAGTTCAAATTCATATATACATATTTTTTTCAAAGTAGTGTCAATACCTATATACGGGATACAATAGGTTGGTAACAGAAATTTTTTTCGAATTGTTAAAAAAAAAATATAATGAATTGTTTTGTCGTATTTATTTCCCCTCCCCATCTTTGTTGCTCATAAATAATTTATACCAGATGGTGCCAAAGCTATAAACACACAGAGGTCTGCTGTCGCGTCAACAAGGTCAAGTTGATTGCTGAATGTTGAATGTTGTCTACAAGTATGTGTACTAGGCTTACACATACGGGCAAACAGACTACTCTGGTCACTTGGATCAATAATTATCAGGGCTATGGTCATTCGTTATATTAATAAGTGTGAATGTCAGTCAATTCATTGTGAATTAGACCTACAGTAATTCAAACGTTTGTGAAGAACATAAGCCGTGAGGGCGAGTACTAATGAGTTGGTACCAGTTAACCAGACCAGCCGCGGTACTAGCCCTGCATTCGTATCGCGAGCTACTTATGGTTTGTACTTCTCCTCCGTAATGTCATAGTCTCAGGTGTCATGTATATTGTCATATAACGTTTAATATGTAAATGTTTCTTATTTCTAACATATTGGCTCTAAAGAACCCCATTAAATGTTATGAGAATAGATAAATGGTGCTGCGATCTCGCCAACCAATGAGGCAAGTACTGGTGCTTAAATGTTTTAAATGGAGACCGCAAACAATATATTCGTCGACCATAGAACTTTTTTGCTCGACTACCGGTTCTTTAATAGTTTTCCTTTCAAAGAAATATATTCAGCAAGTAATTTCTTAAATTATACATATATACAGCCCAATTGTATCTGCCGCTGTATATGTATATGGCACCAACAGTGTACTGTAGTACAGTGTACGGCGTAGCTATGCGAGGACAGTTGTAAAGACAGTTTATGATCTTAACCTCGGTCAACATGACGACTGTTGTGACTTGGACTACTCACTTCTCCACTTAACTACTGGCTTTATATAGCTCCAGCCCGGCAAACAGGTCATGATGGAAATATTACGCTAAGCGATGAAATATCTTCCTGATAATATAACCTTAACATATATTTACAGTATATTTGTTTGAAATCGGTGGCCAAACGACTGACCTTCTAAATAAATTATCATTGACTCTGACTGCACTGGTGTACTTGCCTGTATGAATTTAATTAAACTTTAAGACAACCTTAATAATACAGGGTGTTTATAAAAAACTTTCCAACTTTAAACAACTATAACACCTTTATATTTCCACTTAAATCTATGAAATAACTACCAAAGACTAGGAAATCATATCTTGGTTTGTTACATAATAAGAAGTTGACCAAATTTCAATGTGTTTTCCACAATTTTCACGCAAATAATCAAGTCTAAATTCCAGAGTTTGGGCCAAACACAAACTAAAATGAGGCAATTAATTTATGCAAAATTTGAAGTTTGTAACCACGGAATTGAAGAGTTTTAGGATTTTATGCTGGGGAGTGTGTTATGTGTATCAGTTTCGGCGTGATTGATGAATAATTCCATGTTGTATTCTCTTCAAAATGCATTTTAATGACATGGTGCGCTCTACAGCTCGGATTTCTCAGTTCCTACACCATTGCACTGAACAGCGCCTTGAAGAGTGCTTGCAAGCCTTTTGCATCTGGGTGATTACATCGTTATCATTCAACCTTTTAGTAAACTAACTACAGATTCTAGTTTTTAAGAATCTATGGCACTTCCCCCATTTGTTTTTTTTTTCTCTAAAAATTATTTGTATGCGTTAAAACTTATGATAAAAAAACGCGTATTTTAACATTTTTACCAACCTTTGAGCCCAACATTGTTTTTTAATTATCTAAATTTTAAAAGGCTCAGGATCTACAACAATATTTAACAAAATATATAACACCAAGATCTTTTAAATTGGTTTACGATTGGGGCTATAGTGGTAGCAAAACGGGAGTGCCGATGGAGACATGTGGGGGTGCGTGCGTTTAAAGGGACTTGACCTGGTCTCCATCGGCACTCCCGTTTTGCTACCACTATACAAACAGTAAGAACCATGCATTTTACACCTCCCTAACAAAAAAAAACCGAAGTCCTTGCATTTGCGCGCGCCAGACGAGTAGAGCGCAACCCCAAGTTTTAAATAAATGTCATTTAACAGGCAGAGACTGAGACAATTAGGTTCCAGCACATTGGTCCAGTCCGGTACAATGTCTGGGCAACTATTGACAGTTGGTGTCACCCCAGCGGAGGTTTCCACTACGTCGATCGTAGTATAAGGAACTTTGGGTGTTCCGCCCACTTCGTCGACCTTAGAACCCTGACCATTGTACACAAATGATTGTTAGTACTGAACACTGTCAAACCTACAGACCTGATATCACAGTTACTCCCACCACCTACCCATGATAAGGTTGTTGACAAGCTAATGGGAGAAAGTATGTGTCATATTGCTGATATCGTTTATTATATTGGTAATAATTTTTTGTTGATACGAGTACACGGAAATACAAAATACTGATTGATAGCGCGCTTGAGGACATTTTTTAGAAAGTAAGATATGATACAATATTTTTTTAAATTATGATCATTGTTTTGTTATACTTTATCCTGTATTCCCAACCCAGTCTCAGATGAACCAAGTGATGTTGTGGTGACTCGCACAACGAATGTCTTGTTTGTTGTTCGCTTATCTGTTTGCCGGTACAGTAGTTGTCATGTGTACATTATAACATTCCACTGTATTTTCTACAGAAACTTTACTTTCTCTGTATACAAATGTTGTAGCTCCTCTTCTTCACTTTGATGGGATCAATAAAAATCACTTGAGGGGGGTTTACATTTTATGAATTTTAAGCTGCCCCCGGATCCCCCCCTTTTTGGGGGACACTCAACATTTACAAAATCATAAAATGAAATTCCTGCCAAGACTGCATGACCACCCAAAGAATAATTCTGTAATATTTACTTAAGAGCAATTTAGAGGGGAGGGATAATGACTTTTTACATAAGAAATTTTATGTAAGAGTAGACGTCATTAAACCTTTGACAGGCTACCATTTTGAATAGAGAAGAGATAGCGAACTCTAGTTTTCAACATTCTTTAAGTTTTTGTAAACACGTCAAAATGAGGTGTGACATGAAGGGGGTTAACTCTTGCGTTTCCACCTAAAATCCCCCATTTTTGGGAGACACTCAAAATGTTTAAAATCATAAAATGAAACTCCCTGCTAAATTTTCACGACCACGAAAATTATACATATCTCTGGATATTTACTTAGAAAAATATTGGATGGGGGGGTCTTGAATTTATATTTACCCTGTATATGAATTTTAACAGATGATGTTTTTTTGACTTCTGGGGGGATTAAAACGAAAAAGTAAATCGGTCCCGGGTCCAGTTCTTACCATTAGACTTACGGCAATAGCTTATTCCCTATATGGGAAATTAGTTAAAACTAAAAAAAAAATAGTATACAGGGTGAATCAGATATCCCGTGAATATACTTTTATTATTCCCCCTAAATCACACACGAATAAACCATTTAAAATACTTAGAACATGATCCAAGCACAGGGTGTTACAGAAATGAAGGTAATGGATTCGAATCTCGAAATTTCCTCGAAATTATGTCAACCTATATCACATTGTACGTTTTTAGAAAGGCCTTGCTTATAGTAACATTTTGGTGATAACAGAACTCAATTATCTCAATTCGTTTCAAAATAGCGGCAAATTTTGTGTATTTTTCGCGTATTGACGAATACCCAGTATTTTCAAAACTACTAAACATGTTTCCGTTCTGATTGAAAATTCGTAATTCTACTTATCACAGCTTTACAATGATGTGTCACATGTAATAATTTTCAAAGTTATAATTAATTTTTTACCAAAATTATATTTTTTGTAATGTTGGTAGCCCTGTAAATGAAAAAAAAAAAACTATGTCAAATAGCATATCATTTAAGCCTCTTGTCAAGATGAACAACTTTCCAATTTACACCTACTGTCTATTTCTTTTAGTATTTGAGTAATAAACCAAAAACTAAATTTTCTCTTTATGAAATGGATGTTACAGTACTTTCAAAAGTCTAAACACTTTTAAATAAGTTTGGTATTATTTGGTAATGCTATTAACATCTATATGGGACAATTTAGTTTTTGGATTATTATTAAAATACAAAAAGAAATAGACAGTAGGAACGGAAACATGTTTAGCGGTTTCGAAAATACTTTGTATTACGTCAATACGCGAAAAATTCACAAAAATTGCCGCGATTTTGAAACGAATTGAGATAATTGGGTTCTGTTTTTACCAAAATGTTACTCTAAGCAAGGTCTTTGTAAAAATGTACAATGTGATAGGGGTTCACATAAGGACATTTCGAGATTCGAATACGTGACCTTCATTTCTGGAACACCCTGTGCTTAAATCGTGTTCAAAGTATTTTAAATGAGAAATAAAAATAAAAATACCAAACTTTTTTAATTCGTATGAGATTTAGGGAGAATTAATTTCATTTCGCGTTTCTAGGTAAAAGTTACTCTCGTAAAAAGTATGTGCAGGGTGGGTTCACCCTGTAGAATCACACTGAAGTTAAGATTCATTCAACTTATTTTCATTGAGGAAAACTGCACCTTGTCCACATGACCTATTTCAATATCCAAAGTCAATAGGAAGTAAAAATGGAGATAACATTGAAAGTGGAACTTAAAGAGTTACTTCTTAAAAGTCATACACCTCGAAATGTCAGTCATTCACAATATTACAGTTGCAAATTGTATTACTTTTTAAATTATGAACCAGCGCTTCTAATCTTACAACTAAATTACGCAAACAGAGTTATGTCTGGGTTTTACGATTAGGGGAACAAAAAATGGTAATGGACTAGACACCAGTGACCAGTGACCACTGACCAGTGATTCGCAAGGTTGGTAACATCGTGGCCTCGGTGTGGCGATTCTCTTGACCCACATATGGCAGTGCGGCGTAAACTTTGCACACTCCCGGCAGTCGGCGACGAACAGTATGTAGTGTAGAGTGTGAGATGGACTCAATAACTCAATTCTGATCCGACACATTACACGGACAACTGTTCTAGGATATGATCATATCACATACAGTCATGACTTCTACTAATTGATAATGTACTGTAGTTGAAAAAAAAACCATTACTATTTTATTTTTTCGGATCAGATCAGATGGACTGAGTATACCAATATCATAAAACGAGGAATTAAAAAAAATAACAATAAATTATTAAATGGCCCCATTTTAAGTTGCTATTAATTTTTATGTATGGTAAAAAATATCCTCTTTTTTATCTTGACGCATTACAAAATTGGTGACCTCTCTCACTGTTCTAATTAGATTTAAAACTAATGTTATCTTATATCAACGATTCTGTTATAACTATTTTGGGATTGTCCCCAAATAGCAATTAGTTAATTAACTAATCAACTCTTTACATCATTGACGGTCAACTGAGTGCGTATTTGAAGTTGAATATGATTTATGGACGAGTGTGGGTAGGTGTAAGATTATGTGTAGATGTTTTACTGACTAATAATCAGCGTTTCCATTAACAGTCCAATGATCAAGGACAACTGTTTCTATTTTCGAAGAGTCCGGCGAGCATGTAGGTACAACATTTTAGCGTGCAATGAACAAAGCTGCTATTTCTTTGGTTTATCCTAATTTATCCGTTCCACAAAAAACATGTTAACCGAACGAATTTGTGTACTGAAATGAAATCAACCAATATATTTAATCTCCATCCTATAAGTTATAGCTTTGAATGATGTATGATCTGCAAAAACAACATTTTCTTCTCTACAGATGTTTTGATAGATAATTTACATAACGCTGGTGAAGAGTAGATAAGCCATATGAGAACATGAGTCTGATTTTGCCAGACAAACAGTTTTTTTCACTTGTTGATAATCACAAGGCTACAGAGTGGTGATAAGGTGGGCTGCCAGATGCTGATAGCTGAAAATACAGTGTGTTGCAGAACTTGCTACCAGGCAGATGGTGCCACATGTGTACAACTGTACATATGTGTATAATGTATACCCCCTTGGCATTTGTGGTCATTTAAAAATAATCCACCTTTGTACTGTACATTATAAATTCAGATACAATCTACAGTATTTGCTGTACATTGTTTACTGTTGGTATACATTGTGACAATCTGGATTTTTGTTTCAGAATTGTTACTACACTTTACGCCAGGTTTCCTTACTGATTGTAAGTACACTACTATGAATCATTGAATTCTTGATGAGTCTTGATGCGTTCGAAACATTCAGGTAGAAGAGTTGAAGAGTTAACTACTGGGGTAATCTATTTTCTGTTATACTAATAGGGATACTACAGCTGGGACAGGGGTAGAGGATTTTAATCCATACTACACGACTAGACAAAACCAAACCTCCTCAAAATCTAACATCACTTTATGTTTAGATTTTCACAAAATATGGCTGCTAAAAACTAATATATTTTTGCATGAAGTGGCATTTTTCGAACTTTTCAAAACCTGAATACACAATTGGCTTCAAAACAAAAATTACAACATGATAACCAATAACATAACCAAAGATGGAGACATCAATATGTGTACGACAATATGGTATTTACAAAATTAACTGCACTGATTGTGAACATTCTACATTGGTCAGGCAGGAAGTATGTTTGGATCTAGATTTAAAGCTCTCAAAAGGAAAAATCAAACATCCATGAAGTTAGATTTTGTCGAACATCTCTTATCAACCAGCCACGATTACAAAAATTTAACTAATAAAATGAAAATTCTTTAAAGTTCTAAACAATGGAAACAGAATGGATTCGACAGAAGAATACATTAAATATAAATAAAACCAGAAAAATTCTAATCAAATTATACATAACCAAACTCCTTCAAGAAACCTAATTATTTGAACAAAAATTTCAATCAGATAGGTATTATGTTTTATCTATGATATTACTTAATTTCAAAATTTCCAAATCCAGAACCTTTAAGGAATCACCTGTAAATTAAAATTATATTCACACAAAATGAACAAAGTTAAGTATTTGACTATTTATTAAAGTTGAAAATGGACTAAGTCCGAAAAACGTCACTTCATTAATAAATATTAATTTCTAGGTGCTCAGTGGTTTTTTAATTTACTACCTTAATATTACTTTAGTTAATGATCTGTCAAAAAATATCTAACCTGTATGGGTTAACAAAGTGAACAGATTATCTGCATACAATAATAAACTTTTAAAACAAATAATGTATGAATTGAAACTACATAGACGACACAATTTAAAGACAAACTCGAAAGCAGTTTTATAGTTTTTAGATGGTTGATTCTTAATTTATAACCTCACCGGCACAAAAATGCATTCCTAGAAGTGGAAAGAATCGTTAGAATTAAAACCAGAGCTTTGTGGGACGGTGACTTACGCTTTAAGTTATTAGGCGTTCTACAAGAGATGATAGTTAATTTCTTCCTGTTTTATCACATTTATATTTGATTCACTACTAATATTCTGATAGTTCAACTAAGTTGTTCTTTATCAGCGCCAATGCGGTTTATCAGTTATGACGTGTTTTAAAATGTTATTTATGAGATGAATAAATGCATTTTAACTTATTTTCCTCTAGGGAAGAAGCATTAACTGGCATGTTAGTGGTAATTAAGACCAAGGTCTAAACTATTCTCATTACTTATTTCGTTCCTCTCAGGTAAAGTCCTGGCTAGAGATCACGGAGGTCACTAAACTACAGTAATCTCGTAAAGATTTCCCAAATTCTAACTTCGTATTCTAAATACTACTTGGTTATATGCTGAGGTTATATATGAGAAATATGAATATGATATAAACAAATAACAGTACAAATAGTTTATAAGGTCATTTTTATAAAAAATATTGTACAGATGTGATATGTTGTAATTCAATGACTGTGTTGGTGTCCGTCCACGGTTCGTAAGTATACATTGTTCTTGGAGGAAACGCGTTCCTGTAGTTTGGGAGGCGGAAAACGAATCTCCTGACGATCCTCCACCCTTCGACGACGAAGACACTGACAGCAGATCAGATATAGCCAGATCTTGATACATACGATCCCACAGGAGACTAGGAACAACGCACCGTACACCACCAGGAACAAGGTCCATTCTCTCAGCGTCGCCATCACGGCATCCTGCAACAAGCAACAGTCAAACAACTACAGAAAGAGGTACCAGGAGACCAGGAACAAGGTCCGTTCTCTCATCTTCTCCTTCACTGTATTCTGCAACAAGCAACAGTCAACTACAGACAACAGGTACTAGGAGACCAGGAACAAGGTCCGTTCTCTTAGCGTCCCCATCACGGCATCCTGCAACAAGCAACAGTCAAACAAATACAGACAACAGGTACCAGGAGACCAGGAACAAGGTCCGTTCTCTCAGCGTCCCCATCACGGCATCCTGCAACAAGCAACAGTCAAACAAATACAGACAACAGGTATCAGGAGACCAGGAACAAGGTCCGTTCTCTCAGCGTCGCCATCACGGCATCCTGCAACAAGCAACAGTCAAACAAATACAGACAACAGGTATCAGGAGACCAGGAACAAGGTCCGTTCTCTCAGCGTCACCATCACGGCATCCTGCAACAAGCAACAGTCAAACAAATACAGACAACAGGTATCAGGAGACCAGTAACAAGGTCCGTTCTCTCAGCGTCGCCATCACGGCATGCTGCAACAAGCAACAGTCAAACAACTACAGAAAACGAAAACAGGTACCAGAAGACCAGGAACAAAGTCCGTTCTCTCATCTTCTCCCACACTGCATCCTGCATAAAGCTACAGTCAAGCATCTACAGACAACAGGTACCAGGAGGAACAAGGTCCGTTCTCTCAGCGTCGCCTCGCCATCGCTGCATTCTGCAACAGACCAGTTGTCTCTTTTGCATATAATCTGCTTGTAAAAAGTAAGACGATTGATTTGATTTGACTTAGCCTAAAGTTTAACAGCTGATTGAAAGTCAACCCACTGGATTTGTATATTAATCGTTCACTGTATTTGCATTTTCCTAGGAACCATTTCATGGCCTAACTAATATGATGCAAGAACTGAATCATTCATAATTAGTGGCAAAGGAACTGAATTGGCATTGATGAGAAGATTTTATCTCAATAATTCATCGCAGAACTTAGTCCACAAACAGTGCCCCACAGAAGTGTTGAAGGAGATATGCAAGTCTATCAACGATAAGGATGGGTCTGATGAGTCCAAATATGAGTCATTGCTTTGACAATGCTTTAACTCACATCTTTACAAAGTTTAGTTGGTCATTGGATGATTATGTTATACAGTGGCTGTATGTCTTAAGATGTTCAATAAACCATACTGTATTGTTATTTATATGTCCGTCAATGGGGCATGACAATTTATTTCCCATTCATACACACTTACAACCCTTGTAACGTACACAATATTCATAGTCCCTACAAATTCAACACTCCTTGTTCATATATATACAGTTTGTAACATCAAAGTTGTGACAGCAAAAGGTTCCTCATTTAAAACTTAATGAAGGTTTCTTAAGTAAAATCTCTCGCATTCGTTTAATGGTAATGGTTCTAATACTCTGGACATCTTGTTATTGAATTTTCTTTGTTGCTGTTAAAACTAGACCGCTTTGTACTTGGACAAAGATCGATGCGCATTATATTAACTACTAAGCCACTTTTACTTGTTATCATCTTTTTACTACGACCTTAACATACCTCTAAACTTGAATGAATATAGCAACGCCCCTTCAATGCATTGTTCTATTGAAGGTTACAGATTAGCACACGGTGGTAGCATTATCTCAAAGGTTATTTAGTACAGTATGTTTATCGCTATTACGTAACATATGGGATTAGGTTTTGCAAATGGATCGAGTTTATCTAGTAATTGATGACACTTACTAATAGTTATATTTGTGAATTGAGATATAATAATATTTGGCAAGAAGTTCGTAAAATGTTACAAAATGTACTATGCTATTCATAATATGTAGAATCGTTATATTAAGCGTATTTTATAAGATAATTACTTAGGAGAGAAATAAACTACGACTGTGGAACTCCGTCCATAAATGAAGAAGGACGTAAAATAAGTTTACTTAATCGTTCCACAATCGTAGTTTATTTTTCTCCTTTTTAATTGTTCGTTAAATATACCAACGACACACTGTAATTGTTTAAATATAGTATAACAGTATTGGATGATTACGTGCCGGAAGCGACCGTGCTAGAAGCGACCCAGCCAAAATCGTGCCAGAAGCGACCCAGCCAAAATCGTGCCAGAAGCGACCCAGCCAAAATCGTGCCAGAAGCGACCCTGGTAGTAGCGTGAGTGCCACTAGCGACCCATTGTTTGATAAAGGATTTTACAATGTTTTGTTCAAATCGGATTAACAAAAAACAAATCTTACTGAATCTATAGATGGTCGTATTTGGATTTGATACTAGTTTTACTGAATACCACCAACAATAAATTAAGTAATTTAAGCAAATTGATCAGCAATAACTAGCCGTATTTTTAAAACTATATGTGACTTATCTTTGTGAACTATATTAGTCATACACTTTTATCAAAAGTTAATGGTTATTTTACATTATTGAACTAATTGTAATATTTTCATCCTACTAAAAAAAAAATCACGTACGCCATTTTATGTTATCCGTCCAGACTTTATCCAATATAAATACGAGACATAGGATACTTAAATTATGTCATTATTTGATATATAATTTATTACCTTGTCTCGAAGATGTTGTAGTAGGAAGCCAGCGCACGAGCCGAGGAAACTAAAAATTATCAAGAGGAAAACATTTTCTAACCTAAGTTTTGAAAGTGGATCAACATGGCCGCATCTGATCAGCTGTGAACTGTGAACTTCAGTGTTACCAACACAACCAGATTCACTCAAATTATGGCTCAATGTACCCGATCTTCGACCCTCTCTGTCAATAATAAGTACAGTCGCGTCTCGTTGACGGTACAGTCGTCGCCTCTACAAATAGCTCCTTCTCAAACTGTATTCCTCCATTAGCCCTAATATCCACATAGCAAAGTAACTACCACGGTGGTATTCCTGGTAGGGCAATAGATAAAGTTGGTTGGTCCATGCACTATATATATACACATACTGGTAATTGGTATATGGTAGGACCTAGGCGTGGAAAAGTAATGTATAATGTGTGATCTAGTGTATATAAATAGTAGAATACAGTGCAACATTAACAGTGTATGTTGTCAAATCAATGTTTATGCAAAGATAGGCTATTATATACTAGTGATTTTACCATTAAGTGAAAATAGACAATTACTGTATTTATATTGCTGTAAACCCCGAAACGAGTGTTGATGCACGTTCCGTGCTGGTGACGTTTGAGTGCACTGGCGTCAGATACGAATAGCTTTCATGAACAGCTTTTTACTTAAATCGGACAGAACTAATTTTATCAAGTCTTCAGGTGATCCCATGGGAGTATTTTTTAGAGAAATGCTTATGCTGAAGTTTTAATATTACTTGAAGAAATATTTAGTAGGGCCTATAGTACAAAGCAAACAGATCATAATCCTTACCTACATTAATTATTGTTTTTTACTCGATTCTTCCTTAAGAAATGGCACCGGATTAGTCACAAAACATTCTTTAACTAGGCAAGTAAATACGTATACGCTTCTCAACACTTGAAGATACTACGACTACGCTGGTGCAGCGTTTCCCATTCCGTTCAATGCTTGGATTTAACATAACCTAAAAACGTTATGTAATGTTATAAAACGTTATAGTGTGTTTGAAAGACTAAATTATTTATATGCTTTACAATAACTGTAGGAAAATACTTCGCACACTAGTTACACAAATAACTATTGTTGTAAACCATAAAATATTATGTCTATATCCTAAACTCTTATATGAGCAATGTTTGTTTGTATGATTGCTTGCTTGCTCGCACAAAGATCTTGATGACGGCTTCGACGATTTCCTAAAAACTATACCGAGCCATGTCCTGGTCACCCTGTACTATTATATTGTTTTGAGCAAGGCTCAGTGCCCCGGTACTATTATATACAGTAGTTCAAGCTGTGACATTGACATTATTTACAACGAACTATGTCTACAGTTGACGCAAACTCAAGATAAATTAGACATGGACTGACTTAGCCACAAATCATAGATTCCATGTGTGCCGGCAGTGGACAGCGATACCTGTTAACATTACTTGTTACTGTTACACTGATCAAATAAAGTAAACAACAAGATCAGTGTCAGCCACCATCGACAAACATGTTGTCAACCGAGCAGTCATACAGAGACCACTGGCAAGGGAGTTCTCAACAGTCGTTACAATGGTGGAATTCAAATTGATGACGAGCTAGTTGACAAATATACACATTATTGTTTTTCTCTGAGGCATACAATTACATAGATTTCCTGTTATCAACATATTAATTCAGTTATATGGCAAGCTGGTTTATATGTACACGGTTTACGTACATAAAGTTACGTAAAATATTACGTACACGGTTTACTTTGAATAATTTAGATGATTAGTGATATCCAATAGAAGTCAATCAATTATATCAATTATTTAAGATGGAGACGCCACTATGTGCGTATTTTAACCCAAATATGAGTGAAGGATGAGTGTAGGATGAGTGGCACGATCTTGTAGTCTTGTTAGTGACTAAGGCCATAACAAAATCATCAATTTTTACACGATCTCTAGACACAGCTGTTAATTAATAGCCCATACAGCTAATGGCAACTAAGGGTCCTACAGTTCATAGTGGAATCCGAACCACATTTTAACCTTGGTATTAACGAATTATTCTAACTATCAGATAGTCATACTGTGAACACTGAATAGATGGGCAGCTCAGTGGTTAAAGTGCTCCCTAGAAGGTCGCTGGTTCGATCTTGTGAAAAGTCAGTACCTCTTT
Source organism: Macrosteles quadrilineatus (assembly GCF_028750875.1). Lineage (NCBI taxonomy): Eukaryota > Metazoa > Arthropoda > Insecta > Hemiptera > Cicadellidae > Macrosteles > Macrosteles quadrilineatus. Next base: position 44,167,045 of record NW_026542595.1, on the reverse strand, counting down.
GATGGTCGAAACTGGTCCCAGCTGTCCTTTATAATTGGTCTTTAAATAAATGGTCTGTACTAAATAAACAGCTGACCTTACCAACAAAGCTAAACAGATCATCTCACTCTATTCTACCCTCTTCGTGCATCCATACTCCAGCTTAAAATACGCACCTCAGAGTAAGAAGCTATCTCAATGAATCGAATCAAAACTTCCAACTACGTTTATTTCTTAACATTGCCAGATAAATTATATTTAGAGCTAGGTGACTGATGTACGTAGATATAATGTTGCACAGTTCTCAAGTTGTTCTCAAGTACCTATACTCGAGTCCATTGACCCCTGCACAGCTATTAGCCGTACTCCGCTGTCCGCAGGGAAGTCTTATACATAGTACAGTAGTTGTTTATATCGTTGGTCTTTGGAGACTGGAGGAAGGAAGGACACAGTTGCACCAGTCCATGGCCGCGCCTCCTACACACGCCTAACCGGTTCCAAGAGGAGAAATTTACCATAAACCCAAAATAAACACACAACCAAGCTTGTTTTGAAGAGGACGTATTTTTAAAGTACCCAGCTGTTCCCGATCAGTAGGCTTTAAATAATTGATCATGGCTAATGAAACACAGCTGGTCTTAAGTCAATGGGTTTGGACCGCTTTCCCTTAAAAGTGTTTGACTTCATTACAAAAATGCCGCTGGCGTACATACGAGCAAAAAAAAAAAAAAAATCTACACAGATCATCTCACTCCATTCTACACCCATCCTTCACACAATTGGGTTAAAACACTCACCAAGGTGGCGTCCCCATCTCAATTGATAATAATGATAATGATAAAGTTACAGACCTGACCAAGTTTAAAATAAACCTATTTCCACAGAGAAAAGAAATCCGAGGTATTACTCTGTGGCTGTTTACCAGTCCAATTTCCTTCATTGTTCTACTGGTCTCTCTACTGGTCGAGAAAAATGATTAACTGCTTTAATTTGGAGACTTTTATGTCATATACAGTTTATTTCTTACGTTTATGTAGTATTGCTTCCTTCATGTTTTATAAATAAGATATCAGCTTTTACCTATAGCAATTGTAAGAAACTATACGGAGACCTTTGGCGTAGGTTATAAAGTTGCGGTGTTGCTGATATAAACTTTACAAAGATTATACACGCAAATAACAGGTCAGCACTTACCACAATAGTTGACTGTGTAGAGAAATAGTCAAATAGATGTCCCATTTCTATGTTAAATTTGTAGCCATTTTTAGAATGAATATAACGCGGTTGAATTAAGCAAACGCTATACACCTGTAGAGGTGTATAGTCAATGCTATTACTGATGTCTATTGGAAACCAGACTTTTGACGAATCTCAAGCGAAAATATAACATTGGAATAACGCAAACTATAGCATCTTTAATGTTACATAAATGATCGTGATCAAGTATTAAAAATTAAGAATTAAAATTAATAGTAGACTCTTTGGACGGTTCATTAGACTATAATTGATTTGGCTACATCTAATCCATTCCATATACTGTTGATGTCCAGTATAGTATACAGCAAATCAATCCTACACATCTGTTGCAACCCGTTCAATGGTAGGGGTCTAATGGTTTTATGTTATTTTTGTCGACAGCTAACGCGATCTATACATGTTATTGTTCTAAGTATATCTACGTCATAGACAGTATCTTGACATTATCTGGTGTGTTAAGCTTTTATTAATGACCGGTCATTGCATCAGCCAACGGTCCGGGCTTGGGGCGCCGCTAATCATCTGTTCAACAATCAACAAAGCTCAACCAATCAGCTGACGACCCCTTGTTGACACGCCCAGGTGTTTGTTATTTTAACGTTAATGGTGAGGGGATTTCCAGATACCTAATTTGATGTTATGTTTTGATACTATACGATTAATATACATTCAAAACAATAAGTGTGTCCATAGTCAGAGAAAAAGAGGATATGACCTTAAAAAATTGCAAGAAAACGTTTTATGGTTTTTATTTGGTAGTGTTGGGTCTGCAGAGTGACATACTAAAAGTTGCTAAAAATCGGTCGACAGGAAACCACCTAAAATCACTATTTAAAATGGCGGCGTTACCCATCATTGGCCAAATTTGAAAGAAATATACCACATGCATTATTTTATTCAATTTTTTTAGACATTGACTTGGGACGACCACAGATGTTTATTGGGTGGTTACTACTTTATTTCGATAGGGAACTCATTTTTGGCCGCCATCTTGGACCCACCATATTAGATATAAATAAAAAAAATCAAATGTAGGCCTAATGATAACGTTGTGACACATCATTATAAACTAGATTTTCACGCAAATTTCAATGCCGAAATCCATTTTTAAAATTATGTTTACGTTTTGAAGATATATTCAAATGAAAATTCTCCCCCATACATTTCTTATGGATGTTTCGTACTTTCGTAGATTTTTTAAGACAATTTTTCTTATATCTCCAGTTCTTATCAACGCTTGCAGTTCAGTCTAGCCTTTAAATATTCTGTAATGTAAGGGGCTTTCATTTGGCCTATTGATCATTCAAATCGAACGAGTTAGAGACGAGCTATGATCCCCAAACCAATATTAAATTTAACTTTTTTGAAATCTTTTTTTATTAAAGGATTTGTATCTCACGTTGTTAAATACGTCACAAAGTTCTTTGTGGTCTCAAATTACTCATTTATTGTTTTGCTTTAATTAATAAAATCTGGCAAATTTAAAATTAGCAGAGTGCCTTAATTTAACATAAAATTATTTTTATTTTGAAATTTGTCTTTAGTTAAATGGTATTATGTCACCAATTATAAATAACTCCCAAAACTCATAATGGTGTTAAATAATTCCTCAAAGTATTGACTTTTATTTTAGCTAAAGATTACTTATGGATTGTTTTTTATAATTGGGTATATATGTCTTAAACCAAAGACAAACTTCTAAATAAAAATAATGTAATGTTAAATGAAGGTCCACGAGTCACTTTAGATTAGTCAGATTTTATATAGTGATTAATAAAATTAAAGCCAAACATTTACTAAGTAATTCAAAATCAGAAAGAACTTGGTGACGTATTAACAACTCGAGATAAAAATCTTTTAATAATAAAAGATTTCTAAAAAGTTAAATTTAATATTGTTTTGGAGATTGTAGCTCGTCGCTAACTAGTTCGATTTGAATGATCAATAGGTAAAATAAAAGCCCCTTACATTACAGAATATTTAAAGGCTAGACTGAACTGCAAGCGTTGATAAGAGCTGGAGATATAAGACAAATTATCTTTAAAAATGTTCAAAGTACGAAACGTCCATTAGAAACGTATGGGGGAGAGTTTTCGTTTGAATATACTGTATATTCAAAACGTAGACAGATATTTAAAAACGAATACAGAACATATATTTCGGCATTGAAATCGGCGTGAAAATCTATTTATAAAGATGTGTCACAACGTTATCATTACATTTAATTTTTTTTATTAATATCCAATATGGCGGATCCAATATGGTGGTCCAAAATGAGTTCCCTATCAAAATGAAGTACTATTTACCCCATAAACATCCGTGGTCGTCCCAAGTCAATATCTCAGAAAATTTTGAAAAAAATATGCATGTGGTATATTTTTTTCAAATTTGTCCTATGTTGGGAAAAGACACCATTTTAAATCGTGATCTTAGGAGGTTTCCTGTGGACCGATGTTTGGAAAATTTTAGTATGTCACTCTGCAGACCCAACACTACAAAATAAAACCATAAAATGTTTTCTTGCAATTTTTTTAACGTTCCCTGTGTCAGTTTTTTTAGTTTGCTTGGACTACCAGAGAATTGTTTGATAGACCAATACGACTACATCCATCCTCAACAATGTCATAGTAGCCTACTTAAAACGCTTAGTAAATTAGTCATACTAAAATTTTTAAATTTTTAAAAATTATGATTAATTTATCATATTAAATTTAGTTAAAGAAATTAGGTCTTAAGCTCCACTATAAATGTATTGAATACCAATACTTTTCGATGTATCAAAAATAATATTATTAATTTTTCTAAAATGTGAAACGAATGATTTCTGTATTAATTTTGTAACGGTATTCTTAAATTGATTTTAAATAATATTTAACTCCGAAATAATTCTATTTTGGTGAAGTGTGATATACTTGGTTGATCAGAATGCCTTTTACTCTGTGTTTGGTCGGATACCGATGATTTGCGACCTATCGCTCATCGTGAATTCTGGTACTTAGAAATAATCCTCATGCACGACAGCAAAAATACAAAAATATGCACAGTTATTTTCGTCTCTAGTTGACAAGACTTTGGATTTTATTGATATTAAATCCACAAACAAAAAATATACTGGCTATATTTATCAAAATTAGGCTCAAAGAGCAGCCTGTGGGCCCGCCCATCTGCGTCACCGGGGCTGCGTGCTGATAAGGTGATATCTGGACTGATAAGACACTAGGTGATGTCACAAGGTCACTCGTCAGAACACACCCTCCTCACTCCCCAGCCGTCGTCTGCCGAGACAAACAACAGCCCAACAGGGAGGACCATCTCAAAGTGCAACTTTTTAACACAAGGCTAGGAAACGTAAACAATTTTTTAGAGTTACTGTATTGAAGGCTATGACCTTTGTTTGTTTGTTACAAGTTGTGGAATAGTCTGTGTACAGTCAATGATTGAATATAGTTTTTACAGCGCTAATAATACATGCATAAGTAATGCTGCATGGTGGCAGTATGGGAAATTAACAGCTGTGTCTAGGAATAAGTCGGCCTTTTGTCACTAACAAGACTACAAGATCGCGCCACTCACCCTACACTCATTCATACTTGGCTTAAAATACCTACTTTGTATGGTCGCCATTTCATTGAAAAGTATTAAAGTATTAAGTAATAAATACATTAAAAAGTATTCATTCATACATTATTCATTTCCAGAATTATTTGACCGTAGATAAAGGTTCAAATAATTATGTAAAAAAATAATTCTCTCCTGAAAGGTGCTGCAGTGTTGTATTTTCCTTGATATTGCGTCATAAAAATTAAAAACAAATTAGAGGATGAATAAGAGCACATACAAAATATAACGTATGGCCGATCGGTATTCATTGTTTGATATTGTTTTTATTATACATTATGAGAATTCCCATTTATACGTGTACAATTCACATAATGCAACTCACACTTTACCACCTAACCTACGTAACTAGTGGAAATTTCCATTCGTAAACTGCAATACTACAATTCGTTAGTAAGATTCCACTTGAGTTTCAGAGAACCATTTACGTGCTTATACAGCAAGGCTGATAATGCCAGTGCATGTTCGCTCTTTGCGTCTGTATCTGCAGATGATGTAACTGCTGCCACCATTTGTATCATATATTTTGGATCTGCTTTTCTAAAGGTTAGTTAGTTTCATTATATATTTTTATGTGGTTCATTAAGGTATTTACCCTTGAAACACGTTATGCTTGTGTACCAATCAATTTAAATGACAACGTAATACTTGTCCAGGAGAAAAGGTCACTACTTGTCACAATCACAGCCCCCTCTTTAAATGCAATTTTGCTCAAACCAACTTCGTAACTAACCCGTATGAGCGATAACACACTCTTTACAGCAAAACTCTTGACATTTCCCTCCAGTTTTATTCAACGAAAAATAGAATTGTACTTAACTGAACAATTTTTTGCCATTCAACTCTTTTGGAACACTTACATATACACTCGAGTTAGAAGGTAATTCTCAAACAATTCCCTAACAATCTCTTATTGGGATTTATCTACTTTCTGAGACTAGTGTAGCTGTGTACTTGTTTAGTGTTATCGTTGGAGCGGTTGCCCAACGATTCCTTTACAAAGGAAATTATACTTGTCTTATCGCTTTTAATCAATAGACAGAAGTTCTAGTAACATGAGCGATCAGCCACGGGTCAGGTATTATCATGTAGCCACAAACCATCGGCGATTTGCGGGATTTGAACCTGAGACATTGTTAATCACTGGACCAGCCACGCACCATTCAAGGCAAGAATAAGTTGTATCATATTTACGTTATGGAATCGTGGGATTGTAGGTTTACAGTTGATGACATACATGTTTTCACCGTAACAAACACAGCGATTGGCGGCATTGGCGCCTTGTGGCTTGTTTCGAGTGTAATCCAAGATAAGCAAGTAATTGGACTGACTCACTCCCAATTGGGCTGTAATTGACGTTTCGGCGCACCACCCTCTTCACCTTAATTGGATCATTTACTACCGCATTCAATGTTCATGGTCATATACATTCCCAAGAGTTACATAAGAAATCCCAGAGTTACGAAAAACATCCACTCAAATTTTGTTTTCCCAAGAAAAGTCAACTTTGCTTAAGAAATTGATGAACTTCTCAAGCTATTTTAAGATCATATGTATTGTTGCTTATATCTTGAGATTTACAAATAACACAAGAAAACCTGAAGAAGAAAGAGAAAAGGGGTCTTTAAACAGCAGTGAAATTGAGAAGTCTACAAAAACAATTGTCAAACTTATCCAGGAAGAATGTTTTCAGGATGAAATAAAGCAACTGAAAAAACATGGACATGTCAAAAACAAGAGTAAACTGAAAAATCTATTCCCATTTTTGGACGAGGAGGGTCTCTTGCGAGTTGGAGGCAGATTGGCAAATGCAAATATACCGTTTGACATGAAACATCAATTGTTATTGCCAGGAAAGCATCATTTTTCAAAACTTCTGATTAGAAATGAACATATCAGACATCTACATGCTGGCACTCAATTGGTTCAGAATGTAATACGACAAAAATATTGGATTATTAACATCAAGAATGAAATAAAGTCAGTTATTCGGAGTTGTACAACATGTATCAGGTACAAATCGTCAACAGCTTCCAATATAATGGGTAATTTACCAATCTCCAGAGTCAATGTTGGAAGAGCCTTTAGTAAAACAGGAATAGACTTTGCCGGTCCTATTACTACAAAAAGGATGGGAGGAAGAGTAAAAGTATTCTTAAAGAGTTATGTTGCACTATTTGTTTGTTTGATTACCAAAGCTGTCCACATTGAATTAGTTTCCGATTTAACTTCAGATGCCTTTTTGAGCGCTTTCAAAAGATTTGTTGGTCGAAGAGGATTTCCTAACGACATGTATTCTGACAACGCAACCAATTTTAAAGGTGCCTATAACCAACTACACCGTGAAATTGTCAAGTCCGATTCAATTTCGAGATTTTCTCAAGAACGAAGTATCAACTGGCACTTCATTCCTCCATCATCACCACACTTTGGTGGATTGTGGGAGTCAGCAATTAAATCTATGAAGATTCACCTAACTCGAGTAATGGGCGATCAAGTGTTAAACTTCGAAGAACTCTCCACTTTACTGGTTGAAATCAAAGCTTGCCTTAATTCAAGACCATTATCCCCTATGTCTAATGACCCAAGAGACTTAAATGTTATTACACCTGGGCATTTTCTTATTTTTGCTCCTTTAACCTCAGTTCCTAACCGAGATTTGACTGGTGATAAAATTAATCACGTAAAAAGATGGACACTTGTAACACAAATGAATCAACATTTCTGGAAGAGGTGGTCTCTAGAATATTTAAATAACTTACAACAAATGGACGGAGGTAACAAAGAATTTAAAGGTCGGAGATCTAGTCATCATCAAGGAAGAAAATATTCCTCCATGTAAGTGGCACACTGCCAGAGTAGAAGAAGTACATCCAGGAACTGATGGAATAGTACGTGTGGTCACCTTAAAAACGACAAGTGGAATAATCAAACGATCCATCTCAAAACTGATTGTCATTCCAACGGACTGATCTTGAGATACAGGGTATCTCAAGGGGCGGAGAATGGTTAGACTTTACCATAATTTCTTTATTTAAGTCATATGTTTTCTAATTATTAAAATGTTAGCGTTTACTTTCAAAAATGTAAATAAATATTGAGTTGAGTGAGTAAATGAATGAGAAAACCATGTCCACTTTTCTGAGTAAATATCTATAATTTCTTTAGATTGGTCAAGTTCACCACAATTTATTATGTCATCATAGATCTACACTCATGTCGCACCCAAAATTTGCCATTCTTGGATTCTATCTAGTACTTGAAAACCTCAAAGTTCTATTTTATTAGAAGAAAAAACACCAGCGACAATTTGTGGTATTTTAATAACATTTGAAAATCTGATCTTGTTTCAGATGTCTACCTTTTAGTAAATTAATATTAGACATCTATAGTCTAATTCTAATTTTTGGAATTGAATAAAGTTTTAAAACCAACAGGCATCGTAGTAGGGTGCGTATTTCTGCTGTATTAGTTTCAGCCTACATCGTGGTCTCGTAACTTGGCTCCTTAGGAAAATGTCTTTGATAAGCAAATATAATATAATATAATTTCATAGTAACATTATGATTGAGGCACGAATTTGATATTTTGGAAATTCATATTTATTTTGAAATTAGAATTTAGTTATATTGTGCCTATTAGCCATAATGTATTATATTAATTATTCCAATCTACTATGAACAACGAAAACTACCAAACCCATAGATAGTTCTTTATAAAGCTTTCTCTGTTATGAGAAACGTTTTCAGACTTTATGACGTTTTTAAACGATTTATAGCATAGAAGAACTGGATTGCGGATTGCTTAGCTGCAGTAATATGGATAAATAACTTATCTGCATTTACAACAACACATGAACAACAACAACAACAAGGTAGGACTATAATGGGTAGGCCTACTACCCACTGTGACCGTGACCTTGACAACAGCTGGGATGAGGCTCCACACAGTCTCTCATCACCTCACACCTCACACCTAGCTCAGGTTATAGCTGTGTAGCTGGTGTATATTGGTGGTTGATATACATCTACAGATATAATTACAGCAAGGTAGGACGATGATGGCTACTCACTGTGACCGTGACCTTGGCAACAGCTGGGCTATGGCTCCACACAGTCTCTCATCACCTCACACATAGCACCTAAGGCCGCGGCCTTCGATGTGGCAACGCCGCGACTCATCCCCGCCCTGGTCCAACTCCGGGTATTACCGCCAGCGTTAAAACGTGCAATATTTCGCCAAAACTGCGCTTATTCACGTTTAAAGCTATGGAAATGTAGCCAGATCAATAGATTAATTTTTAGCATGAAATGCCGCTTACCATTTTTCAGATTGTATTACGAAATACTAATTAATACATGTTTATATAAACGTATATCCACCACTTAATTCCAACCCTGAATATATGTTGCGCATAATGCACAAGCGATATACATTTGTGATAAAACGTAACCATTTTGGACCCTAATGAGTTATGAAAATATATACTTTTACAAAAGGGCCTAGGTTCCCTTAAAATTCTTTTTCATTTTATTATGAACTGGTCGTCTAGTTGTCGAAAACTCGACCAAAAATATGTAATATTCAGACTTATCTATTAACCCACGTTGTAAATTAAACATTTTATTGGAATTTCTTTCATTTGATTTGTTTCTTACTACTTCTGTTCATTTCTTTGTAATTTTGTCACCAGCATGGCAGCCCATGTTATTTTTTGTCTATTTACATTTATAAAGGGATTCTGCACATCTAAAGGAAAATATATTTCTAATAGTATGCGTGTATTTTCTCTGCGTTGCACACAAGCTGAGAAAAAAGGTTTTAAACACGCTTGCCTATTAATATATGGGTGATATTATAATTTCAAACTTAGTTTCGAGATATGCAAAGTTGTTTTATATTTAAAAATTTTGTCATTGAATGTTCATGCAGAACTGTACTAAGGTAGAAGAAATATTGCTACACCTCTGACTAAATGCATAGGAAATGTATGCAATACATGTATAATAAAATGTACAAAACACAACTGCGCAAGACTTTGATAACATCTTGCCTATTTAAAATATTTTAAATTATCTGTATCAATAGTGTATTGATTTTTCATTTTGATAATACTTAAGAGGTACAAAAACTGTTAGTTCATACTATTACTATTAATATTTTAGTTTTACATTTTTTATCCAATATGTTTTACTTTAGTTTTAATAAAGTAGGAAATGTGTATTTTCTTAATCAGAACGTGGTACTTGATTAAGTTTAAATTTAGGCTATAGCTCTAATCCACTCATCTTGATGCGGACCTTCTAAAGAAAAGTGAAATAATTGTATATACTCCTCAGTTTTTAATGCTTTTAGGTGGTTACTTTTACACCCCCGCACGACACACTTATGAGGCATAACACACTGTCACTACGAATACCATATTGTCTCTAATTGTGTAAAACAAAAAGATTAATCACCGGTGATGCACCGTCTATCTGTGCAAACTAATGGCAGGAGCCGGCTGGACTATGCCTCGGATGCGACGTTGCCAGATTTCGCTCGCCGCGGCCTTATACTAGAGATGGCTATGACCTAGCTCAAGTTGTAGCTGTGTGGCTGATGTTTAATGTGTGTTGCTGATGTTGGTGGTTGGTCTATATCTACAGCGATAATTACAAAAGGTTGGACGATAATGGGTACTCGATGTGACCGTGACATTGACAACAGCTGGGCTATGGCTCCACACAGTCTCTCATCACCTCACACCTCACACCTAGCTCAGGTTGTAGCTGTGTGGCTGATGTTTAATGTGTGTTGCTGATGTTGTTGGTGGTTGGTCTATGTCTACAGCGATAATTACAAAAGGTTGGACGATAATGGGTACTCGATGTGACCGTGACATTGACAACAGCTGGGCTATGGCTCCACACAGTCTCTCATCACCTCACACCTCACACCTAGCTCAGGTTGTAGCTGTGTGGCTGATGTTTAATGTGTGTTGCTGATGTTGTTGGTGGTTGGTCTATATCTACAGCGATAATTACAAAAGGTTGGACGATAATGGGTACTCGCTGTGACCTTGACATTGACAACAGCTGGGCTGAGGCTCCTCACAGTCTCTCATCACCTCACACTTAGCACCTAGCTCAGGTTGTAGCTGTGCGGCTGATGTTTAATGTGTGTTGCTGATGTTGGTGGTTGGTCTATATCTACAGCGATAATTACAAAAGGTTGGACGATAATGGGTACTCGATGTGACCGTGACATTGACAACAGCTGGGCTATGGCTCCGCCTGAAGGGCTGACAACGAACTGCACTCATGGTCAAAGCAATTTACGGGAGGGCTGGAACTGCACTCACGGTCAGTCCCTGGTCCTAATCCAACTACGGAACTGCACTCACGGTCACTTTGAGCCTTTCTGGAGGTACTGGAACTGCACTCACGGTCAGTTTTTAATTAGCCTATATCACATTGTGCAACACCATGATTGAATTGATTAAAACTTATTAAAGTAGTTGAAATATATTGAAAAGTTTTGATTAAATTAATCTAAACGTCAAAAAATAAACTTACTACTGACATTGTAAAAAATACACATATATATGTGCACAGAAAATTCTAGCATAGTATTTACGATAACATGATAGGTTTTTTTCTTATTATAACGAAGCTTCTTTTGTAAAGGTTAGGTTAGGTTAGGTTTTTTATTGTTGTATTTATTGGGACAGACACTAAAACGTGTATTAAATAAAGTACGAGTAATGTCCAGTGGTCGAACTGCACTCATGGTCAAAGGAATTTACAAGGGTTGGAAGGGTAGCCCGCCTAAGCCATATGGAACTGCACTCACGGTCAAAAATCGGTCTTTCACGGCTGAACGCTCGCTAGCCCCTTATAGTCATCTGTTTATTCCGTCCTCTGTCTTACTTTATCCAATCTATATATTAATAGGCAAGCATGTTTCTTTAAAACCTTTTTTCTCAGCTCGTGTGCATCGTAGGGAAAATCTACGCATACCGTTAGAATGCTATTTTCCTGTAGTTGTGCAGAATCCCTTTATAAATTTAAATAGGCTCAAAGATAAGCACAAAAAATGAGTTTAAAAATTTGAAAAAAATTACATGGATCTTATGCATTGCCATGCTGGTGACGAAATAACAACGAAATATAAACAGAAAATCAAAACAAATGGAAGAAACTCCAATCACATGTTTTATTTACAGTGTGGGGTGAAACATTAACATAAGTGAGTACATTACATATTTTTGGTCGAGTTTCGACCACTGGACATTACTCGTACTTTATTTAATACACGTTTTAGTGTCTGTCCCAATAAATACAACAATAAAAAACCTAACCTAACCTAACCTTTACAAAAGAAGCTTCGTTATAATAAGAAAAAAACCTATCATGTTATCGTAAATACTATGCTAGAATTTTCTGTGCACATATATATGTGTATTTTTTACAATGTCAGTAGTAAGTTTATTTTTTGACGTTTAGATTAATTTAATCAAAACTTTTCAATATATTTCAACTAATTTAATAAGTTTTAATCAATTCAATCATGGTGTTGCACAATGTGATATAGGCTAATTAAAAACTGACCGTGAGTGCAGTTCCAGTACCTCCAGAAAGGCTCAAAGTGACCGTGAGTGCAGTTCCGTAGTTGGATTAGGACCAGGGACTGACCGTGAGTGCAGTTCCAGCCCTCCCGCCTGAAGATATAGGTTCTGGTGGAGTATTTGTAAAACAAAAAAAGGAGTGTAGAATAAGGGCGCTACGCTCGCTCCATTTAATAATTACGACGATATCCTACTAAGGTTATGCAGTTGACTTACATATAACCAAAGAACAATTATACAACGTTGTAACTGTGACCTAAATGTAATTGTAAGTTTTGAAGTCCTCAGTTTATACCACCTTAACTGTAGCCGAGTGAGACAGCCAGTAATCAATTTGTCGAGGACAAATGAATCGCTATTTGGATTTACATTTAGGGATGGAAAGTTAAATGGAAATGTCTAACATTTATCACTCGACTTCTAATGTACATTGTATTAAAATGTGACCTCGCGGTAGATACGGCTCCTTTCGTTACCCCACATCACACATTGCCTTGTTTCACATCTATTCTTGGTAAAGATATCTTGACCTTACATTTGTGTCATGTGACCATTACGATAGGCAGCCGTGATCAGTCTGGTCAACTTAGTCTGTATACAAATGTAATTTCTCCCTTCATGACCAAAAACTTTACTAATTAGTAATTAAATATCAGTTGTGTACAGCTGTCAAAGACAATTAGTTAGCGTTATTGAACGAGTAGTTGAATAACTACAGTACTTCAAAATACCATAAAAATAGAAAGCATTTTATAATGATATAATTTAATAGATTTAGGATTGTTTGTACCTCACAGTTATACTGTACTAATAAACTGCTTGTGTCGTAGTAAAAGGTGTAATACTGAGCTCAAGCACATATACCATCTAATACTTTTTTACAACATGAAATTAATAATAAGCCTCATTTTCGAAACTGTTTCCAGCTATTTTAACCTTCAAATTCGATGCAAAGGAGCCTTGGACCGTCCGCCGTGTAAGGCCTTCGACTGAAGCTTCCGCTGCCTGGTCAGCCTTTCGCTGCTTCGCTCAGATGCAGATGTAGAAGATACACTACTGCTGGAGGGATTATCATTATTGATAAACTACTACTATGCTGTTGTTCATGGTGGTACAGCAATCAGCAATTTGTTAATTTAGAATGAAATGGTTTATATTACCTGTCCGTCAGTGATCCTATTGTTGTCGTAGGCGACCGGTTTCAGGATTGGACGTCAAGATGGCGGCAGGTGAAGATTCAGCTATATGTCCTGAGTGTAAATTAATCGTGAAAGATAGTGATAAAGGTCTGCAATGTGATGGGTTTTGTGATAAATGGCATCACATTAGCTGCATGAAAGTGGAAGTAAAGGATTACAAGAAATTAAAAGACTTAGGAGATGTTGCCAAGTGGATCTGTAACGCATGCTCTGGTAAGCTAGAGTCCATGAGAAAACAGAAGATAAGTGCTGTCGACTACGCAAATCTTTCTAATTTAGTAGAAACGGTGGTGAAAATGGTCAAGGATATGGCAAACAATAACATAGATATAAATAACAGGCTTAAGAAAGTTGAAGTGGTCCAAGCTAGGTTATGTATCACTCAAGAAATTGGATCCGATGAAGAGCGATCGATTGGATCAATCGAAACAGATGATCGAATGCCAGAAGTATCGAATGGACATGAGTCGATGCATCAGACCAAAGACAACCAAACTGAACATACGCTAGAGAAATCAAATGGAAAAAATAATAAATTAGAAACTTCACATGTTATTGATCTTGAAGAATTTCCTGCGCTCGGTTCAAATGTGGAACAAAAAAATACCTCAAAGCCTGAGTGGAATTTTGTAACATCAAAAAAAGGAAAAAACTCCAGAAAAAAACAAGTAATGCAAGAGCATATAGATACGAATCAAACTGGCCTTGGATCTAATAGCCGTGTGATGAACACTTCTAGCAGAAGTACCAACGTTTATCGAAAGTCGTATCCAGTTTCAGATCGCAAGTCGAGCTTTGTCATTGGTACGAAGGATACTGCTGGCCTAGTAGCTGGCGAAAAGAAGGCTTGGCTCTACCTAGGACGTCTGCACAGTGATACAACTGAAGAAGCAGTTAAGAAATATATCTCAGACTCTTTTGCGGATGTGACTGCCACGGTAGAGAGGCTAGAAAGTAAAGGCTCAAACGCAAGCTTTAAAGTTGGTGTTGATTTTGAGAAGAAAGACAAACTTTTCAATAGTTCAGTATGGCCTAAGGATGCAGTTTTGAAACGTTTTTTATTCAGAAGAGGCAGGAGCAAGGTCCCGAGTTAGTAACGAAGGCTGCAGAAGATGTAGTACCAAAAGGGCCTTGCATTATATCTCCACAGCCTAGGCCTACAGACAAAGATAGTTTTAAATTAGTTTATGTTAATGTCCAGTGTCTTAGGACAAAGATCAACCTTGTCTCCCTTTTTGTGGAAAATGTGTACCCCGACATCTTGTGCCTTGGTGAACATCATCTGGAGAGCCAAGAGAGTGACTACTACAGCTTAATTGGACACTTGAAATTGGCTGCTGGTTATTTTCGCTCGGACCATAGGAGTGGAGGAGTATCAATATACCTGAACCCTGACCTAGCATTTGATGTCTTGGATGTAAGGGCCTTCTGCTGTGAACTGGACATCGAACTTTCTGCTGTTAGGCTGACTGAGCTATCTGTGATTGTTCTGGTGTTATACCGCTCTCCCGATGGAAACTTGGAAATCTTCTTTCGCTCTTTAGACAGATGTTTAGCTAGCCTAAATCAACTGGGCCTGCCGATAGTTTTGGGGGGTGATGTGAACCTCCACCTTAACACTGAAGATAACCCTTCAAATATATTTATGTGTCTTCTTCATACCTATGGACTGTATATAACAAACCGTGCACCTACCCGGGGGAAGTACTGCCTGGACACCATTGCAACGTCTCTAGATTCTTGGGACTACAAAGTGTACGTGACAAACCCTGTCATAGCTGACCATGATGCTGTGGTAATGGACCTACATAGGAACCTGGTGAGTACGACTTCTCAAAATTTACCTTGGCATGTAAACTACTCTAGAACTATTAGAACTATTAAGGATGAGAGCCTACCCTTATTTAGAGCTGCCCTCATGAATGTAAATTGGACTGAAATATTAAACAACTGTGTAGGACTATCTAGTTCTGAAATTACATTCAATGATTTCTTCAATAAAATTCAAGAAGTATATGATCAGTTCTTCCCTACTAGAAGTACTAGTATGTCCCTGTGCAGACATGCATCGTCTAAACAACGAAATCTGAAATCCCCCTCTCTAAATAAGGGTTGGTACACACCTAGGCTACAACTACTTAGGAATATAGTGCTGGCACTAAATGATCGTTGTAAAGCTAGTATGGGTGAAGAGGTAAGACTTAGGTTTTATGATTCTTATCTTAGGGCTAAAAGGCAATACAGATATGAAGTTGACCTTGCAAAAAAGAATGCTAATATTCTTGCGATTAAATCCTCCAGTAACCAATGCAAAGCTGCTTGGAATTTGGTAAACCATGTTGCAGCATCTAGGAAATCTACCACTAAACCTAAAGTAAAGGCGAGTCCGGACGACTTCAATCGCTTCCTTTTGAGCCAAGTTGATGACATTGTTGAGTCCATACCTGATACTGGTTTGTCATTGGATGATGTATGTCTGCCAGTCCATACCCTAAGAAACAATGCCATAGAATTTGTAAGTTGGACTTCGGTTAGCCCCAGTGAGATCATTGGGCTTGTGAAACATTTCAAGAACAAAAAGTCTCTTGACATATATGGCATGTCTGTAAATGTTCTGAAATATGTAATAGATGTCATTGCTGATCCCTTAAGCCAGGTGATAAATAGATGCCTACAAGAGGGGTGCTTCCCGGATGTCCTGAAGCTTTCGAGAACTGTGCCTGTTTTCAAGAAGGGGGATCCAGCTGATCTAAAGAGCTACAGACCGATATCAGTTATCCCTGTACTGGCCAAGATCATGGAAACAATCATGAAGTCCCAACTAGTCGCATTCTTTGAGGATAATGCACTTTTTTTGAATGCCCAACATGGCTTTAGGTGTGGGAGATCAACCGTCACAGCTATGTCTCAGCTGGTGTCTACGTTGCTCGACTCTTTTGAGGCCAAGGAATCCACTGCTTTAGCTCTTGCAGATTTGAGCAAGGCCTTCGACTGTGTCCCCCATGCCCTTCTCATCGAAAAACTTAGAGCATATGGTGTGAATGGTCTGGTGCTTTCCACCCTCAGTTCCTATCTGTCCGACAGGAGGCAAATTTTAACACTTGATGGGGCAAATTCTAACCCGTTGGCCATTAAGCATGGAGTGCCTCAGGGGTCAGTCATCGGACCTACCCTGTTCCTGGTCCTAATAAACGACCTTGGTCTGTTAGGAAACATCCTTCTTTTTGCTGACGACACCACCATCTTCGCCAGCGCAAACACCCCAAACTTATCCCAGGAGCGAGTATCTGACACCTTCGGTCTTGCTAAACAGTGGTTTTCATCGAATAAACTGAGCCTGAATGAAGCCAAAACCCAAGAAATTACATGTAGTCTCAGCCTCAGCCTGACAAATGACCTGAATGAGGTTAAGCTTTTGGGCTTTACCCTAGACCCTAAATTGACCTGGAACAGTCATACAGACATAATCTGCCTTAAACTTGCCCGGGTGATTTTTCTGCTAAGACGCCTAAAACCCTTGCTGTCCAAGAAGCACTTAATCGAGGTATACCATGCACTCTTTCACACCCACATTGTGTATGGCCTCTTGTTGTGGGGACATTCTTCTGGATGTCAAAACATTCTTCTCCTGCAGAAAAAAACTGTAAGGCTGATCGATTCTGCTGAGTACCTAGAACATAGTAGGCCTATTTTCAGCAAACTGGGTATACTGACTATTTATAGTCAGTATATCTTGCTCAGTTTGACCTACATTAAAGAGAACAACTTGTCCCTTACGAAACGAGCAGAACATCACTCCTACAACACCAGAGGTAAAGACCAACTCGATGTGCCATTCTGTAGGCTAAGTAAGAAGAAAAACTGTTTCCCGATACTAGCAATGAAACTATATAATGCATTGCCAGCTAGTACCAAGGATCTTGATCCCCGCAATTTTAAGCGAACAGTTGAAAAATGGCTGAAAAAAACACCTCTCTTCTCTATTGAAGAATTTTTTGAAGAGGTCAAAAAACCATAAATCCTGCCGCCAATCTGTAAATATTGAAACAGTAAATTCAAGTTTAAGTTTTATTTTTCTTTGTGACGATGGACTGCATAGTTCTAAATATTAGTTTAGTTAGTATCGACTCAATCTATCCAGCAACTGCTGGTCAAAGATGAAGAAAAGAAGTATGAAGTAAGTATGAAGTATGAAGTATTAAAATCCCATCATCAGGCTATTAAAAAATGTCATGTCACTCAAATCGAGGTCATCGGTAAACACAAAAACACACACATACAACACGAAACACGAAAATACGGATTAACATTGCTACTGGCCAGTACAGGACACTATGACGGGGCACGGGTAGTTGCGTGGTCATGAACTACACCGTATTTCTGCAAGTTTATTTCGTTTTTCATTTTAATGTCCCCAGAGGCCAAAAACACCAATCGTTCAAATGTGTATAAATGTATATATATATATATTTTCGTACGAATATAAAATTCTTATTTGGGAATTTTTAATTTAATTTTTTTTAATTTTCTCCTTTACTAATAACGGTACAAAAAAACTTTGGTATACTAAATGATTTATTTTTTAAGCACTCGAAAAAAGTCTAAAGATAAATTGAGAAATTTTGTGTTTTGAGGGCCAAAAATGAGAAAACCAATTTTTACTCCCATAAAACCCCCCGTAAATCCCGTTCCCGTGGTCCGATCATGTTGGTTCGCGAACTCATTCAAGATTATTCCGCATTACACCTTTAAACCAAATTTCATCAAAATTGGACAAAATTACTCAAGTTATCGTGTTCACGGACATATACATCTATATAAATTTGAACGAATTGTGTTTTTGCCCTCTGGGGACATCAATATGAAAAAGTAAATCGGTCCCGGACCTAGGTCTTACCGTGCCACCTACGGTAATCGCTACTTCCCTATAGGGTAATTCGCTAAAAAACAAAAATAACTTGTTATTCCCTAGGGACAAAAAGAGTTAGACCCGCAACATACGTATTAAAAACGGCTGTTGTTGCTGCAGTTGGACGAAAATGTATTTTAATTGTACGCGAAGAACAAAAATCCGGTGAGAGAGAGACTAGGGAACTGGAACTGGTGGAACGGTTTTCTTATTTGTGGTTCGCGTAACGTAGATTTGTGTATATAATGTACGTGCAAGATTGTAGTTCCTTTTGGTTTTCAAACATGTAGAATTTTACTAGAATGCCATTTGAGTTAAATGACTCCTCAAAATTTAAATTGTATTGTTCATACAGTAATGTTGTTGAGAATACAAAGATTCCGTTCATTATGAAATTACTAATCAAACCTCTCGCAACAAATAACACAAATTTTTGTAACATTGGTTAGATCCTTGATCAATTGTATACCATCGCCAATTTTGGTAATGAAACTCATTATCTTTTAAGATCAAACGACGTAATAAGGTAACATAGTACACTGTGTTTATATGTTATAGTTAGTAAACAAAACTATAAATATTCGTTCAATTGTTCATTTATTTTAAACGCGTAATCACAGTCAAGTGTTTCTACGGAAATAGATTACAACAATAGTCAATGATAATAGTCTGTCTGTATTTTGTAAGTGATCGCAACGTAAAGAGTGCTCATAGTCAGTGTAGTCAAGGAAATGGAACGTGGAGCGTTACAGACCAATTGTATTGTATGCATGCAAGCAGGTGGGTGACTCACTGATAAGGCGACCTTGTCAAGGTCAAACTGGCTGTTATCAAGGTTGGATTGAAAGTTCCCTCTTTCTTCACCAAACTGTTATATTACAATTCCACTACATCTGAGTGCTTTTGTCTTCTATTTAGACGTATATATATTTAAATGACCAATGAGCAAAGCGACAGATTCATAATTTCCTAATGTTTTAAATTTTAACTTTTTATTGCAGTCTCACTGTTACGATTATGCCACGAATACTAGAACAGAAACAGTATGGGTCATAAACATAAACATGTGATGTTACTGGCCCGAATGTAAACACTTTTTATCAATGAATGGAACTGTCTAAACCATATTATGTTAATACTATTATAGGTTAGGGTTCGGGTCAGTTACTTCATTTTGTTTATGTTTATGATCCGTACGACTTTCTGTTATAATATTGTAGTAGTTTTGCTAACAGAAGTCCAACAGTTTTCTTAAAAATGCTTTCTTTTATGAGTTGTCAAAAACACATTTGAGTTGAAAAAAAAAAACACATGCAGGATCTCAATCAATATAAAACATGCAAAGCAATGCATGCAACTAAAAATAAAGGAAAAATGAAAACTACATGCTGCAAGCCAGTATCTTCACAGCTGTTTATATGTTGAAAATTCAAACAAACAAAAAATAATAGCGCTTAAAAACTTCGTAACTTTTTAATGCTATTGAACATCATAGAATCTAGCTTATGTGTTTAGTTGAAACAGCTATAAAATTCTTTGATTCTTTAAAGATGAATAGCCTACCCAATAAGGTAAACATAGAAAACTCCAGAGCCACTGGAGCGGAGTCCATAAGGATTTTTGAGATAAGAATATGCTTATGCTGTATATTATTGGGGAATGTGAGCTATCATCTATCATCATGCCAAATCAATTTTGAGCCCAATCCGACCAGTAGTTAATACGTGATTGAGATTAAGCCCCAAACAAGCAAAAAACTAAAACAAACAAACTTTCACGTTTTTAATATTAGATATAGTATAATATGAATAGATTAAGTATCATCATAGACAAAACATACTCCCTTAGTACGTTTCTCATCATTATGGATCAGCTGAGGACAATTAATTCTTATATAGTTCCGTTCGGTGCACTGTAGAGGTCGTGTTTTGTTGGAAAAGTATTGAATGCTATATCCGCTAAATATTGCAAGCAGACAACTGCATTGTACACCTAACCTAATCTAGCTATCTCAGCAGGTATTAGTGTGATAGTACTGTAATAATAATGCTACAGTAGATCACCCTGTCTGACACTAGCTGTTTGTTGTGTCAGTCTACAGTATCTCTAGCTGTCTCAGCAGGTATTAGTGTGATGGTAATAATAATGCTACAGTAGACCACCCTGTCTGACACTAGCTGTTTGTTGTGTCAGTCTACAGTATCTCTAGCTGTCTCAGCAGGTATTGGTGTGATGGTAATAATAATGCTACAGTAGACCACCCTGTCTTTTGTAAGTGATATGGTCTTTTGTAAGTGTCCCTGTCTGACACTAGCTGTTTGGTGTGTCAGTCTACAGTCTACAGTATCTCTAGCTGTCTCAGCAGGTATTAGTGTGATGGTAATAATGCTACAGTAGACCACCCTGTCTGACACTGGCTGTTTGGTGTGTCAGTCCATACTCTACAGTATACATTATCTCTAGCTATAATTGCTCTTATCTGGCCCGCGCCGTGATAACACCGTTACAGCTTCATTGGGATAATTGGTTTTGGAGCTATTTTTAACAATTCAATAGATATAGATTATTTGTTTGTAGCATGATAGCTCGGTTATTTAACTTTTTGCAGATTTTCTTGTAATGATTTATTTTTTTTAATCA
Organism: Macrosteles quadrilineatus; assembly: GCF_028750875.1. Classification (NCBI taxonomy): domain Eukaryota; kingdom Metazoa; phylum Arthropoda; class Insecta; order Hemiptera; family Cicadellidae; genus Macrosteles; species Macrosteles quadrilineatus. Next base: position 44,145,834 of record NW_026542595.1, on the reverse strand, counting down.
GTAATTTTCCATGTGTGTCAATTCGTGATCGGTGCGTGGTTGGTAACTGGTTTTGTTGCATCTAATAGAGGAGAGGGTTTGACAGTCCAGACTTTACAGCATGTCTTCGTTAGTGTATATTATTTGGGAATTTCCATAAAAGCTGTCAGGTATTTATACTATAACGAAAATTTATTAGAACTATTTAAATTATTTAGTACCGGTACATATTGCAAGAAAGTGCAGTAGTCTGATCAATTATATTCAAGGGATATGTCATCCGATGAAAGTTAGAAATGTAAATTGGTTTGGACTAGCAAGGAATTTAGCATGCACCTACCTTCCAACAATGGGTACAGTATTTATAACAGCCTGGTTACGGGAGGAAAAAAGTTTTAAAAACAACCCCAGTAGGCTCGCTACTCAATAAATTAGGCGTTACATCTTTTAAAGAGTTTGGGAGTATGTTTTATCTATGGTTTGACCATCGATGTGGTTAAAAATGGTCCCATTTGGACTATAGATGTGCGTTGCCATTACGGAGGCATTGGGAGATCAAATTACTTGCTCTAATGGGAGGTCATAAATAAAATCCGTAGGGGTAGGACCAAGGAGCGCAGAGGTACCTTGCGCGCCTCGGTCCTACCCATGCAAGGAACTAATCCCCTAATTATACGGATTAAAAGAGACAATGGCTGGGTCAACCCTGCAAGTAAATCCCATTAGTCGCGCCTCATTGAATACACTTCTTTAAAATGAAAATGTAAGGAGTAATTTTGAAACTATAAATATGTTAACAGAGACAATGCAAGATACTGGATTATGCATTCGAAGTAGTTATCTTAAAAACAGTTGGGTTTTGTCCTACGTTAATAAGCCCATTTTCAATGCAGACACACTGCATATTTTTCTAAGTGCAGTTTAATACAAATTAAATATTTATCAAAATAATAGTACGGAACTAAATTTGCATTATTCTATTATAATTAAAATCATATTAGATTATTTGAGACAGCTAAACTTTCTCTCTGCGTTTCAGAACTATCAAATGTTTACATTATTTTGTTTTGCAGGTATAGTTTATACAATTTTGAAATAGCTTTGAAGGCATGACGACTATTAATTGCTTATAGCATGCATGATTCTACGTGATTTGTTTTGATCATCGACCCGTGATTCAACCTTCGTCTCCGTCCTGTGGAAACACCTGACATTTTCTCTCGTGATAGAGGTTAGGATATTGAATGACTTAATATTACCGGACGTTCGTACTATTTAGGAGCAACGCATACCATTCTTGAAACTAATTCTTAAGAACAACATTATATGTTGTGCATTTCCGGATTAGGTGGGTGAGCCTACTGCTGAAAGTGATATTTGCCAAATGACAATGTGCCTGGGCTAAATTTACTTCAAAAAGTAGTGTTGTTTACATAGGCTTTGTTTAAATTTAAAAATACTTTTTGAATAAGAATTACTTAGGTTTTTCTGAAAGTATATAGTTAGAAATATCTGAAAATAAATCGATTATTTTGTTTCGTTTACTTTTTTAACTGTTGTATTGCCGACAAAAAAGTGTATCTAATGAAAACATTTACTCCTCAAGATCCTATAATTATTCCCAACTGTTTAGACAAGCACAAATTTGTTTAATCAGAATTTACTTGGCTATTTCCAAAGTAATGGTTTAAGCATCGTAGATTTTATAGCCTCCGGATTACCAATAAATATAAACATAATTACTCTATTTTAATGCTAAATTCAAATAACAATGCTAAATTCAACAACTGGCACATACTCTAAAAGGAATTCTAAAAAAAGAGTAAACTACAAAAATTAAAACTTGTCTTTATTCAAGTAGTGTTACCTGTTACAAAGTAAATTATCTATTATAAAAAAATAAACTTTTGAGTCTAGAATCAAATAAGAGATAATAAGTAATGAGTAACTTACAATCAGTGACGTGGGTTTTTTTTTTTAATTTCTTGCTGTACATCTAATAAGGTGACCAATTTTACAAATTCGTTACCGGTGCAGATTCCTAAAGAAAGTTCTATTCTCGGTTAATGTTAACGGTGCAATTGGTACATTTTCTAACTAATGTCACAGATTCGTGGGTAAAAATACTTCATTGGGGCAAATAAATCCTAATCAGAGTGCACCATTACTCAGCATCCACAATGTAATATACTGTGATTTTTCTTTAAATTAACAATAACTGTTTCATCTAAATAAGGCTAACTGATTATTTCAGGGCAAAATAATCAAACTTATTTATCCAGCGAGAACAAAGTTATTTTTGAAAAACATCAAACCGTAGGCCTACAGTTTAAACATTTTTTAGGCCTATACAAACATTAGTAACAATGAATTATGTTGTTTGACGTTGTGACATGTTGCTATTTAGACATTGTGATGACAATGTTATATTATACATCATTTGTGTCATTTAACAAACGTTTTACATGGTGACAACATAAACGCCAAATATAGATGATAATTCGAAAACTAAAAGAAAGTACTGTAATACAAATTGAGTTTAAATTAGGAAGATTATTTGGAATTGCAATAACTTTAAAATTATATGGAATTTGAGTCATGCTACCATATAAAGTGTTGGCTAAGTAACTTTAAAAAATTGTTCCTTTGTAAAATCTTGTTTTTGTAATATAATGTTATCACTGTTGGCATTTAAAAGTAAAGCTTACCTCCTAAGAAATGTGAAATGAATTGAGAATGGCCCGTATTGTATTTTTGGAAAAAATATATGGGATTCGAAATAGTACAAAATTGTCTACATAAAAAGTCATCATTTTGACACAAATACAATATACATAGTAAAATTCTGACTCCGATCCTTGCTCTCGAGTCTGAGAAACTGCAAAGTATATCAACTATATACTGTATTGGTACGTATGTTTTGTATTACCTTTTCTTTTTATCAATCAATGGAAAAATAAAGTACTTCAATGGATATGCGCATTTTACATATCATAAAGATGAGATGGTTTCTGTCTGTTGAATTTACCTATAAAACTAAGATGAAAAATTCAGGTTGTTTTTATCAATGGTGGGTACACGTTGAAAGCATTTAATTGTATTCATGGATTTAAATTAGCTAAGGATTTTACAAACCATTCCTGCATAAAAATTAGTATATTTCATAGCGAGGGGTCCCATTGCAAATTTGCACATTTTAATAGGGTTTTAACACCTTTTCCAAGGTAAAACTAACGGTGCTATACCCCTTTCTTTTCAAAGATTATGTTTGTTTAAAGCAGTTATTAAAAGTGAATAAACTTACTAATTTACAATAATTTCCATTCATTGATTTTAGATCCACACCATGAAGACTAAAGTCACCTACCTTAATCAAGTCGCAATTATTAAAAAGTAGCCTATTTTAAATCCATTTTTATAAAATAAAAAAATCTAAATGTGGTTTAACATTCAACTGAAGGATCAGCTTTTATATTGCAATTTAAATTCGAAAGTGAAAGTGTACGGCCTGGTAATTTGTTGATACATTAGTTTGGTAATAAGTTGCACTAGAAAAATATACCTGAATCAATGGTGTAGACAGTGAGGCGCGACTAATGGGATATACTCACAGGGTCGATTCAAGCATTGTCTTGTTCAACCCTCGTAAGTAGGGGATAAGTTCCTTGCACGGGTAGGACCAAGGAGCGCAAGCACCTCTGCGCTCCTTGGTCCTACCCCGACGAATTCTTCGGCCGAGGGGTTGACAGTTTTACGACTTGCGCTCCTCTGTCCGTTTCCCCCAACTGTTACCGCGCACCTCAATCTTGGAAAAAGGTGACGTTTCCGTGACCGCGGGAGACATTGATGATATCTCCAAGAGCGAAGAAGATATTCAAGACTTTGCCGCAATGGCGGAAAAATATGTTGCCGTTTTCATGACCGTGGGAGATGATGATGATGTCTATAATACCGAAGAAGATATTCATGTCTACGATGATCATGTCTACATGAACGCACGATATATTCAAGGTTTGACTGCGATCACGGAAAACGCTGATGATGTTTCCATGACCGAGGGAGACGATGAAAGAACGTCCGCGATAGTTTTTGGATTTTGCCGCAATCAAGGCTTTTGCTGAGATAAACGAATAAAGCATAAGTGGTGATGTTTTTAACGTCATCACTGTGCTGTCTACTGTACGTTGTAGGTCTAGGACTATAGTCCGTGGTAAAGTCCCCCGCACGTAGAGTTATCGCTGGTGTGTGTGTGTGTGCGTGTTGTGAGCCTCCCAAGTCACGTACACTACAGTGTATGTGGCCAGTCAGTGCGCGGTGGTGGTGGTGTCGGATTTAATGTGATAGTGGTTTTCGTTTTGAAAGTGTCGTCTTCAACACATGGACCAACGTCACCACATTTATCTCTGCTTCACTGCTTCAATGGTACGATACCCTTTTATAACTCATGTGCAAATCAATCAATTACTAGGTACCCGTCGAAATCGATGGTCACTCTTGAGGTTTCAAGCAAATTCAGCTAACTGTGATTGATAAATTAAAGTTATTAATACCCCCACTGCAGCAAACCTGCTGACTAAGCGAATTTCCATTTGCCTGGATTGATTTTACATTAACGTATTGAAACCACAACAATGTAGATAATTTAATCCTATTAAAAATGCCATCCTAACTTTGATTCTACGTTTAACGTCCGCACTAGTGGGTACTGCGCATATCCGCAGTACCACATATTGTCTGTGGCAGTACTATCCTGATAATTACACCAATTTGTTGATACCAAGGCAAAAATGTGGTTCGGATTCTACTATAAACTGTAGGTCCCTTAATTGCCATTAGCTGTATGGGCTATTAATTAACAGCAGTTTCAAAGGAATATGTCGGCCTTAGTCACTAACAAGACTACAAGATCGCGCCATTCATCCTACACTCTTCTCCATCCATGCTTGGCTTAAAATACCTACTTTGTATGGTCACCATTTCATTGAAAAGTGTTAAAGTTTAAAAAGTATTAAAACATGAGAAATTTATTTATTTTATACTAAGCTATTGATATTTTACAAAAAATTACACTTTATTAGTTTCCTTGTAGAAGCAAAACCGCAAACTAGACCTAATGTTATTTAAATAGATTTAATTGAAAATCAATTCTGACAAATGAAAATTCACTTAGTCGGCAGGTTTGCTGTGGCGGGGGTATTATTTTGATGTAATAATGATTATTGAAAGTAGAAAAAAAGGCAAGTGGCAACCCTTACAATAAATACAAGCTAACCCGATAAGAAATAATTATCTGTTCCTTTGAAAGAAAAAAAATGATAACACTTACCATGCAGTGTAAAATGAATGTTAAAATCACAAAACATGTTCAACATTTTCATTTTACAGTTTCAGTAAAAATGCTTATAAACATGACCTTTTCAATAAAATTTGAATGTTACTGTAACTGCTGTTTCATTAAAAGATCGTGTAAAATTCTCCACCTGGCCATAATCTAAACAAATCTGGGGAGGGAACTTTAAAGGCCTCTAGGGAAGAGACTCAATGCAATTTACCTTGTTTCTCTTTTGATGGCTCATTGGCTCATTTACAGACCAAAACCTTTCTTAAGACACCCCTATCCTGCCAAGTTTCTACGCCCAGCCGTTCTCTCAAATTAGTGGAGCAAAAAGCCCGTTTTTCTTCCATAAGAATAACATGGGAATTGGGAAGGGAATTTTAAAGGCCGCAGAGACTCAAGGGAATTTACCTTGTTTCTCTTATGATGGCTCACCTACAGACCAAGACATTTCTTTAGACACCTCTACAAAGTTCTCTCAAATTAGTGAAGACAAAGAATAACAGTTTCCAATTAAATATATAGATTGTTGAGATGGGGACGCCCAATAATTGTTCTGTAGAACATATTAACTGTGATTTTAATGTCTCATGTTTATTTTCACTTCATTGGTTGGAATTTGCGTAATATTATAATGCACAGTATAACTCGTATGTCTATTGTAACGTGTTCCTCTTGCTTTTAAAGCGACCAAAGGTGATTTATTAGAATTAAGTTCATAGTATGTACAGTACACTTCATTGTGTTTAACACTGGGTATGCCTAGAGCAGTTATATTGTTGGATTGTATTAAGGGAATTATTATTGATGAAACAATAGTTATCAGGGTGTTCTATCTATCTTATATATTAAAACACTTTTGCAAAACTTATGACAGCCAGGTGAAAATAGAGAAATTTGCACAATTACTTTTGCTCGAGTTTTCGACCACGGGGCGAGCTCTAGTAACCAAAAATCCCAATGATCAAGGACATCCCAATGGTAAGGTAAACATCGCCCCACCACGCCGTTACGGAAGCTGTATATATTCAAGTATTATAGTAATCACATAATGCTTACGACGTGCTTTGCTCTAACGTGTTGACCAACGAGGAGAACATGAGCTCACTGGTTTATAGCTCGTAGGCTGCATTTGCATTCAGTAAACACTTAAGCCAATTAAGCACTTGTGTAAAAAGAAATCTTCAATAAAAACTAATACAATCTCAAACTATATTTTAGCGATTTTTTTAAATGACAGTTGTGTTAAGATTAGATATTTCTGAACCAACAGCCAAATCCAGATCAGAGGTTTCCAGAATTTTGGTCAAACAAATATGCATCCCAGTTCATCTCCGGTTTTTACTTATTGGTAAGTGTTATTCCACTGACCACAACATACCTAGTCAGACACTATACAAATTACAAACATCACGTATCCTGTGGTATGACGTTGATTCTTCAGCTGAAGAACCATCCCGTCCGACGCCCTAACTAAACTGCTGACTATCAGCCCAATCCGACCAACACCAGCATTTCTACAGCTTCAGAGCCAATGTATGGATGTGGCGTGATGTTCATTCAAATTCTACTATGACCTCATTACTCTTATCATGTTAACATTTAACAAAGATAAATAACTCTGCTCTGTGGTCTACCTCCACGATGTTTATTTGTCATCCTTTGCTTGTCATGTCGTTTTATACTGCTGTACATACTTGCTGTACATACTTGGACTCGTTCAACACAATCGTTTGTTACTCACGATAATAATTTATCGGCTATAAAGGCAAGGGGGTTGTTTAAGCTGTTTTGTTTCACGATTGATCCTAGTTGGGAACAACGAAGCCCCCCCCCCCTTAATAGTCTCTCGACCAATTGGTTTATACGAGCACGAGTCATCACTTTGTGATAAAGAATAAACAACCTTAACCACAAAGTTATGACTGTAAATAGCCAACAAACAACCTTGTTTGTCTGTGTGGCTTTTATTGGGCCCAATGTACTTTGAGTGTTCGGATGAATATTTCTTCATTTTCATTTCATTGCTTGTACAAGTGTGCCAAATTGTATGTATGTTTATCATATTTACTGATAGTTTGGTTTTGTTGTGAAATAATAATGCATGTAGGCTATAGTTAAACTGACAAACACGGGTTCTCACCCCATACAATCACGCCGTCATGCGCTGAGTTTGATCAGCACTTTAAGTTAAATGGGAGCTATCCTGGAGCTATGCACCGCGTGAGCGACTCGGCGATCTCTAAATCGCGACAAATCGCAGCTTCAAAAAATGTGTCGCGCGCGGTTCAAGTTCTCTTGCTTGGATCAAATGGGTACGTTTATGCACCGCTACAGTCGCGGCGCGACAGTTGTATTTTTCATACTCCACGTGGTATATTCTCCATATATTGATACTACCATATATTAATATGATATAATATACATTTCACATATATTGATTAACGTCAAATATTAATATTTAAATAATTTCTTTACCCTTTATTTTTAACTAGCTGTACCCGCGGGCTTTGTCCTGGATGAAGTTCGTTCGCTACGCTCACTCACCTTTAGGTTGGAGCTCGTTCGCTGCGCTCACTTGCCTTCAGGTTCGCTACGCTAACTCGCCTCCAGGTTGAAGTTCGTTCGCTACGCTCACTCACCTTTTGGTTGCAAATTAGCTGTTGTCATAAATTAGGGGAAATTCGCTAAAAAAAGCTGCACCCTGTTGGTAATCCTTGTAACTTTATTGCTATTGAACATCATAGATCAGAACCAACTTGTTTAATTGAAACAGCTGTTAAGCTTCATCAATTCCTTTTAAATATGAAAAATCATAAGGTTAACATGGGAAACTCCAGAGCCACTGGAGTTATAAAACATTTTTATAAAACAAAGTGATAACTTTGTTTTACTGGTGTGAGCAACTTTGCGCGACTGAACTTCTTTTAAAGTTCTTGTGTCCAAATTAGAGAACGCAATTATCCTTTCATCGAAGTCACCTGTTTACAAACAGCAGCTGCAATAAAATTTATATTGCAAGTTACAGTATTTATACAGGTTTTAGTGATTTACCACAGTTAATAATCTGTTCATTATTAGAGATAATGAACACAAACTGTAGTAAAAACTTAATAAGTTGTATTATTGCTACTACTGTAATTCTACAAATTTTTAAAATGCTACTTTGACTTTGACAGTTCGTTTTGACGTAAGTGACAGCAGACAGCTCACAAAACAAAACACGGCCGCCGGGCCGGTGCATGTGTGTGTGTGTAGTCTGTAGCCGCCGTTGCCAAGAGACGAGTCAGGTGATGAAACTGCGCCTTGTCAGCCAATAAGCGCGCAGCTACTTTCCCCCACTCACCCGCCGCCATCGACCGCAACCATATGATCGCTCGCCTCCGTTCAGTCAGGTTCGGGTCGAAGCTTGGATCAGTAGGTTCGAGAGTTCGGCGCCCAACGCGCGTCATCTAGTCGAGTTACATGTTTGAAAGGACGTATTTTTTTCAATTAGCCAATTTCGGATTCAGGTAGTGTCTGTGTGTTTCCTTGGAGTGACCATTAACGGCCTAACCATTCCCATCCCCAGTGCCAAACCGGACGACTCGTCCGGCGCCGCTACCCCTGAGGACATGGGTCACCACCAGCCACCTCAAGATGTGAGTAACCCAGTTACACCGTCTTGCATGTAGTCATGGCAGTGAGATTACTTCAGTACGCAGTACAGTACCAAACAATCCAACCTATAGATTACTTAGTTGCGCAGAATCCATAGTATTTATTAAGTTTAGACAGTGGCCTAGCTAGCTAAGCTAAGCATAAGCTTATAAGTTTCTTTGGACCGCCTCGTTCGAGGGATGTAAGTTTGTTTACTTAAGTATACATTTATTAAGGGTTGTATGATGGCTATTTGGGGAGGAGGGTCAGTCCCCCGCTGATGAATTATCAAATTTTAGTGTTGGCCTCTATTTTTAGATAAGGCTGCTCATGACATTGTCAGCTAATTAATTTTGAATCGAATATTTGACAAAGTTTAAGGTTAGACCAAATTTGTGAAATTTTGAGTGGGTGCAGTTCATCCGAGTTGTATAGGCTTTTGGTTTTTTCAGACTCATTATTTAGAGCGATAAGGCCAAAAAACTTGTAGTTCATCGGTTCAATAGATCAATCAATTTACATTCATAGGATGTAGCCTATCTCAGTAATATAATAACTTAGGCCTATAAAACCATAAATAAGTTGGGCTTTGTTTATTGGATATGTTCATAATTTACTGTTGACACAGTCAAACATGCTTTATCAACTAAGTCAAACTAAAAAGTTTTACTTTCTATTTACTCCAAGATTAATTACTTAGAGGATGAATTATCAAATTTTAGTGTTGGCCTCTATTTTTAGATAAGGCTGCTCATGACATTGTTAGCTAATTAATTTTGAATCGAATATTTGACAAAGTTTAAGGATAGACCAAATTTGTGAAATTTTGAGTGGGTGCAGTTCATCCGAGTTGTATAGGCTTTTGGTTTTTTCAGACTCATTATTTAGAGCGATAAGGCCAAAAAACTTGCAGTTCATCGGTTCAATAGATCACTCAATTTACATTCATAGGATGTAGCCTATCTCAGTAATATAATAACTTAGGCCTATAAAACCATAAATAAGTTGGGCTTTGTTTATTAGATATGTTCATAATTTACTGTTGACACAGTCAAACATGCTTTATCAACTAAGTCAAACTAAAAAGTTTTACTTTCTATTTACTCCAAGATTAATTACTTAGAGGGGGTTTTATAATGACAAGTTAACTTAAAAAAGTTAGTTCTGTGTCAATGTATAGACCGACGATGTACGGCTTTTATCTACAAATTAACTAACTGTCTCGTGACATATTTGATTGCATTCTTTGATTCCTTAATTAAGTTCCTTATTTAGTTAATTATACGTGTAGATATACACGGACAAAAATAAAATACAGAAGGATAAAATTATGATCCTAAGACTTACAGGACCACATGGAAACGAAAACTCAATTAAGAAGTGTCTATGACGATTTCCCCATTCAATTAGTTATTTATTGGTTATTTTGTGGTTAAATAATGTTGCTCGATCGCTTTGAACTTGTTAGGTAAGTTTTGGTTTTACTTATCTGTTATTAAAGTAGTAAACTTACTCTTGTCAAGCTTTTTAATAGGCATATTTTTAGTTAAGTAAACACTAATCTTTTGAATAAAGATTGGTGTTTAACGTTAACCGCCAGATTAATTAAGTTTAAATTAGTTTATACACCTGAAACGACAACAAAACATGTAGGCTACTAACTGTGGTAAGCATTCAAAATACATAGTAGGCCCTATAAATAAGACTCCAAAAACCTGTGACCGTTTGGCGTTGATATAATAAACACAAGTCCAACCTCACGCTGTGCCCGACAAAAAAAAGTTTGTCTCTCAAAATGGATGTAATTTTGTTATAACTAACCCGTGAGGTAGACTAAAACAATGGTAATGAATAATGTTTCAGTTTAGTCGTGAGTTAGTAAATAGTTATTTGTGTAACTACTGCGCAAATTTCTACTTCAAAATTTAAACGAATTGTTTGGTTTTTTTTTCCTATGGGGACATTAAAACTAAAAAGTGAATCGGTCCCAGGCCCAGGTCTCAACTGTAGGTTACCACCTGCGGCAATACTAAGCTACTTCCCTATTGAGATATTCCCCAGAATTCAAAACTTAACCATACTAATTTGGCGACTTGGCTTGGTTGATACCTGCAAATAGATGGATATCTGTATTTTAACTACAGTAGACATGCAATGGATTCCGTCACATGCAACATATATATTAAGCATCAGGATCTAAGGAGACTTCATGATCAAAGCTAAGCTAAGCTAAATGAACTATTATGAATAATTGTTAGCTTTGTTTTGTGTATAACACAAGAAGTAGGCCTAGCAAGGTCAACGATAAGATAAATAATCAACTAACTGATCTTCTGATTTTCAGTGACAAAACACTGAAAATACACCCTGAAAACACTGTCGGCGTTTTAGTGAATGGATAAAAATAATGGTGAAATGTAAAATTTAAATCTAGTGATCTCCACAAATGATTAGGCAACTATTGTTGTTTGTATGACGCATATTTCTAGATTTGTTAGGACAGCTCTACAACTTGAATGCTGCTTATAGTACTGTATTTAAGATTAGGAAAGGCAAGGTGTATATTTATTGTTTTTTATCTGTCACAGAGTATGCCATCTTTGTAATTTCTTGTAAAAATAGTGTATACCGTATAAATAAATAAACATTTACAAAACTAGCCCCATGTTTTGAAACGTACGAATAAAGAGAACACTAATGCAAATACCTTTATATTTGTCTTATTGAAATAGCCTACTGAAATTACACACGACCGCAACTTTTGTTTTTGTAAAGGTTAAACCTTGTTGGTTATGCATAGTGGCTGAAAAGTAAATTGCACCCCGCTTAACTTTTAAACCTTTTGAGATATTTAAAATCGGTTTGCGGCAACCTTCTTAGAAATGAGGGGCTTCAGTAATTAATTATGGTTGGTATTGAAAAATTTCCCCTTAGAGGGTAGCTCGAAATTTTCAAATGTCAAGTAGCCCAGAGTCGAGATTGGTATCATTTTACAGACCTTGACAAAACTAAACAATTGACATAAAGAAAACCAAAATCGGACCAATAATAACAAAATGGCGTCCTAAAACGTTTCAAATCCAAATAACCACGAAGGTGGCTGAAAATTAACTTGCACGGCATCTTAACTTTTGAATTATTTGAGATATTTGAAATCGGTTTGCGGCAACCTGTTAAGATATGAGTGGCTACAATAATTATGGGTAATTTTGAAAATTTTGCCCTTAGTGGGAGCGGGGTGTAGCTCAAAATGTTTAAATAGGAAGTAGCCTATGGTCTAGTTTGGTATCATTTTACTGGTCTTGACAAAACTAAACAATTATCACGAAGAAAATAGAAATCGGACCACTAATAACAATATGGCAGTTAAAAATTACTATTAATAACCATTGTCTTAATAATTTTTAGCTGCCATTTTCTTATTAGTTGTCTGATTTCTATTTTCTTTAGCACCTCGTATCCAAACAGGTTACCGCAAACTGATTTCAAACATCTCAAAAGGTTTAAAAGTTAACGGGGGTGCAAGTTAATTTTCAGCCCCCATCATCCGATTTTTGTTTTCTATGTCAATTGTTTAGTTATGCCAAGATATGTAAAACGATACCAAACTCGACTATACTTGTTGCCATTTGAACATTTTGACCTACCCCCTACCTTCGCTACTCCTAAGGGCAAATGTTTGAAAATTAGCCATAATTATTGTAGCCCCTCATTTTTTAACAAGGTTGCAGCAAACTGATTTCAATTAGCCTATCTCAAACTATTGAAAAGTTAAGGGCACCCCCGTTACGTTACCAAGTTACTAAGTATTAAAGTACCAAAAGTTACTTTTCAACCACCCTGCATACCAAACTAACTGACCTTTAACTAGCATTTAACCCTATAGCCGCCTCACCCAGGGCTAGAGTAGCCCTGCGCCTCACCGCCGTTGCGCGCCGTTTTTTTTCAACCCGTTTCTTGAACGATCCTGCTGTAGCTAGATTTAGGGCCTACAGTATTTATATTTACTTCCTGGTTTTACTACTGGATGTTCTCTAATCTGCTAATGTAGGCTATTCCGCTAGTGTTATTGTTATATACTGAACGAGAATAAAGCTCGCCCCGTTTGAACTGTTTGAAGAGATAAAGAGTGTGGGAAGAGTTCACCGATAAACAGATAAACGTAACAAAGGCAACGGCACAAGTTAGCAAAGATGGAAATAATAAATTTGCTGTATCTGTGTGGTTACGTAAGAGAGAACAGAAATAGAATTGCTTATACAGCTTGGTCGTTGGTCGATGTCCTCCTCAGGTCGGCCCGCTCTGTTGGCAACACTGTCAGTGCCAACAGCTGATTGTACATCTTCAGTACAACAGTTGGCAGCAGTTTTCGCTTTTTATGACTTTTATGAGCGTTTAGGCCGGGGCCACAGCAGCAGGCGGTTTTTAGCCTATTCGCCTATGTTCTAATGGCTATATACATCGATAGAACAGACTACTGTAGGTGAAATTTATTTCTCTTCGCACCTTGCCACTGTGGCAAATATTATACAGCGGCTGGAAGTGGCTTGTCATCTACTGGACCTGTCATCAGGTTACACTGTCACTGGAGCTCTAGCGAGCCCAAACTACATTTTTATGACCAAGAGGGTAGTCTTGCATGTTTGCAACTTGGAATTTTGTCATCTTGCCTATGTGCTGTTCTGGTGATTCCATACTTTCTGTTCACGATTTTTCTTTAAGTCTTGTTAAGTGCCTTGTTACGCTATGGACATGTTGAAGGCTGGCTAGGAATTGGTAATCTTGCAACCTTGTGACGATCTTTCCTAGCTACTGTATCTACATCGAGCTGTCATCTTGTCATGTGACAACGGTTGGGACAGAGTACAGACAGTAGTGCAGCAATGTTACATTTAGCATTACCGGTATGTAGCAGCTCTTGTCTCGACATGTCAGCAGTCAGCAGTCCGATGCATGATGCATGCTGTATGACTCACAGCGCACATCTGGCTCGCACCACTCACACTTGCGGTGTCAACGACCTACTCCACTCTACTCTCGTGGAAAATTCCATCGCTGATAACAATTTTATACGCGCTTATCACCACTTAATCCGCACGCCAGGTGAAAGTCAGTAGCAATCATGCCGCAGGGTCGTGTCTCATGTCTGGTGGCTGTTCTCTTTACTACAACCGCAACGCCCGCTCCGATCTCAACTCAGCGCATCGAAAAATTCCATATACAGTACTCACTCCCTATGATTTAATTAGTTTTTGATTAGCAACTATCGATGAATATATATATCCAAAAAATACCTTAGGCCCCGCCGGCCCCGGGTACGATACGAGCGGCGAGCGGTAACCTGAGCGGCACGTAAACGGTGGTGGTAGCTACGATACAAGCGGCACATTTATAACGCTCATCAAATTTCCACAGTTTTATGAGTCAGTTTAGTTGAAAATGGTAAACTATGCTTACCTGCAAGACGTATTGCAACAATTGTTGCTATCTGAAAATTTACTTTACTTTTTAGTTTCGATGTCCCGTAAAAAAACAATTCGTTTACATTTTTGAAGTGGAACTTTGCGCAGTAGTTATGACAACGAACTAACACAATAACTACAATACAACACACAAATAACACACACAAATAACTATTATTTATTTCCTGGCCTTTTGCCAATAAGGTTGTTGTTCAACATGCCAGCCCGAACATTGATTGAGAATCTTCTCATGCCAATAGGATGGGGGTTTTCAGCTGCCCACGTATGGTTGTTTCGGGAATTATAAATGCCATCTCGAGTAAATGTGGACTCGTCTGAGAACAGTACATTTTCTACGAATCTTGGATCTTCAACAATTTTGTGTAGAAACCATCTAGCACTGTTCACGCGACGTGGATAATCGTCGGGATACATGGCTTGCACTTTGTGAAAACTGTACGGGTAACCCGTTTTCTTTAAGTACTTTCCAAACAGAATAAGAACTAGAATCTACTTCACCTGCTACCGATCTTGTTGTTGTTTTTGTGAACAGAACTCCTCCCTCATTTTTGAACCGATTTTGATGATTAAAGTGTCAAAAAAATTGCCCTGATCTGTTGCAAAGTGGTTTTCATCTTTTGAACGGGATTAGCGATCATTACGGCCGCTTCAGTGCTTGCTCGAAATCAGTGCACCGCCTTTAACTTATATCACAGAAAACTTATATTCAGTTCGATTGACAATCGGTGTGGTTTGCAGACTCGGTGGTTGTATTGATTCCCCCAGTTGGAGTGGGACACAGTTCCCTGGATGAGGACTAGGAGTGTCAGTGCTGGAGAGTAGACCTTGGGTCCAGAACCGGTCTGTCCAAACCTCAACTCTACACCCTACACACACCTCACACGTGTGTTGTGCTCTCTCTACTCTCTGGTAACGTTCAGTTGTACATCATACACCCTACATACACCTCACACGTGTGTTGTGCTCTCTCCACTCTCTGGTAACGTTCAGATGTACATCATACACCCTACACACACCTCACACGTGTGTTGTGCTCTCTCTACTCTCTGGTAACGTTCAGTTGTACATCATACACCCTACATACACCTCACACGTGTGTTGTGCTCTCTCTACTCTCAGGTAACGTTCAGATGTACATCATACACCCTACACACACCTTACACGTGTGTTGTGCTCTCTCTACTCTCTGGTAACGTTCAGATGTACATCATACACCCTACGGCCTACATACACCTTACACGTGTGTTGTGCTCTCTCTACTCTCTGGTAACGTTCAGTTGTACAACATACCCCACACCCTACACACACCTCACACGTGTGTTGTGCTCTCTCTACTCTCTGGTAACGTTCAGATGTACATCATACACCCTACATACACCTCACACGTGTGTTGTGCTCTCTCTACTCTCTGGTAACGTTCAGATGTACATCATACACCCTACACACACCTTACACGTGTGTTGTGCTCTCTCTACTCTCTGGTAACGTTCAGTTGTACAACATACCCCACACCCTACACACACCTCACACGTGTGTTGTGCACTCTCTACTCTCTGGTAACGTTCAGATGTACATCATACACCCTACGGCCTACATACACCTTACACGTGTGTTGTGCTCTCTCTACTCTCTGGTAACGTTCAGTTGTACAACATACCCCACACCTTACACACACCTCACACGTGTGTTGTGCTCTCTCTACTCTCTGGTAACGTTCAGATGTACATCATACACCCTACATACACCTCACACGTGTGTTGTGCTCTCTCTACTCTCTGGTAACGTTCAGTTGTACAACATACCCCACACCCTACACACACCTCACACGTGTGTTGTGCTCTCTCTACTCTCTGGTAACGTTCAGATGTACATCATACACCCTACATACACCTCACACGCTGTGCTCTCTCTACTCTCTGGTAACGTTCAGTTGTACAACATACACCCTACACACACCTCACACGTGTGTTGTGCTCTCTCTACTCTCTGGTAACGTTCAGATGTACATCATACACCCTACATACACCTTACACGTGTGTTGTGCTCTCTCTACTCTCTGGTAACGTTCAGTTGTACAACATACCCCACACCCTACACACACCTCACACGTGTGTTGTGCTCTCTCTACTCTCTGGTAACGTTCAGATGTACATCATACACCCTACATACACCTCACACGTGTGCTGTGCTCTCTCTACTCTCTGGTAACGTTCAGTTGTACAACATACACCACACCCTACCTACACCTCACACGTGTGTTGTGCTGGTAATAATAATAACTGGCTTGGTAGTTGAATGGTTATAGTGCTCACCACAGTCAAATATTGCCGGTTCGATCCAGAGAAAAGTCAGTAGCTTTTGATGGTTTGAATCTCTTACTCCTTTTTGCACTCACTCATAATTGGGTTAGGCACCTAGGCGGCGTCCCCATTTCAATTAATTGATTATTGATTATAGCTGGCAAGCTAAAACAAACTGTAAATCACAATGTTACGTGCATGCTTTGCCTACATGATGACTCCAGTTCCTACCCTGTCCGACCTGACACATAGCCTGTTCTACATGTCATACATCTGCATTTGAACATCCTCTAGTCTATGAATGTTCTAGGAGACGCTTAATACAGAATTGCCACCCCACGTACTGTATCAACACTACAGTTTATACAAAGTAAAAGGAATTTGTTGTTTTTTAGCGAATTTCCCATATAGGGAATAAGCTATTACCGTAGTACTCATGGTAAGACCTGGACGCGGGACCGATTTTTTTTTCGTTTTGAGGTCCCTAGAGGCCAAAAACACCATCCGTTCAAATTCATATATATATATATATATATATATATATATATATATATATATATATTTATATATTTATATATATTATTTTCTTGCATTTTTAGAACTACTAACGAAACATGTCGTCATGAAAAATAAAATAATTACTAAAAGGGTACTTTGTTATATATGTTTTAATTTTATTTATATATATATATATATATATATATATATATATATATATATGTGTCCGTCAGCACGATAACTCGAGCAAAAATGATCCGATTTTGATGAAATTTGGTACAAACGTGTAAACGTACGTTTATTCGAACGAGTTCGCGATCCAGCATGATCGGACCATGGGAACGGGGGTTTACGGGGGGTTTTATGGGGTAAAAATAGGTTTTTCCCATTTTTGACCCAAAAAACATAAAATTTAGCAATTTCTTTCCAAACCATTTTGTAGAGCTTAAAAAAACAAATAATTTAGTATATTGAAGCGTTATTATGCGCCTAATGGTTACGGAGAAAATTCCAAAAATTGTAAATTTAAAATTCCCATGTTATTCTTATGGAGAATAAGTAAACTGTTGTAGTTTGCTTGTTTGTGAACATATTTTGATCAAATTTGGAAAATGTTTTTATTTCTTACTAACTATTCACATTTTACAAAAAAAAAACAGTTTTACCCTCCCTGATGCAGCAAACCTAAGTACTTGTTAAACTAATTCTATTTAAATCAAGAATAAATGTTATATTTTTAAGTAGACATTTCAGTGTAAATCCAATCAGTCAAATGGAAATTCGCTTAGTCTGCAGGTTTGCTGCGGCGGGGGTATTTTTATTAAATTTATACTACGAACAATTCTATTGTAATTAACAAATTATAGTGATTGATTTTATTTATAGTGATTGTATTGCGGATGTATGTGTATAAAGAGTTTTCTAATCGTTCCTGGTTCCTATCCTACTTTGGCCTTTTGCATTTAAGAACAAAATGACACTCCGTAAAATCGCCCAATCGCCTTTTTAAAGTGGATGTTTTTCAAATCAAATTATCGTTTATTCATTTTGTACACAATATACATGAATAGTGTCAATACAATAATCGTGTCAAAACTAAAATTTTATACAACACGTAATTACGTAAAATATTTGTGTTTAGGCACTAAACGAGGTACAGTAGTAGTTAAATTAAATTTATAATGCGTTTGTTTGTAACTATGCCACGTTAATGAAGAAAATAGGGAGTATATGTTTAAATTCTTATTATTTACTCTCGCAATGTTAAAATGAAATATTAAATACAGTAACTACTGTCACGCTTTCGAATCCGTTATTTTTACAAAGGAGAAGACGGGCATTGTTTATGACGTGCAAATGATGCAATGAGGTTAGCACTGTGTGATAGTGATGGACAGTCAGCATCCAGCAACAGGAGCAGTAAAGTGGAGTGGTTTGGCGGAGTGAGTGTGTAGTACGACTATGGTAGTACAGTAGTTGAGAATTTAGATAACGGCCACGTGGAGCGGTTGAGTTGCATCACACATTGCCTTTGTGTTCAGCGGCTACTGAACTTCACTTAACCACTACCCAACCCTCGTATTATTGTCAATACATACATGCACAATAAAAACACACGCACGCACTATCAAACACGTCGCGCTCACATTGACCCATTCTAGTATTTTATGACGACGAGCAGAATAGAATACACCAGTTCGTAACAAAAAATCCCTTGTAGGCTAATAACAAGACAAAATTATGATCACCCTGGTTGATTATAGTACAAATAACAAACTACACAGCTCACCTATGTAGCTAACAGCAACCTGATCAGTAGGTCTGCCTATCAGAATGTTTGTGGCCAGCACTCAAACAGTACAGTATATTGGTAATTTATTGTCAGCAACAAATAATTACAGTTAAGTAAGTGCATTCCAGCGAACAATTATTAAGGTCTATGTAATTAGGGGATTTCCCTATCGGGATGAAGCTATTACCGTAGGTGGCACGGTAGTGACCTTGACCTGGGACTGATTTACTTTTTTCCATTTTGATGTCACTAGAGACCAAAAACACTATTCGTTCAAATTGTTATACGAACATTGTTATATATTATATACTGTATAGGTTTATACGTCGCGTAAAATAAGTACAGTATACTGTTGTAGTTTGTTTGTGCATCGATATATTTTGATCAAACTTAGCAAATTTATTTATTTTGTACTAAGGTAATAATATTTCACTAAACACATACTTTAATAACCCCCTGTAGCAGCAAACCTATGCACTTGATACACCTTATATCATCTGTATATAGATTTAATTAAAAATTGAATCAGGCGAATAGAGAAATTCGCTTAAGTCTGCAGGTTTGCTGGGGCGGGGGTATAATATACTCAGCTCAGTAACAATTAACCAACAAACAACAACAATTAACCAGTAGCCAGCAACCGAGCTCAGTCAAAAACAACACACTATAATAGTCAACATCAACAAACCAGTTCAGTGTTACAAACAATATACTGTAGTCAGTCAACAAATCAACTCAGTATCAAACAATATACTGTAAGTCAGTCAACAAATCAGCTTAGTAGCAAGGTAGCAATCAATGTTCTAATGCTCTAATCAACAATTCAGCTTAGTAACAATCATTAATATACTCTAATCAACAAATCAGCTCAGTTACAAACAATATACTGTAGTCAGCAACTCTGTTCAGTATCGTATAGAAACTCTGTGCTAGCAGTGCACTATCGGCGAGGCGTGCGAAGGCGAACACGATATTGGACTCGGTCTGATCGCGCCATGATTCGTTTTCGTGCTCGCCTGGGCTTCCTTTTTTTGTCGGTTTTTGGGACGAATCAAAGTAGACGAGCAGAGGCGAGTGCCGGTTAAAATATCCACCATCAAGCATGTTCGGCGAACATGGGGGGGCGTGTACTGGGCGAAAAGGGCGAGCTCGTGGTCTACGTTCAACGTTCGGCAGTATTCGTCGTCGCAACTCGAGTCAAAAATCCGGAGATAGTCTTATAGTGTACTGCTAGCAAAATCACAGTGGTGGGTGACTTCCAGGTTGGCAACACTGTATCAGGACAGCTTGTAAGCCTGGTCACGTATCAAGGTCAAACCACTGCCACCGACCACCACGACCTACTTGTTTCAGTTTCAGGCAGTGGCTTCGTTATTGCAGCGTGGGTGTAGCCGTGTAGCTCGTAGTTTTGTGCAGGGGAACTGGTAGCTCTAGCAGTGACCTTGAACTCCCATCTAGATAAAGGACAGAGATGTCACTCTTGTCAGCACACGCGACAAGCCACCGTCACACTGCACTGCAGAAACACATAATAATATGTGATACATGTCTGTAATATCAATAACCAAACCGTGAGGGAAATTCAGAAAGTTGGAAGAGTAGCCCCTATGTAAGTGCGATTCAACCGTGATAAAGCGTATACTATAGGCGTAGCCGTAGATCATCCAAATTACCGATTACAACTTTTATTACTTACGCCTCTTTCACACGAAGCGGCGCGCACCGTACGGCGTCCGCCGCGCGGCGCAGCGCCGGACAAGCGTGTGTCTTCACACTATAGTACGGCCGGCCGCACACCTGATACAGCACGGCACGGCAAGGCGAGGCGAGACGTCTTTGCCTCGCCTTGCCGTGCCCGATGGAGATTTGAGATGCATACGGCACAGCACGGCAAGGCGACTTGAGCACCCACATGGTCGATCCCATGGTTTCAGTAAAGTGAGATACTGTGTGTTATATGAGGTTGTTTGTACATTTTGTGACACTTTGTACTACACATTTTGTGAGAATGGATGCAGAAGGCGAAGAAGACTGAAGAGGCTGCTGCCATCGCTGCTAAATGGTACCATTGACTGTTGTGTTTATATAGTCAATGATGGTACCTAATGAATGTAATGGATGATCTCCCTAACAGAGAATCGTGGGTGCATCCCATCAACCAAAAAAGGAACTTGAAACCATTCATTGCATAACTAAGAGCAGATCCGGAAAAAATCATAATTACTAATCGTTGGAAATGCACACTGATTTTGACAGGGGCTGTCACTGCGCTGAACGTGCTGTCGATCCTCGCGCATGCGCACATAGTTTTGCCTCAAGCCTTTTGCCCGAAAGACGAAAATTGAAAAGGCAGAACAAAGCGCCGTACGGCGCTGTTTTGCCGTGCCTTGCCATGCCTGATGATGTGTGCGGCACCCCCATTTGAAATAATAGAAATCTAGTCGCATAAGGCGCCTTAAGGCAAAACGTCGCGCCGTGCCGTGCCGTGCCGCATCAGGTGTGCGCCCGGCCTACGGTTTCGTGCGGCGCGCGCCGTACGGCACTCCTAAATATTTATTATTTTCTGTTCAGTTATGGCTTTTAAATGAATACTCCACTTAAAAGTTCAAATTAAATGAATAGGATAATTTAAATATAATAAACTAGTGCACCTGTTGCTCGAATTTGAGCAATTGCAAAATATTAAAGGAGTTTTTTTACGAATAACTGTCACTATTTCCGTTGACGTGTGAGAGTCAACTCAAAGATAATGTAACCAATCACTCCACTCCAGTTATCGAAACTGGAAACGAACTCACTCTGAAAACGAACGCTCACTCGACTCCATCTATCGAAACTGAAAACGAAAACTCTTGTGTGTATCATGTGTGTACTATGAACAGCTGTAATTAATACAAATTATTCGTCCGTTTAACTAAACAAAATCTTGTCTTCATAAGATATACATTGGGATTTTGATGGCCTGAGGGGCAAAGCCCGAGGACTTTTACTACAGGAATTGGTGAAAGGGAGCGTGTACACAACAAATACTTAATTTTGACACATCGTTTGTAAAAATCGGTTCATTATTAACGGAGGAGTAGTATTTCGTAGAAATCACCTTCACGTATTATACAGGGTGTTCATTTGAAAACTTTCCATATCTGTTGTGTGCAAAGGTAAGGCTTTTAACATTTGTTTGTTCTCATTTCCCCCTAATTTGGACATGCCAAATCCAATAAAATTATTTTCAATTTTGAAAAATGCCCCAAAAGGGCCCAATTTGGGGGGTAGGGGTGCTTTTTGAGAAATTTTCAAATGTAAACATGGGTTGTGTGATACATCAATTTAAAGGTCTAATCACCCCGATCATTTTGGTGCAAAAAAAGTTTAGTTATCTTTAACTGTATTTACAGGGTGGGTCAAAACGTATTAAAAAAGGACTTTGAAGTTAAGTACCGTATTACCCTAACTACTGAACGGAACAGCGCCAAATTTCTTTCCAAACTTATTCTTGAGCTACTCTTTAAGATAACTTGTAGTAAGGGTATTTTCCAAGTTATTTTCTAATTTTTAAAAAATCCCAAATTTTAAGAATAAAAGAAAGCTGAAAACTCAAAATTCTTAAATAGCAAGGTATAACAAATTTCATACCACGTGAAAGGTCCTTTTTTAACAAACATTTTACGTATTTAAGTTTTCTTTCTATCTCTTACCGTTTAAAAATTGCAGTAGAAAAACATAATTTTCTATGGTAAAATTGTAACTAGTTTTCTAATAAAACAGCCAAAATTCGTCAATAGACACATTAAATGGTGCAATAACTGAAGGAAACAATTCATAATTATTTTTAGGCAGATAGGCAAATACGTTTTACTTTGTGAAAAACAAGTTTTATAGCTGATGAGAAAAACCCAAGCGTGGGCCGCTTTCTGTAGTACCATTGACTAGTCAATGGTAGTATTAATTTCAAAAGTACCATTTCCTGTCGTACCTAATCAAATATGGTGTAAACTTAAAAAAATAGACTTTATTTTACTTATTGGTCATAACAAAAGTGTTTCAGGATAACTGCAAAGTGTAACAATAGATATCCAGGTAAGACCTTGAGTCATATGGCTGTAAATGATTTAGTTAGGAAGTTTTCTGAAACTGGCTCAGTTACCAATGAGAAAAGAACAGGATGAGGGGTCCAAGATGAATTCTGACACACGTAAAAGTAGTCGATCAATTTGTTATGAATCCTACTACATCGTTGAACAAAGTGCAATGTGTTTTATTAGAAAACTAGTTACAATTTTACCATAGAAAATTATGTTTTTCTACTGTAATTTTTAAACGGTAAGAGATAGAAAGAAAACTTAAATACGTAAAATGTTTGTTAAAAAAGGACCTTTCACGTGGTATGAAATTTGTTATACCTTGCTATTTAAGAATTTTGAGTTTTCAGCTTTCTTTTATTCTTAAAATTTGGGATTTTTTAAAAATTAGAAAATAACTTGGAAAATGCCCTTACTACTAGTTATCTTACAGGGTAGCTCAAGAATAAGCTTGGAAAGAAATTTGGCGCTGTTCCGTTCAGTAGTTAGGGTAATACGGTACTTAACTTCTATGTCCTTTTTTAAAACGTTTTGACCCACCCTGTAAATACGGTTAAAGATAATTAAACTTTTTTTGCACCAAAATGATTGGGGTGATTAGACCTTTAAATTGATGTATCACACAACCCATGTTTACATTTGAAAATTTCTCAAAAAGCACCCCTACCCCCCGAATTGGGCCCTTTTGGGGCATTTTTCAAAATTGAAAATAATTTTATTGGATTTGGCATGTCCAAATTAGGGGGAAATGAGAACAAACAAATGTTAAAAGCCTTACCTTTGCACACAACAGATATGGAAAGTTTTCAAATGAACACCCTGTATATAAGTATTCGTCATATCTGAAAATATTGTATTCTAGAAGTTAAAAAAATGTTTCATTACGTATAAATTACTAAATTATTAATTTAATACTAAATATTCTCCTCTAGTTATTAAAGGAAAATTTTTGTTTTAATACTTTAAGTTGGTCGATTTGCATGGGATTAACATAAAAATGTATGTTTTGTAATAACTTTAAATATATTATTTTCCGATACAACGATATATATAACGAGGGTGCAACAATTAATTAAGAAATTATATATCGTTGTATCGGAAAATGATATATTTATTAATAATATATATTAAGTTATTACAAAACATATATTTTTATGTTCATCCCATGCAAATCGGCCAACTTAAAGTATCAAAACAAAATTTTTCCTTTAATAACTAGAGGAGAATATTTAGTAGGTATTAAATTAATAACGAATTAAATTTATACGCAATGACAAATTTTTTTAAACTTCTAGAATACAATATTTTCAGATATGACGAATACTTATATATAATACGTGAAGGCGATTTCTACGAAACACTACTCCTTCGTTAATAATGGACGGATTTTTAAAAACGATGTGTCAACATTAAGTATTTGTTGTGTAACACGCCCCCTTTCACCATTTCCTGTAGTAAAAGTCCTCGGGCTTTGCCCCTCAGGCCATCAAAATCCCAATGTATATCTTATGAAGACAAGATTTTGTTTAGACAAATAATTTTATTAATTACAGCTGTTCATAGTACACATGATACACACAAGAGTTTTCGTTTTCAGTTTCGATAGATGGAGTGGAGCGAGCGTTCGTTTTCAGAGGGAGTTCGTTTCCAGTTTCGATAACTGGAGTGGAGTGATTGGTTATATTATCTTTGAGTTGACTCTCTCACGTCAACGGAAATTGTGACAATTATTCGTAAAAAAAACTCCTTTAATATTTTGTGCACAAATTCGAGCAACAGGTGCACTAGTTTATTATATTTAAAATTATCCCATTCATTTTATTCGAACTTTTAAGTGGAGTATTCATTTAAAAGCCACAACTGAACGGAAAATAATAAATATTTAGGAGTGCCGTACGGCGCGCGCCGCACGAAACCGTACTAGTGTGAAGACACACGCTTGTCCGGCGCAGCGCCGCGCGGCGGACGCCGTACGGCGCGCGCCGCTTCGTGTGGAAGAGGCGTTAGATACGTAAAGCTATTTGTTTTGCAGGATATTAGCATAGATTAAACTTTTATAGGATGAGTCCCTAGTTCCAAAATGTAATCAAAATCCTTCCGCTGGATTTCGAGATATATATTACAGACAGACATATAGACATAGCTTGTTTTAGAGTATGGGATTTGCCGTAACTGGTTGTTTGTATAGATTGGATTTACTTGGGTAAAAAAGGCAATGATTGTAACAACATCTCTGGTTCATAACGTTGCGAGTTGTGGCCTTGACTAGATTGAAGTGACATTTGACATCTGATTGACCTGTAGTTGTAGACCTCTGTTGGAGACCATTCTCTCTACATTCACACACACGTATATTTCTAAACTATTTATGTTCATAGACTTGTTGTAATTAAAACACTAATCCAGTACAAATTTGTATGGATGTGATGGCATTTCGTTTGGTTTCCGCGTCCTGTTTTTTAGTCGGACAGAGGCGTACAAAGCTAAATTGAGACCAGAAGTAGGTTTGTGTTGGAGCGATAGCCACTGTGCCGAGCGTTATTGTCTGGTCAGTCGTCATCGTCGTCATGGGTTGTAGAAGTTACCCGCATGTCGCGTGTGTTGAGTACTTGGTATATACACATTATCGTAATTTGTTGTTTGTTGTTTGCCATTGAACATTATCGGTAGACAAAGGAAACGTGACGCAACGTGTGAGCACTGAGCGTTGCTGTTAAGCGTTATTGTCTGGTCAGTCGTCATCGTAGTCATGGGTTGTAGAAGTTACCCGCATGTCGCGTGTGTTGAGTACTTGGTATATACACATTATCGTTATTTGTTGTTTGTTGTTTGCCATTGAACATTATCGGTAGACAAAGGAAACGTGACGCAACGTGTGAGCACTGAGCGTTGCTGTTAAGCGTTATTGTCTGGTCAGTCGTCATCGTAGTCATGGGTTGTAGAAGTTACCCGCATGTCGCGTGTGTTGAGTACTTGGTATAAACACATTATCGTTATTTGTTGTTTGCTGTTTGCCATTGAACATTATCGGTAGACAAAGGAAACGTGACGCAACGTGTGAGCACTGAGCGTTGCTGTTAAGCGTTATTGTCTGGTCAGTCGTCATCGTCGTCATGGGTTGTAGAAGTTACCCGCATGGTCGCGTGTGTTGAGTACTTGGTATATACACATTATCGTTATTTGTTGTTTGTTGTTTGCCATTGAACATTATCGGTAGACAAAGGAAACGTGACGCAACGTGTGAGCACTGAGCGTTGCTGTGCGTTATTGTCTGGTCAGTCGTCATCGTCGTCATGGGTTGTAGAAGTTACCCGCATGTCGCGTGTGTTGAGTACTTGGTATATACACATTATCGTTATTTGTTGTTTGTTGTTTGCCATTGAACATTATCGGTAGACAAAGGAAACGTGACGCAACGTGTGAGCACTGAGCGTTGCTGTTATTGCGTTATTGTCTGGTCAGTCGGGGACCGCGTCTCGTTGTCCCTCCGTCTCGTTGTCCCTCCGTCTACTTGTACCTCGAGGCCTAGAGACAACTAGTCGTAGGTACAACTAGACGTAGGTACAAGTAGACGTAGGTACAACTAGACGTGTATCCCACCGACAAGTAGTATCACCTAGCTTGTACGGATGCGACCAGTTGTCCCTACGACTAGTAGTCCCTACGACTAGTAGTCTCTACGACTAGTGGTCCCTCCGTCTAGTAGTCCCTACGTCTAGTTGTACCTACGCGTATTTTGCGTCCTTATAGTCTAGTTGTATCTATCCTTCAATTCGTTACCCTGTTTAATTGATTACTGCACGAGTACTTTTTAATAATACCCTTAATTAAATCAGGAACTGCAGTGTTCCGAGTCGATTGAGTATGATTGGCAAATATTTTTCACCGCAATACGATGTTTTAGTAGTTTTACAGACGTTAATTGGAGGCTGAAAGCTACGCATTGCTGTCCAGGGTCGAAATGGCAGCTATAGTTGTGATTAAAATTTTCCAGCCCTAGTACCGAAAATCGCTTATTTAATTAAAACATTTATATATATCATTAAATATACAAGCAGTATATCCCTAATGCATTGCAATAGACCGCTGCCCAGCAATTATGTATTACTATTTTTGCTGATTCCTTTAAATATTTTTTCACATAACCTTAAAGTATTTGCATTGATTAGTGTGCATTTCTTATAGTTTACAATGGATTACCCAGTGATCAATGAACAATGAAGTGTACAATGAAGTTGAGGTCCAGCGGTTGAAAACTCGACAAAAACTATGCAATGTACTACACATACTTCTCCATTTAACATACACTGTAAATAATAAATGTGATTGGAATATGTTCCAGTTGTTTTGATTTTATTTTCATAATTAGTTGTTATTTCGTCACCAGCATAGCAACCCGTTAAACCCATGTTAGTTTTAAACATTTGTAATTCTTTTTTTATGTCTTTTTAGCCTATTTTAATTTATAAAGGCATTCTATAGATCGACAGGAAAATACATTTCCACCGATATGCGGATATTTTCTCTGTGATGTTCACGAGCTGATAAAAAGGTTGTAAAGAAACATGCTTGCCTACATTATTGATATATTTTCTCAGTTTTGTATAGTTTGGTGAAAAACAGCAATCGTACCACGGACCGATTTCATCTTCGTCTCGAACTTAAAAATGATCCCGAGCTGAAAAAAAGTCATTTTCTGAACTAGGTACGAAATATACTCTTACTAAACTCTATCTTGGAATTGCATACACTCGCTCCTATCTTTAAGTTTACGTTGTTGCCATACAATAAATGTATAAATAAACACAAAAATTCACAAGTTTTGTTGTAAGTACCTATATCATGTATAAATAAAAACATACAATAGCATCATGTGTAAGTGTATTCTGTAAAACTTTAAACAAATATTAGTAAAATAGTTTTCAGGTAAACTATTGTTGAATGAATTAGTTTTAAGTTGTTAAATTAACCTCGACCCGTGCTATATGTTTAATGGAGTTTGTCCGGAAAAATACCATAGTAAAATTAAATCAAATAAATAAAATCAAAAGCAATTCATAACAAAAGAATAATAGATACAGAATGAACGTAATTTCTGAAAATCGACAGGGCCCACATATGCGAAGCCTGTGCGTGGGGACCAAGTTGACTCAATAATTGGCAATTTGTCATAGTCTTGTAACATAATTAACTAACACTACTATAATTATCATTACATTTTTAAAGGAGAAACAAACGTCCGATTATTTCTAGGCAGCCACAACAGATAACTTTAGAAAACTACGTTATAAGAATTAGAACAACTCAAAAATTAAATTGTTAACATGATTTGTTTAGCCTAACGAAGAAAATCATGAAAACCAAATTTAACTCCCATAAGAAAAACATGGGGAGCAATTTCGTTTACGTATAAGCCGAGTGAGATAATAGAAAAATATACGCCGATGCTTGATGGCAAATCTGTGCGTGCATACCTTTAATTTGAGACCTCAATAATAAAAATGGTCGGGTAGCAGAGCCAAACGAATAACCCATTTTCTTAAATTTATAAGATTATTTAATTATTTATTTATTTTAATTATTTATTTATTTTACTTGACTGTTAATACCAAAGCAAAAGCTTCAACTTCGTATGCGTCCGGATTACGAATAAACCTAAAACAATCTTACACCAATTTACCAATAAGTTTAATAAACCAAAATTGCACATACTCCGGACAGATTTCTTATAAAGAGATGCTATGACAATATGATCAAATCTCTATTTAATATCGTTTAGGTTGTGTATTGATTAGTCAGGACATTGATTGAATAAATAAATATTTAAACAGTATATATATATACTAAAACATAAATACAGCACAAAGCAAACATATAAAACATAAATGTACAGTACATAAATAGCCTAATTGTTACAATAAATTAACAATGATCATTTGTTAAATTAATCAGTTCAATGTTATTTATATAATACGACCATAAAGATAGGCGAATGTCAATCGTGTTTATTAGGACAATAACACAATATACCTTATTGTTGATTCAGGAACACGCCATGAACAGCTATTTCTGAGAAAGGTGAACGAAATACCTGTTGTAAAATGCAGCTAAAGACATCTGCTACAACGTGTTTGACTTATTGTTTAATATAAGCAAAACCATTTAGATTCAGTACTTGGAAAGGCAAAGGAAATATTTTGTAAACAGCGTACAGAATGTCCCGTTAATCCCCACACGTTACTCCGAATGGACTTCATTTGCAAATTCTTAGAGTTTCCTTTCACAACAATCCATTCCAGTTATTGGGGTGTTGGGTCAGCCCTCTATCGCGTAGTTGCGAGAAAGTGATTGACCTCCAATCAACCTAAATATTGTTTTGATTTTACGTAGTACTGTGGTAGTTGCTAAAAAAAAACTCTTTCACTCACAGTATTAAACATTTTCAAAAAAATGTTGATTATATCAAACTGTTATGAACAGTGTGATTTTTTATTAAAAACATAAGCTTTTAGTTGAGTATTTTAAACTCCTTGAATGACAAAAGTTTTAATGTAAAACAGATCTATAATCTGATGTACGCTGCCCAACAAAGACGTTATTTATTTATTAGTTTTGAAATAATTCCTGGTAATACACATAGCTTAAAAATTAGTCGATTTCGAGAAACAGGTACACTACATTATAGTGCAAACAAAACGTAAATAACACTTAGATTTTCAATCCATTACTGATTTTATACTGATTTTAAGTCTAAATCTACACAGGCAACGTAACTTATGAAATACTCTTAGTTTATGAAGGCTTGGTATAAAAAGTCTTGTAAAGTGCCATTCTTGTGTGTTCTCTGGTTAGGAAACTAGCCTTAATATTTAGTTGTTTATGATATAAGCGGTCTGAATCATACCTACAGTGTATTCAGGTTTTGGACTGGCTAGGCCTATATACAAATATGCATGAGTGTTCGATGTCATCATGAGCGTTGGAATGTTTACCTAAAAAAAATGTCGTAGTAGAGGGTGATAGTGTAAATCATAGCTGTTCCCTGGTCCATCGGCCGGTGCCTCGAGGGATAATGACCGACGGACTAGGGATAGAGCTGATGACTCATCCGGTCATGTGAACATCGATATATTAACTAATACTATTTAATAGTAACTAGGTGAAACCCGTCGAAATCGACGGTTACTTTCAAGGATTACGTTAATTCACCTAACTGCGATAAATTGGATGAAATATAGGCTACATATTTTGAGCATTTAGCATTGTTTAAAGAATAATAAGTGTAAAAACAATATTGATATTAATTGCGTTAGTCGCCAAATTCGGTTGATCATTCAATGAATAAAATATTCCCCTTACCGTACGTCATCGGAGTTATTATTAGTATGTTATCTGGTATCTCTTCCTTTGGAAGAACCTTTAAATAGTATTAAAATCGTATTGGTGGATCTTTTGTAGTTAAACACTTCCGTGATTTCATCAGTGTAATTTGTGTTGTAATTTTATACTGAGCTAGGTATGTGTACACTGGCTATGTAGTCTGCAACTAAACCAAGATTAGTTTTACTAAGAACTAATAAGCGCGCGCAAAAATAGTCATATCTGGGTTATTTTTTTAAATGGTATTTCAATACTGAGCTTTAATTACGTTTGCGTAGAAGGTAATTAAGATGTTTTTTTGAGAAAAGTTAGTAGTTAAGTCATGGCCCCCACATTTAATTGTGGGCCCTGTTACCACAATCTGGCTCGGGCCCCCCTACCAACCGGGGGGTGTGGGGGGTATGGAATACCCCCCAGCCTAGAGGGGGGTCCGGGGGTCCTCCGACGGGAAAATTTTGAAAATGTCATGTATTTTAGTGAGTTTTAAAGGCACTAGGTATTAAAT
Source organism: Macrosteles quadrilineatus (assembly GCF_028750875.1). Taxonomy (NCBI): domain Eukaryota; kingdom Metazoa; phylum Arthropoda; class Insecta; order Hemiptera; family Cicadellidae; genus Macrosteles; species Macrosteles quadrilineatus. The sequence continues at coordinate 44,114,844 of NW_026542595.1, read as the reverse complement.
TTGTGAGTGGTAAATGGCACTCTTGCAGTATTTTTTAAGGAAGAAAAGAGCTCTTCAATGAGTTTTATAAGACTTGAAATTACAGGAATTCAGCTATTAAAACTATTATATCAATACACAAAAGCTCCATGCCTATTAATATTTAGTCTTTTTTATTTCCCCGTAAAAGGGTTTGGCTATCTTAACTGCTATAATTGTACTTTGTAATATGGAGTAGGAAAAACACTTTTGTAAATCAAGTTTAACAGCTTACACCAATGAAATCATATTTTATTCAGTGAACAATACTACATTTTTTGGGAGTGGATGCCTGAGCTGCCGAACTTGCGCGATTACGATTAGTCTCGGAGAAAAACGAATGTGCACGAGTAACGCCGAGAATGACCGATGCTGTCGATGCCGATGCTATCCAATCCATGCTGTAGTACAGTATTATACCATAGACTAATAGACTTCTCATCCCATTGTAAATTTTGAAGCACGTTTTTCGTGTCTAGTTCATGTACGTGACACAAAGACGCTAGTGTCGATGAAACTTTGTTTCCATTATTTTAGGGTTAATTTCTTTATTTGTGCTTTACTGCTTGGTTATATAACTAGGGGACAAGTTATTGTTTATGATTAGATCGTATTATTTGGTTAAACGAGGTTTTAAATGGCTGTAATAACGGGAAACAAATTGTAAACAAAACACGACCTCTACATAAACCGTACATGAACTAACAATAAAATTGTCTTCAGCTGTTCCATAAGGATGAGAAATCTGGAGTATGTTTTATCTATGATTATACCGAGCGAATTGGGAAGAAAACTTAGGTCAAAATTATTACAATCTTTCATATTTTTTAAACTCCAAAAGTAAAAAATTCTTAAGTTTGTGTCACATAACAAAGGTAGCTGGCTGTTCTGCTGTTTTATAGTACATTACATTACATACATACGCACCTACCAGTATAGTATTTAAATATAAACTAGCCTAGAATCTAGAATTAATACATTTTAAATTATTTAACTTTGTTTTTTGTAAAATATATATATTATTTTTTGTCTTCAATTTATGATCTGCTGTAAAGTAATCTTCGATGAAAAAAAACGGGTAGACCCGGGCCCCCTGAGGGCCCGGGCCCTGTGACCAGAGTTGCACCAGCCCCACCCTTGTGGGGGCCATGAGTTAAGTGTGAAATAAACTAATTCGTCAAAGTATATGCATCAACTACCATACTACGCCAGTTTACGTAATATCCATAAGAATAACATATACATTTTTAATTTGAACTTGTTGTAATATTCTCCTTTACTAATACCGTACAAAAACACTTTATTATACTCAATTACTTGTTTTTGTAAACTCTGAATTTATTTATTTAAGATAATTGTTTAAAGTTGTTGTTTAAGCAAGTTAATGTTAGTTTTCTATAGAAAGGTAGAGTTTAAGTGGAAAAAAACAATGATAGCAGATCTTGACAAGAAATAAGAAAAACCAAAGTGTAATATGGATAAGGACTGACCAAGGGACACAAGTACGTTGTTGTCAAGAACAGGGGTTTCTCAATGAGCTGCAGACAAGCCAAATTTTCCTGGCTTTTGTAGCAAGTTGTTTATAATAAATTGTTGTAAGATTGTATGATTTTTAAAGAAATAAAATAAATCTCTTAAACCGGTGACAAGTTGAAGGGGAGATACAACTACAGCCGCAGGTACAACTAGACGTAGGTACAAGTAGGCGTAGGTACAAGTAGTCGTAGGTACAAGTAGTCGTAGGTACAAGTAGTCGTAGGTACAAGTAGTCGTAGGTACAAGTAGTCATAGGTACAAGTAGACGCAGACGTATGAGGTACAAGAAGACGGTGATGTTCCCGACTAGTTGTACCTGTAGATTTGTAAGAGGTACAACTAGACGTAGAGACAACTAGACGTCCGCACCATCGTCAAGTTGTCTCTACAGCTTTGGACTGGGTACAACTAGACGCCTGTCACCAAAATGCAGCAGGTACAACTAGACGCCGGTACAAGTAGACATCGCCCCGTCAGTCGTCATCGTCGTCATGGGATGTAGAAGTTACCCGCATGTCGCGTGTGTTGAGTACTTGGTATATACACATTATCGTTATTTGTTGTTTGCTGTTTGCCATTGAACATTATCGGTAGACAAAGGAAACGTGACGCAACGTGTGAGCACTGAGCGTTGCTGTTAAGCGTTATTGTCTGGTCAGTCGTCATCGTAGTCATGGGTTGTAGAAGTTACCCGCATGTCGCGTGTGTTGAGTACTTGGTATATACACATTATCGTTATTTGTTGTTTGCTGTTTGCCATTGAACATTATCGGTAGACAAAGGAAACGTGACGCAACGTGTGAGCACTGAGCGTTGCTGTTAAGCGTTATTGTCTGGTCAGTCGTCATCGTAGTCATGGGTTGTAGAAGTTACCCGCATGGTCGCGTGTGTTGAGTACTTGGTATATACACATTATCGTTATTTGTTGTTTGCTGTTTGCCATTGAACATTATCGGTAGACAAAGGAAACGTGACGCAACGTGTGAGCACTGAGCGTTGCTGTTAAGCGTTGTCTGGTCAGTCGTCATCGTAGTCATGGGATGTAGAAGTTACCCGCATGTCGCGTGTGTTGAGTACTTGGTATATACACATTATCGTTATTTGTTGTTTGCTGTTTGCCATTGAACATTATCGGTAGACAAAGGAAACGTGACGCAACGTGTGAGCACTGAGCGTTGCTGTTAAGCGTAATTGTCTGGTCAGTCGTCATCGTCGTCATGGGTTGTAGAAGTTACCCGCATGGTCGCGTGTGTTGAGTACTTGGTATATACACATTATCGTTATTTGTTGTTTGTTGTTTGCCATTGAACATTATCGGTAGACAAAGGAAACGTGACGCAACGTGTGAGCACTGAGCGTTGCTGTTAAGCGTTATTGTCTGGTCAGTCGTCATCGTAGTCATGGGTTGTAGAAGTTACCCGCATGTCGCGTGTGTTGAGTACTTGGTATATACACATTATCGTTATTTGTTGTTTGCTGTTTGCCATTGAACATTATCGGTAGACAAAGGAAACGTGACGCAACGTGTGAGCACTGAGCGTTGCTGTGCGTTATTGTCTGGTCAGTCGTCATCGTAGTCATGGGTTGTAGAAGTTACCCGCATGTCGCGTGTGTTGAGTACTTGGTATATACACATTATCGTTATTTGTTGTTTGCTGTTTGCCATTGAACATTATCGGTAGACAAAGGAAACGTGACGCAACGTGTGAGCACTGAGCGTTGCTGTTAAGCGTTATTGTCTGGTCAGTCGTCATCGTCGTCATGGGTTGTAGAAGTTACCCGCATGGTCGCGTGTGTTGAGTACTTGGTATAAACACATTATCGTTATTTGTTGTTTGCTGTTTGCCATTGAACATTATCGGTAGACAAAGGAAACGTGACGCAACGTGTGAGCACTGAGCGTTGCTGTTAAGCGTTATTGTCTGGTCAGTCGTCATCGTCGTCATGGGTTGTAGAAGTTACCCGCATGGTCGCGTGTGTTGAGTACTTGGTATAAACACATTATCGTTATTTGTTGTTTGCTGTTTGCCATTGAACATTATCGGTAGACAAAGGAAACGTGACGCAACGTGTGAGCACTGAGCGTTGCTGTTAAGCGTTATTGTCTGGTCAGTCGTCATCGTAGTCATGGGTTGTAGAAGTTACCCGCATGGTCGCGTGTGTTGAGTACTTGGTATATACACATTATCGTTATTTGTTGTTTGCTGTTTGCCATTGAACATTATCGGTAGACAAAGGAAACGTGACGCAACGTGTGAGCACTGAGCGTTGCTGTTAAGCGTTATTGTCTGGTCAGTCGTCACCGTCGTCATGGGTTGTAGAAGTTACCCGCATGGTCGCGTGTGTTGAGTACTTGGTATATACACATTATCGTTATTTGTTGTTTGCTGTTTGCCATTGAACATTATCGGTAGACAAAGGAAACGTGACGCAACGTGTGAGCACTGATCGTTGCTGTTAAGCGTTATTGTCTGGTCAGTCGTCATCGTCGTCATGGGTTGTAGAAGTTACCCGCATGGTCGCGTGTGTTGAGTACTTGGTATATACACATTATCGTTATTTGTTGTTTGCCATTGAACATTATCGGTAGACAAAGGAAACGTGACGCAACGTGTGAGCACTGAGCGTTGCTGTTAAGCGTTATTGTCTGGTCAGTCGTCATCGTCGTCATGGGTTGTAGAAGTTACCCGCATGTCGCGTGTGTTGAGTACTTGGTATATACACATTATCGTTATTTGTTGTTTGCTGTTTGCCATTGAACATTATCGGTAGACAAAGGAAACGTGACGCAACGTGTGAGCACTGAGCGTTGCTGTTAAGCGTTATTGTCTGGTCAGTCGTCATCGTAGTCATGGGTTGTAGAAGTTACCCGCATGTCGCGTGTGTTGAGTACTTGGTATATACACATTATCGTTATTTGTTGTTTGCTGTTTGCCATTGAACATTATCGGTAGACAAAGGAAACGTGACGCAACGTGTGTCGGTTGCTTAACTATTGACATTGCAAACACGCGAATGAGTCAATAAGGTCATCCATCCTTAACAGAAAACACGGTTATGTTATTGCTCACTTGGGCATTTATAGTTACACAATTGAACATTTGTTATAATGAAGTAGACTTTCCATCTACAATGGACCAGCTGAAGCCAATATTGTTATTTGAATACAAATCAAACGTACTAGTTTGATTTGTATTCTGAACTACTCCAAACGTAGTAGTTCAGTTACCCACTCACCGTGTGTGCTCTGCATCTTTTGGCATTAAAGAAATAGTTTATGTGACATATGCATGTCACATAACATGTACACGTACTTTTAGTTTGACTTGGTTCGAAAATTGGCTTATTCGACAAATAACAGCAATTTACATCTGCGCACTCTGGTGGTGGTTCACGTACGTCTAAAACTAGCTACAGCTATAACATGGGATTGGCATTAATTTCTAATTGTATTAATAGTAAAATGTAAAATAAAAAATAAAAAATAAATCTTCAGTAGAAAATTACTAACCTTTTTTTAACTTTTGTATGGGTTGTTGAAGGTCTGATATGAACTGATTTTGAATAATGAGCCAATACGTATAAAGATACAATATGGTACTGTATAAAGATATAAGTATATACATGATTCTTTCGAGACTAATTATATGTCTCAATTGGCAACGATTCTCGTATCAGTGACGGAATGTTGGTGCACCTGTTCTCGTTGCAGTCAGCTGTTGTTTTGCCAAACATCAGTTAAAAATACGCGCCAACAGATGGCAGATACAAGCCTTTGACCTGTGGTCGTGTACTTGTATGCGCTTGAGATTAACATTACGTGGGTGGCTGATTGGAACTCATATGATGTAAAGAACACAAACACTAGGTTTACGCCTTTACCTTCTGTTATATTGTATAATTTAATAAATAGGACTGATCTATTTACTGTTAGAATTTGAACGGTGGGTGTTTTGGCCTTTGGGGACCTCAAAAAGAAAAAGTAAATCGGGTCTTACCATGAGACCTACGGTAATAGCGTACTCCCTATATGGGAAATTTGCTAAAAATAATCAAGATAAAGCTACAAAACTTGGTAAAAAGTCACTAGGCATTAAAATCATTTTAACAGATTATTCAGTGATACGCTAACTCCCCAGGGGGACGTCATGTTAGGAGTCAGAAGAAAAACTTAAACTTAAACTACAGGACATTCTTAGCAAAATACAATGCCGCAAATTTGAGCTTAAAAGAACAACTGAGTAAAAAAATGACAACTGTTTAAAGATTCAAAAAGGCACATTCGAGACATCTTTGAAAGGCTCTCATTTATGACTCGGTTGTCTGATTTCAAATTTACGTCGTTGTATTTTAATAGAAAAGGATTTTGTTTAATCGGTTGTCCGTTTAAGTTCGGGTTTGCGGCATTGTAATTTACTAACAAGGACCTTTAATTTGACGTGCATATCAACCTATGCTTCCATTTAAGATTTTCGTCTGACCCCTAGCCGGGGTCTCCCTAGGCGAGGAGGTAGCGTATCATTGAATAATGTTTTTTTTTAAGTTATTTTAATGCCCAATAACTGTGTACCAAGCTTTGAAGCTCTATCTTTGTTATTGATTAAAATATTTTACCGTCCCGGGACTTTTTCCACCCCCATAGTCTTCAAATTGAATACCTAAATACTTTCCTGGATGTATTCCTTTAAAAACACCGTATTGCGCTATTTTTTACGCATTCTAATTTATCAACAGGGATTTAAACCACGTAACTTTTAAAAGCGGCATTTTTCAAAGCATTTAGAACATATTTTTATGATATGCTATGCTCGGCGGCCCTCAACATTAACCATATCACATTATACCAGCAGCGCCACGGAGTAAACAGGAAAAGGAAGTGGTCCAAGGGCGTCGTCCCCGCCATAGAGCAACATTGTTGACGTTTCATGTTGACCACTCGGTCCGGAACGAATGCCTCATAAATTCTCTTGAGAATAAACAATGTTCCCTTTATTTATATGTAAATTGTGGCACCATTTATGCGTTCGCGAACCAGCAAGATCGGGTCATAGGAACGGGGTAATTTGGGGGTTTACAATTTTCGAAAATATTTTTTTTTTAGCTTTTTACCCCTAAAACATGGAAATACCAACATTTTGTTAAAACCATCATGTAAGGATTAAAAATGTCGTATGTTGTAGTGTCATTGTACAATTAAAAGTAATAGAGAAATTCCCCAAATTATTCTTAGGAGAAAAATAAAATCGTTGTAGTTTATTATTTATGGACATATTATGTTGATCCAATTAAGCAAATTTATTTATTTCATTGTATACTATCAACATTTGGTCAAACAACCACTTTTTAATTTCCCCGTAACAGTAGCAGCAAACCTTAGCACTCGTTAAATTTAATGTTACTGTTTAAATGGGGAGTAAATATCCCTTGATTTTTATGGAAGTGTTATGGTTAAATCAAATCCTCAGGCTGTAGGTTAGCTGCGGTGGGAGTATTTAGTCATTCATTTGTAAGTGATATAATTAATGCTTGAATGTACAGTACCATAAGAATAAGAGTAAGAGTTGATTTTCACAGTAGATAAATATTTTATTTTATCACATTTTAAGACAATTTTATTAGCTCGCTTTCTTGTCTGTTTGGTACAAATTTTGCAATCCAATTTTAAATTAATTTCCCGATGAGCTAGATACTTGAAACATATAGCTCACAAATGGATGACAATGCAATATTAAATCATTTAATTTTCATATTGGGCTACACCCCCATGGGCTTCCAAAGTATCAGTGTTTACATTTTGGAAGAATGTAAATAATATATCATTTGAAGTCAGCTGTAAATTTATTAATTTGACCGTTTCTTTAAAGAGCAGAGGTTTTAGGTTAAGAGGGATAGGTTCTGCTCCCCTGAGATTCCAAAGTTTTATGATTAGTATGAGAATACTAGCTGTAACCCGAGGGCTTTGCCCCGTTTAACTTTTTAATTTTCAAGATGATCTCGTTTGCATGGCTCAATCACGTCCTGGTTGAAGTTCGTTCGCTACGCTCACTCACCTTTAGATTGGAGCTCGTTCGCTACGCTCACTCACCTTTAGGTTGGAGCTCGTTCGCTGCGCTCACTTTCCTTCAGGTTAGTTCGTTCGCTACGCTCACTCACCTTTTGGTTGCAAATTAGCTGTTGTCATAAATGTAAAAGAAATAATAGTGCTGCACCCTGTTGGTAATCCTTGTAACTTTAATGCTATTGAACATCATAGAACAGAACCAACTAGTTTAATTGAAACAGCTGTTAAGATTCATTAATTCCATTTCTCATAAGTTTAACATGGGAAACTCCAGAGCCACTGGGGCGGAGCCCGGAAGGATTTTTGGGATAAAAATATGCCTATATGTTAATCGGGAATATGAGCTATCATCATGCCGAATTTCAGCCCGATCCGATCAGTATTTTTTGCGTTCACTTGTCACAAACATACATCCATCCATACATCCATACATCTAAACTTTCACATTTATAATATTAGTAAGATTAGCAACAACATCTGATTACTGTTAAAAGGGGTTTGGTTTGATTTAACAGGCCATATAAAATAGATTTAACATATTTACACATTTATGACTAAAAACTAGAAAATCCTACTAATATTATATTATATTATATTATATTATAATATTATAAATGAGAAAGTTTGGATGTATGGATGTATGTTTGTGACAAGTAAACGCATTAACCACTGGACGGATTTTGCTGAAATTTGGCATGATGATAGCTCACATTCCCAATTAACATATAGGCATATTCTTATATCAAAAATCCTTTCGGGCTCCGCCCCAGTGGCTCTATAGTTCCCCATGTTAACCTTATGAGTATTCATATTAAAAGGGAAGAATTTAGTCAGCTGTTTCAACTAAAAAGTTGGTTCTATGATATGCAAAAGCATTAAATAAATGGTTTTAAGTTACCTTTGTCAGTAGCTCATATAGAGTCCTCAGAACTCTTAACGACTTACTTAACGAGCAGGGAGAATCTTAAATATTAAAAACGTGACAGGGTTTTTTTCTTGATTCTGAATCAACCACTTGGCGGATTTTCATGATTTTTGTGTTGAAAGAAAGATAGTTTTGAAAAACTTACAAGGATTACCAACAGGGTTTAGCACTATTACATTTTTTTTAATTTATGACAACAGCTAATTTGCAACCAAAAGGTGAGTGAGCGTAGCGAACTTCAACCAGGACGTGATTGAGAACGAACTTCAACCTGGAGGCGAGTTAGCGTAGCGAACGAGCTAACCTGAAGGCAAGTGAGCGCAGCGAACGAGCTCCAGAGTGAGCGTAGCGAACGAACTTCAACCAGGACGTGATTGAGCCATGCGAACAAGCTCACTTATAAAGTAAAACGGGGCAAAGCCCGCGGGTACAGCTACTAATTTATAAATTAAAAATCCTTTAAAATAACCACACTTCATTTAAACACACTAAAAAGTAGAAAATAATTTATAAATATGTGAAGAAAATAAATACTTGTAAGATTGAAAACGAAAAACGTTGGGCGCATGCAATAGCTAATAAAGAGGGGGTTTTCATTAATTAGCCATTTTATGCCCCCAACGTTTTTCGTTTTAAATCTTACAAGTATTTATTCTCTTCACATATTTATAAATTTCTACTTTTTAGTGCTTTTAAAAAAGTGCTACAGTATTGGCCGACACCATCTATATTCTAGACCATAGTCCAGTGGATAATCTGGCCCTGAGTTTCATATATTAATAATACCCTAATCTCATTTTTGGACTAGTTGAAGTTGTGTTTAAAAAAATGCCCAACCTAATATTAGGTAGCCTATCTAAGTTAAATAGACAAGTAAAATAAAATCCTTATAATACAGTCTGAAGTGAAATAGGAGGACACTTAAGGTCTTGGTGTTATGCCAGGGTTGCTTTAAATATTGAATAGAGTCTATTTTGATTGTATTCCAATAATAATCTTCAAAGTAAGTATGATGAAATGTATTTTAGTTTAAATGATTGATGTCATGTTTCAGACTCATGCGCTGTTGATAGATGCATTTCTGCAGAACAACCGGCTGGACCATGTGACCCAGGTGATGGGCCTACATCCCAAGTATCTGGACGTGTTTCTGAGGACTCAGAACTTCATTCTGCGAGGGGATGGTCCACTACCTTACGACTATAGGCACTATATTGCTATCATGGTAAGTTGCTTAGTCCAGTGTCTACCACATATTTGATTACCCACTGTATTGTCTCCCAATCATAATGTTCAGTCCCGTTTTTGTTTTAACGTTTCATTTTTACTTTTCACTTTGTATGTTCAACTGCAGGATTTGCTTTTATATACAGTGTTGATTGATGTAGAAATAGGGAAAATATTGAGTCCTTCAGTAAGGTATCAGAAGTACACGCAGTTACACATTGAGAATCTTAAATATTAAAAACGTGACAGGGTTTTTTTCTTGATTCTGAATCAACCACTTGGCGGATTTTCATGATTTTTGTGTTGAAAGAAAGATAGTTTTGAAAGGAAATTAATGTTAAAGCCATAATTTTAGTTTGAGGTTTTAGTTTTTTAGAAATTAATTTTAAAAAGTCCAGCACCCGACGCTAACAATGTTAAGACTTAACAGCTGGTTTCTTACTATCATTGAAATGTTTATTATGTTACAAGTTGTTTGTTTAAAATATTGATCGTCTCGGTGTTTGCCTACATACTATTTCACTTTAAAATTTAGTCAGATTCCTACTGTAAAGCATCTGCGATATCAGGAAATGAAGAAGTATTGGTTTATGGTTTATGCCATGAAAATGTTAATTCATCTTTTAATCGTTAAAGATATAAGTGGTTTACATATTGGGTTGATACTTCTTTTCTTGGTGTTCAAATTTGTGTATGTCAACATACAAAATTTGGGTTTGTAATAAAAATTTCAACCGGTGTAGTAGTAGGTCTTAAGAAAAAACTCCAAAATCGATTCATACCATACCATAACCATCCAAGTAGTACTGTAATGTATGGTTCATAAATTTGGACACTGATCAAGAACCGAAAAACCTCATTGCTGGGTTTGAGAATAGAGTGTGGAGAAAATATATGGACCAGTTCAAGATAACTGGAGATTGAGATACAACAAAAGAACAAAGAGCTAAGAGAAATGTATGAACACCAAGATATAGGGGTGTTTTGCCAAAAGTGAAAGGCTCCGATGGAAAGGCTATGATGCATGGTGGAATCGTGGAGAGAAGATACAACAACTTTTAAAAGTGTATTCTAAGGAGTGCCATAAAATATACGACCACTTGGAAGACAAAGAATGAAGTGGAAAGACCAAGTAATGAAAGACATCTCCAGACTGGTATCTAAATTAAAAGAGGCAGGGGTTAGAAGAGGATTAGGCCAGAATCCTCTTAAGGTTTCACTGACCACGGAGGTAAGATAAGGTATGGTAAGTGATAGTATGCAATGGAAGGTGGTATGTAGCTTGAAACCAGTGTGTGTGTGTGAATCAGCCATCAATCTTACTTCAAGGCTTTTTAAATTGACACAATTGCTCTTCCATTGTAAAATTACAGTATAGGTCTATCGAGATAGGCCTTCTCTTGGATGACAGAAACAGGTGGTCACTTGAGATTTGTTTACAAGATGATTTTCCCATGAAACTGTCAGAATTTGTCTTAATGCTTGTAGCTGTTCTGAATTATATCCAGTTTTAATTGACTACTCAATTCCCATAAGTAGGACGTACCAAAAGCTCGTATACTATAAAATCATTACCACAATCGCTTAATCAATATGTTTTAAGCAGGATTGGCTTAAAACATTTACATGTCCCCTGTCAGTGGAGAAGGAGAATTTCCAATTATTAAGCTGGCTACGGTAAAGTAAAGATTACGGTGCTGGTATTGCAGTTGAACTAGCTAGTAGCTCACTTGGCTGCGACGTGAACATGTTGAAGACCTTAATTTACATACAACACTTCTTATGAAACAGCTTTTTCTGTCACCTTTTGTTCATAGTATGGGTTGATGCACCAATTAAACCAGTGAACCTCATAAAGGGAACCTTGTGGGAACCCTTGCAAACCAATTGCAGCCAAAACTTGTTATACTGGCTTATTTTCCTTGTTACTTTGCAGGCTGCTGGGAGACATCAGTGCAGTTACCTGGTGCAGTTGCAGAAACAGGAGTTCCTCATGCAGGGAGGGGACAAGACTTGGCTGAAGGGCTTGGCACACATCCCTCAGAAGCTGCGGAACCTGTACGAGATCAACAAGATTTTGGCTCACCGGCCATGGCTGCTCAACAAGTCCCACATCAAGGTAGAGAACAAATCAATCTTTCTGACGTAGCCACAGAACTTCAATACCTTGGCACTGATAATTAGGTTTATGCAGGCACGATGTTAAACCAATGTGCCGATAAAAAATAAATGTCACTTCTGCCGAGTGTAATCTGGCTAAGTCGATATCCGGTTTAAAGGTGTCCGGATAAGAGGAAGTCTACTGTATATACCATAGATGAGGATAAGCCACTATAAGAAAATTACCATCCAACATGGAGGTAAACCTTTTTACCTAAAAAAAATCTGAACTGGATCCTCATTGATACACTTGGTAAAACATGTTTTTCAATGAATAGCTATCATTTTATGAACAAAATGCTTTGCCAAACTGAACCATGGAGCTCTAGTTGGAAATCCCAGACACTGTAGTTTGAAGGGACTTAAGTGTAACTCTTAAGACTATAAGAGACTTATAACTTGTGTTATATAACACAAGTTATTAAATTGTTTTTTAAACAATCCTTATCAGATTTTTATTCTGTTACTAGTCATGTTTACAAGCAATTGAAAAATCATCTTCCCGGTGCTGAATACAATTTTTAATATATTTTTTAATTAAATTATCATTAGTGAAAGTGACATTTAGACCTTAACTTTTAGAGCAAAGTTAGTTCCCCTGTCAACCCCTACTTATGCAATGTGTATGCAGTTTAACAAAGGAAACTCATCAGTTCTGCTCCAACAAATGCTATCTAATACAGTAGAACCTCGATAGTTCGATACTTTGTGGACCTAGGGGTGTCGAACTATCAAAATGCCGAACTATAGGGAGTAAATGGAGTTTAATATACAGGAAAGTAAAACACAAGTTTAGGCCTATATAGAAATCACCCAAATTTATTAAATACTAAAAAGCTTAACAATTTCACTGTTAATTAGTCTCACGTCAACAATAAATGACAAATTAATATTCAAGTCAGCTTACATCACAATAGTAACCATTAAATATCACTTGACAAAATAGCTCAGCCCATGTTGAACTACATGGAGTTTCGGCCTATCGAAGGTTTACTATTCTAATACTACCTAATCCTATCTAATAATACATCTAATCCTTTATTGAAGCAGGTATTGAGATGTCCTCTGCCCCACATTACTTCACAAATTATAACCGTGTTGGAATTGTAGTTTTATACTTTTGGCAACAATACAGGAAATTATTTTTTGCCTCAATTGTTTTAATTGACTTTCTACTCAAGAATTTTTTCCGGAAAAAAGCTGTAAGCCACCTGCTTAATCAAATGGGATTCCATTACCTACTACTGTACGATAATACATTTTGCCCGACACTAGCTGATTATAATTATTTTTAGACTTTAAAAATCTCATGTGGATATTTTTAGGGATGCACTGTGGAAGCAATGCTCCCTGGTGTGGATTAACATCTGCACTAGTGAGTACTACGACTATCCGCAGTACTATCCTGATAATTAGACCAATTCGTTAATTACAAGGCAAAATAGGTCTCTTAGTTGCCACTGGCTTTATGAGCCATTAATTAACAGCTATGTCTAAGGAATATGTCGGCCTTAGTCACTAACAAAGATTACAAGATCTCATCACATCATTCTACACTCAACTCCATTCATACTTGGCTTAAAATACCTACATTCGTACGGTTGCCATTTCAGAATAAAGTATTAAAGCATTAACAACTTTTTTGTGATCCTTATAACCTTTCTTATTAACTTCTGTCAATTAAATAGTAATATTCATAGCTCAGGTGTTTTTTTGACAGATGTTGACGAAGGGCACAGACAACTGGTCTCTGTCAGAGGTGGTTCACGCCATTGTGTTGTTGGTCCACTTCCACTGTTTGTGCAGCTTCGTGTACGGCTGCGGAGTGAGTGAAGAAGTGGACGCGAGCGAGACGACCGACACCATCAGCTCCGAGGGCTACACTAGTGATATGGACACCGGTGTGGGCGTGGACACACTCATGCAGCGGATGAAAACACTGTCAGAGCAGCAGGAGGAGTTCTCCGCAGAGGAGCGAGCCAAGCGCTTTGAGAGAGTGGAGCTGCAGAGTGTAGAACTAGGCACCAGCGCAGGTCTCCGTATCACGCCGAGCATCGGACACTTTGTGGATGACCCAGACTTTATATACGAGGATTTTGCCAGAAGAGGGGAAGACTCTACGATACCTACGTTTAGAGTTCAGGTATGGAATGTGCAGATTGTTTCTTTTGTTTGCTCTAAAACAACAATCAAATGGTTTAATGTAGGTACTGTAGTTAGGAAATAGTGGGCTAGAAAAACAGAGTAGGGCAAATAGATCAAACTGTGATATATGATGTGGTGTTATAGAAATGTCATAATACTTCTCGTGGAATACTTAGAGAGGATGTTTGAGTTCTCACGCCAGTTAGAAGGGGTGTTTGGGCTTCTCGCACCAGTTAGAAGGGTTAATTGTTTGGGCTTCTCGCACCAGGTAGAGAGGTTGTTTTGGCATCTCGCACCAGTTAGAGAGGGTGTTTGAGCTGTGTTGGTGGCAATAAGAAGGGTGGTAATGTACCTGGGACTTCACAACACTATGGTTGTTGACATAGATGTGAATCATAGGGCCCCTTACCATTACCATTAACATTACCAACTGGCGATCGCTGACCAGATGTCTGGATTGATCTTGTCAGATAAAATTTACTTTTAAAAATTAAATAAACTAATATTTACAATATTTACACTCCATGGCGGCCAGATTCAAAAGTCAATCTGGACAAATTAGTAGTGTGAATATGTCCAGAAGTTAAACAACTTTCCCCATTTAGGCCATGTCCTCACTCCCAAATGCTTGATTCTTCCATAAATCAAGGTATCCATCAAGCTCCCGTAGCAGTCAAACTAGCTAGTTCAAATCTCAGACCTACATAGGGCGGGTTTCCGAGCTCGGGAATACGTAATCCTGGAGTTACTTAATCAGTGAATAAAGTTAGTCATTGAATAAAAAATCGGGTTTCAGAGCTCGCGAACTAACTCCCTAGTCCGCAGACTAGTCTATTCGACGACTAACTTTATTCCCCAACTTCTGGACTACTTATTCTAGGACTAAGGTAGGAATCACGGGGAATTTTAGTTTTTGAGTGGTGGTAGGGGCAGCGGACAGACGAATTTAAGACGATACCTGCCAAAGTTGTTCACGGTCAGCGCTCATACATTAGTGTCTACCACAGAAAACGTACTAACAATTTCTGTGGTGTCTACTCTCTAGTCTGGTTCTAATCACTTATCAGTTGGAATAATGATTCCTTGAGTTTCACTGAAGATGGTAACTAAAAGAAGATATCGTGTTCAAAAACGTATGCCGAAATAAAAAACCCAGTTATGTGAACCATCATTTACAAAAAAAAAACCTGAAGGTTTATTTACTGCTGTTAAGTTTGATAAAAAAAAAAACTTCCCGATTGAAGAATAAGGTGTCAAATGTGTTAGCCTATGCCTTTACTTTGTCCAAGTTATTTTTTTATGAGAATCTAAAAACTGTAGGCATTTGAGATATTAGAGATTGGTTGCGACTTTTGTAATCCTAATGCAAACCCCAATAATTGTCTATTTAAGGTCTTACAATTATTTTGAAATGAATACTGTATGATGATAAAAAACATAAAGGGAAATATTTTATTATTCTTTGAATGCAAATCAACCGTAAAAAATTATCATTATTACAACAATTTGTTGGTTTAACGCTCTAAGAGTAGGCATAGTTATAATTTATCTGCTTAGAATGTATTTGTGTTCTCTGATTGTTTTGCATTTTAACAATTCATCTGGAAGTACAATATGTAGTAGAGATTAAGTAGGTGTCCAAGCAACTTCAGTTAACTTCCAATCATCTGAGCTCCGGTTATCTGAGACTCCAGGTTATCCGAGTTAGCTCACGGCTGAAATATTTGTTATTTAACCAAATTCCAAATTATTATACTAGACTAGCTGCAACCCGCGGGCTTTGCCCCGTTTAACTTCTTAATTTTCAAGATTATCTCGTTCGCATGGCTCAATCACGTCCTGGTTGAAGTTTGTTCGCTACGCTCACTCACCTTTAGGTTGGAGCTCGTTCGCTACGCTCACTCACCTTTAGGTTGGAGCTCGTTCGCTACGCTCACTCACCTTTAGGTTGGAGCTCGTTCGCTGCGCTCACTTGCCTTCAGGTTAGCTCTTTCGCTACGCTAACTCGCCTCCAGGTTGAAGTTCGTTCGCTACGCTCACTCACCTTTTGGTTGCAAATTAGCTGTTGTCATAAATGTAAAAGAAATAATAGTGCTGCACCCTGTTGGTAATCCTTGTAACTTTAATGCTATTGAACATCATAGAACAGAACCAACTTGTTTAATTGAAACAGCTGTTAAGATTCAATAATTCCATTTCTCATAAGGTTAACATGGGAAACTCCAGAGCCACTGGGGCGGAGCCCGAAAGGATTTTTGAAATAAGAATATGCCTATATGTTAATCGGGAATGGGAGCTATCATCATACCAAATTTCAGCCCAATCCGACCAGTATTTTTCGAGTTTACTTTTCCCATACACACATACAGCAACCACCTCTTTTTTATAATAGTATAGATAGATAGATATGAGTTTCAATTGAAAATAATACTAATACAGAAGTCTTTTTTCGTTAGGCATACTGTTAATTTTGGTTAAAAGTATTCCTTAGTAAAATACTGCATTACAGTAGACTATCCGGACTCCTCAGTGCCGAGGCCAGTCCGAATAACGGGGTTTCCGGTTAAACCAACGTCCCCAAAAACTCGTTAAAATGGACCATTTAAATGCATGTAACCCTATGTAACATTATGTACCGCGTATTAAATACGTATTTAGATTTGATAGGCAATATATTATTTTTTTCATACAGTTAAGTTTTTCTTTCTGTCTTCGTTATATTATTATTTTAAAATCTACGTTTAGTACCTTATAATATTAATTTTAGGGACCGTTTGGCCTATTATAGTCTTGAGCATAAATTGTAGATAAACGGGTTTCATTCAAAGATGATTTTGCATATATACTTAAGAGAAAAATAAAATTTTAAGGAAAAATATCAAGAGGAATGAAATTGCCAGTAAATTTTATGACGATTAAGAATTTGGCATTTATATAGATACAACTTCACAAATTGAGTACTTACGCCAAAAGTTAAGTTAGTCCGCCCCTTAATCCTGCCCTTCACCTGGACTAAAAATTGCTCATATTTATTCCTCGAGTTAGTCTTTGTTGCCCAGTTGTGGATTATATATTTGGCTCCGAAACCCGATCGAATAACATTTAATTCGAGGATTAAGTAGCCCGTGACTCCGAAACCCATGAGAGTAATTCAGGGACTATGTAACTCTCGGAATAGACTTAGTCGTTGACTAGCGTAATCCTGGAGCTCCGAAACCCGATTTTTTAGTCCTAGAATAAAAACTGGTTTGAACTGGATTTTAGTCCAGGAATAGCGTTAGTCCCGAGCTCCGAAACCGGCCCATAGTGTTCCTTGCTTCTTCCAGTAATATTCTTGCCAATTTCCACTTCTACAATTAGTCTTGTCATGGTATTTGTAAACATCATGAAAGATAATGATAATTGACGCTACCGCGTGATCTGTGATTAGGTTTCTAAAGGAGAGTGTTCAATTCCCTTTGATTACAGTTTAAAGTTGACAGATGTGTATAAACTATAAAGAATAGTTATTTGTGTAAATAGTGAGCAAAGTGGCACTTTGCTGCACACGAGAGCAACGTTTACGAATGATCTCGAGTGCAGCAAAGGCCTTTTGCACTTGTTTTACACATTATATTTTTCCTACAGTCACTATAAAGCATACAAATAATTAGTCTTTCAAACACTATACAACACGTTTTTAGGTTCAGCTGGCAACACAAATAGGTGCCCTAGAGAAAGTAGTCCCCGGTCCGTATCACTCCACTAGTTTTTCCTCGGCAAGCAATGTGCTCCGCAACTTGAGAAAATAGTTCCGTATATTTTTGTAATTTTCAGTGGTTTCCGCACCTAAAAAAATGCTTTAAAGGTATTTTCTTGTTTATTAAGATCGTAGGAATGTCATAAAAACGTTTAAAAGTCCAGAAAGTTCAGAGATACCTAAAAGAGAACATAAACTATAAACACGAAATTACAGGTTAAATCGTAGTTATAATAGTCAATCAGCTGCTCATAGTATTATTTTCTTTAAGTGTTGCCAACCTATTTCCAAGCGTACACAGATTACGTGCATAATAGAACCACACTGTTTTGTGTTGTTTCGTTGGATTCCTGATGTGCGCCAAAGTATAAACGGTACGACAAAGTATAAATATGCAGCAATTAGCAGCTTTCTGTACTATAAACAGTATAAGGAAGCCAACTTTGTCGGGTGACTGTAGGAAAAAGTATTTAAATGTAGATAATGTGCATGAGTGGTTCAGGTAGTTTGCAGAAGCCAGTACGTATTTTCTATTACCTACAACACACCTACAGCCTACAGCCTATTTACCTACAGCCTGGTCGGTATCAGATTTTCACCAGTTTTCATCGAGAATGTGATTGAACTTGTAGAAACTTTGCTTGCTGATCAGGGTGTTTCAGACTTCCAGGGCTTACCGTATCGTCGATAGTCTTATAGAGGCGTCGTAGCACCTACACACACCCGCTGACTCTTCCTTGGGCACAATTTGTACATCACTGTTTACTTCATTCACCTTCATTGACTTGTGATGGACTTCAATAGCCATTGACTAATATGACCAAGTACATCTTTATCACAGATTGTGAATATTACATGGCGGGAGCGTTAGTTTTCCTCCACAACATTTTTGAATACTATGACGAGACCGATCATCCCAAAGAAGTGGGAACTGGCTAGTGGATGAAGTAGGCCTAAAGGACACAACTTTGGTCTCAGATTAGAACTATCTTGCTTGGCTGCGACGGACAGTCGTCGTAGATTTCTTTAAGATTTATAAATAAAATTAAAGCATAAACATTTTGCAACACCTTTTACTGAAATCATTATCTCATGTTGAAATAAAAATAGTAGGGAGTGAAAATAGGTAAATATAGTCTATAAGCATTCTCCTGGTATCTTAGTTTTATTATTGACACTCATAAACTTTTGACCGTGCATTTTTTAGATTAGTTATTTAATTTATTTTATTTTAGTTAGTAGTTATTATTTTTTAGTTAGTATTTAAAATCCTTAACACAAGGCATTTTGTAATTTTGCCAAAGATATAAGAGTAATAATTGAAATTTTCACTTAAGGAAATTATGTTCTAAAAGCAAATACATTAATCCAAATAACTTATCACATTCCTATTTTTATATAGGTACATTGTACGCAATTCAGCTGCAATTAGTTTTGTTTTTGTTTAGAATGTTATCATGGAAGAAATGGCTCTTGAAGTTGTGCTATTCTTGCTAGAGTAATGACGTATGACTACCATTCCAATAATATGCATTGTACTTATCTCTTATCACATAGTTGTTTTTCAAATTGACTTTTGACCTTCATGAATAGATTTTTATTTGGGTACCATTAACCTATTTCCTTCTCGGTTTTAACACTATTTTTTATTTGGATTTATGATGTTCATTTTACAACTTTTATCTCAGTTTTGGGAGGGAAAAAGTTTTTTGTATTGTGTTATAAGTAAATAAGTCATAAGTCATTAATTCAGCCAAATCAACCAAATACAATTAGTGTTAGCCATGTCAAAATAAACTTAAATAAACTGAGGTAAAACTAATTTACACACCTTCTTAGGTAGTAACATTTGCAAAACTTTTTATTGGTTGTGACTACCAGCTGAAAAATCCTGGACGCTGTAATACACCTTATTTAAGAGCGATCTCTTCACTCAAGTGTTGTAAGCACTTTTAATATTTTAGAAAGTGTTTTCAATTAAATAAAAAAACCTTCTTTTTAATAAATTGAACATTGCAATGTTTTGTTCCATTTTATCACAATACACAGTCCACCTTCACTTAACCAACCCATACAAGAATGGGCTTTGGCTTAGGTCAGATAACTTAACCTAATGAGGGGATTCTGACTTAGGGGAGGTACGAATGAGGCATTTAGTTCAAAATTCCTCCGTGAACAGCGCTGTAGTAGAGACAACTTTGGCAATGAAGGTTTACTAATCGCAAAAATAGTTCTGTTAATAAAATAAAATTATAAATGTCTCAAATTCAATTTTATTATTTTTTAATTATAAAATTAAACTATCATAACCTAACCGAACTAACCAAACTTGTTGATAAAGAAATAATATAACAAAAGTTTAGTAATCGGAAAAATAATTCTGTTTATTAAATAAAACTAGAATTTGCTCAATTAAAATTTTATAATGACTTAATAATAAAATTAAACTGTAATAACCGAACCAAACCAGCCAAACTTGCTGATAATAAAAAAATCTTGGACAAAAAGTTAATGTTACCAGCGGGATTCGAACCCGGGACCTACAGTATATCAGCCAGGCACGCTAACCAATAGACCACCGAGGCCGATGGCTATCGATCGTTTTGTTACGGTAATGACGTTCCCTCAGCTAATAAGAAGCCCACAGCTGTCATCGTAGCCTCTTCTATACCTCCCCTGAGTAAATACCATTATAATGGGTAAATTTGAAACCATTTCAAATACTAATGTAAGAAATTAAAATGTATTTAGCATATAATTGAAAAACAGAATTTGGAAAATTGCTATGCTTAGTTATGTAAATTTTATCATAAAATATACTGTAATCAAGTGACAGTGGAAGTATGCTGGTGACGTAATTGTCAATTTACCATGCCATAGCAAGACAATCTTTCTTGGAAATAAGAATACTTTGATAGGAAAACCAGACAACAAATAATTGTAGCCCACACAATTTAACTGAAACAAGCTGTTGGCCCGTCCAGGAATCGACAATTGAGTAGTCAATTACAACAGCTGAATATAATTCAGAACAGCTAGTTTACTCGCATAAAGACAAATTCTGGAAGTTTTAATGGGTAAATCATCTTGTAAAAAAATGTCATGACCACTTATTTCTTTCATTCGAGTATATGCCTATAGGATATGCATTTTAGATATGATAATTTTACAATAAAACAGCAATTGTGTCGATTTGTAAAACCTGGAAGTGAGATTGGTGGCTGATTCACACACACTGGTCTTAAATAAAGTAGATACATACCACCTTCCATTGTATATAATCACATACCGTCCGTACCGTACTTTATCTTACCTCCAGGGCCACTGAAACCATACAGTACTAATTGGATGGTTATGGTATTGTATGAATCGTATTTGTTTTCACTGACAACCTGCAATTTATTCAGTTTTCTAGAGACCTAGTACACCGGTTGACATTTTCATTTTCACACTCACATTCAAACATCAAGAAAAGGAAGTACTAACTCGTAAACCACTTTTATCTTGAACGATTAAGGGTGTAATAACGGCATGGCTCACAGGCGCTGGGAGTGTGTTAGTTCCAGTGTTGGCCACTACGCGCGCAACGTGTATTTAACCAAACTCAGTGAATAGAGCAAACCCACCATCACCGTGAGCCTCTCTTGGAGTAGTAGTGAGAGCTAGTTGTATGTCTGTCTCACTCTCACAGTCACTAACCTAATGTTGTACTCCTGGATGGGCGCTCTCGCTCTGAGCTGCGGCAGGCCACCGTGGCATATACACTCTTGTTTATTATACAATATTAACATTTACTACATACTCATTTGGTAGACAAGAAGAAGGGGATTTTGCATAAAATAAATAAATAAAAATCCTTAGGGGTGATTTTTTTGCTGCAAGAGTTGACATACTAAAATTTGTGTTACATTTTTCACACATATTTCAAAAGTAGAGTGCTGGTACTTTTCTTCAAATTTATAACCGACAAAACCAAGTGTACTACAAATTGTAGACATTTTATTGCCTACGTGGAAATATGTTTGATTTGTTACCCCATCTAAAGAAATAAATATACAACATTGGAAAATATCGATAAATGTACACTAATTATTTGAAACGCAGAAAAAATCTCAAATATAACATATAACTGTGTAATAAGCCAAGACTGTTATATTATAAAGGTTATACTAACCTCTATTTTTGCCCGAATCGAGGCAATTAACCTGAGCAGCAGTTTATCTTGGGTCTACTGTAACAAGTGATCCTTATGTCCAATGGCCCTTGTGTTTCAGGACTACTCGTGGGATGACCCTAGTGAATCGTCTGTACAATGACGTAGGCAACTTGCCATTGATCCTGGATCTACAACAACATGTAATCCTTATGTCCAATGGTCCTTGTGTTTCAGGACTACTCGTGGGATGACCCTAGTGAACTGTCTGTACAATGACGTAGGCAACTTGCCATTGATCCTGGATCTACTACAACATGTAATCCTTATGTCCAATGGTCCTTGTGTTTCAGGACTACTCGTGGGATGACCCTTGTGAACCGTCTGTACAATGACGTAGGCAACTTGCCATTGATCCTGGATCTACTACAACATGTAATCCTTATGTCCAATGGTCCTTGTGTTTCAGGACTACTCGTGGGATGACCCTTGTGAACCGTCTGTACAATGACGTAGGCAACTTGCCATTGATCCTGGACCTACTACAACATGTAATCCTTATGTCCAATGGTCCTTGTGTTTCAGGACTACTCGTGGGATGACCCTAGTGAACCGTCTGTACAATGACGTAGGCAACTTGCCATTGATCCTGGATCTACTACAACATGTAATCCTTATGTCCAATGGCCCATGTGTTTCAGGACTACTCGTGGGATGACCCTAGTGAACCGTCTGTACAATGACGTAGGCAACTTGCCATTGATCCTGGATCTACTACAACATGTAATCCTTATGTCCAATGGTCCTTGTGTTTCAGGACTACTCGTGGGATGACCCTAGTGAACCGTCTGTACAATGACGTAGGCAACTTGCCATTGATCCTGGATCTACTACAACATGTAATCCTTATGTCCAATGCTCCTTGTGTTTCAGGACTACTCGTGGGATGACCCTAGTGAACCGTCTGTACAATGACGTAGGCAACTTGCCATTGATCCTGGATCTACTACAACATGTAATCCTTATGTCCAATGGTCCTTGTGTTTCAGGACTACTCGTGGGATGACCCTTGTGAACCGTCCTCAAATGACGTAGGCAACTTGCCATTGATCCTGGATCCTACTACAATATGTATTCCTTTTGTCCAATGGTCCTTGTGTTTCAGGACTACTCGTGGGATGACCCTAGTGAATCGTCTGTACAATGACGTAGGCAACTTGCCATTGATCCTGGATCTACAACAACATGTAATCCTTATGTCCAATGGTCCTTGTGTTTCAGGACTACTCGTGGGATGACCCTAGTGAACTGTCTGTACAATGACGTAGGCAACTTGCCATTGATCCTGGATCTACTACAACATGTAATCCTTATGTCCAATGGTCCTTGTGTTTCAGGACTACTCGTGGGATGACCCTTGTGAACCGTCTGTACAATGACGTAGGCAACTTGCCATTGATCCTGGATCTACTACAACATGTAATCCTTATGTCCAATGGTCCTTGTGTTTCAGGACTACTCGTGGGATGACCCTTGTGAACCGTCTGTACAATGACGTAGGCAACTTGCCATTGATCCTGGACCTACTACAACATGTAATCCTTATGTCCAATGGTCCTTGTGTTTCAGGACTACTCGTGGGATGACCCTAGTGAACCGTCTGTACAATGACGTAGGCAACTTGCCATTGATCCTGGATCTACTACAACATGTAATCCTTATGTCCAATGGCCCATGTGTTTCAGGACTACTCGTGGGATGACCCTAGTGAACCGTCTGTACAATGACGTAGGCAACTTGCCATTGATCCTGGATCTACTACAACATGTAATCCTTATGTCCAATGGTCCTTGTGTTTCAGGACTACTCGTGGGATGACCCTAGTGAACCGTCTGTACAATGACGTAGGCAACTTGCCATTGATCCTGGATCTACTACAACATGTAATCCTTATGTCCAATGCTCCTTGTGTTTCAGGACTACTCGTGGGATGACCCTAGTGAACCGTCTGTACAATGACGTAGGCAACTTGCCATTGATCCTGGATCTACTACAACATGTAATCCTTATGTCCAATGGTCCTTGTGTTTCAGGACTACTCGTGGGATGACCCTTGTGAACCGTCCTCAAATGACGTAGGCAACTTGCCATTGATCCTGGATCCTACTACAATATGTATTCCTTTTGTCCAATGGTCCTTGTGTTTCAGGACTACTCGTGGGATGACCCTAGTGAACCGTCTGTACAATGACGTAGGCAACTTGCCATTGATCCTGGATCTACTACAACATGTAATCCTTATGTCCAATGGTCCTTGTGTTTCAGGACTACTCGTGGGATGACCCTAGTGAACCGTCTGTACAATGACGTAGGCAACTTGCCATTGATCCTGGATCTACTACAACATGTAATCCTTATGTCCAATGGCCCTTGTGTTTCAGGACTACTCGTGGGATGACCCTAGTGAACCGTCTGTACAATGACGTAGGCAACTTGCCATTGATCCTGGATCTACTACAACATGTAATCCTTATGTCCAATGGTCCTTGTGTTTCAGGACTACTCGTGGGATGACCCTTGTGAACCGTCTGTACAATGACGTAGGCAACTTGCCATTGATCCTGGATCTACTACAACATGTAATCCTTATGTCCAATGGCCCTTGTGTTTCAGGACTACTCGTGGGATGACCCTAGTGAACCGTCTGTACAATGACGTAGGCAACTTGCCATTGATCCTGGATCCTACTACAATATGTATTCCTTATGTCCAATGGTCCTTGTGTTTCAGGACTACTCGTGGGATGACCCTAGTGAACCGTCTGTACAATGACGTAGGCAACTTGCCATTGATCCTGGATCTACTACAACATGTAATCCTTATGTCCAATGCTCCTTGTGTTTCAGGACTACTCGTGGGATGACCCTAGTGAACCGTCTGTACAATGACGTAGGCAACTTGCCATTGATCCTGGATCTACTACAACATGTAATCCTTATGTCCAATGGTCCTTGTGTTTCAGGACTACTTGTGGGATGACCCTAGTGAACCGTCTGTACAATGACGTAGGCAACTTGCCATTGATCCTGGATCTACTACAACATGTAATCCTTATGTCCAATGCTCCTTGTGTTTCAGGACTACTCGTGGGATGACCCTAGTGAACCGTCTGTACAATGACGTAGGCAACTTGCCATTGATCCTGGATCTACTACAACATGTAATCCTTATGTCCAATGGCCCATGTGTTTCAGGACTACTCGTGGGATGACCCTAGTGAACCGTCTGTACAATGACGTAGGCAACTTGCCATTGATCCTGGATCTACTACAACATGTAATCCTTATGTCCAATGGTCCTTGTGTTTCAGGACTACTCGTGGGATGACCCTAGTGAACTGTCTGTACAATGACGTAGGCAACTTGCCATTGATCCTGGATCTACTACAACATGTAATCCTTATGTCCAATGGTCCTTGTGTTTCAGGACTACTCGTGGGATGACCCTAGTGAACCGTCTGTACAATGACGTAGGCAACTTGCCATTGATCCTGGATCTACTACAACATGTAATCCTTATGTCCAATGGTCCTTGTGTTTCAGGACTACTCGTGGGATGACCCTTGTGAACCGTCTGTACAATGACGTAGGCAACTTGCCATTGATCCTGGATCTACTACAACATGTAATCCTTATGTCCAATGGCCCTTGTGTTTCAGGACTACTCGTGGGATGACCCTTGTGAACCGTCTGTACAATGACGTAGGCAACTTGCCATTGATCCTGGACCTACTACAACATGTAATCCTTATGTCCAATGGTCCTTGTGTTTCAGGACTACTCGTGGGATGACCCTAGTGAACCGTCTGTACAATGACGTAGGCAACTTGCCATTGATCCTGGATCTACTACAACATGTAATCCTTATGTCCAATGCTCCTTGTGTTTCAGGACTACTCGTGGGATGATCCTAGTGAACCGTCTGTACAATGACGTAGGCAACTTGCCATTGATCCTGGATCTACTACAACATGTAATCCTTATGTCCAATGGTCCTTGTGTTTCAGGACTACTCGTGGGATGACCCTTGTGAACCGTCCTCAAATGACGTAGGCAACTTGCCATTGATCCTGGATCCTACTACAATATGTATTCCTTATGTCCAATGGTCCTTGTGTTTCAGGACTACTCGTGGGATGACCCTAGTGAACCGTCTGTACAATGACGTAGGCAACTTGCCATTGATCCTGGATCTACTACAACATGTAATCCTTATGTCCAATGGTCCTTGTGTTTCAGGACTACTCGTGGGATGACCCTAGTGAACCGTCTGTACAATGACGTAGGCAACTTGCCATTGATCCTGGATCTACTACAACATGTAATCCTTATGTCCAATGGTCCTTGTGTTTCAGGACTACTCGTGGGATGACCCTTGTGAACCGTCCTCAAATGACGTAGGCAACTTGCCATTGATCCTGGATCTACTACAACATGTAATCCTTATGTCCAATGGTCCTTGTGTTTCAGGACTACTCGTGGGATGACCCTTGTGAACCGTCCTCAAATGACGTAGGCAACTTGCCATTGATCCTGGATCCTACTACAATATGTATTCCTTATGTCCAATGGTCCTTGTGTTTCAGGACTACTCGTGGGATGACCCTAGTGAACCGTCTGTACAATGACGTAGGCAACTTGCCATTGATCCTGGATCTACTACAACATGTAATCCTTATGTCCAATGGTCCTTGTGTTTCAGGACTACTCGTGGGATGACCCTAGTGAACCGTCTGTACAATGACGTAGGCAACTTGCCATTGATCCTGGATCTACTACAACATGTAATCCTTATGTCCAATGGTCCTTGTGTTTCAGGACTACTCGTGGGATGACCCTTGTGAACCGTCCTCAAATGACGTAGGCAACTTGCCATTGATCCTGGATCTACTACAACATGTAATCCTTATGTCCAATGGTCCTTGTGTTTCAGGACTACTCGTGGGATGACCCTAGTGAACCGTCTGTACAATGACGTAGGCAACTTGCCATTGATCCTGGATCTACTACAACATGTAATCCTTATGTCCAATGGTCCTTGTGTTTCAGGACTACTCGTGGGATGACCCTTGTGAACCGTCTGTACAATAACGTAGGCAACTTGCCATTGATCCTGGATCCTACTACAATATGTATTCCTTATGTCCAATGGTCCTTGTGTTTCAGGACTACTCGTGGGATGACCAAGGTTACTCCCTAGTGAACCGTCTGTACAATGACGTAGGCAACTTGCGGTTGATCCTGGATCTACTACAACATGTGATCGTGATCCCTATGTCCAATGGTCCTTGTGTTTCAGGACTACTCGTGGGATGACCAAGGTTACTCCCTAGTGAACCGTCTGTACAATGACGTAGGCAACTTGCTGGATGACAAGTTCAAAACAGCCTACAACCTGACGTACTACACGATGGGAGGTCGCAGGGATGTAGACACATCACGGTTCCGTCGTGCCATCTGGAACTACATCCACTGTATGTTCGGCATCATGTGAGTGCAGTCACAGTATTGGCCTGATTACAGCTAGCAATTCCTACCAGAAAAGTCCCAAACAATTTTTTTGCCACCCTAAACATTGGCAGTAGAAATAAACAAAACAATAGATTTAAATTATATAATTAATATTTAAGCTTGTAAAAGTATTGTATTTAAGTAGGTATGTAAAAACTTTCTAAATGTGCTTAAAAACCTAAATAGATTGCTTGAAATGCCTAAATTCTAAATACCCCCGCCGCAGCAAACCTGCAGACTTAGCGAATTTCCATTTGCCTGATTGGATTTAAACTAAAATGTCTCCTTAAAAATATCACATTTATTCCCTATTTAAACAGAATTAGTTTAATGAGTACCTACTTAGGTTTGCTGCAACAGGGAGGGTAAAAAAGTTTTTTTTTATGTAAAATATTAATAGGTACTGCGGTTTAGTAAGAAATTCATGTATTTTCCAAATTTGATCAAAATATGTTCATAAACAAGCAAACTACAACAGTTGACTTATTCTCCATAAGACTAACATGGGAATTTTAAAATTACAATTTTTTTGAATTTTCTCCGTAACAATTAGGCGCATAATAACGCTTCAATATACTAAATTATTTGTTTTTTTAAGCTCTACAAAATGGTTTAAAAAGAAATTGTGAAATTTTGTGTTTTTAGGGTCAAAAATGGGAAAAACCTATTTTTACCCCATAAAACCCCCCATAAACCCCCGTTCCCATAGTCTGATCATGCTGGTTCGCGAACTCATTCAAGTTTATCCCGCCTTACACCTTCAAACCAAATTTTACCAAAATCGGACAAAAATTACTCAAGTTATCGTGCGGATGGACACACACATATATATATATATATATATATATATATATATATATATCTATATATAGATATATAAAAATTTGAACGAATGGTGTTTTTGGCCTCTGGGGACATCAAAATGAAAAAGTAAATCGGTCCCGGGCTTAGGTCTTACCATGAGACCTACGGTAATAGCTACTTCCCTATAGGGAAATTCGCTAAAAGATTGTAACTCAATATTAAAATTAAAATTCCTCAGCAGACCTTTCCATCCATCCCAGTTAGAAAGCTAAAACTAAGCCCATAAGATAAAGTATTTCCTTGTGGAAGCACTGAATAATATGTAAACAGCCAAAACGTTGATCCATATAGTTTTTTTTAATATAACCAAAACGTTTTACAACACAGATTTAGGTGGGACGGTGGCCAAGTCGGTTTGCGTGACAGACTACGAATCCAAGGCAGGAATGTCTGTATGTACTGTACTGGCTCATCTTTTGCTTTGCTGGATACGTTCCACGCGTATGTGGACGGGCAAATGCAAGGTTGAAAAAACCGCCAACTTTTCTTTGAAAAATAAATAAATTTTCTTGTTTCTTGTAGTAGCATAACTAAGCAAATTTCTAGATTCGTCCCAATTTCTTTTTAAATGGGCAGGGATTTAGGTATAGATTTCCATAAAGAAGCTGTCCACAGAGCTAGATTCAGATCATCACACAATTAAAGAAAAAGTTAAAGTTACAAACTATTTTTCAGAAAACAATATTTTATAAATAAATATGGATGCTGTGTAGTATTTGCTATCACACAATTGTCTATGGTCAGAGGGTAATAAGTAGGATGGGGAGAAAAGTCATGGTTCTAGGTAGATTAGAACTATAATACTTTTTAGGTACCTCAAGTTTTAGAAATCAAGCACTGTACACAAGTAAAATGTTTTTCTTTGTTTAGAATGTTATATACCGGTATTTCAGTTATCTATCCCTGTTGTTCCAGGCATGACGACTACAACTATGGAGAAGTGAACCATCTGCTGGAGAGGTCTCTGAAATCCTTTATCAAATCAACTTGTTGTTTCCCCGAGCGCACAACCAAGGCTGATTATGACAGGGTCCTTAGAGAGTTTAAACACAGTGAGAAGGTAAACAATCTATGTTGTTAATCTACTGTACTAAAGGTCAATTCACACATATTAGTTACGGTACGTAGCAGGTCAGTCACGTCACAGTAAAAAAAAATTATTCTTTACCGTTAATAGATTTTCTATTGCGCTTTCTACACTGATCCGATGCAGTTCCATCAGTCGCTCTGCTGGCGTCAGTCAGTCAATTTCAGATTTCTTCTCACCGATATTTTTGGATTGTTGCCTGACAGACGAGTTTGAGGTTCGAAAATATTATTTTTTATATTTAAATTATTGTGTTTCTATTATTAGTATCATCAAGATGGACAAAGAAAATTTGATAGAATATTGTGTTTTAATTTTTTGTATGTTTGTAACATCACTGGAAATAAAGTGATGGAAGACTGACTAAAACCTGACGGTTTGACTGAGAAATTGCGGATACAACTGAGACTGAACTGTGATGGAATGGTGACTGAACTGATATTTGTGAATCAACCTAAATGGGGAAACCAGCATTCTTCCAACAATTAATTATTGTCCTTCATTTTTGGTTGTGGTGTTCCCAGACCAACTGATTGACAATTGAAAAAAAAGATTAAACACATTATTGTTGCCCTGTGGTCCAAGGTTTGTCCAACTGGATTATGCTTCTTTTGTCACGAATGCCATCGTCGGATCTGTATAACATTCCTTATATACTAGTTCCTAACCTTCATTTCATTCAGGGAAGAATAGTTATTAGTTATGGATCCAACAATGGCGTTCATGCCGAAATACACATAATACAGTAGGACAAACCTTGGACCATAAGGCGAGAATCAGGTATTTTAAACATTTTTTTTTTTAGATTAATTATTGTCCTAGTAATGAATGCACCAATAATTACCAATTTTGTACTGATGTTAATACTTTATTTGTATTAAACACAGGATGTTAGTTCTTAAATCTTTACTGTAAAACTGTTTGGGTTACGGTTATTATTGTAAATTCAGCAGTTAATTAATTCAAAGTTCGGAACTAAATTACTTTGGGGATTGACCTAATGCATTTTACTGGACCCTACCATAATCTTGAATTAACAAAATCCACATACCACCTTTGCTTACAAATGTCACATGTAATAGTTGCCACCAGTGATGTCACAACATACAGTACTTCTTGAGACAAACTAGTGCTGTTCTTCTAATGATCTCCAGAGACTATTTTGTGTTGGAGGTAAAACTGCTAATTCTATTCAAAAATTTCAGTATTCCGCTATTTTTGACAAATCAGTATTGTATAGTTCAAACAATAAAGAGTGAGTAATCTGAGTCTTGGAACAACATCCACAACAGCATGCAGGTTTTTCGAGTACATTTAAAAGGGATATTTGTAGAGCTAAACAAAAATTGCAGCATTTGGTGTTTCCTGGAGTTTGTTCTGCAGTATGTTACAGGATGGTTACAGCAATTATTAATAATCTAAAGGCAAAGCCCTCACTGACTCACTGACTCACTCACTCACTCACTCACTCATCACTAATTCTCCCACTTCCCATTTACCTAGGAGGCTGAAATTCGGTACACCGATTCTTTGGGCATTAAATAGGAAAACTAAGTAGTTTTTATTCTGATAGGGCTTTCGGGCTCCGCCCTATTTGCTCTGGAGTTTCCCATGTTAACCTTATGATTTTTCATATTTATAAGGAATTAATAAATCTTAACAGCTGTTTCAATTAAACAAGTTGGTTCTGTTCTATGATGTTCAATAGCATTAAAGTTACAAGAACAGAGTGCAGCACCATTATTTTTTTTTATTTATGACAACAGCTAATTTGCAACCAAAAGGTGAGTGAGCGTAGCGAACGAACTTCAACCTGGAGTTGAGTTAGCGTAGCGAATGAGCTAATGTGAAGGCAAGTGAGCGCAGCGAACAAGCTCCAACCTAAAGGTGAGTGAGCGTAGCGAACGAACTTCAACCAGGACGTGATTGGGCCATGCGAATACTTATGAAGTTAAACGGGGCAAAGCCCGCGGGTACAGCTAGTTGTTCTATAAGCAGCAATTGCACTTGTTGCTTTTCATTATAGAAGAGTGTTTTTGACAGCTGTTCCTATGCCAAAAATCATAAAAGAAAGACTCATAACTTTTAACCCAGATAAATCTATTATAAAAGATCAAATAATTATCTTTAGATTATGGATCAAACTTTTGATGCTTATAGTCATTATACTAGATCTTTCAGGCCTTATTCTCTATATTTAAGATGTTTGTATAATGTGAAGGTCTACATACTCTTGTCTACATTTTCAGGTCCATGTGAACATAATGGTGTTAGAAGCTCGTATGCAGGCAGAGTTACTGTACGCACTTCGAGTCATCATGAGATACATGACGTAACACAGTCCCTACAACATCTTGTGTATAGAACTATGTTAACCAATTCGATTTTAAGGGTCATTATATGATTTAGTTTCAAAATGTGATTTGTGGCGTACGATTTAAGCCTGGTCATAATGTGTTTTGTACGTGAAGATTTATATTTTAGAATGCGTTAATTTTAATCAATACTCTTTTTTTATGTGTTAAGACGTGTACCAAACAGTATGCTAGTAAATTTTGCTCCCAAACAATAAACTTAAAAATAAGCTATAAAGATTGTAAAGCAGAAAAATGGCCCAGAAAATTAAAGAAGTGTCTTTCATTCCTACTGACTGTTGGTCAAAACTTTGTAATGACCATAATCTAAAAAGAAATCATTTTTCTGCAGAAACACAATCACATCATAGATAGTTTACTTTTGAATGAAGATTGTTTCATACTTAAATTGGTCATTGGAAAGTCAATACTAAATTTCTAATGTATACCTGGTTATTTTTCTCTTGTTCCGATGTTTTTCTTAGCATTTTACCATACTGGTTTGTATAAGACCTAATAATTATAAACAAAAAATCCTGCCTAGTAAGAATCACTGTAAAGGCCAAAGGGTTTACATTATTTCAATTAATTTTCATTATCATTTCAGATTTATTTATTCTCATCTCACTTTATCTAAACCTCATCTTAGCAGATTTTCAAGTTGAATATTTCACTATTTAACGCACAACTTTTGTAACATAGGGAGATCGACAAAACTTTGTCTTGATACTTTTTGAAACAAGAAAACCATTGATGTTTGAGCTTGTAGTATTGAAGTATTATGGTCCAGGAGAACCAGTAGTTGCCTGATCTCAACACCCTTCTCCTGTCATTTAGATTTAGTACATCGTATTTTTATTAATTTGTTGCATAAACTTCATGACTAATTGCTTCCTCATCTACAGTATAATTTGAAATAGAATTTAAAATGTTCATGATTGATATAGTTTTTTGTTAGTAAAAATTTAATTCAAACCAACTGTCATTGTAAAATAGGGGGTTATTCAAATTAAATTATTACAAACTTCTTAATTGATAAACTTGAAAAACAAAATCAAAATTTGATTTACTTTCATTGTAGAATGCATGGTCTTAGGAATTGATGCCTGGCAAATGATTATGACCTTTTGCATCATCAAATAATGTAAATCACATCAATAAACCAATTTCAAGTATTTAAGTCATAGCTATTATCAGGTTTCTGTTACAGGGTTAAAGCATATTGGCCTGCTAAGCTATTGGGGATTATAAAATACATAAAAAAATTCTGCATGTTTATTGCATTTTTATAGCAACAATGTTTGTTTTCAAAAATATCCTTTGTAGCTTGAATAATTGAGTCAAATAAATTGATAGAAGCTTTTGTAACACAGTTACAAAACCATTAACATCAGTTTGGTGTGTATTTATGAGAGGATTGTGAATTTCTGACAAAATCAATTCAAAGATTTGAGCATCAATAATAACCCAATTAGCATTGCCTTTCTGCTGCCTTGTCCAAACCCTGTTTGTAATTAGTGTCAAATACTTTATGACTTGATTTTAACTAGAATCAGAAATACTTATGTATTTTAGGACAGGGGACTCCAAACTATGGCTCATGTTGGCATGAGCAATGTGTGATATGATTGTAGCCGTATTTTCGGGCCTTATTTTCCAATATATTTCTCTGTCTCTATCTTAAATAATATTGGACCGACAATAACTTGAAAAATTAAAATGTTTGTTTGATGGTAATTGTTATGGTAGCAATTTTATTTTATACCAATTCATTATTTGTTTGTAGTGGTTGTTTTGCACATTATATTTTAGCGATGAGGGATATCTCTCTACACGTAATCACTTTTAAGAATAATCTGTTAGGTATTTTCTTAATTATTTTACTAAGCTTTCGGATTTTGTATAAACCAACAGGAAAATAACAACTCAAAATTACACCAACCCGAAAAAGGGGTTTTGCTTTTAAACCCCCAAGAGAAAAAGTTTAATCTCATTGGGTTTCAGATTGTAAGCAAGAGATTAAACCTTTTTCTTTGTCAAAATAATTAAAATGTCCACTTTGCAAGTAACGTTTTGCAAAAATTTTCAGGGAGGGCCCCCCTCTACCCTTGGTGGGTATTCCATACCCCCCAGTAATCATGGCCTGGCTGGCCTCCAAGGTATTAAAATCTGGCACTTACGGTAACAATGTTGGAGACCCCTGTTTTAGGATAACAAAATCTTATACTCTGTTAAGAAACATTTTACCTATGTGAATTACTAAGTGAATATTTTTATATGAGCACTCTGGTCAGAAGTTTATCAGAACATCACACGCGTGACTGTGATGAAGTTCTCGTCTTTTCTTGTGATAGTAGACTTTTTAGCTGTTATGTTAAGTCATCTTGTCATTACTCATGTTTTTATCTGTTTTAAAAATGTTAGCGATTTTGTATATTTAAAAACATTGTTAAATATTTTGTCACAGAAACAAAAATTTATTACTGTTAAGCTAATGTGTCAAACAAGTGGCATTTTCAAAATTAAAAAATATAATTTTATTGCCGTTTGTGGGATTTATCTCTTCCCTAACTTATTCTTATTTGTCAATTTTAAGAACAGTTCTCATTTGTACAGTTGGAGAACAAAAGTATAATGTGATTAAAATTCAAATGTAACAACAACATGTATGAAAGAAAAGTGATCACAAACCGGTGTAAGGCAAGATTTAAGAAATATTAACACATTTGAGATGTCATGCGCCCAACTGCATATTGTCTCATTTAGTGTATTGCCTTCCGGTATAAGTATACGAGATGTCAAGTACCTTTTTCTGTCCAAGTAATCTTAAAGTTGTCTATAATACGACCGGTTTTGACATCTATGGCGTCATTGTCAAGTTGGACGTAAAATCTATGGCTCATAGGAGGTCGTTATAAGTCTAAAAAAAAAAAAAAAACTTAACACAAACAAAACCCTGTAAAATGCATGGCTATACAACTTCTCATTACAACACAGCGGCGGGCACAGTTATACAGTGGCAGATAACCCAAACAAAACCCTGTAAAATGCATGGCTATACAACTTCTCATTACAACACAGCGGCGGGTACAGTTATACAGTGGCGGATAACACAAACAAAACCCTGTAAAATGCATGGCTATACAACTTCTCATTACAACACAGCGGCGGGCACAGTTATACAGTGGCGGATAACACAAACAAAACCCTGTAAAATGCATGGCTATACAACTTCTTATTACAACACAGCGGCAGGTACAGTTATACAGTGGCGGATAACACAAACATCAAAACCCTGTCAAATGCATGGCTATACAACTTCTCATTACAACACAGGGGCGGGTAACACAAACAAAACCCGGTAAAATGCATGACTATACAACTTCTCATTACAAAACAGCGGCGGGTACAGTTATACAGTGGCGGATAACACAAACAAAACCCTGTAAAATGCATGGCTATACAACTTCTCATTACAACACAGCGGCGGGTACAGTTATACAGTGGCGGATAACACAAACAAAACCCTGTAAAATGCATGGTTATACAACTTCTCATTACAACACAGCGGCGGTTACAGTTATACAGTGTCGGATCTAGAACAGCCACAAGGGGGGGGGGGGCGAACCAGGGGGGTCTGGGAGGTTTGGGGGTACCCCACCAAAAAATTTGTGTAAACTAAGTCTCCAAAATGGCAGTTTTCTACAATTGCTTTGTCCAAAGTTAGTGTGACAAAAAAGTATAATGTGATTAAAATTCAAATGTAAGAACATGTATGAAAGAAAAGTTATCACATACTACTAGTTTAACCGCCCGATTCCTACATTCATTGATTTTTGTTCATTACATTTGTTGTATGGAATAAAGATAGTCACTTAAATCATGCATCAGCACTTGGTCGCATCATTGACCAATTATGTAACAGCAGTGTTAACGTCGTATATATAAAGTTGGACATACTTTGGTTCAATGTTAGAGGGTATTAACGGTCCAATCCGATGGTAAAAGTAGTACCGGATCTTAAAATTATATAGACTACCAGAATGATGTTGATTAGTGAGACTCAAGATCAATATAAACAGTTTTTTGTATCATACAGTAGTACCCTATGTTGTGTGATTTTTGTTGACCTATTGACTTTAAACTAAAGGCACATTTTTCAACCTATTAAACATAGTAGTATCTATCTATTTTATTAATATGCCAACACAAAATTTGTCCTTTGAACTCCTCCGCCATTTCTTAACGAACTTTGACCATTCACGTCTCATTGGAAAGAGCGTGTTATATTAATACTTTAATACTTTTCAATGAAATGGCGAGTGTAGGATGAGTGGCGCTGAACTGTTATGAACATCGTGAGTATCTATATATTAATTACGTAAGCCGATTCTTTGCTTCAAAATTGTGGGCGACTGGGAAGTTGTAGAACGACGGGAGAGGTTCAAATTAAAGCTCTCGATCCCGTGACGGCAGGAAAAATAGTGAAACTCCCCAAATTTTACTTCAATGTCTTCAATACAGCTGATCAAGATTTATCATTAAGCCAGTAAACAATATTTCATTTTGACTACTCATTTGCCAGTCAATTCTGCAATGTACTGTATGCTATATAAAACCAGCGATAACGTTATCTATAATAATTAAGACACTTTTTAGTTATGTATTGGAAAGTTGAAATCAATTGTTTTACTGAGCAATTTGCAAACTTGTATTTTTAAGTAAATTAGTTAGGCGTATGATAAGTATTAGAATCATAGGAGATGGCTTTTATCAAAGGAATTGAACTTAGTAAGGCTGGAAAAATAATCAAGTTTTTTCTTTGAATTTGAAGGTTGTTGAAGAAAAGTTTAACATGAAATATTCACATTTACACTAACCAAACATAAACTATTCAAGATTAAATGGAAAACTTCTGCTTTGTTTTGGTTTTGATATCAAAACATATTTTAAAGATTTATTCTAAAAATTTTGTGTATATTTACTAAAAATTTTATTTTGAGATTTGTTGTATTGTTTAATCAATATTTTGTATTAAGTGGAATAACCTCAATGGCCACTCTTAGAACACAACTTGGGAATAAAGATGAAATAGATTCATACAGGCAATATATTTGTTCATAAAGTAATAGCCCACTATGACAAGTTCCAAACGGGTGGAAAAACAATATTGTTTTGTTTGGAGATTTTAAATAGGTAGTGTCTGTTGTTCTAAGCAAAACAGGTTGAAATTAGCCTAGCATTTCCTGTCTTGGTGGTAATAGGAGCATCCATACATTTAGTAGTAGAAGTAGTTTCCGTTTCTTAAAACAAACCAAAAATATGCATGTCGAAGATTCTGATAAAAAGCAATTTGGTAATCGGTTTTGATAACTGGGTAATGGAACCCTAACCAGTCACAAAATAGCTAGGGATCAGCCATTGATTAGGCCCTTTTTTATAGAATATGTAAAGTCAATCACGCCTTATAGGAGGAATACCATCACATAATCTAATAGTATACACTAGGCTAATAGTAGTTTTTTTATGTTGATCAGAAAGAAAACTGGCGTTAAGTTTAGTTAATGGGATGCCTTTACTTTACACTAATTTTATTAAACCTTTACAAAAGGAGCATAAACATAGAAATAATAACTGGGTCAGGGTGCTAATTTAGCGGGTTTGACCAAGAACTAAGCTTATCTCAACACACCTTTATTTGCCTTTTCATATTTGACGAATACAAATTCCGTATTTCAATTAGGGAAGCCTTTTTATCATCATTAACTAAAAGACCAAAGCTACCTTAGTAAACCAATATTTATTCAATTGGTTTAAATATCTGCTTCTAGTAATCCAATAGTCGACTATTGGATTACTAGAAAGCAGGTATTTAAACCAATTTATATATTCAACGTAATCCGGAGGCTAACATAAAAAATGACAATATTTATTCACAAACATGTTTGCTGCCTTAAGCAGAGTTAAACCACTGGAGTAATTTTAACTATTTATTGAAAATAACATAAACAAAAGCAAACAAAGATGAACAACAAACTGTTTTTTACATAAAAAATATGGTGTACAGAGGGATACCTATCCTGACACAGATAATTTGATTCTGAGATTGTTTAAATATTACAACAAGCGGTTTTACATTTGAGCTTTTTAGGGACTTATGTCCCTATAAGCCACTAGTTTCC
This sequence comes from Macrosteles quadrilineatus, assembly GCF_028750875.1. NCBI lineage: Eukaryota > Metazoa > Arthropoda > Insecta > Hemiptera > Cicadellidae > Macrosteles > Macrosteles quadrilineatus. The sequence goes on along the minus strand of NW_026542595.1, from coordinate 44,076,823 downwards.
ATTAGTTACATAATCTTTGAGTTGATTAAACTCATCAGAAATTATTACTGTTATTCGTTTTCAAGTAACTCCTGGTAATACTTTGCAATTGCTCGATTTTGAGCAACATGTGCAGTAGTTTAAAATATTCATACATGCATCAGCACCTCATATAATTTGTACCAAAGTTAGCCTAGCTTTAAGAAAAATATTTGTTTAGATTAAGATGTGTAATTGAATTTTGTTTCTGAAACCAAAGGTGGATGTATCTATTTCATACACCAGATTTAAAGAACAAATTTTTCGCTTCAGTGTCCTCCCTGTTTCAAAGCACAGGGTCCAGCAGCTAGTTAAGTAATAAAAATACTAATATGTCAATTCAATGGGGTTAATGATGCCTTTAGTTCATTATTTATTCTCTTAACATGAAGATGTTGAAAAAATGCAATTTCTTATTTGTATAGTGGGAAAACATATTTATTTAAGTTTTAGGTAAATGAGGAGGAAGTGTGTGTCAGTATTTAAACCAAATTGTTTTTATTTGCTATACATATTTACAGATAACACTATACAGGTTGATTAGTTTACAAGCTAATCCCATTTAGATTGTTTGAGCTTGTAAACCTCTTTGCCCTCATTGTCGATGGCTGGGTAGTAGCCCATACCCGCGTACTTGTGCCTCATGTAGCCTATGTAACTAACACATCCAGCTAGAGCCAACAACCCGAGCCCCATCACCACTCGGTTCTGCAAATGAAAGCAGCTCATCAGCTATGTTATCCTAAAATAAACTCAATTACTAGTTCCTATTGTCAGTTGTGGCGGCTAGCCCAAAAGGACTCTCTTACGCCGCCCTCCCAACAATACATAAATCAACTACATTTAAATATTCTTAGGTTAAATTAAATTAAAATTACTTTAACGAGTACTTAAACCAATATGTTTTGTATACAAAATAATACTACTAAAATTAGTACTAAAAATAGAACTAATATAAGTACAGTAGAACCTCTTTAATCCGAACTAATTGGGACCGGGGGTAGTTCGGATTATTGAATAATTCGGATTACAGAACATATTGTTGTTTTTACATAACAAAGTTAGGGAAAAGTGAAAATGCTTTTTTAAGTAAAATACAGTGTTTATTTAATACAGTAGTAGACATAAGGAATAAACAGTAGGCCTACTATACATTACAATTGAAATAACTACGGTGCTTATATCAATAAATACAGTATACATACAATATAGAACTACTGTACTGTGTATAGAGTACAGCAATGAGGCGTTCAGATTAGTGGACGTTCGGATTAAAGAGGTTCTACTGTAGTACAATATAAACATATGTACCGATTTGTTGTGTTTTTACAACAAATTAATATGAGTAAACACAAACAGATAGTAAGCTGATCGGAACAATAGGCAAAGCACCCACAATGCACTACGAGGAGTGGGGGTAAAATTGGCCAGCTATGGATAGTTCTTCGTCTCTCAGTCGTTGTCGTTTCCTTCCCGTCCTACGTGTATTAGTTGAGCTATCGAAAATCGATCGTGCAAATTAAATTCAATCCGCGGTGTTTGTCCGGACAGTTATTATTTTCATCAATCGTTAAGCCTATATCCCGCAGGGATATATATGCCGCGCGTGGTGCAAATAAAATCAGTTTTGAAAAAAAGAAAGTGTTGTAACGTAACTTTACCGGCAAACACAGACCGCTATTGAAAATTCACGTTTCGTTGACCAAATCGTTCAATCGCGTTTTTTGGGGAAAAGCTCAGCTAATTCCGTATTCCCCTCCCACACCTCAGTGTTTGTGTCTTTGTAGGACGTCCGAAATTTGTAAGTAATTAGTGTTATTTATTGTTATATTCGTAGTTTTCACTGAGTCGCACATGGTGTAGAATTTTCCTGATATAGTTTGTTACATCTTTTTATATTAGTACATGTTTTCAGGTTCAAGTCCTCATTAGTATCTTTAATATCCATTCCTGGTATATCAATCTGTATTGCATATTAAACTGTGATTGTCTTATTATATCGAACCAATTAAATTGTACAGGATTTTGTATTTATATTTGATGTAACTATTGATACGTACTTGTCCAAGGCATTCTTTCTCTTGATTACTTATAAGAATAAACTTTTAAATTAATGAGAAACAAATTATATTAAAGAAAGGAATTCACACTTTTATTTTGATCACACAAACATAAACATGAACACAGCTTAATATAAAAAGTAAAACATATGATATTGAAACAATGTACATTTAAACAGTTCAGAGGCAAAATTGTCAATGATCCAATAGTAACTTGTAAATTATTCTATTAAAACAAATTCATTAACAGAGTCATTTGTTTAATTTTTGCTGCGATCTTTAATCAGAGATTAATTAAGAGTGCAACAGCCATTATTTTATTTGGGGAAAATCATATAATATTGAAAGTGGAGGTAGGCAGCTGGTTCGGCTAGATACGGAGGTGTTATAGTAATACCGGAAACAAAAGAACCCTGGGCCGTTGCAGGTTTGAATGGTACGCCACACCTACCGGCGCGAACCATGTGATCTTTTCGTTTCTGCGCAGGTTGTTTTGTTCTTGGTATGTCTATAATTGGGGTAGTGTGTGTGTTTGTTAATAGATGAACCGCCAAAGTACCGTTTAGTCATAAAATAATAAGCAATCTTCTAGCACATATTATTGTGATTATACAGAACACTGTTTAATCAGGTTGGACTACGAGACTCGACCTTCGTTTTTTAAATCGTTGGCCAACGAAGGATTTTGCTGGTACTGGTCATCTCAAATATTAAATTAAATATCACACCCAATTTGGCATATTCGGGATCAGTGTGTAATCGTGCCACATACTTCCCTTTCAATGGGTTCATTCATCATTTTTTGATTAAAACTTATAATTGATTGTTGCACTCGAAGCCGGTTTTCATTTATTATTTAATATTGTTGGTAAATTTCAGACAGTCGTAAATTAGACATTAAATGATGGAATAATATAGTGTAAATGTTTTTATACTGCAAAATAAATTGAATTGTTATATATTTTCATAGTTCTCAATATCCTGGGTATTTCTTTTAGCATTAACAGTCATTCAATAGAAGTTTGGTAATATGCAGTAAATAAAAGGCCACTACAAAAGATTCACCTTTGAAGTGCAACACTAGATTTAGTGTGGTAGTGAGCAGAGTAAATTCAGTGTACTTTAAGATTTATTTCAGTTTGGAAGAACTTCAAACAGTGCCAGGGACGTCCCATAAGGACTTCTGGGGATAATTTTATTCTACAGAGCCCACTTAAATATTATTTTTAACATCAAGCCTCCACTGCCAAACGCTCTGTTGTTTATATTATTCACAGTTCTTCCAACCCAGGGGCAACCAAAATTTGTAAAGATTAAATCGTCAGTGAGTTATTGAGGTGATAACAAGGAGAGTAAAACACATATTTAAATACATATTTAAATATATAAATTTAGAAGGCAAAGTTTTCTTTTTTCTTTACACATATCAAATAATTAGATAATTCAATTCAGTAATAGCTTATTTTTGATCGTTGCTTGCTTGGTAAGGATGGCGTGGACGGCGGCCAGACCGTTCCAATCCCAATACATGTAGGCTAGTCTTATGGCAGATCAACCGAACAGCGCTGAGGGTGCCATGACGTCATTCCAATGCTATAGAATGGGCGCTTTGGGGCTTTGAGTCCAAATAAGACATATATTAGTCAATGAACAAAATTACAAAATTTGCAATGGACATCGTCATATGATTCACTCGATATTAATATAGTTGGGAAATCCGTGTAATATAGTTGGGAAATCCGTGTAATATAGTTGAGAAATCCACGTAAAATACTTGGGAAATTCAAAGTGTATCCCCCCAATATTTTTTTCGTGCCATGCCCTGACTGTAGGTAAAATTATTGCGATGGAAAGAGTGACCCTTTCTAAACAAATCTGTTATTAATTAACTTTGTGAAGCTTTCCTCTTTGACATTGTGGAGGACACCCTCACTAAATAACGAGTAACGACAACTAACTGCAGAACACAGGCACAGAAGAACGCACTAGACTGAGCGGGAACTTACAGCGCATGAGCGGCAGTGTTGCCAACCTAATATGATGATTTTCCACGTAATCGCCACTGGAAATTTACTTTTTCATTTTGATGTCCCCAGAGGCCAAAAACACCATTCGTTCAAAATTGTATATATATAATTTTTTTATATAATGTATATATATATATATGTACCCATAAACGTGATAACTTGAGTAATTTTTGTCCGATTTTGGCTTTCTATTTCTCCTAACCTTAGATATTCTTTAGAATATCATTATTGTGTTATTTTCAGGGCAGACCCATTTGCAGACATTTTTATTAGGCCTAAGTTAAATCAAATAGCAGCCTTGGAAACCAGTTTGAATAAATATATATTGTATGTGTGTTTGTGTAGCAAATTTAAACTTAACTTTTTTGTATTCTTTGACAAACGTAATTGATGGTAGGCTTTCGTTTATATGTAAGTGTATTTCATAGAACATTGCACACACGCTGTCACTAGTCTACTCTAATGATACAACAACTTTTATCACACTAAGTTAACTATGCAGCCCTTATGATCCATAAAACAAAAATATGCAATGAACTAGTAACTTTTATTGGATCATTGATACTTACTGGTGTAGCGTACAATTCAAAGTTAACAACCCTAAAGACTGAACTTGTTTTCAAAGACTTAATCCCATCTCCAGGCTTGGCCTCCTTCTCTGTCATGATATTATGATTCTGAAACAATGAAATTATAATAATGTAGACATACTCCCAAACAAAAATCGATCACAACTTAGGCTACCGGTACCATCTTTCATATGTAGTTACCGTCTTGTGCGTCAATAGTATAAGTGTAAATATATTATTACTAGTGTAATTAGACGTATATTTTTATTATTTTTAGTTGATTTCCCATATAGGGAATAAGCTATTCCCTAGGTCCATAGGTCTCATGGTAAGACCTAGACTCGGGACTGATTTACTTTTTTGTTTTGAGGTCCCCAGAGGCCAAAAACACCATCAGTTCAAATTCATATATATATATTTACATAGGCTATATATATACAGGGCGTTTTTTTTTTTTTTTTTTAACTTGCATCTTTATTTATGTAAAAACCGCAATAGATAGAACTATGCAGTTGGCGGGAAGGGGCGATGTCTACTTGTACCTGCGTCTAGTTGTACCTGCTGCATTTTGGTGACAGGCGTCTAGTTGTACCCCGTCCAAAGCTGTAGGGACAACTTGACGATGGTGCGGACGTCTAGTTGTACCTACGTCTAGTTGTCTCTACGTCTAGTTGTACCTCTTAAAAATCTACAGGTACAACTAGTCGGGAACGCCACCGTCTACTTGTACCTCATACGTCTGCGTCTACTTGTACCTACGACTACTTGTACCTACGACTACTTGTACCTACGACTACTTGTACCTACGACTACTTGTACCTACGACTAGTTGTACCTACGCCTACTTGTACCTACGTCTAGTTGTACCTGCGGCTAGTTGTATCTCCCCTTCAACTTGTCACCAGTTTAAGGGATTTATTTGATTTCCTTAAAAGTCATACAATCTTATGACAATTTATTATAAACAACTTGCTACAAAAGCCAGGAAAATTTGGCTTGTCTGCAGCTCATTGAGAAACATTACAGTGTATGTTAAATGGAGAAGTATGTGTAGTACATTGCATAGTTTTTGTCGAGTTTTCAACCGCTGGACCTCAACTTCATTGTACACTTCATTGTTCATTGTTCATTGGGAAATCCATTGTAAACTATAAGAAATGCACACAAATCAATGCAAATACTTTAAGGTTATGTGAACAAATATTTAAAGGGATCAGCAAAAATAGTAATACATAATTGCTGGGCAGCGGTCTATTGCAATTCATTAGGGATATACTGCTTGTATATTTAATGATATATATATAAATGTTTTAATTAAATAAGCGATTTTCGGTACTAGGGCTGGAAAATTTTAATCACAACTATAGCTGCCATTTCGACCCTGGACAGCAATGCGTAGCTTTCAGCCTCCAATTGTCTGTAAAACTACTAAAACATCGTATTGAGGTGAAAAATATTTGCCAATCATACTCAGTCGACTCGGAACACTGCAGTTCCTGATTTAATTAAGGGTATTATTAAAAAGTACTCGTGCAGTAATCAATTAAACAGGGTAACGAATTGAAGGATAGATACAACTAGACTATAAGGACACAAAATACGCTTAGGTACAACTAGACGTAGGGACTACTAGACGGAGGGACCACTAGTCGTAGGGACTACTAGTCGTAGGGACTACTAGTCGTAGGGACAACTGGTCGCATCCGTACAAGCTAGGTGATACTACTTGTCGGTGGGATACACGTCTAGTTGTACCTACGTCTACTTGTACCTACGTCTAGTTATACCTCCTAAAAATCTGCAGGTACACCTAGTCGGGTGAGCCACCGTCTACTTGTACCTACGTCTAGTTGTACCTACGACTAGTTGTCCCTAGGCCTCGAGGTACAAGTAGACGTAGGTACAACTAGACGGAGGGACAACGAGACGCGGTCCCGGCGGGAATCATCTGTTGACGTAGGGAGCACAATTTTTTTGAATTCAACGTTACATTCACATTCCCCCCTTTCCCCCCCTGCCACCAACTTAATTTTTTTAAATAGCAAGGTACCCCTTGACATATCAAATGAAAGAGCATGAAAAAAAGAAAATGTTTGATGAAAAGAAATTGAAAATCGGTTAATAAATTTGTGAGATATTCCCCCCCCCCCTCCACCCATCGGAACTTAATTTTTTTTTAATAGCAAGGTACCCCTTGTGACATATCAAATGAAAGAGCATGAAAAAAGAAAATGTTTGGTGAAAAAAAATTTAAAATCGGCTCATGAATTTGGGAGATAACCCCCCCCCCCCTTTTCCCCTACCCATAACTTTTTTTTAATAGCACGGTACCCCCCCTTGTGACATATCAAATGAAAAATAAATTTCACCAAACATTTTCTTTTTTCATGCTCTTTCATTTGATATGTCACAAGGGGTACCTTGCTATTGAACAAAATTAAGTTCCGGGGAGAGGGGGGCAAAATATCTCAAAAATTTATGAACCGATTTTCAATTTTTTTTTTCATCAAACATTTTCTTTTTTCATGCTCTTTCATTTGATATGTCACAAGGGGTACCTTGCTATTAAAAAAAATTAAGTTTGTGGCAAGGGAGGAAAGGGGGGGAATGTAAATGTAACGTTGAATTCAAAACAATTGGGCCCCCTACGTCAATAGATGATTCCCGCAAACTGCATATTTCTATCTATTGCGGTTTTTACATTAATAAAGATGCAAGTTTAAAAAAAAAAAACACCCTGTATATATATAGCCTATATAAATATACAGGGTGAGTTTTAATTGTCTCCCCCCAACTTTTTTCTACATTTTTTCAAACATCAATCCCAGACCACTTTCAAACATTGTTGGGTGGTAAGTACTTCATTTAAACAAGGTGGTCATTTCCAGCCGCCATCTTGGATCCGCCATATTGGATACCAAATATTTTTTTTCAAATGTAAAGGTGGGGTTGTAACCCATTATTTCGAACTAGATTTTTACCCTGATTGCAATGCCACAAACAGTTTTTAAAAATCTTGATCCATTCCAAAGTTATGAGGGGTTTTTAAAACTTTATTTGTAGTCCATTTTAAAATTGTGCATTTACATACCAAGACCATAATCTCAAAATAGTGCTAGATAAAGATGAGTATACACTACCAGTCATTGTCGACCTATTTTCACTTGGTTATGGCAGGTGTATTTTTTTCAGCCACCATCTTGGATCCGCCATTTTGAAATGTGATAAATTATTTTAAATATGAAGGGGGTGTTGTGACCCATCATTTCGAACGACTTTTTTAAGCTGAACTCAATTCCATGATCCGTTTTTCATTTTCATATTTTGATTTTGAAATATTGAAATTTTTTACAAAAAAAATGCAATATTTCATAACTTGATAACAAAAAATGGATTGCGGCATTGAGTTCAGCTTAAAAAATGAATTTGAAATTATGGCTCACAACACCCCCTTCATATTTAAAATAATTTATCACATTTCAAAATGGCGGATCCAATATGGCGGCCAACAAAAAATACATCAATCATAACCAAGTGAAAATAGGTCGACAATGACTGGTAGTGTATGTTAAAATGGGCTAAAAATAAAGTTTTAAAAACCCCTCATAACTTTGGAATGGATCAAGATTTTTAAAAACGGTTTGTGGCATTGCAATCAGGGTAAAAATCTATAGTGGAATAGAATACAGAATAGGACTGGCCTCTGAGGAGGTAGGGGATGCGACGTTGCCACTTCGTTCTTGGCTGGTGAGCTGACTTTCACCTAGAGCCGGGGAGCGGGCGCGGGCATCCCTCTGACTCTGTCTTCCCACTTGTAGGGTAGTTTAACACTAGAAATTATTAATTTTTTGGCGGTATCGGTTAGTGTTGTCATGTTTATATCACATGGAAGATACATTCATCCCTTAAATGATTATGGATAGATTATTTGCACAATTAATGACTTAAACCACTACTAGATTTAGTTTTTGAAAAATATATTAACAAAGAATTAATAAATATAAATTGATAATACATTTTATATAGGGTCACCTTTACAAGGCTCTGGAAATATGTTGCCTATAGTCAAACGTTTGTCAAACCCCAATTTTTAAACAAATCACCGTAACAATAAGAGCAAATTAATACATAATGGTCCAAAAACTTTTATAGCAGTTTTAAAAATCTTGTAAATTGTTGCCCTGCTTATAGTTTGATACATAAAACAAATTAACATGGAAATGACATGGAAATGCCACTCGACTAAACTTAAACTTACGGAGAACAGGTAGATCAATAGTGACGTTTCTGTAATATTGTGATTTGACAAAAAAGTCCGTTAGTTTTGTATTGAATTTAAGAAAATTGAACTAACGTTTACATACATTTATGTGTTGCATTCATTAAAATAATCATACGATATATTCACTCTTCTATAACAAAAAAAAAACTTCTAATGTAGGTACTCTAGAAATCCTCGAAAAACATACCAGGTAAAAAGGGAAATAGATAACATAACTGCCAATTTATTGCGAAAATGACATAACTATTTTTATTAGAAAATATTATTACATTGCACTGGAAATTGTTACATAAAAATATTTAAAAAAGAAAATATTGACGTATGAAACTTAAATAAAATGTTTAAGGGACAATGACATTTTTATATAGGCCTATCAAGATATTTGCATTACGTAAAAGAACACCACGTCCGACGTTACGATATCGCAAACGTTTCACGTGTACTCGTGGTCGTCCACGTCGCGTACTGTTGTCCGTATTCATTGGGCGAAACACAGTTCATAGACGAATTCTTGACAAAACAGGAGGGTATACTAAAAACGCACAGGTCGGCTATCGGGCAGAGACTGACTGAGTGCGTGGCACAACTTGGCAACAGTGGACAGTTTTCTATAAGCTGATTGGATGCCACATGCCCCGCCCCACCCGACTCGAACTGGTTCCGGTCCTATTCTGTATTCTATTCCACTATAGTTTGAAATAATGGGTCACAACCCAAGCTTTACATTTGAAAAAAAATTTACATCCAATATGGCGGATCCAAGATGGCGGCCGGAAATGAACACCTTTTCAAAATGAAGTACTTACTACCCAACAATGTTTGGATGTGGTCTGGGATTGATATTTGAAAAAAATGTACATTTGAAAAACAATTTTGCATCCAATATGGCAGATCCAAGATGGCGGCCGGAAATGACCTCCTTTTCAAAATGAAGTACTTACTACCCAACAATGTTTGGATGTGGTCTGGGATTGATATTTGAACAAAATGTAAAAAAATGTGGTGGGGAAACAATTAAAACTCACCCTGTATATATAGCCTATATGAATTTCAACTGATGGTGTTTTTGGCATCTGGGGACAAACATTTTTATTTTTGACGTTTTCAACCGATCTTTATAAAACTTGGTATGTAGGTTAAGGTAGAAAAGAGCAATGTTAGAAAAAAAATTCATCTTGATTCAATTTAAAATTTCAAAATGGCGGCCATTTGAATTTTTTTAACTTAAATTACTCAAAAACGGCTAATGTTATGAAAAAATTTCAAGAACACTTTTATTTAGCAGTTTTGATTCCCTATCAAATTATACCAAGTTCAAAAAGATCGAATAAGAAATAGCTTAAATATTACGATATTTAGTTGTAAAATGGGGTAGAATACGGCAGAAGCTAGTCACGTTTACCCCATTTTACAACTAAAAATCGTAATATTTCAGCTATTACTTATTCGATCTTTTTGAACTTGGTACCGTTTGATAGGTAATTAAAAATGCTAATTAAAATTGTTAAAATTGTTAAAATTGTTAAAATGGTGATGGGGGAAAGTATATTTGCTTCTCTAGTCTATGCTCAGACTGTGTTGCTCTTTGCCCCACTACCGCTTTTCAAAACGGTTTGAATTGTAATTGGAGGCCCAAAGCAACGTCAGAGGTTTAGTTTATAACCTCAAAGTTTGATTTGAATCAGCAATAATTACAATCGTAGTACTTATCTGCAATCAATGATACGTAACTCTATTTTTATTAAGTTATTTTATATGTCTTGGGTCTTAAAATACCTCAAAGGCTTTCACTTGAGATATTGATAGTTTTAATCAGTTAAAAGTTCAAGATACTGTATCGCTCAATCAGAAAATATAAATTTGATTATTTCTTGGATATGGAATTTAGTTTTAGATATATTTACTTAATTCTAATTACGTTATTCTATTTGTTTTGACCTAAGAACCTTCAGTGAAATAACAGCTTCCATTTCATTTATTGATTATTAAGATCAGACGTACCTAAAGCACACAGCTAAATCACGAACAACACAAATTGTTCAAAATTGGAGTTATTTATGATCGATTTATAGTTAAACGATCTTGCTTGCAACCTCAACAGTAACTGTCGACTTTGACGGGTTTCACCTAGTAAATCTTAAAAAAACTTTTGTAATTATTTGCAAATCTACACAAATTAGGCTTTCCAATGACCTTTTAATTAATAAAATCGGTTCAGTAGAACTGTAGATTTAATTGTACAAAGTTTAACAACAACATCTTTAATTCAGTATTTTCTCACCACTATAAATTGGGAGGTTGCTTAACGTTTTTGCAAATAACTTTGAAACGGTGAGGAAATCGACCAAAGTTGTAGGTCATATTCTGAAAGAGAATAAAATTTCCTACAAATTACTATTATGTATTTCTTGAAAATACTCAATAAAGGCAGCCTAAAGTTGGCTACAAATATAAACTTGGGAAAAAATGAGTTTTAAATGTATTAGGTATTGTTTATTTTTATTTTTTCACCTCAAATATCTAATAAAATCTAAATTTCATAATTATTTGCAAATCTACACAAATTAGACTTTCCAACGACCCATTAAGTAACAAAATCGGTCCGGTAGAACTGGTAGAAGTCTAGATTTAGTTGTACAAAGTTTAACAAAAATATATCTAATTCAGTATTTTCTCACCACTATATAATTAAACTTTGAAATGGAGGAAAAATCGACCAAAATGGATGTGATATTCTGAAAAAGAATAAAATTTACTACAAATAACTACTATGCATTTCTTGTTCATACTTACGAGGGTTGTTTTAGCGAATTTCCCTATAGGGAAGTAGCTATTACCGTAGGTGGCACGGTAAGACCTAGACCCGGGACCGATTTACTTTTTCATTTTGATGTCCCCAGAGGCCAAAAACACCATTCGTTCAAATTTTTATATATGTATATATATATATATATATAGACTTATATATATATATATATATATATACGTCCGTGAACGCGATAACTTGAGTAATTTTTGTCCGATTTTGATGAAATTTGGTTTAAAGGTGTAAAGCGGGATAAACTTGAATGAGTTCGCGAACCAGCACGATCGGACCATGGGAACGGGGCTTTACGGGGGGTTTTGTGGGGTAAAAATTGGTTTTTCTCACTTTTGACCCCCAAAACACAAAATTTCCCGATTTCTCTTTAGACCTTTTTAAAGAGCTTAAAAAAACAAATAATTTAGTATATAAAAGTATTTTTGTTCGATTATTAGTAACGGAGAAAATTAAAAAAATTGTAAATTTAAAATTCCCATGTTATTCTTATGGAGAATACTGTCAAATGTTGTAGTTTGCTTGTTTATGGATATATTTTGATCAAACTTGGCAAATTTATTTATTTTGTACTAAGCTATCAATATTTTACTCAAAAACATACTTTATTAGTTTCCTTGTAGCAGCAAACCTAGGTACTCGTTAAACCTAATGTTATTAAAATATATTTAACTGAAAATCAATTCAGACAAATGGAAATTCGCTTAGTCGGCAGGTTTGCTGCGGCGGGGGTATTTTAAGTAAGGGCCGTTTTTATTTTTAACAAAAGATACAAATAATTTTGTAAAATAATTTTTATTTTCTGATTCTACATACTTTTACCTATTTTTCTATATAGTTGCCTTGTTTATTTAAGCACTTGTCACAACATACAACTAGGCTAAGTTTTTAATTCCCTCTTCAAAGAATTCGGCCGCCTGCTCCGACAGCCAAGAGTTCACGGCCGCTTTCACTTTATCGTCGTCATTGAAGCGCTGCCCGCCAAGATGGTGTTTCAGGTACCGGAAAAGGTGAAAATCGCTAGAAGCAAGGTCGGGGCTGTATGGTGCATGGTCCAAAACTTCCCAGCCAAAAGAATCAATCAAATCCCGAGTCTTTTGAGAGTTGTGAGGCCTAGCGTTATCGTGCAGGAGCAAAACTCCTTTTGTCAGCATGCCGCGCCGTTTGTTTTGAATTGCTCTGCGGAGCTTCTTTAGAGTTGCACAGTAGGCATCTGAGTTGATCGTCGTTCCTCGTGGCATAAAGTCCACTAGCAAAACACCGCGCCGGTCCCAGAACACAGTTGCCATAATCTTGCGCTTTGACAGAGTCTGTTTGGCTTTGACATTGACGGGTGAGGTTGTGTGTCGCCATTCCATTGATTGTCGCTTGCTTTCGGGAGTGATATGAGATACCCACGTTTCATCTCCAGTGACAATTTGACTCAACATGTCATCCCTTCTTCGTCGTAACGAGTCAAAAAGTTCAATGAAGTGACAAATCTCTTCACTTTGTGGTCCTCTGTGAGGAGTCTGGGTACCCACCGAGAACACAATTTCTTAAAGTTTAGCTTTTCAGACACAATTTTGTACTAAACTGATCTTGAAACTTGTGGAAATTGCAAAGAAAGAGTGGAAATTGTGAATCTTCTGTCCTCACGAACCTTTGTTTCGACTGCAGCCACCAAATCATCAGTGATCACAGAGGGCCGGCCTGAGCGTTCTTCGTCATGGACGTTTTGACGGCCATTATTAAACTCTCTAACCCATTGTCGCACTTTACCTTCACTCATTGCATTCAAGCCATAAACTTCTGTTAACTGACGATGAATTTCTGCAGCCGATAGGCTTCTAGCGGTCAAAAAACGTATCCACTGACCGTATCTCACACGCGGCGGGCGATTCAATAATCGTAAACATTATAAAGTAGCACAGCGATGCGTAGACATCAGCTACAGAGCTGCAACTGGCATCAGTGTGAACGGGAAGGATGCCGGCAAGTGGCGCGGTGGCTTGTTGCGGCATCCGCGCGAACTACGGGACTATACACGCAACCGGCCCTTACTTAAAAAACAACCCTCGTAATAAAGGCAGCCAAAAGCTGGCTACAAATAGAATCTAAAAACAGAAACTTGAAAAAAGCAGTTTTTAATGTATTAGGCCTATTGTTATTTTTACTTTTTCACCATAAAAATTTAATAAAATTACAATTTTATAATTATTTGCATAGGCTATCTACATGAGTTAGGCTTTCCAATGACCCATTAATTAACAAAATCGGTCCAGTAGAAGTCTTAATTTAGTTGTACAAAGTTTAAAAAAAAATATCCCAAACTCAATATTTTCTCATTACTATAAATTCGGAGGTTGCTTAGCTTTTTTGCAAATAACTTTGAAACGGTGAGGAAATCAACCAAAGTGGAAGGTGATATTCTGAAAGAGAATACAATTTCCAACATATTGATACCGTGCACTTCTTGGAAATACTCAAAAAAGGCAGCTAAAAGTCGCACCCAAATGAAAAGTGTGAAAAACACCGTTTTCAATGTATTTCTTATAGAAAACATTTTTTTTAATTTTTCCCCATACAAATCATAACAAAAACAAACTTTCATAATTATTTGCAAATCTACACAACTTAAGCTTTCCAAAGGCCCTGTGGGGAATTTATATTAATTAGAAAGCAATGTGGACTGTATTATAGTAATTTTGAATTGGATACACTAACCTTTTGTTATTAAACTGATGCGTAGACTGGGGGCCCCCTTTGATGAATCCTGAAATGCTATAATGTTGATAAGTTCACTTTTTCTCACTATATGATGTTAAAAAACACTTCAATTGTCTTTATAATAAGTTATAAGCCAGCGCTAAATATTTATGTTGGTATAGAGGTTTATGGTATTTGAAAATGTAGGAGAAAAGGCATGTTAAGTCCTCATAGCAACAGGACTTGCCCAAGAGTGTGCCACTACTCTACTGAAGGAAGGAGTTGGTCATGTGATACATATCAGTGACCAATCAGAGAGCTAGTCTTGAAACCATTGGGGTTTGAAGATACTGATGCACTCTATGAGGAAAACATTTAACTATTTGAAATGGTATTTAAATGGAGATTGTGGTGAAATCAGTTACATATTATTAGAGTGCATTAAAATTAAAAATTAATATAAGAATACTTAGAACAAAACAGTATATATATTTGACATACCGGCCCCCCTGAACCGATCCGGTTCAACAGAAAAACAAGAACCATGCATGATTGAAATATGAGGAATAAAAATAAGGAAGGGGGTTGGTAGCCAGAGTTATGTTAGGTTAGTTTATAGGAAGGCGGGAAACCTTAACTACAGGTCGTGTTAAGGTTTTTGTAGATGTCTTGATTTGAACGACTCTTACAGTGCCATCTTGACCAGGAGAGGCTGAGATGATTCGACCAAGCATCCAAGCAAGAGGTGGAGTATTGTCTTCATGAATGATTACTAAGTCTCCGATCTTGAGGTTTTCTTCTGGAGTAGTCCACTTAGATCGTTCTTGGAGGGTCTGCAGATACTCTCTATGCCATCTGTTCCATATGTGTTGAGCAAATGCGTGCACAAGTTTCCACCGTTTCAGGCGATTTACAGAGATATCCGTGAGATGAGGTTCTATTAGAGACGTCAGAGGTCCTCCTGTCAGGAAGTGTCCTGGAGTTAATGCTTCAAGGTCAGATGGGTCTGCAGAGAGTGGTGTAATAGGCCTTGAATTTAACATTGACTCAACACGAGCAATCAGTGTTAGAAACTCTTCATAGGTTAGAATTTGTGTACCTATGACTCTCTTCAAGTGGTATTTGGCACTTTTTATTGTCCGCTCCCACAAGCCTCCTTGGTGTGGAGCTCGAGGTGGTATGAAATGGAAAGTTATTTTGTTGTTCTGGGCAAACCGTTGTGTTTCAGGTTTTATCATTAGGTCTTGGAAGCATTTTTTAAGCGTTGAGGCTGTTCCAATGAAATTGGTGGCACAATCTGAATATAAATCTGATATAGTGCCTCGTCTGGCAGTAAACCTAGTTAAGGAAGCAATGAATGCATCTGCTGAAAGATCTGTGACCATCTCCAAATGTACAGCCTTTGTGGCAAAGCATATAAATAAACAGAGATAGACTTTAATTGGCTGCAGTCGACGTAAGATGTGAACCTTTACTGTAAAAGGTCCAGCATAATCCATAGCGGAAACATTGAAACAACGAGTAGCCGTAACACGTCCAGCAGGTAAGTCGCCCATTAAAGGTGCTGTCATTTTAGGCTTAGCTTTGAAACATCGAATACATTTAAATATTCTGGAGCGTATAACACTTCTCTGAGACAATATCCAGTAGTTTTGCATTAACATTGCTTGAAGGAGTTGTGGTCCTGCATGTAGATATATTTTATGAAAGAAATCAATCAGCAGGTGGACTACAAAATGGTTCTTGGGAAGCAAAATGGGATGTTTTGCACTGTACTTAAGTGGTGAATTTTTCAGTCTTCCACCAACTCGTATGATTCCTTCTTCATCTAAGAAAGGTGCAAGCCGTTGTATTTGAGTAGAACATGTTTTCTTAGCTTGAAGCGATTTGATCTCATTTGCAAAGCATTCCTTTTGCACACACCAACATATGCGATTTGTTGCACTTTCAAATTCCTGTTTGGTTAAATGAGTGGTTATTTTTGCCTTTAGCTTTAGACATTTAATAAAACGAAGAACATAAGCCATAACGTTTACAAGTTTAGACCATGAGGAATATTTACTTAAAAAATGTAGTTTAGAGTCATCGGTTGATGTTATGAGGTTGAATGTCTCTGATTTCAGTTCATTAAGAGATTCTTCAGGATCTGGGGAAAGTTTAGTTTGTGGCCATGTAATTGAGTCCCATTTAAGCCACTTAGGTCCTGACCACCAGAGCTCATGATTCATTAAAGCGGATGGTGTTAGGCCACGAGAGGCGCAATCAGCAGGGTTCTCTGCTGAGGAAACGTGTCTCCATATGCATGAAGGAGTAAGCTCTTGTATCTGAGCTACTCTATTTGCTACAAATAGTTTTAGCTTGTAAGATGGGGTGTGGATCCATGACAGAGCAATCATAGAATCTGACCACGCATTGATAGCTGTAATATGGTACTGTTTATCAAACTTATTGATGCAATAGTGAAGCAACTTGGCAAGTAAATGAGCGCCGCATAGTTCAAGCCTAGGTATTGTAGTGCGTTTAAGCGGAGCTACCTTTGATTTTGCAATCAACAAATGAGTTGAAACATTGTGATCAGAATCTTCTAACCTTAAAAAGACACATGAAGCATAGCCTGATTCACTAGCGTCTGAAAAGCCGTGTAATTGTATATTACTGGCGTTTACCATGGGAAGGTAGCGAGGTATTTTTAGATTGTCAATTTCTGAGAGCTCACTGATAAATTGAGACCATTTCTCAGAAAGTGTCTCAGGAAGCTGAGTATCCCATTCTAACCCTAAACACCAAATGTGCTGCATTAATGCCTTTGCCCAAAAAACCAGTGGAGAAATTAGACCCATGGGGTCATAAATCTGAGCAATAAAAGAAAGAAGTGCTCTCATTGTATGTACTCCTAAGGGTTTGGGTATAGCATAAGAAAATTTGTCTGTTTGTGGTATCCATTTTAAGCCAAGGACACTGTGACAAGGTTGATCAGTGCTTCGAAGCATGAGGGGAGTTTCACGATGATCCAGCGGAACATTTTCAAGAAGTTTTTCATTATTAGAAGACCATTTTCGTAGCTGAAATCCTCCTTTGAGTAGTAAATCGATAACATCTTGCTGTAAGTCAAGGGCTTCATTTAAAGTGTCACAACCTAACAAAGCGTCATCAACATAGATTTGATCTTGCAGAGCTTTGGCTGCTAGCGGATGGTTATCACCTTCATCGGCCATTAGCTGTTGGATAACACGATTGGCTAAATATGGACTTGAACTCATGCCGTATGTAACCGTGGTTAACTGATACACTTTGATCGGATGAGAGGGCTCTTTTCTCCAGTAAATCAATTGAAATTTTCTATCATCTTCATGAATTAATATCTGCCTAAACATTTGTTTTATGTCACATGTGAAGACATATTTATGTTGTCGAAAGCGAAAAATTATATCAGTGGGATCGTTATGCAGTTTTGGGCCTTGGTGTTGTAAGCTGTTAAGCGAGATTCCAGTAGAAGTTGGGACCGAACTGTTAAAAACCACTCTTAGCTTGTCTCCTTTAAAAACACCATGATGAGGTAGGAAGAAGTGAGGTTCGTCTGAGGGCGGAATTGATTCACAAATTTCCATATGACCAGAAGCCTCATAATCTTGCATGAATTCAACATATTTCACCTTGAAGTCTGGTTGAGCAGCAAATTTATTTTCAAGTGAGTTAAACATACGTTTAGCTACAGGTGCTGAAAGACCCAATTTCTGAGGAGATTCCTTAAACGGTAAACGACAGATATATCTACCGGTATTGTCACGTGAGTGTGAGTTTAGGAAATGTTTTTCACACTCTGCATCAGTTGGCGAAATTTTCAAAGTTTGAGGCGGTTCTTCAATTGACCAGAATCGTTGAAGAGTAGCATGAAGATCTAAGTCGTTAGTTGAGAGAAGAGTGGATATTCCACTAAATTGAAGCGGTTGATTGGAGGGAGCAATAGGTGCGGCACCAAGCACAACAAAGCCAAAAATTGTTCTCATAATGAAGGGTAAATTTTCTCCCATACTTACAGGCGGCTCAAGTAAAGTTTGAGGGAATAGATCCGCCCCTATCAATAAATCAATGGGACCTGGCAAGTCAAAGGTTGGATCGGCTAGCATGTATTTTTTCAGTTGAGCTTTGATGAAGGGTGAGAGTTGAACTCGAGGCAGGTTACTTGTAATCTGATCAAGAATAAGAACAGGATGAGAAGAGGCCAAATTTGACCCACTGAGGGAGGAGATATTCAGATGTGTGAAACCTTTAGGCTTTATGTTAGCCACAGAAATTCCTTTGATATCAGGGACACCAACAGCAGAGCGTTTTACATTTAATATATTTGCACAACTTTCTGAAATAAGTGTGGTTTGTGAGGCGCTATCTAAAACAGCACGTAAAACGAGACCGTTTCCTTTGTGAGTAGAAACTTTCACTAAAGCGGTTGCAAGCAATACAGTATTATTCTGAGTACGAGCCAAACCCATAAGAGTATTCGATTGATTGACATGATCAGGGGACTTAACATTACTTGTACAGGGATCAGCGTTTGCTTCATTCAATGTTGTTTGAGCCTGGTCAAAATGCAGGAGAGTATGATGTCCTTTTGAGCAAGTAAGACAAGTCTGTTTAGATTTACACATTTTAGGTTTGTGCATACCAAAACAGTTTACACATAAGTCCTTACTCTTAATGAAGTCAAACCTGTCTTTAGTATTAATGCCCCCAAATTTAGGACATTTGAATACTATGTGAGTAGTAGCGGAGCAATAAATACATTTAAGCATTCGATCTTTGTCATTAGACGACAACAATACAACATTAGCCCTATTAGTTTTAGCCTTATTTGCAAAATTAGATTTGATTGGGTGGTTGCTCTTATTTTCATTTGGTGAAAATGTTTTGTTCGAAACAAAAGCTAACTCCGCAGCCTCCTCTTGTGTACATTTATTTTCCAAGAAATGAATTAATTCATTGATAGTAGGGACCTTTTTTGAGTCATTACGTGAGTGCTCAAACTTAGTGCGGAGAGCAGAATCAAATTTACGCAAAATATGCGTTGTCAAAAGCAAACTTTCATTAGCAATATCATGACCAAGAGTTTTTAAGGCCTGGTAGTTTTCATTGTAAACTGAGAGAAATTTCCGCAATTGTTTGACAGTAGGCCTAGTAAGTTGAGGCAAATCTAAGATATTGTTAGTATGAAGAGTGATTAGCAGCCTTGTATTGTGGTATCTATCTATCAGAGATTGCCATGCTATAGCATAGTTCGCAGCGTTAAGAGACAAAGATTTCACCAAACCCAATGGCTCATCTGAGAGACAGGATAGCAAATATGTAAATTTTTCTATGTTACTGAGTGACTCATTAGTATGAACTGCATTTTCAAATATGCTATGAAATGGCATCAACTGGTCTGGTTGACCAGAGAATTTACCTAAATCCAATGAAGGCAATTTTATTGTCGGAGGTACAGCCACAGCTTGTGCTGTTGAACTAGCGGTGGACTGATTCAATTGCTCAGATACTGCAGGTGTAGGTATTAATGTGCTACATAAGCTACTAATATTTATGTACAGGTCAGATATTTTATCTTGAAGTTCGGTTACCTTTTCATCTACGATGTCTTCAGGTAGGGGAGTTGTAGAGAACAACTTATTAACAATTTTTTCAAATTCTGCATGTTTTTGAGAAGCTGCAGTTGAAAGTAACTTTATCCTATTTATTTGTTGATCATTTAAAGATTCAAGGGCTTGAACAGTACTTAATGTTGTAACTTGCTTGTCAATACTACTAAGTCTTTGTTCAATAAGTTGACTTTGCTTGACAAAAGATAAAAATCTCATTTTGGAATAGAATAGTCAAACACACAATAAAACTCAAAAGGTCTGTATAAACTCCACCTTGGAATTTATAAATTAAAGTTATTTCTTCACTAGAAATTTCAATAACTTATTTTGCAAAGTATTTGCAATATAAAATCACACTAAATTATTTACATTTTAATTTTCTTTCCAGAAGTTCCAGAAGTATCATTTAATACAATAATGATCTATCGACAATATTACTGTACAAAGCAATCAGCTGTCTTCGTGATAGATGAGAATCAATAACATTTGTAGATAATCAGAACAAGGAAAGGAAGGATATTTATTTCTGGCTACACAATGAATATCCTGGAATGCAAACAGAATACTGAGAGGGGAAGGGGGGTATGTCTGCTAGAGATAAGGCTCATGAAATGGCTGAGATATAATCATGAATATTTAAAATTGGACATGAAACTAGACTTTCACTTTTGTGCATGTTTGGAAATGAAATATGAAAAATCATCAAACTTAAATATGTTTCATTTTGAAAATATATAGTACAATGTCCTATGATTTAAAAAAATCAATAAAACAACACTGGCTTATTTAATAAATGTTCACAAATTATAAAAATGTGTTTGTGATAAAATAAAAAATGTATTTCACAATGAAATTAAATCTTAACAATTCTTTAAATATTTCCAACGCACTGAGTTTATCCGTCCGGCTCGAAGTACCAAAAATGTGGGGAATTTATATTAATTAGAAAGCAATGTGGACTGTATTATAGTAATTTTGAATTGGATACACTAACCTTTTGTTATTAAACTGATGCGTAGACTGGGGGCCCCCTTTGATGAATCCTGAAATGCTATAATGTTGATAAGTTCACTTTTTCTCACTATATGATGTTAAAAAACACTTCAATTGTCTTTATAATAAGTTATAAGCCAGCGCTAAATATTTATGTTGGTATAGAGGTTTATGGTATTTGAAAATGTAGGAGAAAAGGCATGTTAAGTCCTCATAGCAACAGGACTTGCCCAAGAGTGTGCCACTACTCTACTGAAGGAAGGAGTTGGTCATGTGATACATATCAGTGACCAATCAGAGAGCTAGTCTTGAAACCATTGGGGTTTGAAGATACTGATGCACTCTATGAGGAAAACATTTAACTATTTGAAATGGTATTTAAATGGAGATTGTGGTGAAATCAGTTACATATTATTAGAGTGCATTAAAATTAAAAATTAATATAAGAATACTTAGAACAAAACAGTGTATATATATTTGACAGGCCCATTAATTAATAAAATCGGTCCAGTAAAACTCCAGATTTAGTTGTACAAAGATTTTTAAAACTGAATTAGGCCTATATATAAGTTAGAATAGATAATTTCAACGAATGAAAAAAAAAAAATAAGTTAAGTTAACATAGAAGAGTAATTTTCTAACAGTACATGTTAGTTCTTTAATCATACAAAACATATATTTATCTATTTATTCATGAAAGGGTAAATTCTCCGAAACATGGCGCAGGATAGGAACGCCAAATGCCACAATACCAAAACTATCTATCTGATCAAGCGCGCAAACTGATGGTTTATCCATTCATTCTCTAGTTGGATAGTTTATCTGTCTCCGGAAGCAGCACGGACGCCCCCCACCCCACTACACTAAAAACCATCGGATGAATCATCCATCTGAAGACTATCGCCACTATCGGATGAAACATCAGATGGTTGAAATCAGTCGTTTGCCCCATCACTACCCCAGCCCCCCTTCTCACTGAGGGGTATTCCATACCCCCAGACCCCCCCCCCCCCCCGGCAGTCCGAGTTAGCCCCCCCCCCATTTTGGAGCCTAGAGCTGCCTATGTATTTAATACTAGAGGGGTTACAATTAATCCGACTAGAAGTGTACAAATCCCACCTACAGACTGTAGTAGGCCTACCCTACATATTCTTGGATAAGATAAGACAAGACTAATAATTAATTATTAACCCTCCCAGTGTTACTTGACGAAAATTCGACAAGCAGCACACTTTGTGTAGTGTTACTTGTCGATTTTTCGACACGCAGACATCGTTTACGGCGAAGGCTCTATGACTGACTGAATCGGATTGAACTGGATCGAGTTAGGTATCGTTCTTTCCGTAATATTCTAAGCTTTCTCCAGAGGTCTGTCTCTAAGCGCTATTCATTTTAGTTCCGAAAATATTGTAGCAGACAGCTGACGTGCGTGTATTTGTAAACAGCTAGGTTCCCCCGGACCGATGACTGATGTGTTTTATTACGTTTATCATTGTTTTAGTGTTAAAAATCAAAAGTAGTGATATACGTGGTGCATTATAAGAAGATTTAAGTGGTTTTGAAGTGCTGGTTGATGATCCTGAAGAAGTAGGTAGTGATATTGATGTAAATTATCAGCCAGATTCCTAGCTATGGTTAGGCTATGCATTCTTAGCTAAACGCTATGTACTGAAATCAGTTTTTTGCCCATAACTTATTTATTTGCAAATCTACTTCCTTATACAGTCTAACCTTGATATAACGAACCTCGATACAACGAATTCCTTGATATAACGAATTTTTTTAAATCCCCTAGAACTCTCCATAAGACACAATGTATATTTTACCTCTACATAACGAACAAACCATAACAACGACCTTGATTTAACGAATTTTTCGTGATTTCGGCTAAAATAACACACCTCAATATAGCGAATTTATCATTGTCAGAACCTCTACATTGCGAATTTAACCTCTGCATAACGAATTGTCTACGACTTTCCCTCGATATAACAAATCCCCCACCCCTTTATTGTTTTGAAAAATCTGTTTCTTTATCAAATGAAATGGAAAGGTGACGTCATCGCTTGCGCTAACATTTGTCTGCTCCGTTTTACGTGGTTTTACACATCTCTGTCTAATTTCGCTGCGCGCGCTATGTTGCAACTGAGAACTGATTTCATTCTCTGAGGACTGATGACGACGTAATGTTTAGTAAGCTGTGATTGGGCGATAAGTAACTATGGTGAATTGTACAGTTTTTGGATGAAGAGAAACCTAAGAAAGAATATAAAAACAAAACCAAAGAGAAAGAATAGCAACATCGTTATTTTAACATTCCCTTTTCGAGTGTTTTTATTATCTTTAAGTTGGCTATGATTATACACTTTTATAATGCCTTATCTAATAATTTACTGTATTGTTTTCAATACGATTTGTTTCAACTAGCAACACCAATGCTATAGTTAATGATTATTATTGACATTCCTCTGTTGTGATAAATCAGTACTGTACTAAGTAGCCTACCGGACTATCACGAGCAGTAGCTTACAAAACTTTCTACTACTGTTTTGTTTTGTTCTTTACATGGTTTATGACTACGCAATACAGTGTTTGGCTAGGTTTTAGGAGGGTTAGAACAAGCTGTGATTTTAAACTTACAGTTTTTTAACCTGTACCAAGGTCAATGCCATTGTCATGATTGCGCAATATTCAAGATCCCTCCCCTTTATTATGCCGGATAATTTAGGTTCTACTGTACAATGTAAACACTGTACTGTAAAGTATTGTAGCCTATGCTACTTTAATTGTGTTTTAATGACGTCTAATCCCGACCTATATTGACCGACGCTAGTTCTGAACCTCGACTTAGCGAAATTCCTGCAAACATAACCTCTATATAACGAACCTCGTTTTAACGAAACCCTTGATATAACGAATATTCAGTTCGGTCCCTTCAGATTCGTTATACTGAGGTTGGACTGTATTATTATATATTTGTAATCCTCATAAAATTTAGAACAAAGTGGCTATTTTCAAATATTTATAGGCCTATAATTTATACAATTTCATTGAGCGCGAACTTATTTTTTTTTTGAAAATTTTCGAAATTATATTTTTTTTACCTAAAATTTTTTTTTTTTTTTTAATGTTCCTTATGTTTTATATATAATATTGAAGCCCATGATTTTCCAAACAAAATGGTATATAGAACATTAGAATTAACATTGTTTTAAGCTTCTCAGATCCGTTTTAATAAAACCTTGCAAATGCGCCAAAAAAAGGTGGACATTAAGGCCTAAACTATGGACACTTTGAGGGTTAATCAAAACATACAGATAACCTATATTATCTACCTGCACTTTACTATGTAGGCCTAGTGAAAGAAAGTTGCACTTAAGACAGTTAACTATATTTTTTTGGAATCATAAATTAAATATTATAAGTTAAAGTGTAGTTAAACAAACCTTCAAATACTCCTACAAAAACAAAGTAGATGTCTTTAATTACACAACAGCACTTTTGTTTTTGTTTCATTTCGATTTGATTGGTAATGGTAGGTCGGTTCGGGTCGGGTTCGGCGCGGTACGGTGGTAGTTGGTACGGAACGGACCACACCGACGGTCACTCAACTCAACTCCCTCACACACTTCTCTTGAGTCCTGACAACCCGACGCTAAGCCAACGGCATAATTTCTATTTCAGCTGGAGTTTTTTAATACGGACAAAATAACAGTTAAAATACCCCCGCCGCAGCAAACCTGCAGACTAAACGAATTTCAACTTGTCTGATTATATTTTTACTAAAATATTTAAATAAATGAGACATTTTATACCCTATTTAAATAACATTAGATTTAAAGTGTGCTTAGGTTTGCTGCTACGGGGAAGGTAAAAAGTGTTTTTGACCATACGTCAATTGTGTAGGATGAAATGAATAAATTTGTCAAATGTTATCAATATAGGCTATATCATAGATAAAACATACTCGTGTTGGTTAGTCTATGGCTATATCCATAAACAAGTAAACTACAACAATTTTCATTTTCTCCATAAGAATAACATAGGAATTTTAAATTACACTATTTTTTAATTTTCTCCGTGACCATTAGGCATACAACAGCGCTCACACACACACACACACACAAATATATATATATATATATATATATGCGTGTGTGTGTATGTGTGTCCGTTAGCACGATAACTCGAGCAGAAATGATCCGATTTTGATGAAATTTGGTACAAACGTGTAAACCTACGTTTATTCGAACGAGTTCGCGAACCAGCATGACGGACTATGGGAGCGGGGGTTTATAGGGGGTTTCATGGGGGTAAAAATCGGTTTTTCCCATTTTTCACCCTAAAAACACAAAATTTCACAATTTCTTTCCAAACCATTTTGTAGAGCTTAAAAAAACAAATAATTTAGTATATTGAATCGTTATTATGCGCCTAATGGTTGCGGAGAGAATTCCAAAAAATTTTAAATTTAAAACTCCCATGTTATTCTTATGAAGAATTAGTCAACTGTTGTAGTTTGCTTGTTTATGAACAAATTTTGATACAATTTGAAAATTACGTTAATTTCTTACACTACAGTACTACGGTATTACCATTTTATAACAAAAAATACCTGTTTACACTCCCTGCAGCAAACCTAAGTTCTAGTTAAACTAATTCTATTGAAATCTATATTATCTATAAAAGAGGAACTATGTATGTGTGTGTATATATATATATATATATGTGTATATACGTTATGGACTCCGAAACAACTCCACAGATTGTAATGAAACTTTCAGGCATTAATAAGCATCTTTCAAGGATGGTTCGAGTGAAGTTTGATGCAGATCCGTCAAAAGGGCTCTGCCCCAGAGGGTTTTAAGTGGGCCAATGTCAGACTTTTTGATCTACAATTTTTTTTTTTTTTAACAAGTATTTATTTACAATCTATTCTATACTAGAACAATAAGTAAATTTATTAACCATTTTAACATGGGTTAGTTTCACTCCATCAAGTGCACTAACATACAAAAACTTTTTAAAAATTTAACTAAAAACGATTTGGAAGGTCTATTGGATTAACTCTTTTGAGCCTATATGTAGCTTCACTATTGTCGAGGAGGTTAACTGCCAGGAAATTTGGATGGATTTCTAATTTTCTTTGGTACTTTTCACTTCGTTTTTTTTATTTCTTCTTTAACATAGGGTAATTTTGTATCTTGATGAATTACTTTATCTGTGACAAACTAAGGTGCTTGTAAAATTTTTCTCAGTGTTTTCGATTGAAACCTTTGAACTATTTCTATGTTTGAGTTGGAAGGGGTTCCCCAGAGTTGGATACCGTAGGTCCAAATAGGTTTCAATATAATTTTGTATAAAAGTAATTTATTTTCAACAGATAATTTTGAATTTCGACCAATGAGCCAATTTAGTTTGTTTGTTTTTAAATTTAGATGAAGTCGTTTGTTCCAAATGTGTGAATGCCATGTAAGCCGTCTGTCGAGATGCATACCAAGGTACTTAACTTCGTTGGATTGTGGAAGCATGACATTATTCAATGTTACTGGGGGACAAGTTCTTGTAGACATAGTAAATGTAACTTGGACGGATTTTGTTTCATTTACTTTAATTTTCCAATTCTGTAGCCACTGAGACAAATCGTCTAATGCAGCCTGAAGGTTTCATGATGCCAGAATAGGATCCTGATTTGATGATAAAAAAACAGTGTCGTCTGCAAATGTTGCAACCGTAATACCTTAATACCCTGAGTACTTGGAAGGTCATAAGTGAACAAAATATACAAAATAGGTCCAAGAACACTGCCTTGTGGTACACCTGATTCAATTTCATGCACATCTGTAACTATATCTTGATATTTAATTTGAAAAAAGCGTTTGGACAAATACGATTTCAACACTCCATAGTATGTATGGGGCAGCAAAGTTTTAATTTTGAACAACAATCCTGTGTGCCAGACTTTGTCAAACGCCTGGGCTACGTCCAAAAAAGCAGATGAACAAAAACGTTTATTTTCAAGATCTTCCTTGATTACATTCACTATTCTATGCACTTGCTCAATGGTGAAATGCCTTCGGCGGAATCCAAACTGATGGGAAGGCATCAATTCTTTTTCATCAATTATAATTTGGAGTCTTTTAAAAAAAAGTTTTTCAAAAACTTTAGAAACCACAGGAAGAAGAAATATAGGCCGATACGAGGATGCTTGATTTAAAGGTTTACCAGGTTTCGGAATAACAACAATTTGTGAAACCTTCCACTGTATTGGGAAGTATTCAAGGTGTAAAACTGCATTGAAAAGTACTGTAAGGAAAACTATTCCTTTTCTAGGAAGCTCTTTCAACACTTTACCTGTTATCAGATCATAACTGGGGGCTTTTTTGCCGTTTAAATCGTCTTTTATTACTTTAGCTACTTCAGATGGTGTGAACAATTTTATTGGTAAATCAAGTTGATTTGGAGAATCGAGGAATTCCAAAATTTCTTGTTCAACATTTGAATTAATATTATATGGCTTGAACACTTCCTTGAAGTATGAAGCAAATACATCTGCTTTCTCGATGTTGTTTTTGGCCCAAGAACCGTCTTCTTTTAGAATAGGTGGAATGCAAATTTGTGGACGTTTTAAGTTTTTTGTAACTTTTCAAAGGGAGTAGTCACTAGCTTCAGATGGAGAAAGGTTTGATGTGAAATCTTGATGATAAAAAGACCATAAAATTCGTTAAAAATATGAATTCAATTATTTAAAAAATGGCGGCCATTTTCCAAAATGGCAGCAAACTTGAAAAGTGGAAAACTGTTTATTTTATGGTCTTTATGGAATGTGGGTGTAATTTTAAGACTTATTTACTCTTCGCATTTTCGCTATAAACGTACTTGTTTAGGAGCTACATGATGTAAAATGTACACCGGAAGTCATTTTTCCATAGGCTGTAACTCCTAAACGAGTGGGTTTATCGAAAAAATGTCAAGGATAAAAAAGTTTTTAAATTGCATGTTCTATCCGAAAACATAATAAAATATAGGGTGTTCCATAAGAAATTTCAAAGTTTGCCGCCATTTTGGAAAATGGCGGCTGAATTTCGGAAAAATAGAATCATATTTTTAACTGCCACCAAAAATAAAGGGATGTCCCCCATTTAAAGTTTTCTCTAATTCTTACCGTTTCCGATATCCCAATGGTGGCCTCCTTGAGTTGATCACCCTGTATATAATACGTGAAGCCGTATTTTATTAACGCAACTCCTCCCTTATTTGTGGACCAATTTCAACGTTTAAGGTGTCAAAAGATTCGTCTCAATATGTAGTTTTGCAATAAGGTTTTAGAATTTAAAAATTCTTACTCTTAAGGGCGTGAGACCCTCTCAAAGGTCGGGTTATCCCCATAAGAAATACACAGAACAAATTTAAAAACAAAAAACAGCTGTTTATAAAAAGAAACTCATTAGTTTTTTTGGGAGTAAATATTAATGTTTTAGTACCTATTCAGTAGGTTAAGACCAAGTTAAACAGTTAATCAGTTTTGTTGGAAGAACGGAAAATGTCTGAAGTTCAAAGAAGAAATTTTGAAAACGGAAGGAGGAGACAATTAATAATAAGGTATCTTATGCGTATAAGGAGAGTAGAGAAAGAGAGGCCTGGTTTAACAGATACACATCCATAAAATACACATTCACTTGGTGAGATGAATAATATTTGTTCTGCTATGCAACTTACTTTGGAAGTGAAAAAATATACGAAGCACATAGTGTTGTCACGATGGTAAAATAAAGTTGCCTAATGTCAGATCAAATTAATGCATGCGAGAAATGTTTACTTCTGACACTGACAGATCTCAAAAAATTTAGTACAAACAATAATAATGCCTTGACTATGATAAGTTCAAGTAGTAAGATTATACCAAATCTTGGTGGACCTTATGTTTTTATTGTAAACTTTTGTATTAGGTACGTGCTCTACTTTAATTGAGGAAAAAACACAAATGGATGGATTGTTTATTTCTAGGTTATGTTGCCAGTTCCTTGGACAAACTTATACAAAGTTTTTTTACTGAATTTTAGTAGTAATATTAGACATAAGTGAAGGAATTAGTGTTTATGTATTCAACGATCGAGTAGTTACAGTCAAGTTTATTTTTATGATTCACAAGAGGCAAATAATATACGCTGTTCAAAAAGAGAAAATGAAAATTGCTATCCAAATCTTATAGCTACAAGAGTTAATATCCAACCTATTTCGAAAAATGAATCCATACTTTCAAGACTTTAGGACAGGTATTAAGAGAAACCCCACTGAACAACGTGAGAACGTTCTGATGCGGGGCATATTCTGTGACTAACACACAACACATTAACAAACTATCAATGGTGTTGCTGCTTTAGCCTATTCAAAGCAGATTATGGCTTTCCAGCTGATAACCTAGAGTTTGTGAGTAAAAAATTGAGCACATTAAATGGTTGATAACTCCACTTTTCAGGATTCTCTACGGAGAAAATTTGTTTGATTAGGGGGATGCCTAGGCAACAGTTTTCATCAATTCTCAACGCTGGAAAAACTTTGTTGCAACATGTTTGCTCGAATTGAAGCAGATCGATTAGCATTCATTAGAAGTTATCAGTTAAAACTACAGTTATCAGAAATAATGTAGGTGAACCTTGACGACACAAATAGAGATATTTAAAATTAGTTTCTAACATGTGTTTAAACAACACTAAGCTGTAACTAGAATTACTCGAATTTAAGCATAACATTTTCCTCGGTGTTGTGTTTCATACTATGCGGCTCATTGAGCCGCACGGGTTCTCTAGTAGTTTATATTTGGGGTGCACCTATGGAATAATTAGATACAGACTATTGACAAGTACCATAAACATTTATTGAGTTTAGTGAAATGCTCAAACATAACATATTGGGTCCTTTAACGTTTCTAAATACAATACTTATATTATAACATATTTATATATACAGAACATATATTTTGTGATTCAAATGTTACAAGAAATTACTAATGATAAAATTAATTAATAACTCTTTTGAAAGATAAAGTGATAGCAAACACAAGTTTTTTATGCACATGTCATAACAACATGTTATTAACATAGGCCTACAACTGAATACTGGCTTTAAAAATCTTTTACATCAAGCAAATACTAACATTACTAGGAATGAATATATATTGAAATGAGTTAACAAAGAATGGATTTAGTTATGGAGGATGACGTCATACGCTTGAAAGATTTGAGGGGCAACATCAGGTGCTCTTGACTTCAGAGAGAGAGTAACATTTGGATTTCCAGGCTGCACCTTGAGCTCATTGAGGACCCATATACCATTGGTAAGTTTAAGAGACTGGTACAGCATGTCCTGTCCCTCCACATTCCGTTTAGCAATAGTGAACACATTATTCTGTTGCATCTTCTGCACAATTGCGTCAGCATTGCACTGGACATTAGTTAGAGTGTACTGAACTTCATTCTGTGCTGGTATATCTTTCCATGTTGACAAAAATACTCTTTTGTCCATCTGACCATCCTCCACAAAGTAAACATTCATTGGAACGAGGCAAGCGTAGTAAAATACATCGATGTTATTTTTTATTGCAACTTGCAGGTTGTTTAGAGGATCCATCCTTTGAACAGCTCCTGTGGTAGCCAAGGATAGAGAACATTCATGAGAAACCCCAGGAGGTAGTGGGGTTAGTACCTGTAGTGGCCTTGCAGGAGTCAAACCAAAACTGTTCTTGTTCAGCTGAATGGCAAATCCGGCCATTGGCTGCATAGCTTTGTTGGTAAAAGTAAAGTCCATACTAATCTGTCCGTTTTTACGAGAGAATGTACCCCAAATGTCCATACCTTTGCCTTTGTCAGCAGGTAACCAGTTTACTTTTGGGGCCACATACATTGTAGGCCCTGCTGTGAAACCAAAGATGTCACCTAACAACCCTGTAGTGGATTGAGATGCTCCAGTACTCTGCACGCTGACGTCCCCTCCAAGCAGTGAATCCAAACCTCCTCCTAATAGGTCTATTGCTGGAGCTGGAGTAGGATTTGCAGTAGTCCCTCCTCCGATATCCATACTGAGAAGATCTCCAATGAGGGAATCTTGAGAAGGAATTACAGATGCTTCTTGAGGAGGGTTTACTGTTTCTTGTGACCCTGCTCTGGCAGGAAGTGATTTTCTCAATCCTGCTCTACCCTCAACAAACGCTGATGGTGGTTTGTGATATACAGAGGCCAAACTTGAAATGTGACAAATCAGTTCATCTAGGAGAGTGGGCTCAAGTAAATCTGTTTCTTCAGAAATCAATGGCTTTTCAGCAAGAACAACTTCCTTAGCCGCTGCAGGATCAGTTGAGAGAAGTCGCCAGTAGATGAAGCCTCTATCTCGAAGGTCAGGGTTATCTGAGTCTTGTGTGGCTAAGCTAAGTACTTGCTGAACTAATTCTTGAGTATCTGTCGGTCGTTTCAAGAACAACTTAACTATAGCTGTAAGCAACTGGAGTTGAACTTGAGTGTTTTCATCATGGAATCCTTCTAAAAAGCTTTCCAACAGTTCATCAGCATTATCAATTCTTTCAGCATATTCTCCGATGATCCAAATCATTGAAGCTCTAGCTTCAGGCTCATCGAGTGTGTCCAGATTTTCACAAAGAGTCGAAATTATACTCTCGTATTTGTTGGGGTACTTTCTGAAAATATCTTTTATTACAACAATGGCTTCTTGTACAACATAGTTGACTTTTGTCTGAATCAGATCTAAAAGCGTTGAAACACATCGTTCTGCGGACTGTTCAACTTTGATGGCACAACGGCCGATGGCTCTAACAGCTTTTCTGACAAAGTCAACGTCAACTTCAGTAGCATATTCTTTCAACTCAGACAACACTTGAGCTATGTTGGCTTGGGATGCTAAACGAATCATTATGTCCAATTTTTCCAATTTCACATAAATGGGATCATTATACTTTACAAAGAACACCTTCATCTCGTGTTTCAAAATGTCAGGCCTCTTTTGGACGATTAAGTTAATATTCCTGAGAGCAACATATTGTACTTCAGGCTCTGAAGACAAGAGAGTTACTAATGGAGGGGCCAGCTTTTTTGTCAATGTTGAAACAAAATCAGACTCAGCGGCTAACATTTCCATGAATTTCATCAAGACTTTGACGGCAGACAACACAACGGCCGCATTAGCATGGGCCAGTCGAGGTGTTATTCGCTCACATATGCTCTGGGCTTCTCTATCATCTTTAGGGCTGTAGTTTGCTAGAGAGTCTAATATGAATACTTGCCCCCATTCAGTACATTCATTGAGTGCAGTCAGCAGTTTGTTGATAGTCTGGGCATTCATCTCGATCAAAGGAGAACCACTAGTGCTGGCTTCATTCATTTCTGACAGTGCCGCAACAGCATTGGCAACCTGAAATCATATATATTTTATTAGCCTCATATCCAACTCTTATTTTAAATTAAAAAAAGCCTCGCTATCACTGGTTCCAATTCTGAGTATGGTAGTACTAGCAACAAAACAGCTCATTTTAAACAATGGTCACTCAGAAACTACCGGGTGTCCACAAAGTCTTGGTCTGATTTAATAGCTTTGCTGTACGAAAACCATTAGAGCCACACTTAACTTGTATGCCTTGTTTTGAAGGGAATTTATTCAAGTTTTATTTAATGAAATTAGTAACACCTTAACATAGCTGATTGACAACAATACAAGTTATGATTCAATATAATTACAAATCAGAAATGGTGAGTTTACAAGAAAAATTACAGTTTGTTTCGTTGTTTCACGAAACCCAATCTCCTATAGCAGTACAACGACTATCCATTTAAGTGGGAAGGTTAACAGACACATTAATTGTAGAATTTTGGGGAGTTAAAATCTCAGGACCGTGATTAAAAATGAAAGGGCCAGTCCAAAACTAAATCTTTGGTGCGGTGTAATGCATGATGGAATCATTGGATAATTTTTCTTTGCGGAAGAAAATGTAAATGGGTTTGTTTACTTGGTTATGTTAGAGTTGTATGTAAATAAACTCAATAACCTCAATTATAAGAACTACAACTTATGATAATTATTCAGCAAGACAGCGGCGCTCCGCCTAATTGGGCTAAATGTGTGAGGGATTTTTTAAATCTTCACTTCCCCGGTCGCTGTATCGGTCGTGATGGCCCGACCAAATGGCCACCTCGTTCCCCCGATGTAACCCACATGGGTTTTTTTTGTGGGTATTTGTCAAGGACACTGTCTATTCTTCCCCGGTTCATAATTTACACACACTTGCGGGAGAGATTCAGGAATTCTGTGGTGTCTGTAACCCAGGATATGCTGACTAAAACCTGGGACAGTCTGAAAAGACGGATAGAATATCTCAAGGCCACTGTAGGTGCACACGTAGAGTTGTGTTACATTTGTACATAGTTATAAAATCTTAAGAAGTTGCCTGTTATATCTGTAAATAAATCTTTATCCTACTATCACTCGTTTTCATACTATGCGGTTTCTTTATCAGACCAAGACTTTCCGAGCCTTGCTAGGTATAGGTTTATAGGGTTAGCTGCTATGTAAGAATGTGCAATAAACCGAAAATTTAGATAAACATATATGATCTTGAGTTAAAGTGCCACTCCTACTGTATTTTTCTCCCGGGTCTAGTCATTGAAACACGTTCATTTTTCACGATGACCTATGACAGCAGATGAAAAATACAAAATAAACTAAATCATATCATGGCGGTTATATTTGGTGACTTGGTGACAGACAATTTTTTGCTTTTCTGCTATTGCTTCTAAAGAAATTAAGATCTTGCTCATTCTATGGGATTTAGCATAATAGTTAGTAATAAGAGTAGAAATATTTTGTCTAGCCTAATTAGGTACACATTTCTTTCTTCTTCTGTAGTCTAGGAGTTTTTCAGATCTAAAACTCCATATAAATCTAGAGCTAAGATTTTTATTTCCCAAATTATTTTTTTCAGAAAAATTCAAATTTCTTTTCAGTACCGGTACTTAACTTCCAATAAATTTTAAAGCCACAAAACCTTCTACTCCTAAAATTCCAACCAAATTCTTCCCCTAGTTTTTGCCAATTTCCAATATACTGAATAAGCTATTACCTTAGGTCTCATGGTAAGACCTAGTTCCGGGACAAATTTTCTTTTTTGTTTTGATG
The DNA here is from genome assembly GCF_028750875.1 of Macrosteles quadrilineatus. Taxonomy (NCBI): domain Eukaryota; kingdom Metazoa; phylum Arthropoda; class Insecta; order Hemiptera; family Cicadellidae; genus Macrosteles; species Macrosteles quadrilineatus. The sequence continues at coordinate 44,042,556 of NW_026542595.1, read as the reverse complement.
TTTCCAGAGGCCAAAAACAATATTCGTTCAAATTCATATATCCTATATGACAGGGATACGAGTAACTTTTGTGCGTACAATGATTTTAAACACGGCTCTTCTGAAATTGTTAGAACTATCTTAGTTTATAGCGGTTTTAGTCTAAAAACAATATTATTGCTAGGCTCTTTTCTGGGAAAATTAGATTTTTGTTAAAAACTTTAAATGTCAATCATCAATATTCTACATCGTAAATCAACACAGCCGTTCTTCCTCAAACTTTAGTAGATAGATATAATAAAAAAAAGCTAATTTATTGTAAAATTGATATTTATACTTTTTATACAAGATTTATTTTCACATAAACTACACATTTCACCAACTATGTTTTAACAATTAGTTAGTGCTGTGTTGCCATAAAGAAAACAACACTTAAAAAGTTTTATTGTCAATTGTAACCACTGTATTTAACGAATAAATAAGAGATCTTGTTGATAAATAATAGATATATTTAGAACACAAAATAGTGTAAAACAGTAACAATATCATATAGGCCTATACATATTATATATATATAGGCCCAGTGCTAGATTTTCGGAGGAACTCGGCAGAACAGAGTTCCGAACCTCTCTTTCGGAAGGATAAAAATATTAAAAATATCAGAAACCCATGGTTAGGCACAAGAAGAGAACTTATGTTCGAATAAACCAAGAAAATGTAAAGTATTAACTGGCACAGGTAAGTTGACAAACGGTAATGACAGTTCTAACCTGAAGGTTGTACTCTCAGTCGCCACGTACAAGATGTACCAAACGTAAATCTTCTTGGTTTTGCAATTGATCCAAAACTTGCTTGGGATAAAACACATCCAATCAGTTGGAAAAAGACTGTCCAGGGTAGTCCATCTGCTTCGGAAGTTGACTAGGCTTGTCAGTAAACCTTATTTGATTATAGTGTACCATGCTCTGTTCCATAGTATTTTAAGCTATGGTCTCCTTCTCTGGGGCCATGCACCATCATGTCTTGAAATTCTCAAATTGCAGAAGAAAGCAGTACGTATTTTAACTTCTAGTAAAAGAAATGACCATTGCAAACCTCTGTTTGTCAGCACCGGTATTTTAACTATTGTCAGTCATTACATTTTTTTGTCAGCCGACCATGTGAAGGCAAACCTACATAAATTCCCTACAAGAAATACTGTTCATAGCCATGGTACAAGACATCGCTCCGACCTGGACATACCGTTCTGCCGGCTGTCTAAAACCAAAAACTCTTTCCCAACGCTTGCCATGAAGATTTACAACCACTTGCCTACGTCAATCAAGAACCAAGGGGAAACGGCCTTTCGTACAGCCCTGAAAAACTTGTTGAGGGAGAAACCATACTACAGCCTACAAGACTTTTTTAATGAAAAACTCTTAAGTCAATAAGCCTGCGGCAAAATCATCCACCGCCAAAGTACTTTTAAATACAGTTCATACTTCAATCTATGGAACTTTTATGTATATAGTGTAAATAGAAAAAAGAAGAAAATTGACGCAACCTATCCGGCTTTGCTGGTCTCGGTCAAGGAGGAGGTAATTAAAGGTAATTAAAGGCAGTGAAAAGGAAAGGACTAAATTTGTTTTTGTTCTCAGACTTCAACTTTCGGTTGAAAAGGCCGATGTCGTAAACCATCTTACATCCTTCAAAAGTGGTGATTATTTTGTTGAAAATTTGGTTACCAAGTATCTAAACTATAGCTCTTTCAAAGTTGGTGTTCCAGAATTGCTATGGGACAGCATTTTTTGTGAGGACTTTTGGCCAGAAAAAAACTTTTATTAGTGAATTCAAACTACCAAGGCGCAATTTAAACTATCAACCGAGGGCAGAGACGGGGGCAAACATAGCCTAAGCCCAGTAAATGATAACCTTAATGTCTTGTTTCTTAATGTGGTTACATTCCAAGGAAAAAATCATAGGCCTACATGCTGTGAGTAATCAGTATGACTTACTCTGCTATAATGAGCATTGGTTGAACCCAAACGAGGCAGGTTATATTATCGTTGAGGGTTATAAGCTTTTGTCAACATTTTGTTGCAAAACCCATATAAAAGGTGGTGTCCCAATATTTGCCAATAATAGCAAGCCTACTAGGCCTACCTTTCAAGCGTTGGACAATGAATTTTTTTGTCATGAATTAACCCTCCGAGTGTCCCTTGTTTTGGCCTAAATGTCTGCCTATTTATTGCTCATTTGCAAGGTTTTATTAAAACGGATCTGAGAAGCTTGAAAACAATGTTAATTATACTGTTCTATATACCATTTTGTTTGGAAAATCATGGGCTTCAATATTATACATAAAACATAAGGAACATTTATTTAAACAACATTTTTTAGGTAAAAAAAAATATTTTGGAAAATTTTTAAAAGAAAAATAAGTTCGCGCTCAATGAAATTGTATAAATTATAGGCCTATAAATATTTGAAAATAACCACTTTGTTCTAAATTTTATGAGGATTACAAATATATAATAATATAAGGAAGTAGATTTGCAAATAAATAAGTTATGGGCAAAAAACAGATTTCAGTACATAGCGTTTAGCTAAGAATGCATAGCCTAACCATAGCTAGGAATCTGGCTGATAATTTACATCAATATCACTACCTACTTCTTCAGGATCATCAACCAGCCCTTCAAAATCACTTAAATCTTCTTATAATGCACCACGTATATCACTACTTTTGATTTTTAACACTAAAACAATGATAAACGTAATAAAACACATAAGTCATCGGTCCGAGGTTAACCAAGCTGTTTACAAATACGCACGTCAGCTGTCTGCTACAATATTTTCGGAACTGAAATAAATAGCGCTTAGAGACAGACCTCCGGAAAAAGCTCTGAATCTGTCAAATAAAACGATACCTAACTCGATCCAGTTCAATCCGATTTTGTCAGTCATAGAGCCTTCGCCGTAAACAGTGTTTGTGAGTCGCTGCAGCGACACAAAACACTACACAAAGTGTGTTATGTGTCGCTGCAGCGACAAATAACACTTGGAGGGTTAAGCTTTGAATGTGTGGGAATAGTTTTAGATAATCATAATTAATTTTATATATCATTCTCCTGCTGAACACATTTTTCTGAATAATCTGGAGCTGCTACTGATCCACCTGAGCAAATTGAAGATGATGGTGGTGATGTAATCTCAAAATTCAATGTTATCCGAGATCAACTTAATGTTAGAAGATTACTTAACCTACTCAGGCAATTTGATTGAGTTTACTTAAACGACAAGCCTACCCCCAAAAAAGCTTGCCTGGACAATATTTTTACAAATGTCCCGACCAACTCCTGCTCCACACACGTCGTTCACCCTGACATACCTGATCATGAGGGCCTGGGGTTGAGGCTAATAATGGCATCAGAAGCTGCTGAACCATGGATTGAAGAAATTATGCACCGCAATCTTTCCCAAAGGTGCTTAGAAAACTTTAAAGCTGAACTGAGGAATGTGAACTGGTCTAACTTCCTAAACAGTAACCTTGTGGCCGATCAGTCAGTTGAAGAGACTTTCAATTTTTTCTTTAACAAGCCGATTGATATTTTCAACTTAACTTGTCCTGTTAGTTACCTAACCGCAAAGAGATTTCCGGACATAAGGACAATTAGGCCTAAAGGGGGAGTGGCCTGGTATAGTCATCACTATACCAGGCCACTCCCCCTTTAAGAAACTTAAGGAAACAGTTATGGCTTACCGTACTGTCTACATGAACCTTAGAACCGATGACTCGTGCAGTGCGTACAAAGAAATTAGAAAGCTATATAAAAACGTTGCGAACAGAGCTAAGTTAGCCGCAAACGCTGACTTCATTGAGCGATCGGCAAACAAATGCCAAGCGGCGTGGACGATAGTAAGGCGAATTTCTTCAGAGAAGAAGGACGTTAGCTACAACCATTCTGCCGAGGACTTCAATAAATTCTTCATCGACTCCATAAAGGATGTCCGAGCCAGCATTCCTGAGAGTCCCCTGCTTGCGGATCACTTCCTGCAGGAAGTGAAGAGGCCCAGCACCCAACTTGAGTGGAATAAAGTGTCATGTGATGACGTGCTCAGTGCAGTGTAAAAAATGAAATCCTCAAGAAGCAAAGATGTGTACATGGTTCAAAATGAATATTGTTAACACATTATCTTTGAAATAGTTAGGCCCATTGTCTTTTGTATCAACCTATGTCTGAAAGAAGGTGTTTTCCCAACCTCCGAAAAATTTCTCAAGTCATCCCAATTTTTAAAAATGGGGAAAAAGCAGATAAAAAATTACTGTCCAATTTCTCTAGTCCCTATAATTGACAAGATCATCGAAGCTGTCATCAAACCTCAGGTATTTAATTTTTTGCTACAAACCAAATTTTTCAAATTTCCAATTTGGTTTTTGTAAAAGTTTGTCTACCGTAGATGCCCGGACCACATTGTTTCTAAGATTTTGAGAGGTTTTGAGGAGTCAGGCTTTGCTCAGATCACAGCTTGTGATCTGAGTAAAGCATTTGACTGTATTGATCAAAACCAGCGAGCACAGAATAAAAATAGAGAGGACATCCGTGCGCGGCGGTGAAGCCAAATTTTCCGCGGGTTTGACCGAATCCGGAGTGGGGGGAGCGATGAGTCACCCTAGTACCGAGCGTCTTGAGCGCTGTCACGAGGCTCCGCTAGACAACATTTAGTCGGTTGTTGACATTGCATTCAGCAGAGCTGTAGTGTTTAATCAGTTGAAAATGGTAAATATCACTGAAGTAATCATTTCAAAGGTTTTAAGCCGTTGCATCGGCCTACCCATATTCATATCAGATCATTACAACGATCAAGAATTTGAACAAAACCATCTGATCTTACTGCTGAAATCAATTTGCAGGAAGTATGTGAACATCAGACTTCATCATTACAGTAAAATATTCAATGATAAAGTTCATTCCTCCCGAGTCAGGCACCACCTAACCAAAGTTGTGACGTTTCTAGGCCAATAAGGGTAGAATTGTAAAACCACCGACACTCAATATATGAACTTATAATATTGAACTATATTTACTTGTGAAATACAAGCTTAGAACTAAAGCCTGTTTATTTCTCCACACAATAAATCATCTACAATCATTACCTGAAGAGAAAAAGTGCCAGTAAGTACAAAAATATTTATGTAGGTTAATTAGATAAAGATAAGTGTTTCATTACTCGAATCTTAGGGCAGCAGTGAGTGACGAGACACGGTCGCAGTGACAGCGTGCAGTGCCCGAGTCGCGCCGCCGCGCGCCGTAGGACGGATTTTACTGCCTCTTCAACCTAATTTATTTCCTTTACCAGCCATCACAGAATTCTCAGAAAAATATATGTTAAGGTTCAACTAATGCTCTCAAACTTTGCCGCAGACGAAACTTTCCTGACCAAAAAATAAAAAACTTCCTCGATTACTAATAATTTCATGTTTTCACAAAAGAATTAATAATTTCTTTCAGTTTTATCAATTAATAAAAACAAAATAGGATATATATAATATTTTAAAGCTTACTATCATTGAGCAGTACTAATAAATTTTCCCTGTTCCAAGTTTGGTAATTTTAGGACTACTGTAAGTGCGTCTAATCATCGAGTATCATAAAAAGGGTTTTTGACGCTGTTTTACTCGGTCACGGCGAGTTGACCGAATCCGGAGCGGGGGAACTTGGCGTCACTGCCTATAATGTTATTTAAATACGCATGGCCCCTCTATTTTTATTCTGTGCTCGCTGGATCAAAACATACTCATCACCAAGCTGGAGTACAATAGCCTCCGTGGTATCCAGTTTAAGTTTTTTGAGTCATACCAGAAGATAAAGAACTCAATTCCTTGATTTGTGCTTATTAAAAATAAGCACATTGAAACAAATATAGCACTGAACTCTGGTGGATCAGAAATAAAAGATCCTTGTTTAGTTAGCAATATGTTTAATGATCATTATATTAATCTAGTTGAGACAAATGTAATTCCTAAGTTGAATCAAGTTGCAGCTTCTTCCAACATTTCGTTGCCTAATTATACTGATAAAGTTTTTGTTCCAACTAGTATAGAGCCTCATCAGCAGGAAAAAGTAATCATGTCCTTCAATAATAAGTTTTCAACCGGTTATGATGATATTCCTATAACAATCATAAAACATGCCAGAACCTATCTGTTACTACCGTTGTGTCATTTAATAAATTCATCTTTTATATCAGGTATTTTTCCGGACAAGTTAAAAATTTCTAAAGTAAAACCTCTATTTAAGGCAGATGACTGTAAAGAAGTTTCAAATTATCGCCCACTGTCATTACTTCCTGTTTTTTCCAAAATTTATGAACGAGTTATGGCTATTCAGTTAACAGAATTTTTAGAGTGTAACAAACTGTTAGACAAAGAAGAGCATGGTTTTAGGGCCGGGAAATCAGTAATAACTGCCAGCATTGATTTCATTGAGTCAGCTTTAAATTCTTTGGATAAGGGTAATAAAACAATTAATTGGTATTTTTATGGATCTTAGTAAAGCTTTTGACAGTGTATCACATTCAAGCCTACTTGTAATTCTTCAAAAACTGGGAATAAAAAATAGGGCTTTTTCATGGTTTGACTCTTATTTAAAAAACAGAAAACAGTTTGTTGAAATTAAACATATTAATCATTTCAATCAGTTAATACACCGTAATTCGAATATTAAAGATATTAAGTTCGGAGTCCCTCAAGGCTCTATTCTGGGTCCATTACTTTTTCTATGCTATCTTAAGGGTTTACCTAGCATCACACCTTTTGATAATATCACAATGTATGCAGATGATATAAATTTGCTGATATCACGTAAAACTCTTGATGAAATCAAAGTTTCCGCTTTTAACCAGATTTCAACCTTAGAACAGGCTCTTAACGAAAAATGCTTGCTACTGAATCCTAATAAAACTAAGTTCATCACTTTTACAGCTTGCTCTAGAATTAGACCTGCACCTGAGTTGACAATATTTCTTAATGATCATGTGTTGGAAGAGGTGGATAATTCTAGATTCTTGGGCCTAATAATTGACAAAAACTTAAATTGGAATAATCATGTTTTATCAATTTCTAAAAAGTTAGCTTCTGGTTTATTTGCATTAAGGAAGGTTTCTAAATTTAGCACTTTGGTTACAATGAAAACCCTTTATCATGCCCTTGTACAGTCTCATATCGCTTTTGATATCGTTTTATATGGTAGTACCTCAAATGAAAATTTAGATGAACTTCTTATCCTTCAAAAACAAGCAATAAGAATAATTTTAAAGCTAAATTGGGATGATTCTGTTAAACACCTATTTACTGAATTGGAATTTTTGACTGTATATAGTCTATACATTTTTGAACTTATTTTGTTTATAAAAAAGAATTCTCATAGAATAGAAACGTTAGGACAAAACCATAGTTATAATACTAGAAACAATAGAGTATTTGCTTATACAAGCCACAATCTTAAATTATATGAAAAGAAACCTTCCTATGCAGGTATTAGATTCTATAATGCTCTTCCGGTGGATTTAAAATCCACAGAAGATTTTAATGTTTTTAAGAAAAAACTGAAAAATGTAATGCTATCCAAACCGTTGTACTCTCTAGATGAGTTTTTTTTATTAATGTAATGATATAAACTCATCTCTAGGTCTATTTCATGTATATTGCAGTGAAATCATTAACATCTAATATTTTTGTATAATGTAGTAAGTTAGAAAAATGTTTAAATTGACGCTATTCTATGTACACATGTATGAAAAATGAATAAAGTTATTTTGAATCTTGAATCTTGATGCAGGAAGCAAGGTGTCAAGGTGCTTGAATGTTAGCCCAGGTGTGCCACAAGGCTCGATTATAGGTACCCTTCTTTCTATCACAGTTATCATCAATGACCTACCAGCCAATATAAAAATATCTTCCACCATCATATTTGTGGACGACACAATTTTTTGAGTGTTCATTCCAACTTTTATGATCTCATGTCAGTAACTGAGCTCACCACTGATTCAGCTTATATGTGGTTTAATGCTAAAAGCTGTTGTCTTAATAAGAATAAAACTCAAAATCCTCCTCAAAATCAAAATAAAACAATCCAGTAGAGTCACCGAATGTAAACAATGAAAATGTCATTACAGTTCTAGGAATAAAAATTGATAAATGTTTAAGCTGGTCTCCTCGGATAGATTTGGTTTGTGCAAGATTGTCTAGGGTAATTTGTTTGCTTAGAAACTTATGGGTGTTGTACCTGAAACCTGCATAAGGGTAGCCTACTTTGCATTTTTCCAATCCATAGTTATAGCTACGGCTTGATTCTTTGGGGAAATAGTAGTCTCATAAGTGAAGTGTTAAAATACTCCAGGACAAGGTAGTGAGAATTATAAACAAAGCTCCAATTGGAGAGCATTGCAAGCCATTGTTTACAAGAAGTAGAATTTTTACTGTGATAAATCTGTACATTATTTACTTATGTGTTTACTTAGGGTTAAGAAAAATACCAATTCCCATGTATATAGGTTTAATATGCATTCACACAACACACGTAATCGGTTCCTTTTAGGCATGCCTTATCGTAGGTTAAGCAAATGTAAAAATAAATAACATTATATTTCGTCAAGATTATTTAATAAGCTCAGCATCAATGCCAAAGAATTAGAGACATACTGTATGTGATAATCATCGGGAAAAAGAGAAAGTTGAAAAAAAATCACATAAAATTGGGTTTTTAAACGTCCGTCACTTGATTTACAAAGTAAAAAGACCATAGTTAATAGGCCTACTTTAATACTTTTCAATGAAATGGCGACCATACAAAGTAGGTATTTTAAGCCAAGTATGAATGGAGATTAGTGGCACGATCTTGTAGTCTTGTTAGTGTCTAAGGCCGACATATTCCTTAGACACAGCTGTTAATTAATAGCCCATACAGCTAATGGCAACTAAGGGACCTACAGTTTATAGTGGAATCCGAACCACATTTTTTCCTTGGTATATACGAATTGGTCTAATTGTCAGGATAGTACTGCGGATAGTCGTAGTACTCACTCGTGCGGACGTTAATCCACACCAGGGAGTATCGCATCCACAGTGCATGCCTATAAATATCCACAATTCGTGACCTCCTAGTCGCTGGATTACAGGACGACGCCACCCGTCCCAGTCAATTTCATCCGTGTAAATGTCATCCGTCCTGTAGCTTGTTCATTCAAACGTTAAATATTTGAACGCCAATATCTTTAGTAACCTAATACTATTCATATGCAGTGAAAATAACTTTGTTAATGAATTATTGGATTCAGTAGGTAAAAACTATCAAATACGATATCAAAATTAAACATTTTTTTTAAGGCATATAACTTGTAGACTATCGAATAAACATATTACCTTGTTTGTTATTGTCATAAACTAAACTAAGCCACAGATAAGAAACAGTAGGACACACTTCATGGTAGGATACACTAAAGTGGTCTAACACAAACTTAAAATGGTGACTACCTAGGGCAAAGTCCAGCTCCGCTCCTTCGCCCTCATATACTAGAACGCTCACTGTCGAGGAAGACCCTGTGCCCTATGGGTTTAAGAATTTCCACAGAGTGCTCAGCGTTTGGGCTCTTGCTTGTTACAAGTACATTTCTGCGCCAACATACCAGAGCTAGCGCACAGTTGTCCCATAAATATGTTTCTTCTGTAGGCCTACCCCTACTTCAACTTAGGCCTACATCTCATTGACTAAAAAAGCCAAACTAAACTGAACAATCTTTTAACCTAAGTTAAACGCCACAGTGTAGTGAAAAGTCTTCTTGAAAAACATAGACTAACATACATTGATATTACTATAACGTAAAGCTAAATCTGATACGATATAAATATCAAACTAATATTTCATCCAATAATATATTGTAGGTTCTCTTCGGAACTGTAGGCCTACCCGGGCAATAAATAGCACCTTCTCTGTATAATGTGACCTTTAAAATGACACTAAAGCCGCGTTTACACAAAGCCAGCAGGCAGTCCAGCTGACTGGCGTTAGCTGAGTGTGTGAACTGGAAGCCAGCTAACTGGCACTAATACCCGTTTAGACGTAGCCAATTGACTGTCGCCAGTTGAACTAGGACCATGGAGGAGAGTGCATCTCCAAACCTCACCCGCGTTGAGCTAAATAATATTTTTTGAAATCTGTGTCGAGAATTTGTGTGGGAATCTACTAAGGTGCTGCAAGAAGAACTCAACAAGAAATGAGAATGGACAAGGAAATGGATTTTGGGGAGATTCATCTAGAGCCCCATCTCAACTGTTAACAGAATTGCGGTTAAAAAATCCCATTGAATATATAGAGCTCTGTTGAGAATCTGCCCTTTTATTATTTTTGACTAACTTCTAGATTAAGTAAAACCCTTGATTGCTAAACAGGACACAGTTATGAGAGAAGCACTAAGTTATCTCCCAAGTTAAAAAGGTGGAAGGACTGGAATGGCTGGAGCTGTAGTCGTTCACACGTTTCCAGTGGGTTACCGGTAAGTTACGTCACACTCAATTTTTCGAGGTGGGGGGACTGGACTGGTGCGAAATTTACTCCTCAAGCCAGTGCACTGGTTCAAGGCTTTTTTTCCACTGAACTGGAGTATCAACTGGCACCAGTAGTGTTCACACGAGGCCAATAGCTGGCGACAGTTAACTGGGGATAGTCAGCTGGACTGCCTGCTGGCCTCGTGTAAACGTGGCTTAAGTAACTTAAGCTACCAAGGTCTTAATAGTAATTCAGTCGAAGCTGTAAAAGATGTTTAACACTAACTTACCACCATAGGATTGGAATCTGAAAGAAGATCTTTGAGCTGATCCAAAAAACCCTGATCCTCAACTAGTTGTGCATTGATGTCATAAAGTTTCGCAACACAGACGGCAGCCGTTTTTCGAACATAAGGATCTTCATCCTTTAAGCATTTTCGCAAAGGCTCACACAAATACTCTGTAATTTTATCAACTCTGATACAACCCATGGTTCTAACTGCCAGAGCTCTTATCAGAGGATTTGCATCCTCACAATCTTTGACGAATGTGTTGACTGCCATTATTGCCATATCAGGTTGGCTCTTAGCATAATTCATGAGATACAAGTAGACCAATTTCTTAAGTTCTAAGTTATCAGTTTGCATACAGTTTACAACATCAGGGAAAAGGGCTGACACATCTTTGCCAACAGTCATTGATGCTATCACTTTCTTAACAGCCTCCCTTTTCTTCTCTTTCTTGTCACTGTTTAGTTCTGACTTAAGCTCGAAAATTTCACCCTTTTTAGTGGTAGTGAAATATTTTGAATCAGTCATTTTGTGAGGGTTCTACTACGATTACTATCTTAACACGATATGTATTTAAAAACACTGGGAAACAATTTACCACTTCCGTAAAAACTTCTGCAACACGTTACTCTACTCGTTAAAGTAACTCAGACTGACTAGACATGAAAACGAAAACCTATCTATACTGTTGTACCACCTAAAAACCACCAACACCAACCACCGGACCGAGTTTAGTAATCAGTAATGTCAAAATGTCGTCGATGCCGATGACGTCTTCTCTTGACATTGACAACTAAAACTACAGACAAAAATTAAGCAACTGAACTGAGTAAGCTAGACGGACACAGTAGGAAAGGAAAAACTAGTTTACTTAAGAAGCATTGATTATGAACCACTGTTTAAGTGGTGAGTTAACTATTAATGAGCATAACTGCCTATAATTTCATTATAAAGCATTTTCATTTATAATTATAGGTATGTAGTAAAAATCCTTTGGATGGTATAAAGCAGGGTTGGCATGATATTGACTACTGAGGTTTCGTTTCAAATAACGATTGTTGCTTGAGTATCGGCTGGCCCTGAGCGACTAACAAATCCATTACAATTAATATACTATTACAATAGGGAGGCCCTACAAATAGGCTTTGCCTGGGGTCTATCGCTTAACGAATGTTAGCACAGCCGTATTTCAGATATACCATTTTCCCAAAGTATTGGATTAATATGCTTTTCCACTCAATATTTCAACTTGCAAGCACTAAACATATGCATTGTAAACAGTGGCAGTTCTAGAACCTTGTCAAGGAGAGGGCCACTAGGGGGCTGTGGAGTATCACCCCAATAAAGTTGTGGGGTCCGTCCTCCTCCGGGAAAATTTTGAATTCTAAAGCCGTTTGGTGACTTTCTAAAGTCATTTTAGCACCTAAAACTGTGTCCAATTGTTCATAAACTCCCATTTCACCTGTTGTTTAACATGAGCAAGAAGATATTTAAAAAATTAAACTATAACGATTGTATTAATGAATTTCAAAACACACTGTAGACTACGGCCATATCCTCCTAAAAGCCGTTTATTGGTGACTTTTTAAAGCCATTTTAACGTGTCTCAGAGAACTGTGAGCAAAACCTCCGATTTCCTCATTTAAACTTACTAGGCCTATGATGGTTGCATTCATAAATCTCAAAACATTTTGTAGGCTACGACGGCCATGTCCTCCGTCCTCCTAAAAGCTGTTAAGCCATTATTAATGTCTATATCTGTGTCCAACTGTCCAAAAACCTCCCATTTCACCTGTTATTTGTCATGAGCCAGCTAGTAGACATTTAACAAATTTAAATATGACGATGGAACTTGCATATTCATGAATTTCAAAAGATAGGCCTACTGTAGACTACGAATCAATATCTCTCCTAAAAGCTGTTTGGTGACTTTATAAAGCAATTTTTAACGTCTATAACAACTGTGTCCAATTATCCAAAAACCTCCCATTTCACATGTTATAATATAACATGTCATGCAACATGTCATGCATATTATGTCATGCAAGTAAGGTAGACACGCTTTTTAACCTTACGTTTTTTTCCATTTCATAAGAATAAGAATATTTATTTTCCTTTTGACAAATTATATGCATTTGGAATCGTCAGTTAAACAAGGCATAATGATCACGGCATTCACAAGGCAAATTCAATATCAATCAACATGCTTCTACAAAACTCTCAAAAACTTCTACAATAAATATATAATAATAAATAATCATTGTATGTTCACAACTAAAAAACTAAAAGATACAAGGTCTAATTACACATGCAAGTCAAATAAATATCACATATCAAGAGTCAAAACTTAAAAATAGGTAAAAACTTAAAAATAGGTACTTTACGGATGCTGCTGGTATATTGAAAAAATCATTCCAGGAATACAGTGGGTTGGCCAATAAAAGGTTTCTGAGGTTGGTTTTGAATTTTGAAAAATTCTGGTTTCGGGCTTCACATGGGAGTCTGTTAAAAAAATCTTAAACTTAATATATAAGCTGTGTTGAACTTGACTTTTTATTAATCTAACAAATGGCACATCAAAAAGGTTCTTAGATCTAGTGTCATGCTCATGAAAATCCTCTCTCAAATTAACATTGTCTATTTTACTTTTTAAATTTAATAGGCACACAAATACATATAAGCTAATAAAACATGTCATCAAGCCTTCAGATACAAAAATGGGCTTACAATGATCTGTGGAGTGGACGTTGCATCAGCCAGCAGACGTACTGCTTTCTTTTACAGTAGCAATACACATTTTACATCTGGTGCACTGCCCCATAGCCTCCTTGACTCCATAGTGCTTCAACCAACTTGATTAACAACGTGTCATGATCGACAGTGTCAAAAGCCTTACTGAGGTCACAACAAGTAACCCCAGTAAAGCTGTTCCCCTCAAAGCCCCCAAAAATTTTCGCTCCCGGACAATCAATTGCATCAATTGTCGATATATTACTGCGGAAACCATACTGGGACGTCAACTAAAAATCTGTCACAATATGTATAGTATCACATTCAGCAATAACATTGACTATATAAACTGAAACACTAGTGTTTATATAGTCAATGGTAATAGGCTACTGGTGCTACCGCTGATGGCTGATGGATGTCTATGTGTAAGTTAGTTTTTAGCTAGCAGACAATTTGAATTGAACACTAGGAACACGAAATCAGCTGTTTCCCCGTCGTCGCTGTCGCGCTCACCTTTGCCGTAGCATGTCATCAGTTGACTGCTGTAAATATTGTTTTATTTGTAGTGCTAATGCCCCACAAAGTTTATCTATGTGGAACTTTAATACTGCCATCGTTTATTAAGTTCAATAAAAACTACATTGATGTCTGTTTATTAACATCAAATGTTTTAAGGAAGAAAATGTAAGTTTAAATTTATTTTCCAGGGTTCAAGGGGGGGGGGGGTCCTGTAGTCCCCCTTTGGAATTGGAACCGCCAATGATAGTAAACCTAGTATTATTAGTTTTTTAGAGAATTTCTTTTGAAGGTAATAATTGCTACTACCGTAGTACCATGGATAAAACATACTCCTCCTTGGGGAGTTTGTTTTTCTATGGTAGTACTCATGGTAAGACCTGGACCCGGGACCGATTTAATTTTTAGTTTTGAGGTCCCTAGAGGCCAATAACACCATCCGTTCAAATTCATATATATATTTTTATGTGTCTGTCCATTACCACGATAACTCGAGCAAAAATTATCAGATTCTGATTAAATTTGGTTTAAATATGTAAACCTACATTTATTCGAACGATTTCGCGAACCAGCATGATCGGACTATGGGAACAGGGGTTTATTGGGTAAAAATTGGATTTTCCTATTTTTGACCTAAAAAACATAAAATTTTGCAATTTCTTTCTAAACCATTTTTAGAGCTTAAAAACGAATAATTTAGTATATAAAGCGTTGTATAATGCACCTATGGTTACGGAGAAAAATTCCAACAAATTGCCGATTTCAAATTCCCACGTTATTCTTACGGAGAATAGTAAACGGTCGGAGTTTGCTTGTATATGAACATATTTTGATCAAATTTTGAAGATGCATTTATTTCTTGCTAAATTATTGACATTTTACAAATTAAAACCCGTTTTTACCCTCCCTGTTGCAGCTAACCTAAGTAATCGTTAAATTCTATTTAAATAGGGAATGTGATATTTTCAAGGAGACAATTTATTGTAAATCCAATCAGGGAAATGGAAATTCGCTTAGCCTGCAGGTTTGCTGCGTTAGGGGTATTGTTTATTGCAGTGGCCAAACTCAAATCCGATGGTTGTAAACTTGTGCTTGTGCTTGTACTTGTCGTGTTGTTATTGCATTGCCGCCAGCCGGCTGCACCATCGCCCTTGTCGACAGGTGCTGCCATCTATGATTGTTTTTATCATACTGTACACTGTACAGACAGACGACGAATTTAATCAAATGACAAAATGAAATGAGAGTGACGTCTTTCATTGCGTATCTCACACTTTAGGACGGTCGTCTGCACGCGTCCGGCTATATTTATATTATTTTCGAGGCAAGGAAGTGTTTGCTTTCTATCCATTTATTGTGATTTCATTCATATCAGTGCATATTTGATTGTGTCTATTGCGCTAGATATTATAAAACCACTTGCCATAGCACTCGCTATACCATCCATACAATGTAAGTAGGCCTCTTTGTAACTAACTAGCAAGGATCATAATATTCCACCACTTGTAAATAAAAACACCTGATCCAAAGTTGTTATAAGGAGTTTTACTTATTAGTTCAATCACACATCACTTAGTTCAGTTGTAAATTAATGTAATAAGCTAGTTGTCCCAAATCCATTGCATTAAGTTAGGCTAAGGTAAAATACCTTTAACTTTAGCCCTTTTAACAAAAACCATTGGACAAAGTAGGCCTAGGCTGGCTTTGTCTTTTGAACCCTTTCAACCTAAACATGGGTTGAGTTCAATTATGCTCAATTTTTTTAAATGTTTGATTAAGTTAGCCTATCTGAAAATAAGTAACACGTCCAATGTCCTTCAACAAAAAATGTCAAGTTGGTTTTGAATGACAGAGAATAGGCCTAGGCCTAACCAAATCTCCCAACTTCCAAAGTTCTGCCATAGACAGATTAACGGGTGGCGTCGTCCTGTAATCCAGCTACTTGGAGGTCACGGATTGTGGATATTTATAGGCATGCACTGTGGATGGGATACTCCCTGGTGTGGATTAACGTCCGCACTAGTGAGCACTACTACTATCCGCAGTACTATCCTGATAATTAGACCAATTATATATACCAAGGAAAAAATGTGTTTCGAATTCCACTATAAACTGTAGGTCCCTTAGTTGCCATTAGCTGTTTGGGCTATTAATTAACAGCTGTGTCTAAGGAATATCGGCCTTAGTCACTAACAAGACTACAAGATCGCGCCACTCATCCTGCACTCATCTCCATTCATACTTGGCTTAAAATACCTACATAGGCCTAGTATGGTCGCCATTTCATAAGAAAGTATAAAGTATAAAGTTATGTTGGCCTGTTCCTCTTGATGTGCACATTGGACCTGATTGATGGACCCTTTTATGGGAATTTTGTCTAAAGGTTACCACAGGGAACCATAGTAATTTATATATCATTAGAAACTAGAGTCTTACCTGAAAACAATGGTGCACAAATTTTTCTGCTGTCACAAAAACTGAATTAGGCTAACTACAATACTTTGAATTTTATTATTGTAAGTTACGCTTCTTATTGTCTGCTTGTTTCTGTCGCCATTTCTGTACTGTTAACATCTTAAACATTAAGTTTGTACAAAGAGGTAGAGGGATTTATAAATTCAACTGAACGTTGATTATGAACTACTTCAGTACTTATTTATTTTAAACATTTGAGGTAGGTAGGTTGGGTGTTATGCGGATATAACCTAAAATTTAACTATGGGTAATTCCATATCAGTCCAACCAGGTCATCTCACCCACCATCTCAGAATTTGATGAAACTTGGCTTGTTTGTTCTAACCATAAAGATAAGTCACCATACCAAATTTTAACTCAATACCTCTTACCGTTTTCTTTTTATAGCCTTTTAACGTTTTTCATTTCCGCTAGTGCTAACCATCGGATGTCGCGGAATAAAACTTGCTTACTTTTAGAAAATAATTTATAACTTTTCTGTTTACTGAAGAATCTTCATGAAAATTCATGTACTTATTCTTTAAGACATGAGGATTCCAGAAAAAAATACTAATACCTCTTAGTTTAGTACCTAACCTAACCTATTAATTTTTAAAACGTGAAGAAATAGTTTAGCGAAAAATGGATTATCTAGGAAAGGGTATTAGATAAACACAAAAACCTTTTTTACTAATAATCCTTATTAAATAAGCTATCAGATGCTGCAAAAAAATTCATGGGGTTTTAATACCTTCAAGATTTTTCTTTCTTTGATTTTTGTTAAGTCAAAAATCAAATTATGAATTTATTTTTTTCCCGTGTAAGGATTTCAAGGAATTAAAATGCTCTAGACTTACACTATTACAAAGAACTTGATAGGCCTAATGATTAATTATTATACTAAATTAATATCATCATACAGTATTTTAACCCATAGCTGTCTCAAGAACTTAAATTTAATATGTACAAACGACATAATTAAAATTATGAACAATAATGTCTTGTACTTACATATATATTTCATTTATTTGTATCTTAATTACATTCAGTACCGTACCTATGTACAAATAATTTGATGGAGTTTTGAACATTTCTCTTCAATTGATCTCATACTGTACATTTTTCTAGCAGACTTCAGCTAACGCAGAATTCCTGTATCGGATTCATGTTTAAGGCGATATGACCATGTTACTCCCTATTTCAACTTGCTTTCATTGATGAAGTTAAATGAACTTCGGGAATTTCACACCCTCCGTCTTCTTCACTCCATTATCAATAGTAAAATTTCCAAGTATTTATCAGATAACTTCCATTTTATTTCTGACATCAGTACCCGTGCCACTCGTAGAGGCTCTCACCTTTTATCTACACCAATTCAACAGTTTTTAATCAATCTTTCTTGGTATCAGCAATTCGAATGTGGAATTCTCTTCCTGACCATATAAAACCCAGAGAAAACCGTGCAAGTTTTGGGGCAGAGATAAAATCTATTATATTGAACAGCAGGCGTGGGTGAGTCTCTGGCGCTGGTGTGACGGGTTGTTGGCATCTTGTGTGAATGGGATTTTTTAGGGTTACTAAATTGAATTTCTTCATGATTTCCTATTTAATATATAGGACTTTAGATTATTTAAATTTATTTATATAAGTGAATAGTTTTTTAATTGTTTTAGAGGCTAAGTGGTAGAGAGGAATTGCAAATCCTAACTTGAACTCTTAAATAAAGACATTTTTCATTTCATTCATTTCATTTCGTTAAACACTTGCAATATAATATTTTATGTTTCATCAAGGAGCACTAGATACTGACTGAGCAAAGACCTGCCAATAACAGTACTGGTACAACAATAGAGTTTCATGTTAAGACTTGAAAAAACCTGTTGCCACTTGCTCAGGAAGCTCAGGTTTCAAAGTGTGCTGACTAGGAAAGCCTGTTATTACTTGCTTAGGAAGAGGAAGCTCATGCTTCAAAGTGTGCTGACTAGGAAAGCCTGATGCTACTTGCTCGGGAAGCTCAGGCTTCAAAGTGTGCTGACTAGGAAAGCCTGTTGTTACTTGCTCAGACAGCTCAAAGACAGTATCAGTATCAGACAGTATCTATCTTATCGTTCATATATTTTAAATTACTGCTGTAATATAAAATTAAGTTTTTGAAACAGTTAAGGGGTTGAAATATGACTAGATTAATTTAGTAATTAAAAAAATTTTGTAATAGTGTAAGTCTAGGGCATTTTATTTCCTTGAAACCCGTAAGGTAGTTCTGTAAATCAAACGGAAAAAAATAAATTCATAATTTGATTTTTAACTTGATAAAAACTAGGAAGGTATTAAAACCCCATGCACTTTTTTTGCAGCATATGATAGCTAATTTAATAAGGATTATTAGTAAAAAAAGGTTTTTGTGTTTATCTAATACCCTTTTCTAGATAATCCATTTTACGCTAAACTATGTCTTCGCGTTTTAAAAATTCATAGGTACAAAAAAGAATTTTTTTTTCAGCCTTATTACATTAAACTAAGAGGTATCTATATATTAATTACGTACCGGTAAGCCGATTCTTTGCGTCAAAATTGTGGGCGACTGGGAAGTCGTAGAACGACGGGAGAGGGCTCAAATTAAAGGTCTCGATCCCGTGACGGCGGGAAAAATAGTGGAATTCCCAAAATGTTAACCAAAATTGAGATATAACGTAAAATGTTCTCCATAAGAATAGCATTGGAAGCCATACGCAGCTGATTTTTGTTTACTTTAACATAGTTGATCGCGCTACATTCCAAGCCAGTATTCGATACAGGCAGTTGGCAGTTACTTCTTAGCCAGTTAACTCTTTAAATGTACTGTGTACTATATTAAAACCAGGGATAACGTTATCTATACAGTAATTAAGACTTTTTGAAAACCAAAAACCAAACCAAAGATTTTCGTGTCAACTGTCAGTATTGGCTTCGACAACTGGGAAATTGGATCCCTAAAACCATAAATGTGGATAATAAAACTGTTCATTTTGTATAGTACCTATTTACTTCCCTTAAGTTTCATCACGATCGGATAGTCGTTTAGTAACGCATAAAGGAGAAACATTGGATTGAATATTATATAGATAACAACAACCAAAGCAAATAGAGTGACTTTTTTTAGACAAAGATATGGTGTACAGGCATAGCCATTGACGCTTTTTAGGGACTTATGTCCTTACATGCCCCTAGTTAGTATTTTTTTATGGAATCCTCATGTCTTAAAGAATAAGTAGCCTACATGAATTTTTATGAAGATTCTTCAGTACACAAAAACAATGAATAGTTTCCTACCTCAATACCAAATACCCCCGCTGCAGCAAACCTGCAGACTAAGCAAATTTCCATTTGCCTAATTGAATTTACTCTAAAAAGTATCCATTATTATTATTAGTATCCAGCATTAGTTAAATGAGTATTTAGGTTTGCTGCAACAGGGAGGGTAAAAAGGGGTTTTTTGTAAAATGTTTATACTGTAGTTAAAAACAAAATAAATGCATTTTCCAAATTTGATCAAAATATGTTCTTAAACAAGCAAACTAGGCCTACAACAGTTTACTTATTCTCCATAAGAATATTAATAATTATCTTCTGATGAATATGAAGAATATTAATAATTAATAAGAATAATTATCCATAAGAATTGTCCATGGGAATTTTAAATTTACAATCTCTTGAGATTTTCTCTGTAACCATTAGGCGCATAATAACTTTCTTTATACTGAATTGTTTGCTCTACAAAATAGTTTGGAAATTGCCAAATTTTATGTTTCTTGGGCCAAAAATGGGAAAACCCAATTTTTACACCAAAAAACCCCCATAAACCCCCGTTCCCATAGTCTGATCATGCTGGTTTGCGAACTCGTTTGAATAAATGTAGGTTTACACGTTTATACCAAATGTCATCAAAATCTGATCATCAGACAAATATATTTAGGCCTACCTATGAATTTGAACAGATGGTGTTTTTGGCCTCTAGGGACCTCAAAATAAAAAATTATATCGGTCCTGGGTCCAGTTCTTACCATGAGTACTACGTTAAAAGCTTATTCCCTATATGGGAAATTCGCTAAAAACACAATACACACATGACTTGGTAGCCGAAACTCCATCCTCCCCTAAACACAAGTCCAATTTCTTTGAAAGACAGTTAGGATATAATGGAGTCAAGCTTTACAATGCGGTCCCTGAACTTGGCAAGTTTAAACATGATTTTGTCTGATTTGGGAGAGCAGTAAAAGGGGTTTTGCTGAAAAAAGCCTATTACCGCGTCAGGAATTTTTCAACAAAACTGTAGGCACTAAATAAATAAAAATGAAATTAAGATTATCCGGTTTTAATATTAGTATAGGCCAAGTTTTCATTTTACAGGATTAGTTTTGTTTTTTAGGCTAAGTATTGTTGATCCAATTATTTAGATATTTGTGTAAACTAATATTAGGCCTACTGTATCTATCGTAACTATGCCAAGCATGGTTACCAGCAAATATTGTCTGGGTAGCCGAGTGATTAGTGCTTCAGTGCTTGCCATCAAATTAAAATTTGCTGGTTCGATTCCAAGTGATATCGTAATCGTGTTGCCATTTGTCATTGGGCTATCAATTAATGATGCTTTCGAACAACATGTCGACGTTAGATAGTAACAGGACCAGGGTTTGGACCGCTCCCTAAGCTTTTTCCTACAGTTCCCATAAATGCATCTTTTTTTACCCTTGTTAACAATATGAGAGTTCCCCCAAATGTATTTTAAATGACATTCAGGTGCATTCCCTTATTGCTTGGGGTGTGCAAATGGTTTGTTTGGTTTCCAAACACATAGGCCTTCTAATTTTAGAACATTATCGTGACCTCATTGACATTCCGTATAAAATTTGTATGATGAAATAAGGAAGAATAATCCAACAAGAGGCCGAGGCATTTGACAAGGCTTAATAATGTCAGTAGTTTGTCATCAATTGTTGTCATATTGATTGGTGGTGACTACAAAAACATTTTACTATGCTACAATAGGTTGTACATAGGTTTAGCTTTTCCCAATCATGAGGTAATGGAAGACTTTTGTATCTAGCCCTCAAAGGGCTAAGTAAACACATTTTACAGCAACACGATGTTTATTTATATCAAAACATATTTTCCACATCTAATTTTTATTAAAGGTTGGTTCCATTTAAGACAAAAATAGTAAGCTATTGCTCATGACGATTATATTAGTTGCTTTAACTAAAGAACTACGGTATAGATTTGACAAAAACAGGCAAGAATAGATTAAAATTTTAAAACCCTATACTTAAAAAAATATGTTTAATATAACTCTGCGGATAGGCTACTAAGTGATTGTAAACTACAGTATAGCCTTTTAAATCAGGTACAGTATAGTAAATCAGGTTTAAAGGTATGTTTTATCAAAGGCGTGTGGATACTAAAAATGTTATGAATTTCCTTTGCTAAAATAATTTTGTTCATAGTCTATGATTAACGTTTTTGAACGAGTTAGGTACCAAGGTACCAGTTTATTTAACATCTTAACTTTTATATTTTCTTAAATTTAGAATAAGCATATAATAACAACTTATTTCTTTATCATTTTTACTAATGTTAAAACATTTCTCGTTAGTCATCACCACCTTACTCTGTTTTATTAATCGGTGATTTGAATGTGTTGAGTGATATATTTCCCCATTCATTGACATACGGTTTGTACAATGTGAAATATTTTGATGTGTCAGGAGGTGAGCGTTTAGATTTGTGTTGAAGCTTGTTCTTTTCACATAATTTTTTGTTAAAGTGGGCTATTGTGTGGCATTACCAAATAAATATGGAAAGGTGTTGAAATTGGTTAAAAATTAGTTTATAAACGCTTATTATAAGTGTCTTTTGAATAATAAAATCCTTATCCTTATATATATTACGTGAAGGCGATTTCTACAAAATACTACTCATCCGTTAATAATGGACGGATCTTTACAAACGATGTGTCAAAATAAGTATTTTTTGTGTAGACATATTTTTTGCCCTCTTTTACCAATTCCTGTAATAAAGTCCTCGGGCTTTGCCCCACAGGCCATCAAAATCCCCATGTATTTCTTATGAAGAAAATTATCTAACCCAGCTGTTAAGCTTTGTTCTGCTATTTAATTATATTTGTTTACATGAAGAATTGTTTCTTGCTGACATGTAGTCAATGAAGTAGACTTTTGCATATATTTTAAATGCAATACACTATATAAAGTGATGATAACACATTTAAAAATCTGCATTTAAATAATCAATAAGTACGATTGAGCTTTGCCTATATGTTTCCTGGTAAGTGTGTTGTAACTGTTTCTTATAGGCCTAGTATATTTAAAAAAGTGACTTATTCTTTTCTGCATTCTCACCCTGTAGCGAAGCACGGGCAGAGCAACTAGTAATAAATAATAGTTAAACTCTACCAACACTACCTAATAGATTTAAGGTCTGTAATGATGACATATCTGTAGTTACCAATCCATTTTGCTGAAGATCAAAGTATGTACCTTTCTCAGAACTGGTGAAGAAGGCATATCTTGTTCACTGTTTGTCTTGCAGCATTATTGTATTACAGAATTTAAGTCTGGTATTGGTCAATTAAACCTTGTCACATAAGGTTATTTGTAAAAAAAAAGCACAAATAATATTACCATTAATATGAAGAAAATGCATAGGAAACTTGATTCATAATTATAAGAAATAAGTTATTATACCCTATATATTTTTTTCTGTTTCAGGTTTGAAAATTCCACCCCGAGCTATGTTCGCTTCAGAGAAACTTAAACTATTAGATTTCAACTGTTACCGGTGAGTTGATTTGTCTTGGATCTGGTGTTTTGTCTTGTTGCGTGATGTTTGGTGTCGCGTGAGGTCTCGAGGTCGCGACTGGGTGTTAGGTGTGTGACGGACCATTGTAGAGGTTATGTGGAAGCCTCAAGAGCTTGTCGAGTCCCCTGGACATTCTATCCGATGACCCATCCGTCGGGCCGACCCGGTCCACCCCAGCCTGTCTACTGAGCCAACATGTTTTGTTATTTCATCAGGGTAAGTCTGTCATCTCTTAGTAAATGCACTGTTATACAGCTTACTGCACCTCTATGTCTCTGATAAAATCAAATCAACTTGACAGTGGTATGGTATGTAATTGAAAACGTCAGTAATCGTGTAGACCTTTCGTCCTGTTATCATATAAGAGGGATTTCCAATAATATATTGTATTTTCTCTAGTGTAATAACAAGTGAAAAAGTTGTAATTAATACAAACAATCTCTTATATTAATACGTGAGGGCTGTTTTTTGTGAACAAAACTCCTCCGTTATTTCTGGACCGATTTTAACGTTTGAGGTGTCAAATAATTTGTCACAATTTGTAGTTTTGCATAAAGATTTTAGAATTTAAAATCTCTTACCCTTAAGGGTCGAGACACTCTCAAAGGTCTCATTTTCCCCATAAGAATTACATTGAAAATAAATTGAAAAGCAAAAACAGCTGTGTATAAAAATACCCCCGCCGCAACAAACCTGCCGACTAAGCGAATTTCCATTTGTCTGAATTCATTTTCAACTAAACCTTTTTAAATAACATTAGGTTTAATGAGTACCTAGGTTTGCTGTAACAAGGAAACAAATAAAGTGTATTTTTTTGTAAAATAGTAATAGCCTAGTATAAAATAAATAAATTTGCCAATTATGATCAAAATATATCCATAAACAAGCAAACTACAACATTTTACAATACTCTCCATAATAGTATGGGAATTTTACATTTACATTTTTTGGAATTTTCTCTGTTACCAATAACCGTACAAAAACACTTTGATATACCAAATTATTTGTTTTTTTAAGCTCTTTAAAAAGGTCTAGAGATAAATTAGGAAATTTTGTGTTTTGAGGGTCAAAAATGAGAAAACCCATTTTTTACCCCATTAAACCCCCCGTAAAACCCCGTTCCCATGGTCCAATCATGCTGGTTCGCGAACTCATTCAAGTTTATCCCGCCTTACACCTTTAAACGAAATTTCATCAAAATCGGACAAAAATTACTCAAGTTATCGCGTTCACGGACGTATATATATATATAAATCTATGTATATATATACATATATAACAATTTGAACGAATGGTGTTTTTGGCCTCTGGGGACATCAAAATGAAAAAGTAAATCGGTCCCGGGCCTAGGTCTCACAGTGCCACCTACGGTAATTTTAGCTACTTCCCTATAGGGAAATTCGCTAATAAACTCACCAGCTTTTTGGGAGTAAATATTGATGTTTGTAATATTTAGGAGTTTATAAACAAAACCTAAACAGTTAATCAGTTTTGTTGGAACAGAAAATTTCTTGAATTTAAAGGAGAAATGTTGAAAACAGGAGGAGGAGACAATTAATAGGGAATCTTATTCTTATCAGAAGAGTAGAGGAGAGGCCTGGTCTCACAGTAAGGAATCCAGGTACACAATCACTTCTGGGGATGAATAACTTTTGCCAATTATGCTAAGCAAGTTATTTTGGAAGTAAAAAAAAAAAAAAACATGAAGAATATACACATAATATTGTCACAGTGGTAAAGTAAACCTACCTAAAGTCAGATCAAATAAATACATACAAGAAATGTTTACTGGTAACAGATTTAAGTCGGGAAACATTTGTAGAAAACACAAAAAAAAGGCCGGGTCCAAAAAATTCTAAAATATTTGTACAAGAAGCGTTTATTATTTCAAAGCGCTATTAAATACCGGGAGTATTTCAATTAGTTACATAAGCATTTAGTCGGGTGTTTTAGACTCATCAAAAATTATGACTGTTATTACTGCAGTTTTAAAATAACTTCTGTGTAATACCGGTACTTGACAATTGCTCGATTTCGAGCAACAGGTACACTAGTATTATTTATATCGGCTTAAAGTTATCTAGCTTAAATTACCCAGAATTGTTTAGAATTGAAATAGCAGGGCTTGCACTACAAATTTTGGCTGAAATCTCGGCCACTTAAGTTTGTTTTTTATAAACTTCAATTTGCAGGCCTAATCTTAACAGTTCTTAACGCCTAATCTTAACTCATTTAATATTTTTACGTTAATTGCAAGCGCAACAATATAGTCAATTTGAATTAAGTCACTAGTAGTTTTCGGTTAAGTAAAACGTTAGCCAGTTCAAAGAGCACGCTAAGAAAGTTAACTACAGCTATAAACGGATGGCTGGGAAGCTAGAAGAATAATTTCATTGTGTTCCTTTAATATGTTGTATGTAAATTACAGAGATGATGGTGGAGTAAAATCTCAAACTAAGATTTATCAAGTTGAGGAATGCTCAACTAATTGCTAGCTTACATAACAGAGACAGTGAGGAAGGCTTGAGCGTCTTGTTAAAACAGGATTTCCGTACATAAAATATATTTTTCAACATTTTTTGTATTGCTGAACTCATTCAAAAAGCCTAACCCTTTTGGTATGCAAAACTAGGAATAATAGCTGCTGGCTGAAAAAAACCAAGTATGTATAAACACACACACACACCCATTATCTAATATAGCTTTGTGGAAGAGGCTCAACCAAAGGAACATCCATAATTCCAAAGTACCGGTACCCATGAACTTTTGAGAAAACTAAAAGTCACACCCCCATAAACCATATACTTAAAATGATAGTCATACGAGAGACCTTGCACAATACTATCCAATATTTCATAAATTGCCCTTTAAGGTCGTAATTCCTTTCTAAAGGGAACTTTCCTATACCTAATGTTAAAAATACCTCAGCTGTATTTGTTATTCTTTCAATTTATTACCTTATTAAAATCAGTTGAGATTATTTGTTTATATTACGAATTGTGGATATTTATAGGCATGCACTGTGGATGCGATGCTCCCTGGTGTGGATTAACCGCACTAGTGAGTACTACGACTATCCGCAGTACTATCCTGATAATTAGACCATTTCGTTAATTACAAGGAAAAATGTGGTTCGGATTCCACTATAAACTGTAGGTCCCTTAGTTGCCATTATAGGCCAGTCAAATCGTACATAAAAAGAGGCTAAAATCGCAAAGCGTGATGTATTGCTGCATTTTTAATATGTTGTTGGGACCAGTTAGGGTAACTCAAAACCAAGTTTGCAGCTTCGAGATCCCTGTGCTCCCTGCGTAATAAGTAAAATATTAAAAAATGTATGTAATTTTTTTAGTTTTTGGTCTATAACTTATTAATCGTGCATTTTTTATAATACTACTCAAATGTAACAATTAAAGTACATAAAATTTCCAAAAATTTAAGCGTGGTTTCATTTTTGAGTGTCGAATAGTTTTTGAGCAATGATTTTTTAAATATTAAAATTGTTTTAAAGTAATTACCATAATTTATATTTTTCCTGGGTTGGACCCACACAAATTGGGTAATACCCATATTATGGCAGAACTCTTAAAAACTGCTTTTGTGGTAAATTTTTTTGGCTTTTGTTTTATCACAAAACCAAGTCTGTACCTTCAACACTCTTCTGAAAACTATCTATTCTATATATAATTCAGTTTTAAAAATCTTTGTACAACTAAATCTAGAGTTCTACTGGACCGATTTTATTAACTAATGGGTCGTTGGAAAGCTTAGGTCGTGTAGATTTGCAAATAATTATGAAAGTTTGTTTTTATTATGATTTATGGTGGAAAATTTCAAAAAAACATGTTTTCCATAAGAAATACATTGAAAACGGTGTTTTTCACACTTTTTATTTGGGTGCGACTTTTAGCTGCCTTTTTTAGTGTTTCCAAGAAGTGTATGGTATCAATTTGTAGGAAATTTTATTCTCTTTCAGAATATCACCTTCCACTTTGGTCGGTTTCCTCACCATTTAAAAGTTATTTGCAAAAAAGCTAAGCAACCTCCGAATTTATAATAATGAGAAAGTATTGAGTTTGGGATATTTTTGTTAAACTTTGTACAACTAAATCTAGACTTCTACCGGACCGATTTTGATAATTAATGAGTCATTGGAAAGCCTTACTCATGTAAATTTGCAAATAATTATGAAAGTTTGATTTTATTTAATATTTGTGGTGGAAAAATAAAAATAACAAAAATACATTAAAAACTGTTTTTTCAGGTTTTTATTTTCAAGTTTATATTTGTAGTCAGCTTTTGGCCACCTATATTAAATAATTTAAAGAAATACACAGAAGGTATTTGTAGGAAATTTTATCTTCTTTCAGAATATCACGTGCATTTTCTACGATTTACTCACCATTTAAAAGTTATTGTCAAATTAGTTAAGTGACCTCCAAATTTTTAGTTGTTAAAAATACTGAATTAGGGATATTTTTGTTAAACTTTGTACAACTAAATCTAGACTTCTACTGGACCGATTTTGTTAACTAATGTATCGTTGGAAAGCATAATTTGTGTAGATTTGCAAATAATTATGAAAGTTTGATTTTATTAAATATTTGTGGTGAATAAAGAATAAAAAGCAAAAATACATTAAAAACTGTGTTTTTTTATAGTTAATATTTTAAAATTTCAATTTATAGTTAACTTTAGGTTGCCTTTTTTGAATATTTTCAAAAAACGCCTAAGAGTACTTTGTAGCAAATTGTATTCTCTTTCAGAATATCACCTTCCACTTTGGTCGATTTCCTCACCGTTTAAGAGTTATTTGCAAAAAAGCTTAGCAACCTCCTAATTTATTGTGGTGAGAAAATATTGAATTGGAGAGATTTTTGTTAACTTTCTACAACTATATCTACAGTTCTACTGGACCGATTTTATTAATTAATAGGTCAATAAAATCTGTGTAGATTTCCAAATAATTAGTAAAGTTTGAGTTTTATTTATTTATGGTAGTAATACGTTTGCCGGTATGAATAATCTAAAAATTTGTATGGTAGTAATAATGGGTTAGCCAGTATGCATTATCTGATCATATGGAACACATGTATTAACCTATAGTTTAACAGCTGATTGTTTTATTGTTATTTCCTTGATTTTTCTTTGTTTACATTTAGTTGTTTACTATTTGAATTGGTGGTTGAGGTCCGTAAAGTGTGTTTCTAAAGTGATGTTTTTAATCTGTACCATTAATAAGTATTGGTAAGTTAAGTGATGTATGGATTTCATAACCAAAAAATATTATTTTAAACTGTCAATTATAAATTATTCAAATTTAATTTATAATTCACAGTTTAAAATAGTATTTGATATTCGTTATTTTGAACTGTTAATTATAAACTCAATATTTTACATTAGTTGAAAAATGAATAACTTTACTCTTCACTACATGGTTGGTGATGGAAACTGTTTCTTTAGAAGTGTCTCATTTTTATGCCATAAATCTCAATCCAGATACAGTGATATACGATCCACGGTAGTTGATGAAGTCGTCAATAACTGGGACTACTATTGTCCTTTGATCGTAGGGGATAAGACATGTAGACTAGATGTAAAAAAACGCGACGGAATACAGAAATTTGATGACCAAAGATGGGGAATACGCCGGTAATGTCGAAATCGAAGCTGCAGCAAGAGTTTTTGACTGCCAATTCAAAATATATGCTGAGAAATTGGATTATTTTGTAACGGTTGGTGAAGGCACAACGATCTATAAACTACGATTCTCAGGAAATGTGGATGCTGGGCATTACGATGTTTTGATAGACAATAGTATGCCTGAGAATCAAGAGGATATAATCTTACCAAAATCAAAACGTGACTGTGCATCAAAAAATAGAAAAAGTAAAACATGTTCTGGCAGACGTGAATCAACAGCTCATAAAAATAAATTGAAGAAACCAAATTATAGTATAGATAAAGATTTACTCCAAGGGGTAAAAAAGTGTTTATCAAGCAATTAAAAGGATAGAGACCCAGAAAATGAAAAAGAAACAGAACAAGATAGTCTGACCAACACTTCACTCAGAGATGATGCAACTTCCTCAACCTCCTTAATTTGTGTATTGGGAATGCCAATACACAAATTAAATTTAAAAATTGGAGCCGTAATAATGTTGCTACGAAATCTTAACACAAAACGGGGGTTATGTAATGGCACACGATTAATTGTTAAAGAACTCAAGCCCAATTTAATAATTGCAGAGGTTTTAACTGGATCAGCACTGGAGCAGCACGTGAAATTGTATTCATTCCAAGGATTGACTTAGCACAGACGGACACGGACACAGATTTACCATTTGTTTTAAAAAGACGGCAATTTCCTTTAAAATTAGCGTTTGCTATTACAATAAACAAAGCGCAGGGGCACATTGGATAAAGTTGGGATATACCTTCCAGCACCAGTATTCAGCCATGGACAATTGTATGTTGCAATATCAAGGGTTAAAAGGTTTGAAGACATAAAAATTAAAATTATCCCTGGCAAAGAACAAGGAAGATTATTAAAACAATCAGATGAAGTCTTTACAAAGAATGTTGTTTACAAAGAAATACTGTAAATAAAATATTTTTGTAAAATTGTATTTGTTTTTCATTATTTTACTCTTTTAGAAAATCAGTTTGTTTTCTAAACAATTTCATTCTTAAAAAAAATTTCAGGTACTTACAAGGGCATATATTATGTACTAATGTACCTTCTAGGGACCGTTGTATTTAACTACAACGGGCTCTGTTGCTAGTACAAATAATAATTTATTACAGTCGGGACCACGTAAGTTTGCAGTTGGTGGCAGCGAATCACAAGACAAGGCTAGTGCGACGTTGCCACATCGCCCGTTGACATTACTAATTAAAATATACTAAGCAATATTTTCAAATCAGCTGGTATTATTAGATTTGGCAACACCGCACGGTTCTCATTGGGTCATTCAAAACCATATGGTAATTAGGCTCCTCCCTCAACCGCAAACATACGTGGTCCCAACAATAATATCACGATTTTTTTATTTAATGAGTTGAAATAATGTCCCCCAACCATTAGGTGATAAAACGAAATGAGGAAAAACATATTTAAGGTTATATTTAAAGATAAATTATGACAAAACATTCTATAGTTAGTATTTTGGCTTTTTGGACATTGAAGGCAAGGTATTAGAAATGTTTCCTGATTCAAACTCATCGGGTAAAGACATATTATCGTCAGGATCATCTTCATCCTCTTCAATACTGTAAATGGTAATGTGACATTTTGGCAATTCTTAGCAGAGCAAGGAGTACGTAATGGTGAACCCTTAGCCCGGCCTTCCGACATGTGCAAGCACTCGTGCATCCCTTTTTACACCTACATGAAATTAGTTTCAGAAGGTTGGGTGGAGCTTGACTGCATGAGCACATACAATGGAATAAACCAATTAAAGTATTATATTGTCTGTGGCATGAGGTTGTTACTGGAACCAATCCTGCTGTGCTATTTGACCAACCCCACTCTGTGGGATCCTTTTCAATCCCTAACCATTTTTGCACTTGGTGGTATGCTCGAAATGAGTGGAAGGAAGCTGCATCTTAGGTGGTGGGCAAGTGTTATAAGTTTACGCTGGCTGCTGCCTTTACAAACAGGCGGAATCGAAGGTTTTATAATTCATTGTGGAATGTGTTGCCACCATGCAAAGCAATTAGGCACTATTCTCCAGCTTCCTAGGAGGAATTTTTAGGGTGAGAATGGGGAAACCTATTTTAATCCCATAAAACCTGTTCCCTTTAGTATGATCATACTCTATTTTACTCTATTTAATGTGCTGATGGACATACACACACATTTACATGTCAAAAATATAAGTCAGTCCCGGCTGTGTATAAATAATGATATTTTTGGACATCTAAATAAACAAAATTATAAGGTTTTAGCGAATTTTCGATATAGGGAATAAGCTATTACCGTAGTACTCATGGTAAGACCTGGGCCCGGGACCGATTTCAATACAGTACAAAATCAACAATATTCACCCTATATATACTGTAATATATATATATATATATATATATCAGATCAAAATTGCAGCTTATCTAACTATAGAATGTTTAGTCATAATTTATCTTTAAATATAACCTTAAATATGTTTTTCCTCATTTCGTTTTATCACTTAATGGTTGGGGGACATTATTTCAACTCATTAAATAAAAAAAATTGTAATATTAATAAATTATTATATGTATAGTTTTCAGAAAAGTGTTGAAGGTACAGACTTGGCTTTGTGATAAAACAAAAGCCAATAAAATTTACTACAAAAGCAGTTTTTTAGAGTTCTGCCATAATATGGGTACTACACAATTTATGTGGGTCCAACCCAGGAAAAATGTAAATTATGGTAATTACTTTAAAAAATTTGTAATATTTAAAAAATTATTGCTTAAAAACTATTTGACACTCAAAAATGGAACTATGCTTAAATTGTTGGAAATTGTATGTACTTTAATTGTTACATTTGAGTAGTATTATAAAAAATGCACTATTAATAAGTTAAAGACCAAAAACTAAAAAAATTACATAATTTTTTTAATATTTTACTTATTACGCAGGGAGCACAGGGATCTCGAAGCTGCAAACTTGGTTTTGAGTTACCCTAACTGGTCCCAACAACATATTAAAAATGCAGCAATACATCACGCTTTGCGATTTTATTGTCCGATTTGACTGGCCTATTAGCTGTATGGGCTATTAATTAACAGCTGTGTCTAAGGAATATGTCACAAGCGTCTATGCAGCCAGTGCAACTCCGAGGATCGTGGATTGGATCAGAACACCCCCCACCACCGCACCATGTCGTACGCTTCCGAATTAACCGGCGCATCAGCATAGCCTAACTGTTCGCGGAAAATTGTTATCTCTATCACTGTCCCTGTCAAAACGTATCGTTTGTAGGTTAAATTTAAATTAAAAATAATTTAACTGTCATAACCTAACCAAACTAACCAAACTTGCTGATAATGACAAACTCTAATAAAGGTTTACTGATCGAAAAAATAGTTCTGTTCTAAAAATAAAATTATAAATTTCTCAAATTAAATTTTTTAATTATAAAATTAAACTCATAACCTAACCAAACCTGCTGAGATAAAAAAAATTGTTGACAAAAAGTTAGAGCTACCAGCGGGTTACGAAACCGGCACCTTTCGGGTATCAGCCAGACTCGCTATCCACTACACCACCAAGTCTAATGACTTGGCTCCGTATCGTTGCGGTAGTGGTTGACGTCACGCCATCGGCACGGAGCGGTGGTGGGGGGTTTCCGATCTGATCCATGGTGGAAGTAAATATTTACTTCCACCATGGCCTAGACGCTTATCAATAACTCGGCCTTAGTCACTAACAAGACTACAAGATCGCGCCACTCATCCTTCACTCATATTTGGGTTAAAATACGCACATCGTGGCGTACCCATCTTAAATAATTGATATACTGTATTTTGTTTTGTTTAATTTCAGCTTAACTTAACCAATCAATAACTTAATGAAAGATTACACATGAATCTTTAGTTTTGGTTTTATTAATACTTATGAAGTCAAACGGGACGAAGCCCGTGGGTAACAGCTAGTTATTTAAAAAAATAATTATTCTGATAACAGGAATTTTGTCCACATCAAACTATTTGAATCATGTGCATAATACGAGCCCTTGCTGATGTGGGCGGACATCAGAAAACGTTGTATAACTGTGTTTCATAACAAACAACCCCCTCAGAGACCATAGGAATGCGGTTGATAAGATTGCTCAGTGGTGTGCTGGAGCTCTTGTCGGCGCGGATTCGGCGGATTGTGCAGTTGATCGATCGATGATCGGATGATCGATCGTCAGTGTCATAGTTGGTGACCTTAAAATAAATATTTAAAGTTACACATGTTCAGCTACTGTAGGTAGCTTCATGTGTTGAACTTATCAGAAGTTTCAATATAACCAGAAATGAAGTGGTCCGACATTAATTTAAACCTTTTTTTATAATCCCAGTTTTTGTACAAATCATATTTATGATTAATTTACTTTTGCGAAGTATTTTTTTAAAGCACAAAATGAGTCTGCACGTTTAGGTAATTACGTCCAATTATAGGTATTACAGGTATTACGTACTTAACTAGTTTCAGACATTGCCTGACAAACTGACCCAATTTCACATCACCGCACTTGTAGCTTATTGCAGGCATGCCGACGGTTTGAGGCTCCCTGACAGTAGGGTTTGGTTTCAGGTTTCAGTTTCAGCAGTTTCACTGGACTGAATCAATTCGCTCTACTCCATGCAACAATGATGCCAATGTCACGTTTGTTTTCGTACGATCAGCTGTTCTGCTGTACACTGCCGGTTAACCTAAAACAGTGATAGTGATTTTAGTTTATTTGTAAGTTCAAGTTGTCTAGTTTTTTCTACCAGTTTCATAATCCAAATTTAAAATGATGTGAAGTGGTGCTTTTTGAAGCATGTCATATGTTTCAATCGATCCAAATACACACGATGTTATTATTGAAGTTTACAGTGAACCGAAGAGGGAATCTGACACTGACTCTCCAGTACCGATGTAAGTCCCTTTAGCTACATAAAACAATTCTCTGTCTATTATTATGAATCCTTAAAGGATATATCTTCCAACTAACAATTAATTTCGTAGGCCAACCTTTCAACTTCACTTAACCTATTTAGTGGAGGCCCCTCCTAGCTTAATTTGTGTTTTAACCCTCCAAGTGTCTCTAGTTTTGGTCTTAATGTTCACCCATTTATTGCGAAATCGCAGGGTTTTATTAAAATGTATCTTAGAAACTTAAAAACAAAGTAAAGTATACTGTTTTATATATCATTTTGTTTGGAAAATTATGGGCTTCAATGTGACATATAAAACATTACGAAAAAATGTTCAACAATTTTTGTGGGGTTAACATTTCTCAAAAATTATAAAATAAATGAAAAAATTTATGTTTGCGCTCAATAAATTGTTATAATTTATGGCTGCACTTTACTTGACGTCCTACACTCATTCGATTGTTTTTTTCGATTCGATATTTTCATTCGATTGTTTCATTCGATATATCGTTTGGTTAGTTAAGTTAGGTTAACCTTACCTAACTAACCAAACGATATATCGAATGAAGCAATCGATTAATCGATATATCGATCGATATTTTCATTCGAATGAGTGTAGGACGTCAAGTAAAGTGCAGCCTAATTTATAGGCCTACAAATATTTTAAAATAGCCACTTTGTTCAGAATTTTATGAGGATTCCAAAAATATAATAATATAAGGAAGTAAGTTAGGTTTGCAAATAAATAAGTTATGGGCAAAAAACAGATTTCGGTACATAGCGTTTAGCTAAGAATGCATAGCCTAACCATAGCTAGGAATCTGGCTAATTTACATCAATATCACTACATACTTCTTCAGGATCATCAACCAGCCCTTCAAAATCACTTAAATCTTCTTATAATGCACCACATAGCCTATATCACTACTTTTGATTTTTAACACTAAAACCATGATAAACGTAATAAAACACATCAGTCATCGGTGCGAGGTTAACCAAGCTATTTACAAATACGCACGTCAGCTGTCTGCTACAATATTTTCGGAACTAAAATGAAAAGCGTATAGAAAAAGACATCAGGAGAAAGCTCTGAATCTGCTGAAAAAACTATACCTAACTAGATCCACTTCAATCCGATTCAGTCAGTCCCAGAGCCGTCGCCGTAAATAGTGTTTGTGAGTCGCAAAAGCCACACATAACACTATACAGCGGATGTGTTATGAGTCGCTTTTACGACACATAACACTCGGAGGGTTAACTTACGCACATACCGTATTATGTTAAGAGTCTATTTTTACTTTGGCCACGATTTATCAACACTCAACAGTATATAGGCTATAGGCCTACTGTTCTTTGATTAACTTGAAAATTCTCTCAAATCTTTTTAGGCTAATATCATCAGCCTAAAGCTATTGTTTTTTGTTCATGACTTTTTAAATCTTTTTTTATCACTAAGTAAATAACTGGCCATTGGATAAACGTTTTTTCTCCCCAAATTATTACTTTGTGAATTATAACTAAGGTGCAGTCCCTATCTAGAGTATGTTTAGTGTAGGCTTACAAGATAAAAGGCCTAAGCTATATTTTGGATTAGAACCGCTGGATTTCCCCTCTAGACTTCTAAGATAAGTGTTCACATGTAAATTTAATAACTTTACTTTCTATGAAATCAGTCTTTTAGCGAATTTCCCTATAGGGAAGTAGCTATTACCGTAGGTGGCACGGTAAGACCTAGACCTGGGAACGATTTAGGCCTACTTTTTCATTTTGATGTCTCCAGAGGCCAAACACCATTCGTTTAAATTTTTATATAGGCCTATGTATATATATATATATATATAGGTAGATTTATATATATATATATATATATACGTCCGTGAACGCGATAACTTGAGTAATTTTTGTCCAATTTTGATGAAATTTGGTTTAAAGGTGTAAAGCGGGATAAACTTGAATGAGTTTGTGAACCAGCATGATCGGACCATGGGAACGGGGCTTTACGGGAGGTTTTATGGGGTAAAAATTGGTTTTTCTTAATTTTGACCCTCAAAACACAAAATTTCCCAATTTCTCTTTAGACCTTTTTAAAGAGCTTAAAAAAACAAATAATTTAGTATATAAAATTATTTTTGTTCGATTATTAGTAATGGAGAAAATTAAAAAAATTTAAAATTTAAAATTTCCATGTTATTCTTATGGAGAATTATGTCAAATGTTGTAGTTTGCTTGTTTATGAATTATATTTTGATCAAACTTGGCAAATTTATTTATTTTGTACTAAGCTATCAATATTTTACTAAAAAACACATTTTATTAGTTTCCTTGTATAGCAGCAAACCTAGGTATACTCGTTAAACCTAATGTTATTAAAATATATTTAATTGAAAATCAATTCAGACAAATGGAAATTCGCTTAGTCGGCAGGTTTGCTGCGGCAGGGGTATTTAATGGTCATTTAATCGTAAATGTAGGCCCAAATTTCATTAAGTAAGCACGTCTCACCTTTAAAACTATTGAATGTATTGACTTGTTTATCAGTCAGTAGAACTTCGATCAGAGGTGGCATAAAGGTACATAAAGAAGGTACATAAAGGCGAACAAGGCGGTGCCTAGGGCCCTGTGTTTTTCAGGGGATTCGCACAGCCGTATTTCAGGTATTAACTTAAGAGAGGCCCGCTATTGAACTTAGCCTTGGGCCCCGCAATCTCTAGGGCCACCACTGACCTACCACCGATTAACCGTCACTCCTTTTATCCTTCACCCTACTGCAGTAATTAGATGATTTTTTTTCTGCTGGACCCACTAATATCAAATCCTCTGTTTGAAAAACAAACTATGAAACCAAATTGTTTTAGCGAATTTCCCTATAGGGAAGTAGCTATTACCGTAGGTGGCACGGTAAGACCTAGACCCGGGACCGATTTACTTTTTCATTTTGATGTCCCCAGAGGCCAAAAACACCATTCGTTCAAATTTTTATATATGTATATATATATATATATATATATATATATAGATTTATATATATATATATATATACGTCCGTGAACGCGATAACTTGAGTAATTTTTGTCCGATTTTGATGAAATTTGGTTTAAAGGTGTAAAGCGGGATAAACTTGAATGAGTTCGCGAACCAGCATGATCGGACCATGGGAACGGGGCTTTACGGGGGGTTTTATGGGGTAAAATTTGGTTTTTCTCACTTTTGACCCTCAAAACACAAAATTTCCCAATTTCTCTTTAGACCTTTTTAAAGAGCTTAAAAAAACAAATAATTTGGTATATAAAAGTATTTTTGTTCGGTTATTAGTAACGGATAAAATTAAAAAAATTGTAAATTTAAAATTTCCATGTTATTCTTATGGAGAATATTGTCAAATGTTGTAGTTTGCTTAATTATGGATATATTTTGATCAAACTTGGCAAATTTATTTATTTTGTACTAAGCTATCAATATTTTACTCAAAAACACACTTTATTAGTTTCCTTGTAGCAGCAAACCTAGGTACTCGTTAAACCTAATGTTATTAAAATATATTTAACTGAAAATCAATTCAGACAAATGGAAATTCGCTTAGTCGGCAGGTTTGCTGCGGCGGGGGTATTTTAGATAAAGCGACCAAAATTGTAGGCCTACTAGGCTTGTATCATCCTTAATAAAAATGGCCAAATTATTTAATACCGGTACAGTTTCTGATTTGTGTATCTTTTTGACTGTCATGTCCAATTTCATTTTAGCCCTTTTTGAATAAAGTTAACTTGGTTTAAACACGCATAAAATGCAAACAAGTAGCCTATTGTTACGTTATACTCTCTAGTTGTATGGTGTTGATATAAGTGTCAGCTCTTTTCAAAGCTTCCTTTTTCCTGATTATAAAACACTGACACCACTTTGACTGAATAAACTAGCCTATTTGGAACTAGGCTAATGACCCTAACTAAACTTCTCTTTATTCATATACACTTTTGTTGCAGTTTTTGTACAGTTAGGTAACTTATTAACTGGATGGTATTCGGGTTACCTGGATTACCAGTAGGCCTAATAGGCCACTTAAATAAAAGTAAATAGGCTCTGATAGTTTATTTTTTCAGCTTTAGTTCTTGTAAATGCAAAATTGTTCAATTCTTTGTAAAATTATTGAAATGACAAAAAATATTTTTTTTTAGTTTAGAATGTTTTGTAATGGAACAGATTTCCTTTTATTAAACAGAGCGCCAGGCTTATAAGTAGACCATGGGATTGCATCAAAGCTGAAACCGCTTATTGTGCACCCTCATTCACACGTCCTCATTCTCCGTCAAATCCTAGATTCTTAGTGAACCATGAGATCCTTTTGACTATGATTACCTGTTCTTCCCTTTGATCTCCGGTCAATAGGCCAAGGGATCTCACACGCAGACCTTGCAGGGCTGGGTACATAAATATCACGTGGAAGGCTGTCTCCTCCTCCTCACCAGATTTTCTACATAAGGAGAGGCTTTCAACTTGAATTCCCATCTTGTGTACAATGTCCGCAGAATACCCAGTGGCCACTGATGAAGCCAACCACTTTCCACAGGGTCTTCCTATTCAGCCCAACGGCATCTTCCACTATCGCACACGTCGCCCCCGTTAAGGTTGGAACAAACATTGAGACCTTCACAGCTTTCATTAGGTTTCTGGCTGGGGCAAGCTGGAACAAGATTCCCTCGAAGGCACTCAGCTCAGGAGCTTGCTTGACCAGCCAATCCTTTGTGGCTGGGTTAGCACCAACCACCATGGCTCTGCCTTCTATATGGCAGCTGCTTATCCTGACGTCTTTGCCACGAATGGCATGCCTGGACAGCTCCCCCTTGATTTTGTTGGCTTCTGCCTCCGTCAGCTCCATGTCCGGGTGTTCAGATCTGGTGATGACCATCTTCTCCACGGATAGTTTCTCCGAATAGGCCCTCTGTGAAACAGCCGACCCCTCTCCCTCTTTCGTTCTCGTCTTCTTCTTGCCCCTGTATCTTCAGGTGTCAGGTGCTCTCGCCCCCCTCTTTCCTCCTGTCTTCCTGGAAGCTTCAGTAGGGTCAGCTTTGGGGGTGCCGCCCTCGCTCTGCTTTTTCCCAGCATCCTGGTTAAGAGAGGAACCGGCTTCGCTGGGAGCAAGTTTCAGGTGCTTAACAGCCCATGCCAGCCTCCTCTCCTTTCTGGATATCATCTTTACGCTCTTGTTTAAGGCATCCGCTATCCTCTGTCTTCGCATCTTGCCCCTGGAAAGTCGTTTTTTTCGGTTCCTCCCTGGTTTCTGCGAGCTTGCCGTCATCGTCAGATTTCAGTAGACTTTCCTCCTCCATTGGGGTCATATCGTTTACGCTCAGTCTAGCTATAGAATGCTTTCAACCTGTCGGTCACACTCTTCTTGCAATCAACAATGGTTGGTTGGTTTTTTGGTTTTTATCACTAACATCTATAATGTTCCCCCGAGTACTGCGTATCTAAAGGTCCACAATGTTCCCCCGAGTACTGCGTATCTAAAGGTCCACCTGAGTGACCCGATTAGAGAGGTAATGGCCGTACTTTATTCAGCATTGCTTTCAGGATTGATTTATGACAAAATAAATAGGTTTACGTACCTTATGTCGTCAATCCTTTTGTAGTCTCGGGCGACTAGTTTCGAAGCAGTTGTTTTATTATTAAGCCAATGTTGTCACACATGAATGTTAACACAATGCCGTAATCAATATTTACAAATTTAACACACATGAAAAACACGGATTTGATTAACATAGAATGATGCGCAACCGGCCATAACACCCACGCACGTTAACGGTCACGACTCAATTACCCAACGTCCGTCTGGAGACATTGACCTTGGAGGGGGTGAAACAGCTGGTTATGAGCGCCTTTGTTATCAATGTCCTCAATCCTATCAAATATTATATTTCGGCCAAAATTTAACTTTTAATTTAAAATGCCATTGGGATATTTCTTTGTAGCTTTGTAGATATCATATTTTTTAAGGACGTTCATTAAGGAGTCTGGTACATTTATGTGAAATATCCATGCTATCACTACAGCCATTATTATTGTGGTTTTCATTAATCAGGTGTTCTGCAAACTCTTGTCTTGTGTTTTCAATTTAGGCTTAGGGCCATGTCATACGAGCGCTATTGCTGTCGTGCAGATGCCGTCGCGTTAAAGTCGCTCCAACCCGGCAACGGGGTTCTTATGGAGCATGTCATACGGACGCTAATGCCGTCGGCGAGTCCGCGTTAGCCGGACGCTGAGCGCAGCCAATGCGGACAGTTGCGCTAGCGGCAAGGCGCACGTGACGCACGGACCCTGTCATACGGAGCGCAAGCGCCAGCAGGACGCATTGGCTGCGTGAGCACTGTCAGAACAACTGGAACACCTTTGGAGTGATCATTGCGATATTTGATACGGAAAAATTTATTTATTTAGTTGAAAAACTGCCACCTCTCACACACGGCACTAAGGAGTTTGTCAAAAGAAGCAACCGACATTCGATAGTAACTAAAAAATTTATCTTCATACTTCCTGTGTTCCTGGAACATCAGATGAATCTGTGCTGTCGACAAACGAGAAGAAAGCACAGGATGGGTTCCCCATTGTCTTGGATTCTTCCGATAATACTCTGTGTATCTAAAATGTGCAAAAAGCTTATACAACCTAACTGGATGGTGTCCATCTAGGTAATAACATAATTGCCGCGACGGCAAATGCGCCCGGAAGACGCTACATATTACAGGCACCTGGCGTTGGCGGGACGGCATTATACATTACACCTGAAATGTACTTTTTCCGGCGCTATCTCGACGGCATCTGCGCGACGGCAATAGCGCTCGTATGACATGGCCCTCAGGAAGGTGTTCTTTAAACCTTTTCTTGAAAGAACTACCTGTTTGTTCGATATATATTTTTGGACAGTCGCTGCAGGATAATTTGTAATAAACTCCTGTGCTCTCTAAGCTATTGGATAGGCCTACTGTCAATTTTGATGTATGTGAATTTAATTGGCATTCTAATTTGCTTGAAGTTTTGCTGGTCAATGTTATGTTGTGTTTCTTTAGCTCATTTTTTAAGGTGTAATGTAAGCAGCTGTCAAATTCTAGGGAGACGAAGTTTTGATCTGTTTTTGTAATTGTTTTTGGTTATTTTGTTTATCAATTATGTTGTCGATGATATTGATAGCCATTGTTTACAGCTATGAATTAAACGTTTCATTTTCTGGGTTAAGCTGCCTGAGACATAGTTATTATTAAAAGGCGGTTAACACAACTAGGTATTGTAAGCGGCCATCTTGTGTGAATGTGGATGATTGGAGGTAACATGGATAGTATGATCTGTGGTTGTAGACTTTCTATAGATTTTGTATTCAATGGTATTGTTATTTTTGGTCAGAGTTAGGTATAGAAAATTTATTGAATTGTTATTCTCAACTTCAAGTGTGAATTTTATTTTCTGTGAAATATTGTTCAAATGATTATTAAGAATTTGCAGATGTATAGACTGTCTAGAGTTTCCATTCAAAAGAAAGAGGGTGTTGTCAACATATCTTTAATAAAATTTGATTTTCTTTGAAAATTTGTTGCTAGTAAAGAGGATGTTTTCATTTTTTAAACTATTAGACACATTTTGGAGAGCACACTGGACAAAGGTAACCCCATGACAAATCCGTCTTCCTGCAGATAATATTTTCCATTAAAACTGAAATAATTTTATTCTGAAACTAGTTTGAGAACTACATCTTCTAAAAAAAAACTTTAGAACAAAATTATTTATTTAATGGAAAAAATTATCTGCAAGAAGATGGATTAGCCATGGATTCATCTTTGTCCAGTGTGACAAAAATATTGAAATTTTTAAAAACAATATTCCATGTTGTTTGTTTGAATAATATTCGTTAGAAGTTGATAAATTGAAAGGTTTGTGTTTAAACCTTTTCATACAATAGGTAGAGACTAAGGGTTTTACGTAGACCATTGATTGGCAAGATAACTTGTGTTTGTTAACAATTTGTTATTAGCTTACTACTGAATTGCATAGTTAAAAGGAAAACATCCAATGGTGTTTTTTTTATCACTCACAGTTACTTTGGGAGATGTAGCTCAGGAATAAAACTCAGCACTCGCTTACAAAACCCAACTTTATTGTTAGCCTACAAAGCAATACATAATACCACCGCCGCAGCAAAGCTGCAGACTAAGCGAATTTCCATTTACCTGGCTGGATTTCTTCCAAAATATTCCCTTAAAATTGTCAGATCTATTTCCTATTTAAATAACAGTACCAAGGGACCAAGACTTGCTCGGTTGTGGTTGATTGGATTTAATCGTTAAAACAATATCGTAAACAGACACATTTTATTATTTCCGAACATATAACATACACCGAAAAAAAATTTATTACATAATCCTACCATACACATTTGATTGCCGAAATACGTAAGAAACAACTCTGTACTGTAATGCTGTACTCTGTAGAAGTATCCAATTTTAAACAAAAATAAGATACACTTTTATGATCTTGTCTAAGTTTAAGTGACCCTCGCACAGAATGTTTCTCCCCTCTAGTCATTGAATCCCATTGTTTGACTTTTGCGCTTACCGGTGATAGCAGATAAAAGTATGATTCAAACAAAATCATATTAGTTTCAAATGCTTCAAGTGACAACAATTTTATACTTTTGCGCTACTACTTCTGAAGAAATTAAGATTCTGTCTCTTTTTTCATTTGGATTTAGTATACGGTAATAGTTTTATGCTAATTATTGTTATAATGGTATGATCAAACTTATTTCTGATCCTGTAATTTTCGGATCTAAAACCCCATTAGTCCAATGCTGAGACTTATAGTTACCAAATTAGTTTTTTCAGCAACACCCACAGTACCCTAGGTGCAATAGGCCTACTGGTCCACCAATAAATTTGTTACCTCAAAAATTATCTATTCCTAAAATTGCAACCATATTCTTCCCTAGTTTTTAAATACATTTAGTTAGAACTTCCATAAACAATCAAATCTTTAGTGTTTTGTAATCTTTGCTTAATAGATAAAACTGCTGTTTTCCCTTTTGTACTGTATTTTGTAATTTGCTAGTATACTGTGAATAGTTTGTTACAAACACATGCTACAAGTATTTTGTTTACTTTTTCCTTGTTATTTTGTTCAACCAACTTAGTTTCTTGGCAACCCATAAGGCCAATGTTCAAATTTTACATTTTTAATCAGGGCGAGATTCCAAGTTCACTAACCTTGTTACCATATTTAGTTGATACTGATTGATGGTTGAGCAGTATGAGAGATCTCCATCCTTAGCTTTGTTTTTAAGATGAAAACTCTTATCACATTCTCTTACACTCCTTTGTGCTAAAGTATGAACGCAACCATTTCGTACTTCTAAAAGTTCATTTTTAACCTGTTGGGTTTTAATAATTATTGAAGTTCTGTCATATAACTTCATTTAACCACAAAATCATATAAATCTCAATGTAATTTTTAGAGTACTAGAAAGAGGTCGAAGTTGAACCAAAGAAGAACAATGTCGTACATACCAATGGACTAGACACGGATCAGCTTATTAAGTGCACTGGCCACTCAATTTTTATAGGATGAATCTCTTGTGTGCTGGTTGGTTAAGAGAGTGTGTACTGTATTGAAAAGTCCAGGTTAACGATTTGTTTGCATGTCTTAGGTGGCCATCAGGGTGCTGAATAATGCAAGGACTCTTCTAGTCCATCTATCACCTTGCAATCACTTATGTATCTCTTGTGTGCTGGTTGGTTTAGAGAGTGTACAGTATTGACAAGTCCAGGTTAACGACTTGTGTGCATGTCTCAGGTGGCCATCTGGGTGCTGAATAAAGCAAGTAATACTCTCCTTGTCCTTCTATCAGTAGGTATGTCATCCTACCAGGAAATCACTTCTGTATCTCTTGTGTGCTGGTTGGTTAAGAGAGTGTACGGTATTGACAAGTCCAGGTTAACGACTTGTGTGCATGTCTCAGGTGGCCATCTGGGTGCTGAATAAAGCAAGTAATACTCTCCTTGTCCTTCTATCAGTATGTCATCCTACCAGGAAATCACTTCTGTATCTCTTGTGTGCTGGTTGGTTAAGAGAGTGTACAGTATTGACAAGTCCAGGTTAACGACTTGTGTGCATGTCTCAGGTGGCCATCTAGGTGCTGAATAAAGCAAGTAATACTCTCCTTGTCCTTCTATCAGTATGTCATCCTACCAGGAAATCACTTCTGTATCTCTTGTGTGCTGGTTGGTTTAGAGAGTGTACTGTATTGACAAGTCCAGGTTAACGACCTGTGTGCATGTCTCAGGTGGCCATCTGGGTGCTGAATAAAGCAAGTAATACTCTCCTTGTCCTTCTATCAGTATGTCATCCTACCAGGAAATCACTTATGTATCTCTTGTGTGCTGGTTGGTTAAGAGAGTGTACTGTATTGACAAGTCCACGTTAACGACTTGTGTGCATGTCTCAGGTGGCCATCTGGGTGCTGAATAAAGCAAGTAATACTCTCCTTGTCCTTCTATCAGTAGGTATGTCATCCTACCAGGAAATCACTTCTGTATCTCTTGTGTGCTGGTTGGTTAAGAGAGTGTACGGTATTGACAAGTCCAGGTTAACGACTTGTGTGCATGTCTCA
Source organism: Macrosteles quadrilineatus (assembly GCF_028750875.1). NCBI lineage: Eukaryota > Metazoa > Arthropoda > Insecta > Hemiptera > Cicadellidae > Macrosteles > Macrosteles quadrilineatus. Next base: position 43,997,954 of record NW_026542595.1, on the reverse strand, counting down.
GGTGGCCATCTGGGTGCTGAATAAAGCAAGTAATACTCTCCTTGTCCTTCTATCAGTATGTCATCCTACCAGGAAATCACTTCTGTATCTCTTGTGTGCTGGTTGGTTAAGAGAGTGTACAGTATTGACAAGTCCAGGTTAACGACTTGTGTGCATGTCTCAGGTGGCCATCTAGGTGCTGAATAAAGCAAGTAATACTCTCCTTGTCCTTCTATCAGTATGTCATCCTACCAGGAAATCACTTCTGTATCTCTTGTGTGCTGGTTGGTTTAGAGAGTGTACTGTATTGACAAGTCCAGGTTAACGACTTGTGTGCATGTCTCAGGTGGCCATCTGGGTGCTGAATAAAGCAAGTAATACTCTCCTTGTCCATCTATCAGTATGTCATCCTACCAGGAAATCACTTATGTATCTCTTGTGTGCTGGTTGGTTAAGAGAGTGTACTGTATTGACAAGTCCACGTTAACGACTTGTGTGCATGTCTCAGGTGGCCATCTGGGTGCTGAATAAAGCAAGTAATACTCTCCTTGTCCTTCTATCAGTATGTCATCCTACCAGGAAATCACTTATGTATCTCTTGTGTGCTGGTTGGTTAAGAGAGTGTACAGTATTGACAAGTCCAGGTTAACGACTTGTGTGCATGTCTCAGGTGGCCATCTGGGTGCTGAATAAAGCAAGTAATACTCTCCTTGTCCTTCTATCAGTATGTCATCCTACCTTGCAATCACTTATGTATCTCTTGTGTGCTGGTTGGTTAAAAGAGAGTGTACTGTATTGACAAGTCCAGGTTAACGACTTGTGTGCATGTCTAAGGTGGCCATCTGGGTGCTAAATAATGCAAGGTAATACTTTCCTTGTCCATCTATCAGTATGTCATCCTACCTTGCAATCACTTATGTATCTCTTGTGTGCTGGTTGGTTAAGAGAGTGTACTGTATTGACAAGTCCAGGTTAACGACTTGTGTGCATGTCTCAGGTGGCCATCTGGATGCTAAATAATGCAAGGTAATACTTTCCTTGTCCATCTATCAGTATGTCATCCTACCTTGCAATCACTTATGTCACGAACACCATTCATCGATTGAATGACCTCATTTTCAAATACTTAAGTGATTTCTCACCAAGTTTGTATTAATTTAATGTTATTAATTGTGGATATAAAGATTTTTTTTTATATATAAAGAAACAAACTAAAATAATGTGTATATTTTCATGTACGCATTTTCCTTCCCGTTTGTAGCGTTAATTCCTGAAGCAGAACGTTTTTAAACTTTCTGCAACGGACTTGGAAAAATACAAAAATTTTCTGCGGACTTATATATGCTGTCCAAGCTGCGTGTAAATGAACCATGTGTGTGTGATATTTTAATGAATATTTTGAAATAAATAAGTTATTTAATTGAACCGCTTTGTCAATTTGGCCATTCTATGCGTTCTTTTTCACGATCAATGCTCGGAATATTGACGTTGCAGCTTTTGTTTGTGTAATGCATGATGTTTTGTAGCGTTACCATTTGTAGAATGGAGAATTTTTCTGCAGACAATAAAGTTTTAGACTTTCTACGGAAATATTTTCTACAAAACAATTTTATTAACTTGTTATGTAGCATTATCTGCAGAAATGTATACAGGTTAAGTTTAAAAGGGCTCTTGTGACCCTAACTTTGCCTGTGAAAATAATTTTTTTTAATAATTATAATAATAATAAAAAAAACTACCAGTTGGACAGACTGGGCTTTCTGCAGCCCTTCGCTGCCTTTCTGAGACAATGTCTCACTGTCCGAATGGTTGATCGTTTTTTAGTTGGATATATATTTTCAACACTGCAATATCTTATATGCAACACTAGTAAGCTTTATCGGTACTGTTAACATATTTTGTATTAAAATTTATTTCTAACATGTGTTCAATTTATTATTGTTGAGTTGTTTATGTTTACTTACAGATTGTGATTTAATAAAAACTTACTTTCTATTTTCTTATACAAAATGTGAACTTTTATTAGTAAAATTAGTGGAATCAACAGTGGCGACGAGTAAAATGGTAAGTAGAAAGAACTAGCTGTTGGCCCGTCCTACGAACGGGAATCAAGTAGTTGATTAAAACTCAATATAAATATAGAAAAAATAAAATAGAGAACATAAAAAAATAACTCTATAACCACTTATTGTACATTGTATAATTTTACCCGGGCAAAGCCGGGTTTTGTTGTTATGTAGTTTTAATGTAAAAGAAAAAACCCATCCAATTTATATCAAACTGAGACACGTGCTAATGCATTACAAGAAAAAGTAGAGAACGAACTTGAACAACTGGAAATTTATGGTATAATCACACAAGTCGAATCATCTGATTGGGGCACACCATTTTCCCTGTCGTCAAACCAAATGGTTCAGTCAGAATATGCGCTGATTACAAGGTGACTGAACAAAGTCATCAAAGACAAACACTACCCTATACCTCGTTTTGATGATATCATGTCAAAGATGCATTGTGGAAGGATATTTTGTAGGCTACTCTTGAAATCGGTAACGCATACTTGCACAATGCACATGGAGAGGGAAAACAGTTACATCATGCAAACAATCAGTAATCATAAAGGGCTGTTTAAGGTGAACAGATTAATGTTTGGAGTAAAAGTGGCACCCTTTTTATGGCAGAGATTCATGGACAAAACATTACATAACTTACCGGTACCGTACAATGTTTCTTTGACGACGTATTTGTCGAAGGATCTAACATGGAACAGCTGCCGACTGGATAGGTGTTTGAACGATTTAAGTTAAATGATTTGAGGCTAAATAGAGAAAAGTGTATGTTTTTCCAGACCAAAATTGAGTACTTAGGTCATGTGATCGATAGCATAGGATTACACAAGTCAGATACTAAGATACAGATAATTTTAAAATGTAGAAGACCAGAAAACATAACTGAACTCCGAACTTTCCTAGGCCTTGTGCATTATTACAACAAATTCATAAATAATTTGGCAACACCGCTACATCCTTTGATTTCGGCTGCTACGAAACTAATACACTTTTAAATGGAACTCATCTTGTGAACAGAGCTTTCTGAAGATTTAGGAAAGTATTTCAAGTGACGACGTTTTGGTTTACTTTGATTCTAGCCTTCCACTGGTTTTAGCTACTAATGCTTTGCCGCTATGCATGGGAGCCGTTCTGTCGCACTGCTATATTGATGGAACAGACAGACCAATTGCCTTTGCCTTTCGATATAAGGTGAATAATTAAAAGACATGTTGATCAGCTGATTCTTCGTAAAGTGCCGCAGCACAGTAAATAGAGGAGGAGGTGTTAACATATGTTTTATTTAAATTTTTGTTTCTAACATGTTTTCAAATTATTATTTTGTTTACTTGTTGAATTGTTAATGTTTACTTACGGATTGTGATGTACTTTCTATTTTCTTATACAAAATGTGAACTTTTAATAGTAAAATTAGTGGAATCAACAAGTCTTATAAACGGGGCCGGGCCACAGAATCAACTGAGTTGTATTTTAGATAGGTAAATAAATATTCATAGGTACCTATTTTCAAAAGAACATTTTATTTTATCATTACAAATTGCCTGTGTTGAAAATAGATAGTGTTTAATAAATTTAATGTCAATAAAGCAATACTATTAACATTGTAGTTGTTCTTTTTGTTGATAAGGAGCTCAAAAAAGCTGGGTTTACATGATGCCAGTTGGTGAGACAGTTGACTTCGCCAATTGTCATTACACGATTGCGTTATTGTCAAAAGCCAGTTGTCCTACTCATTGTCCTCAGTCTACTTCCAGAGACGACTTATTTTCAGGGTAATTGTAAGGGCAGTTGACAAGGCAATTGGCCTGAAGTGTTTACATAAAGCTAATAATTTCATACCAGTCAGTTATCTTCTGACAATTGTCTCACCTACTGGCATCGTGTTGTGGTTAGTGGTGATGTACAATGATAAGTAAATTAATGTAATTAACATTTTAGAGAATGGACAAAAAGTACAACATCAAAAGAAAGAAAAAGTAAAAAAAGTAAATATTAAGTTAACTACAATTGCTAACATATGTTTTAAATTAAAATCAATTGAATACTGATAGATGGTTAGGTACAGCTTCATACTCCCCTCCCAGTGACAGCGCAAAGTTTCATGAGAGGTATTAGGAAGAGATCCTCACAACACGCTCAGAGGATTTATGTAATCGTCTCAGAGCGGGTTTTTAGCGAATTCCCCTATAGGGGAAGTAGCTATTACCGTAGGTCTCATGGTAAGACCTAGGCCCGGGACCGATTTACTTTTTCATTTTGATATCCCCAGAGGCCAAAAACACCATTCGTTCAAATTTGTATATATATATGTGTCCATCCAAACGACAACTTGAGTAATTTTTGAATAAAATTTGCTTTGAAGGTGTAAGGCGAGATAAACTTAAATGAGATCGCGAACCAGCATGATCGGACTATGTTAACGGGGGTTTATGTGGGGTTTTATGGGGTAAAAATAGGGTTTTCCCATTTTTGACTCTAAAAATGCAATATTTCACAATTTCTTTCTAAACCATTTTGTAGAGCTTAAAAAAACAAATAATTTAGTATATTGAAGCGTTATTATGCGCCTAACTGAGAAAATTAAAAAAAATGTTAATTTTAGCGAATTTCCCTATAGGGAAGTAGCTATTACCGTAGGTCTCATGGTAAGACCTAAGCCCGGGACCGATTTACTTTTTCATTTTGATGTCCCCAGAGGCCAAAAACACCATTCGTTCAAATTTTTATATATCTATATATATATATATATATATACTAGCTGACCCGGCGAACTTCGTATCACCTAAGTTATAGGTTTCCCCTAAGACAGACCGATGGAATGAAAGTACCGTTACGTTTAATTTTCAAGATGATCTCGTTCGCATCGCTCAATCACGTCCTGGCTGAAGTTCGTTCGCTACGCTCACTCACCTTTGGGTTGGAGCTCGTTCGCTACGCTCACTCACCTTTAGGTTGGAGCTCGTTCGCTGCGCTCACTTGCCTTCAGGTTAGCTCGTTCGCTACGCTCACTCGCCTCCAGGTTGAAGTTCGTTCGCTACGCTCACTCACCTTTAGGTTGGAGCTCGTTCGCTGCGCTCACTTGCCTTCAGGTTACCTCGTTCGCTACGCTCACTCGCCTCCACGTTGAAGTTAGTTCGCTACGCTCACTCACCTTTTGGTTGCAAATTAGCTGTTGTCATAAATGTAAAAGAAATAATAGTGCTGCACCCTGTTGGTAATCCTTGTAACTTTAATGCTATTGAACATCATAGAACAGAACTAACTTGTTTAATTGAAACAGCTGTTAAGATTCATTAATTCCATTTCTCATAAGGTTAACATGGGAAAATCCAGAGCCACTGGGGCGGAGCTCTTTTAAGAATTTCGAAACGGGAAATAGTTTACGTTCGATTCGCATACCTACAGAATTTAAACACCAAATTTCATAACGATCGGTGAAGTCGTTCCGGAGGAGTTTGCAGACAAACACTGTGACACGAGAATTTTATATATTAGATATATATATATATGTGTCCATCCGCACGATAACTTGAGTAATTTTTGTCCAATTTTGATAAAATTTGGTTTGAAGGTGTAAGGCGGGATAAGATTCAATAATTCCATTTCTCATAAGGTTAACATGGGAAACTCCAGAGCCACTGGGGCGGAGCCCGAAAGGATTTTTGAAATAAGAATATGCCTATATGTTAATCGGGAATGTGAGCTATCATCATGCCAAATTTCAGCCCAATCCGACCAGTATTTTTCGCGTTCACTTGTCACAAACATACATCCATACATCCATACATCCATACATCCATACATCCAAACTTTCTCATTTATAATATTAGTAGGATAAGTCAACTGTTGTAGTTTGCTTGTTTATGAACATATTTTGATAAAAGTTGGAAAATACATTAATTTCTTACTAAACTACAGTACCTTTTAACATTTTACATAAAAAAAACTTTTTTACCCTCCCTGTTGCTGCAAACCTAAGTACTCATTAAACTAATTCTCTTTAAATAGGGAATAAATGTGATATTTTTAAGGAGACATTTTCATGTAAATCCAATCATGCAAATGGAAATTCGCTAAGTCTGCTGCAGGTTTGCTGTGGCGGGGTTATTTGTTCAGTGACAAGTCCAGAAGCTCCAGGTTGGGCTGAAAGCTGTTGGTCTTGATGTTTCTAGTTCTTGTTGGGGATGAGTCTATTTCAGGTTGTTTCACCAGTGCATTATCTGACTCCATTGTTTCATCGGTCTGAGACTCTGTAGGCTGAAGATAACTTTGAAGAATAAATGCTAGTTTCAGCTGAAAATAGAAAGGGTATCTTAACCCTGTGGCAATAATATGTTAAAATGCTTTTCATCTCTTGAAACAACTTCGAAAGGCCCTTCATACGTTTGTTGAAGAGGCTTTCTTATGGCGTCATGACAAATAAAAACATGAGATGAGGTCATGAGATCAGGGTGGATGAAAATTGATCGTTTGTGATGATGGCAAAATGGCACAGGACGAATTGATTAGACATGGTCTTGAAGTCGAGTGAGTTATTTAGGGATGTCATTTGGCAGCTTGGAGTCTTCAAAGAAATCAACAGGAAGTGTGATTGGTTCTCCATAGACAAGCTGTGCAGGTGAAACTCCTATTTTTGGTATTATGATTGAATGAAGTCCAAGCAGAACTGATGGAAGTTTGCAAACCCAGTCTACTGTTAGTTGTGCTTTGAGAGCCGATTTTAAGGAGCGATGCCACCTTTCAATAGCCCCATTTGCAGCAGGATTGATGGTAAATCAGAGCAGCATTAGCCAGTTCTGTTTTCAACCTGTTGAAGGACTCTTTGGTTCCATTGTATTTTGCTTTTGTCCTTTCGTTTAGGGGATGGGCAAAGGTCATACAGGGCTTTTTGTGTTGTTGCTGAATTTGGTAGTGATCTCCTATAGAAGTTAACAATTCCTAAAAATCGTCTCAGTTGATTAACTGTGTCAGGAAGAGGATAGTTAAGGATTGTTTGAACTCGTTCAGGCAGTGGAAGTATTCCGCTTTTGTTGATTCGATAGCCTAGGAATGAAATCTCTGAGACAAAAAAACTCACATTTTGATGCGTTAATGCAGCAAGGCCGTGTTTGGATAGGCAATAGAAAAGAAGGCGGAGATGCAGCTTGTGTCCCTTTTCAGATTCAGAAGCAATTAAGATGTCATCTAGATAGGAATATGCGAACGTAAGGTCTCGCAAAACATGGTGATTGAACTGGAAGGCCTCAGCACCTCTCAAGCACTAAACCTGCATCACCAGAAGCCACACCAGTTTATAACAATCTGCCCCACAATGCACTTCTAGAATTTTCAAATTTTCGGATGGGCAGGAATTATTGTTACATAAATGTTATTAAGATTCACAGATATTCAGAATGCAGAATGAATTGTTATTATGTTTGTTTAATTCAATGTTTTTGTTTAGTTCAATGTTTACATTATGAAATGATTAAATTGAGTTTCATACAGTTTTGTTAATAATTCTATTTAATAAATGGCGACGGGGGGTAAAATAATTATTTTTACATTTCTATTTTACACTTATTAAATTTACTAGTACAATTAATTTGATTATGGCCTCCTTACAAGGAAATGAAACATTGAGTGAACTGAAGAAAGCAAGGGCTGTTGTTAAAGGTCAGTTGACTAGAGCTGAAAGAATGCTAGATGAATTGTCTGGTATTAAAGTTGATAGTATCAGAACAAGACTCACAGTGATACATGCTTATTGGGAACGATTCGAGCTTTTCCAGCACAACATTGAAGTAAAAACCGATGAAGAAGAGCTTGATACTGAAATCACATACAGGATCGACATGGAGGGTATGTATTTCAAAATAGTTGATGTATTACATCTCCGATTAAGTGAATTGAAAAGAGTCAATGAAACAGAAGAACTGCAGCACATCATACCATACAGTGTTGATACTCAGAAATTGCGACCACTTACATCAACAATTCCGTTCACACCCTTCCAAGCTGACGAGACATTCAAAAATTTCATAAGATGTCTAGAAGTCTTCATTCATTTATATCGACAAGGAATTCATCTACAGATAAGGTTACATTACTTCATTCCTTAACCCCTAGCTTACATCAGAAGGTTTATGATTTATGTGCTCCACCAGAAGTACCTCTGGATAAATCATATACAGAATGAGTTGAATGTTGATAGATTATGTTTATCCACAGCCAAGTACTTGGGCTTTACAGCACAAATTCATGTCTAGAGTACAGGAACCCAATGAAACAGTTAAGATTTATTCAGTGGAATTTCAACAACTTTCGTCTAACTGTGAGTTTAACTGTGAGTCTTGCCAGAAATCAATCGCCAATACACTTACGAATGCAGTTCATAAGGGTTAATAAAGATATTAGAGCCAAATTGCTTCAGGATAATTCATTTTTATCGTTTCAAGATATCATCATAGCAGCAACAGCGATGGAAACTGGAAACCATGAAAGTGATCTATCTGAATACTATGAAACTAAAACCAATAGGCCTAGTACAGTACATCAGATTGAGGATAAATAAAAAAAAATGTATCAACACAATCGCACATGACGTCAAAGCATTAAACGCCTTCACCTCTTTTTGAGAGTCTTAAAAGAAAATGTTATAGATGTGGTTATCAAAACCATAGGGCCAATAACTGTGAGTTTGCTTGAAAGATATGTAATAAATGCAAGAAACAGGGACACTTAGCCAGAGTATGTTTACGATCTACAAGGACAAAAATTCACCAAGCCGAAGAAGAAGACTATCAAAATGAACAAGTAAATAAGTAAATAATAAGTTAACAATAATTGCTAACATATGGTTTTTTTGTGTAAACCTGGCTTTACTTTCAAAAGCTCTTACCTCGCAACTTTGAAACCTTGGGCGGAACAATCGTAGGTTGATATAATAGAATTCAATACAGTCTATAATAATACTGGGTGTATCGATGACCTTTTTGTAGGTTGTCAATTTTCTTAGTTCAGTGGTTTTGGAACTATTGATTTATTAGGTTTTGTAATATTCCTCTTTTAAACTACCACAAGTATTAATTGTTGTGTCATCCTGATAAATTCTAACATTATTGAATCGTACACTCTAATACTACATAGCATTTGTATAAAGTAGATACCAATTCAATACAAATAATGTAGTTTTTTTTTTTAAATGTCTTCTAAAAAATGATAATATTCTCTGGGATTCATTGGGGGAGATCTAATTCTACATGTAAGTTTATGTACTGTAGAAGCAGCAACAAACGTGTGGTGTGCTGCTATTGACCCACAGAACACCGTGGCAGTGACCATGTTTATGTTGGCACCTCACCTCCTGCCCTTGGATGGTGGCCAAACAGCCCTGGCTGCTGGCGAGTATCCACACTAAGACTTAGACTGTTCAAATTATTTAAATTACCAGCGGTGTTAACTAGTACCGGTAAAGAAATAAACAAATGTCTAAACATTAATGTATTTTTTCCCAATTTTGAAGAAAGGTTTTGTCTTTCCATAAGGAATAAAAAAACTATTCGACAAATTAAGCTGAATCATCACACATGTTAAATTTAGTTACTTCTTTTAGTCTTGATATAACAGCTTATAATTACTATAATACGAGTATGGGTTTGCGCACACAATGATTTGCAACAAATCTTGGTTTTGGCTAAAAACAATATCCATGACAGGGTTCTGGGACAATTTATTTCTCATTAAACACCTTTTAATTAACATTTGATTTGATTTATTTTTAAGGTGAATGGCCTTCCATTCACAAATAACATTTCATTCGCCTATTGGGTCTGATGGTGATTGGAGTGTCCAATCGAAATCGATCACCACTTACCATCTTTCATATGTATTTACCGTCTTGTGAGTAAACAGTATAAGTGTAAATATATTGTACACAAATATGTTGTTTGTTTGACAAGTGTTATTTGACATATTTTTTGTACTTTCAGGTAAACATAATATTTTAGCGAATTTCCCTATAGGGAAGTAGCTATTACCGCAGGTCTCATGGTTAGACATAGGCCCGGTACCGATATACTTTTTCATTTTGTCCCCAGAGGCCAAAAACAAAATTCGTTCAAATTTTTACATATGTATATATATAAATGTCCGTCCAGACGATAACTTGAGTAGCCTAATTTTTGTCCGATTTTGATAAAATTTGGTTTGAAGGTGTAAGGCGGGATAGACTTGAATGAGTTCGCGGACCATGGGAACTCTTAACGGGGGGTTTTATGGGGTAAAAATGGGTTTTTCTCATTTTTTACCCTTAAAACACAAAAGTCTTCAATTATTCTCCAGACCTTTTAAAAGAGCTTAAAAAAATTATAATTTAGTATATCAAAGTGTTTTTGTATGGTGATTGGTTACGGAGAAAATTCAAAAAAAATTTTATTTAAAATTCCCATGTTATTCTTATGGAGAATATTGTAAAATTGTGTATGTTGATGGCTTGTTTATGGATATATTTTGATATGGATATATTTTGATCAAACTTGCCGGATTTATTTATTTCATACTAAGCTATTGATATTTAAATAAAAAAAACAAACTTTATTAGTTTCCCTGTAGCAGCTAACCTAGGTACTCGTTAAACATAAATATTAACTTAATAGATTAATTGAAAATCAATCCAGGCAAATGGAAATTCGCTTAGTCAGCAGGTTTGCTGCAGTGGGGGTATTTAACATTGGCTTTATTTTGATTTTGATGACATTTGGTATGTGGGTACTAATTCATTACTAGTGTACATGTTGCTCGAAATCGAGCAATTGCAAAGAAGTAAAGTAGTTACAGTATTTAAAAACAAATAATTAACTTATTTAAAAACGAATAAAAGTCATAATGTCCGATGAGTTTAAAAGACTCAGCTCATAGATTACGTGACTAACAGTTACATATAATCAACATTTCTAGTAAATATTTGATCATTTTTCAAAAGCTGATCTGGTTTTTTAGAATATTCTACATATCTTTTTCACTTATAGCCGCATTAGGTGGTCCAGGTTGATCTTCGTCAATGATAATGTAGTCTGCATAGTACTACCCGTTGTCGCTAGTATGTTTACAAATTTCAGTAATTTTTTATAGCGATGACATTTTGTTTACATTACTTAAGAACTGCCTGATTTTCTGCATAACCTCTCTGTCATAGTTTTATTTGCTTCAATTGGCATTAATTTGGCTACCTAGTTACTGTTATAACGTAAGTTATATTTACCTGAAAAAAATGCAGAATTGAAAGGCCAAATGTCGTTCAGATGGTTTTTTGTTTCCCTTAAATGTGAATAATGCAAATCCTTCAGTGAAAGTTTTTATTAAGGTTTCTTGGATGTAGTCATTTTATTTTAAAATCACTTGACTTTTATGAAAACATATATTTAATGTCCTTGCCGTACCAGTTTAATTCAGCCCTAGAGTGTTTTCCTTTGCCAATCATCATAAAGTTAAGTCAGTGTTAACTACAAAATAGTAACACTTTGGCTAACATCCCTGTTCATTGTTTGTGGGAATCTTCATATTGTAAATGCTCTTCATTATTTAGGATGATAACGATAGTAAATGGTTTTTTTTAATCTCTATTGTTTCTACTTGGTGGTGTTCTATGACTCCTATGTTTCCATGGTAAAAAATCGGTTCTTTCAATTATTGCTCAAGAAATACAGTACCCTGTCAATTCATTTTTCTTTTTTGGTAAAATATATCAAATTGCCCAGGCTTTCTCGATTTTTTACATCGGAATAAAGTACGAATGTAAATTAAAGTAGCAAATATTTAATTTCAACCAAATCAGTAAAAAATGTAACCTATGCGTTTCGTTGAATTGGAAAATAAATAACAGCAATTAAATTATACAGCTGATCAAAATGTAAACAATTATGTTCTTCATAAGGATAACATGGGAACTTTCAAAGCCACTGGGGCAGAGCCCAAGGGGCTTTTTCGAAAATGTAAGGCCAGTTTGCAAATCTACGCGACACGCTCTTTCCAATGAGACGTCAATGGATAAAATCGGTTAAGAAATGGCGAAGGAGTTCAACCGACAAAGTTTCATGTAGCGTATTAATTATATAGATATCTCCAGGTTTTTTTTTCAATATTGATTTTTGTTGCGGTGATTATACAATAAAACCCATAAAATAACGGTAATGTAAGATTTAAAAAAAATCATTCTGTACAATTTGGATTAACATTTAGTATGTTACTGTCCAATTGATTCTATACAAGATGGTACTCTACCCATTGTAAATATTACTGTTAAATTGTTATTGCAACTTATGGGATTTTCCCATTAAAATCTCACTAAGTAACGGGAAAGTCGGATTAAAAGAAAATAACTTAAACAGTTTGGATTACATTTTTGTATGTTACAGTCCTTTTAACTCTAAACCAAATGGAACAACCCTCATTGCTCTGTAAAAATGACAGCGGTTCAAATGTTACTGCTACTTTTGTGATACTGTATTCTCAATAAATATCCTACCGTTTCCCATGATAAGGGTTGTTGACAAGCTATTCGGAGAAAGAGTGTTTGACTAACTAGTAAGTAGACTACAGGATCGCGCCACTCATCTCCATTCATATTTGGCTTAAAAAACCTACTTTCGTATGGCGGCCATTTCATTTAAAAGTATTAAAGTATTAGTAGCCATCTTCTTAAGAAAATCAATCTGTTACTGTATGTGTTTAGCCAAACATTATGTTTTAGTGTCTCCAATGACATATTTTTTAAATGTCAACATGTAGAAACCAAATCCTACTTTTAAACTAGACACAATAAGCCAAAAAATTAAAAGGAATTGTACTTTTAGCGAATTTCTCTATAGGGAAGTAGGTATTACCGTAGGCGGCTCGGTAAGACTTGGAGCCGGCACCGATATACTTATTCATTTTGATGTCCCTAGAGGCCAAAAACACTATTTGTTCAAATTTTTATACATGTGTATATATATACGTCCGTGAACGCAATAACTTGAGTAATTTTTGTCCGATTTTGATGAAATTTGGTTTGAAGGTGTAAGGGGGGATAAACTTGAATGAGTTCGCGAACCAGCATGATCGGACAATGGGAACAGGGTTTTATGGGGCAAAAATTGGGTTTTCTCATTTTTGGCCCTTAAAACACAATATTTCCCAATGTCTCTCTAGACCATTTTAAGGAGCTTAAAAAATAAATAATTTAGTATACCAAAGTGTTTTTGTACAGTTATTGGTTACAGAGAAAATTCAAAAAATTGCAAATTTAAAATCCTTATGTTATTTTTATGGGGAATATTGTAAAATGTTGTAGTTTGCTTGCTTATGTAAATATTTTGATTAAACTTGGCTAATTTATTTACTAAGCTTTTTAATGAGCTACTAATATTTTACAAAAAAAAACAAAAAAAAAAAACACGCTTTGTTAGCCTCCCTCTAGGAGCAAACCTAGATACTCGTTATTACTTTTTATATTAAAACTTTCATCTCTATATAACATACTTATTTAATACAAAAAATGCAGCAATACCATAGCAGACTACAGAGAGATAACTTTATATTATCTTCATTATTAACATTTTAAACTCTTGAAGTCATTGATAATTTTTTATCATTGTCAGGAAACAAGACCGATATGAGGTTGCAATTTGTTTTCCTCTCAAGTGGCTTGCAGCCAACTTAAGTATAGTAAAAAGTTGAGATAGCTACTGCTGAAGCAGCATTTTAAATTATTCTCATCTGGCATGGTCCATAATATCGGAATGTCTTGAGACTGTGCAAAGTTTTCAAAAGGCATCCTCTAGTTTGCAAACATGGTAAATTTTGAACATAATATTTGATCTAGCTTTGGTAAAAGTTTTAAGATTCTTTCAGAATGGTAAACAAATATGCTTAAATTGCAAAAAAAAAATCTACTTGCAACATGTTTCCCAACTAATATTTTTAACTAGCTTCAATATTGAAAAATATGGAATCGGTTGGTTATACTCATTTACAGTAGTTTAAAAAATTTGACAGTTAGTAAGGAGAATATGACATTATGGTTCTGGCAGGAATAGGAAGAGTGCAATTAATTGATGTTCGGTATACTATCTATTCTTTACTATTTTACCAACCTAAAACAAAATATAGCATTAGGCCCCGGCCACACGAGGTGATTTAAACCACGCGAAGTTAAGCTGCGCGAAGTTTAAGGATCGACAACACATTGAATAAAATGTTGAGTTGCCACACGAGGCGAAGTTTAGCCGCATGTATGGTAGAGCCGCGCCATGTCGTCCCTCGACCGCGCGTAGTTAAGCCGCGTTGGAGGGGATGACACACGTAGTCTTATGAGAGTGGCCACACGATCCAGTTCGACCGTGCGGCAGCCGCGCTTATTGGAGATATTCTTTGGACATTACCAATGGTTTATGAGTTTGTTTTGCGTGTTTGTTACCGCTTGTGTGGTGTTAAAACAATGTTTGACACAGACAAGCTTATTGAACTGGTCCAAGATTCTACATACAGTAATAACAAAAAAAAACTCCGAACTATGGTTTCGCATGTGCTCGTAAAAGGTTTGGAACACAAATGGTTTTTCCGTTATGAAGGGATAGACCCAATGATTTCTGTTGGCATTTAATCACCACACACTTCTAATGAACAAACTAACATACATGTTTCGTCCATGACTAAAAAGAGTTAACTGAACTATGTTTTATTTTAATAGAGTACTGATACTGAGAAAACCCAACAGGAAGCGGTTCATTCGCCCCGTGTGGCCAGGCACTCCGCGTGGCTTAACTTCGCGCGAAGATAAGCTGCGCGGCTTAAATTCGCCTCGTGTGGCCAGGGCCTTAAAATAACCATAGAACAGAATTTATTGAAACATAAAACAGCAACTAAATGTAACAAAGCATAAAATATTGAGATTTTAACAATAGTAGCCTACTGTAGCCTAAGGTACAAAGGGCAGTGAAGTTAAAATCTAAAGTTAATAATAAAATACCCCTGCCGCAGAAAACCTGCAGACCAAGCGAATTTTCATTTGCCTGATTTGATTTGTACTTAAAAACCCTTGAATGTGCCATGTTATCGTCAAAACCTTTTTAAAGCTGCAATGAATGAAAAAATAGCCCCGCCGCAGCAAACCTGCCGACTAAGCGAATTTCCATTTGTATGAATTGTTTTTAATCAAATCTATTTAAATAACATTAGGTTTAACAAGTACCTAGGGTCTCTGCTACAAGGAAACTAAGTAAAATATTAGTTTAGTATAAAATAAATAAATTAGCCAAGTTTGATCAAAATATATCCATAAACAAGCAAAGTACAACATTTAACAATATTCTCCTTAAGAATAACATAGGAATTTTATATTTAAAATTTTTTGAATTTTCTCTGTTACCAATTACCATACAAAAACACTTTGATATACCTACTAAATTGTTTGGTTTTTTTTGTTTCTTAAATAACTAAAAAACCGTTGATTTTATACAAATGTTTAATGACCGCCTTTTTGTTTTATGAATTTGAAAAATCTTCATAATTTTTTGGTAGCTTTGTCTAGTTGTCATAAATGTTTGTGCAAAGTTTCCATTTTGTATGTTTAACCATTCTTTAGAAAAAAATTAATAACTGAAAAAACAAAATGGCGGCTGTGTGAGTAACTAAGGACTTACGGACAATTTAAATGTGATATTTAGGTATGTTTCTTACCCAGGAGCAATGCCCTAAAATATTGGTAGAGAGTTCCGGGACACCCTGTATATATATATATATATATATATATATACAAACTTCCTCTTTTATAAATAAATATATATATATATATATATATTAAACTAGCTGTGTGCCCGTTCTACGCACGGGGATCTTATCATAGTCAGTTTAAACCTTCTTATATTGAGAACAGCAGTTGTTTTGCATACTTTCAGATATGCTGACAAAACTATTATATTTAAACCTTCGCAAATACAGTATCTGACAGTTTCAAGCCAAAACTAATGCTTCGCAATTAGTTGTCACCCGGATCTTGTTGGTCCATGTGTTAAATCCAATTATTAAACTAAAGAAGTGCTTTATAGATCTATGAGGCATAGCCCTGAGGTAGGCAAAGTTACTTTCCACAATGGTTAAAAGTATTTAAGGTACTACTTCAACCTCACAATTTAACACTTTATTCGGTTGACATTTTCATTATCAAGGTGCACTTGTCCATTCCGTGAAACACTGAGAAATAAGGACATTTAATGCATTACCAACAGACATACACACACAAATACAGAACTTAATTAGGGAATTTGCTACGCTTTAAGCATAACAAAGTAGGCCTACATATAAAATTAGTATTTGAAATCTATCTTTGTTAATGTTATACAATTTTATCATAACAATTTATATTTGCTTGGACCGAAGATGACCCGAAATGCTTGCTGTTGAAATGCTACATGAATCGGCTTGCTATATGAAATGAAGTACTATAGACGATTTAGATTGGTAATTTATAAAAAAAATTACCAAAATAGGCCACGAACTATTGATACATAAACAACGTTTAAAGCGTTTGAACAATTCATAAATGTTTTACTAAAATGCGTTATCGTTTTCTTACCTTAAACTAACATTTTGGAATCCAGACAGAAAAAGCAAAACTTATACAGTTAAGACATCAATTAAATTGAATACGCCTGTTATAAATAAGGTGCAACACCAACGATAACTAATTTGTAAATTACAGTGAAGTGTTGGTACGTAAAAATGATTCTTGCTGCTACCAATGGTTCAAAGGAAAAGAACCAGTACCAGAAACCAACGTTTACAGTTAAGAACTATAGTACTGTACATTTGAATATGCGTTAATCAAGGTTATTGATCTCTTGGTTTTGGATTTTCTCGTATAAAAAGTTATCGGCAATCAATGTTATTTCCCATTAATTGCTTTATTTGTAAACAACTTTTAATGTAAACTTATCGGTGTCAGTTAAAATAAAAAACAACCTTATACAACAACTTTCTGTTATTTAATAGATTACGTATTCCCTAAACAATGATTGGTATATTTATTAACATTAGAAGGAAATGTGACAAAAATCACACAACGTTGGGTTTTTGCACGTTTGTATTTTTATTTCTTAAGAGGTAGGCCGTGTATTCTAGGGAAAAGTACCGGTATCAAGGATCGTCGTCGAAAAGGTTGTTATAATTGGGTAGGCGTACGTACCCAAGAGATGGGCTATGGGCATATTGGCTGTATGGTCCAGCGATTGCATCACAAGGTGAGTAGGAACTATTGACTGTATAGTCAATGGTAAGAACAGACAGTGACACATTGGAAAATGGAGTTTAGCATCATCCGTAACCCTCTGTTACAATTACCCACTGCAGTTGTGATTTTTTACTTTACACTTTACACAACCGCCATTGAAGCGCCGTCAATGAGTGGAATCCATGTTAGTAAGCTGTTGGCGACGATCATTAATAAATTCAAGTTTCCCAGCCCTATACAACACTGATTCAAGGTCTTCTTTCTGGTTATCAAAACTCAAGAACAATTTTACACACAAAGAATCTCTGGTTCCTGACCTGGATGATGCCTAGTTATTAATTATTTCATTTACGGTTACACTATATTATTCCACTTGCGATTAATTAAATCCGTTATGTAAGACAACGTTTTTAATGTCACTTGGATTTGATTTACCTTCAAAACGCGATCTGATCGGAAATGGTTGCGGTATTTGTAAACAACATTTGTAAACATATCACTGACAGCTAGAAAAAATAATCTTGATCCGAACAGCAATTATTTCGTTATTTCATAGATCATTATGTGATAAAAATTGGACGAAAACTTGACAAATTCGCACAAAACTGCATTTTTGAACGTCCGTAATTTTATTTACTAAGTAGTGAGGCCATATTTTAATGGCTAAAGACACTCTCCCCAATCCAGTGAATACATTAAAATGACTTGGATCTTGATAGGTACTCTCGTTTTCCTGGAGAAGATTGCGTAAAATGCCATCTTGAGTGTTACAGAAAGACAGAAAGACAGAAAGACAGACAGACAGACAGACAGACAGACAGACAGAAATTTAGATGAGACTTGTTTCGGCTTCTTTAATGTATAAAACGTAAAAATAACCTACAAATTTATGATTCTGAGCAATGTACAGACAAACTTATAGAAGATTACCGTGCCACCTACAACGGTAATAGCTAATTCCCTATAGTGAAATTCGCTAATCAAAAACCTACAACATGGTTGTATTAAATTTGTTTCAATCAGCTGTATGAAATTTTGTGAAGGAAAGGGGATTTGTCAGTTCTTCATGTTTACACTTAGAGATTGTGAGTTAGCTCTATGTTATCATAGAGACCAATCATATATACTTACTTTTAAAACTGTCACCTCAGACATTTGAAAGCTCACGAGGCAGAGTCTTAGGTTGACATGGAGGAAGGTAAAATGGTAATATGGAGGCTCTGAACTGAAGCTTTAGTTGTGTTTAATTTAAGCTAACCCCAATCGGTTCAGAATTTTTGTATTTAATCGTGTACACACACACACTCACACAGACAGACGGACAACACCTCTTCATATAATTCTAAAGATGTATTTTTATTATGTAAAGTATACTGCTTTTAAATTAAATAGAAAGTTTGTAATTGAGGTTTAATTGAAAATGCCTTGTTTTGAGGCACAAAAATAAAGTAAAAGACAATTAATTTTCACAGTTTTGATTTTAAAAAGATTTTACTCTAATACCGTTTGAGATAGAAAAGAGTTTTAAATACATATGTTGTAGATAAGCCTAATTTAATTGCAAACTTATGATTTTTCATTAGATTTAGAATCCAAGCATTGTTTCAGCTTATACAGACCAAAATAAACGGCTTTACAAGGTTGAATTTCACTGTAAATAGTTATTTGAAGAACAAATTCAATTTCCAAAACCCCCCCTTAAATTTTGAATTTCGTTATACCCCGCCTTATTGCACATCTACTTATACAGGTGCCGAGGTGCCCCCTATACCAAATTTGATAATTCTAGGTCTTATATCATCAATGATTTACCTTTTATAAGTATAGATATACAGGATGAACAAGTCCTATCTTTACTTTGACTATATTTGAAATTGGTATAAATTAAAGATACAGAGAGTCTCTGTAGAAATGTAATGGAGATTGATGCTTGGCAGCAAATAGCAGGAAGTTGTGGAATGTGGTTATACAAGCCTCCCATTCATTGCCTCAAGTGTCACTACAACCAGTGCTGCCACCCTGACCACCGCACAACACAGACACTACCAATACAACACCAACCACCAACTACAGCATTACAGTTTGTGTTAACACAGTTAACAGTAGAATGTATAGGTACACAAGCCTCCCTTCCATTCATTGTGTCAAGTGTCACTACAATCAGTGCTGCCACCCTGACCACCGCACAACACAGACACTACCAATACAACACCAACCACCAACTACAGCATTACAGTTTGTGTTAACACAGTTAACAGTAGAATGTATAGGTACACAAGCCTCCCTTCCATTCATTGTGTCAAGTGTCACTACAATCAGTGCTGCCACCCTGACCACCGCACAACACAGACACTACCAATACAACACCAACCACCAACTACAGCATTACAGTTTGTGTTAACACAGTTAACAGTAGAATGTATAGGTACACAAGCCTCCCTTCCATTCATTGTGTCAAGTGTCACTACAATCAGTGCTGCCACCCTGACCACCGCACAACACAGACACTACCAATACAACACCAACCACCAACTACAGCATTACAGTTTGTGTTAACACAGTTAACAGTAGAATGTATAGGTACACAAGCCTCCCTTCCATTCATTGTGTCAAGTGTCACTACAATCAGTGCTGCCACCCTGACCACCGCACAACACAGACACTACCAATACAACACCAACCACCAACTACAGCATTACAGTTTGTGTTAACACAGTTAACAGTAGAATGTATAGGTACACAAGCCTCCCTTCCATTCATTGTGTCAAGTGTCACTACAATCAGTGCTGCCACCCTGACCACCGCACAACACAGACACTACCAATACAACACCAACCACCAACTACAGCATTACAGTTTGTGTTAACACAGTTAACAGTAGAATGTATAGGTACACAAGCCTCCCTTCCATTCATTGTGTCAAGTGTCACTACAATCAGTGCTGCCACCCTGACCACCGCACAACACAGACACTACCAATACAACACCAACCACCAACTACAGCATTACAGTTTGTGTTAACACTGTTAATAGTAGAATGTATACACAAGCCTACCTTCCATTCATTGCGTCAAGTGTACCAATACAACACCAACCACCAACTACAGCATTAGTTAGTGTTAACAGTAGAATGTGGTTACATAAGCCTTCCAGTTAGCTAACATGTTTGCTACATATTAAGGAGAAAATGAGTTTTATTTTTTGTAAAAGAGTGGATAGTTTTCAAATTACTCTTCATTTCATACAATAATTTCCAATTCATTGAGCATGGACTACATTATAAGATTTGACACTTTCCTATCCTAGTTTTGTTTGAGTTAAGCCTCCGGAATCACTGATCAAAACGCGTACTGGTGCAATTACCTGCTGTCAAGTGATCCTTTTGACCTTGCAGGGGCGGCTCCAGAGGGCAGGCCTGGTAGGCCCAGGCCTACCCAAAATGTTGGTAGATATTTCAAAATTATAAATAAATAAAGTAATTTATTATATGTAAATAAAGGTAAAGCATTTAAACTCATTCGTTTACATTTTAGTAGTAAAATTCACCCCTTTTTGCGGGGAAGCCCCCCTCAAACCTCTCGTCCCCCGATCAAACTCCTTCTTGATCCTTGTCAGGCCTACCCAAAAAATTATTCCTGGAGCCGCCTTGCTTGTAAGGTGACCGGTTTCGATCCACGCGGGATCATCTTCAGGCGAACATCATCTTAGTCTCGTTCTTACAAACACGTAGATAAAAAAAATAGACATTTTTCTAGTTATACTAAGGCTCTAGCACAGTAAACCGATCGGTTACGCAGCGGGCTTCACGGAAGTAGAGTCTAATAGTTTTGGCCAATTTTATGTGTTTTGTATATGGGAGTGACTAAGTGTAACTTAGAAAAAATGTCTCAGTGTTTATTTTTTTAATTCTTTGTGTTCCGAATATCGAAATAAAGATAACAACTTTCGCCTGAAGATGATTCCGTGAGGATTAAATCCGGTCGCCTTTCAAGGTTATAAGGATTCTTGACAGCAGGTAATTGGACCAGTAGGCCTACACGCAAAGCACATGGTTAGGCTTTGTAGATAATAATTAACTCACATTATATAAAAAACATTTATTTGACACTGGCAGAGTTGATAGTATATACTATACTAGTTTTTGGTAGTACTAGTTTTTTTGTGATTACCAGTTAAATTATGTTGACAATAAAATAACTATGGTTGAGGGAATCACAATACAAATTTCTTTCACTCCCCTACTCCGCACATGATCATTGTACAGACAAATAATTTCTCTTAGCCCTGATGGCAATGACACACTTCTGCAATTCTAATCTTTCCGTTTTAAATTATTTTTTGAATAAACACTGTAATTATTTTTATTGTTTAGTTTTATAAAAACTTTTCTTGCAGTACTTGTCTGAGTAAAACAAATTTATTTTCTTGTTTAAACAAGTTATAAATAGAGGGTTACTGAAATGATTACAATGAAATCTAAATCAGAGGTTGTTGGAAGGTTTATAGGTGGTTATCTAAAATGTTTTCTAAACATTTTTCTGGTTTCAAATGTACCTTAAATGTCTTCAAATTCTCCATTATTCACCTTTTTGGACATGCGTTTTATCATTAATTTATAATCTAAATTATACAGAGTTAGGCAAATGTGTGGATACCCCTAGTTAACTTTTTAATGGGTGACACCAGGAAAACTAAACTCCACATACCTTCATAAAAAGTAAAACTGCACTTTTTGGACGGTATCCCAATTTTTCCCGGGACCCCAAAATGGGGTATTTTGGGGGTAGCTCCAAAATTTTAAATGTAAAGCCCCATCGAGTGACACCTCATTTTAAAGGCCTTTATTAAAGAAGAATATCAGCGAAAACTAGAGGTCTCTATCTCAACCCAAGTACGACATGGCGGTCATTTGAAAATTCATCGTACAATTTAACCTCATTAAAAGTTTCTCTCAGGCTGATAAAAATTTAAAATGACTGCCATGTCGTACTGGGTTGAGATAGAGACCTCTAGTTTTCGCTGATATTCTTCTTCTACCATCAATAGCTCAATTTAAAGCCTATAATTACTGATTATTTTGAGTCTAAAACATACATGAACAATACTGGAGCTATTGATTTTTAGTCATAGAAAAACCTTATGAAAAATAATGTTTATGTTGGTTGTTCTCCTTGTACTTGCTTGAAACTCGTCCGATTTGAATAACTAATAAAGTAGCTTAAATGAATGCAGGTATTACACTGAAGGTCCTTAGACCAAAATATATAGGATTGTATAATTATAACTGGTGAAATACATCTTAAATTGAAGTAAGGATTAAAAAATGGAATCAAACTATGTATTTCGGTCAAATAATACTGTAGGTAAATATATGCCTATGCATTTACATCGATGGTCGATGCTTGATGTAAAATCTTTGTGTGTCAATTTAAGACCTCAATCATGGAAATCGGTTGGATAGAAGAGCCAAACGCACTCGGAAAAGAGACACCAAATTTAACTCCCATAAGAAATACATGGGGAGAAAGTTTTGTTGACGTATAAGCCGAGTGGGGTTAAAGATAAATATATGCCCATGCTTGATGGCAAATCTGTGTGTGCATACCTTCATTTTGAGTCATCAATCATGAAAATCGGTTGGGTAGAAGAGCCAAACGAACTCAGGAAAGAGAAACCAAATTTAAGTCCCAAAAGAAATACATGGGGAGAAAATTTTGTTGACGTATACACCAAGTAATATTATAGATACATTTATGCCGATGCTTGACGGCAAATCTGTACGTGCATACCTTCAATTTGAGACCTCAATCATGAAAATCGGTCGGGTAGAAGAGCCAAACGAACTCGGAAAAGAAAAACCAAATTTAACTCCCATAAGAAATACATAGGGAGCAAATTTCGTTAACGTATATGCCGAGTGGGATTATAGATACATTTATGCCGATGCTTGATGGTAAATCTGTACAAGCATACCTTCAATTCGAGACCTCAATCATGAAAATCGGTCGAGTACAAGAGCCAAACGAACTCGGAAAAGAAAATCCAAATTTAACTCCCATTTCGCTTACGTATATGTCGAGTAAGACTATAGATAATTATATGCCGATGCTTGATGCTTGATGGCAAATCTGTGCGTGCATACCTTCAATTCGATACCTTCAATTCTAATCATAAAAATCGATCGGTTAGAAGAGCCAAACGAACTCGGAAAAGAAAAACAAATTTTTTTTTATATCTAAGATTTGTGGAGAATATTTAATATTTAACATGGTGGAGAAGTTTCGGTTTAATTTAGAATTCTTAAGAATGCCTTTGTATTTAAGAGTGTGAAATCTGATTTGAGGTTTTTGCTGTCAAAACATCTTTATGGAAATTCAGACACTTAGGACCTTAGCGAATTTTCGCATGTAGGCAATAAGCTATTAACGTAGGTCTCATGGAAAGACCTAGACCCGGGACCAATTTACTTTTCCGTTTTGAGGTCCCCAGAGCCCAAAAACACCCTCTGTTCAAATGCATACATATTATTATATATAATATAAATTTATATTTGTGTCCGTTAGTGTGAACACTTGACCAAAAATTATGCGATTTTGATGAAATTTGGTACAAAAGTGTAAACCTACGTTTATTCTAACAATTTCTTGAACCATGGGAACAGGAGTTTATGGGGGGTTTAATAGGGTAAAAATAGGTTATGTTTAATCTAATCGGTGTGTTCATTAAATATTTATAATTTTAGGTCAAAACACATCAATGTATAACAGTTCAGAAAGAACTGATAGTGCTCAGTTTTTTATAACTGGGCATGATCAGGTTTGGTTTTAAATGTTTAGTAATGGAGTTTTCTTACTGTAAAATTAGTTAACAGTATGTTATCTGGTAAATTTAAAAGTTAAATTACAGAGCATGAAAAATAATAATGGTCAGGAAAGAATAGGCCTACAATACATACCTATTTTTTAAAGGCTTTAATTCAACGTTTAA
Source organism: Macrosteles quadrilineatus (assembly GCF_028750875.1). Taxonomy (NCBI): domain Eukaryota; kingdom Metazoa; phylum Arthropoda; class Insecta; order Hemiptera; family Cicadellidae; genus Macrosteles; species Macrosteles quadrilineatus. The sequence continues at coordinate 43,973,672 of NW_026542595.1, read as the reverse complement.
ATTTACCAGATTACATACTGTAAACTAATTTTATAGTTGGAACACTCCATACTATATATTTAAAAACCAAACCAGATCATGCCAAGTTACAAATATCTGAGCACTATCTCAACTGATACATTGATGTGTTTTGACTTAAAACTAAAAATTTGCCATGAACCTACCAATTTCATTCCTTTGACCAAGGGTAATACACTAGTGTGTAATATAATTTTAACATAGTTTTTTGCCAAAAGAGGCTATTTACATAGAATTGATAAGTTATATTAACTAACAATTCTCAAGTTTCTTCATGTTCCTATTAGTATTATACTTGTAAGATGCTTTGATTTATAACTCAAAAGTTGATGTGGCCCAATAACATTTTAATTGACGAAATCAAAACTACCAAAAATGTATACATCCAAGGCGTGATAGTACTAACTGTGTGTCTCAAAGTTGGAAAGGCGGTTTTAGTATTTTTCCAGTCAATTAATAAAAAATCTTTAATTTTTTTCAACATTTTTTGTCTATGAATTGTTAATTAACCGAAAAGACAAATTGTTTTGAATTAAATCTATTTAGATTAATCACCAAACTGATGCTATATACATCAGTGATTGCTGAGAGGTAAATAAAGAATCTGTGTTGCATGAATGATGAACCTAGTTTCAAACAAAGATCATTTTCCCAAGATAATAATTATGTAAAATTAATAACTTAACCAAGAATAGATGGCTACAGCTGTAGCACAATACTTTGTAAACAAAGATCTATTCTATACTCTGTGGTATGAGAAACTGTAATATTGCCTAACAGTAAAATTCTTTTAACTGGAAACGACAGGATTTTTTGTTATTATTTTTAATTCTAATAGTAGTTGTGATTGTTTTTAATAATAGATGTGTTTCTTTCTAGGTAAGTTGGACGGAGTTCTTCACAAATGTAGTGAGTGGAGTGAATTTAATATACCGTAATACAAATTAAGTGTCCGATTTTTAGTTTGTAAGTCTATATTTCTCTCACCCACACAGTGGCGGTTCTAGGACTTTGTCAAGGGGGGGGGGGCTACCGGGGAGCGTGGAGCACCTAAAGCAAAAAAAAAGTAAAGCAGGGGGGTCTGGGGGTCCTCTCCCCGGAAAATTTGGAATTTTCAAAGCCGTTTAGTGACTTTCTAAAGCAATTTTTAACACCTAAAACCATGCCCAATTGTCCATAAGCTCCCATTTCACCTATTGTTTGTCATGAGCAAATAGACATTTTAAAGATTAAACTATGACGATTGCATTCATGAATTTCAAAACACACTGTAGACTACGGCCATATCCTCCTTAAAGCCGTTAGGTTACTTTCTACAGCCAGTTTTAACGTCTAGAACTGTGTACAAAACCTCTCATTTCCCCCATTTATTTGTAATGAATAAGTAGACATTTAAAAAAACACCTATGACGATTGCATTCATAAATCTCAAAACATATTGTAGGCTACGACCATATCCTCCTAAAAGCTGTTTACTGACTTTCTAAACTGTGTCCAACTGTCCAAAAACCTCCCATTTTACCTGTTATTTGTCTTTGTCATGAGCAAGTAGACATTTTAAAAATCAAATTTAAAAATCAATGTCGAACTTGCATTCATGAATTTCAAAACGTAGACTACGAAGCTATATCTCCTAAAAGCCGTTTGGTGACTTAATAGCCATTTATAACAGCTAGAACTGTGCCCAATTGTCCTTAAAATAAACTTTAACACTAGTGTTCATATAGTCAATGGTTATAGGCTACTGGTGCTACCGCTGATTGGTGATTGGTGCATGTAGTTAGTGGCTAGCAGACAATTGGACAACTAACTATGGGGCATCTGGAAATCAGCTGTTTCCCCGCGGCGCTCACCTTTGCCCTAGCATGTCAACAGCTGACTGCTGTAAAAATTGGATGATGCGTACAACTTTCCATAGCGTAATATTGTTTTATTCGTTGTGCTATTGTCCACAAAGTTTATGTGGAACTTAATACTAGGCCTATTCCTGCCATCACTTATTAAGTTTAATAAAAACTACATTGATGTCTGTTTTATGACATTGCGTGTTTTAAGGAGAAATGTACAGCCCCCCCCCCCTTGGAACCACCACTGCACCCACACAAACTCAGCCAAAATTCAAAATACATGGACCCTATTACTTTTTTTTACTAAACATGACAGTGCAGTAGTAGCTTCCAGGCATTGCTAGTTTCAGCACTATCTTATCACTAATGGCTTGCTTATGTGACATAGACATGCTGTCAGCACTATCCCTACAGTCCATTATCTTGCCTATGTGATCTGGACAGACTGTTAGTGCTATCTTATCCCTACAGTCCATTATCTTGCCTATGTGATCTGGACAGGCTGTCAGTGCTATCTTATCCCTACAGTCCATTGGCTTGCCTATTTGATCTGGACAGGCTGTTAGTGCTATCTTAGGCCAGGCGCACACAGGCGATTTTGAGTCACGCAACAGTTGCCCGACTAATCCCCCGACTGTTGCGCAACCCACTCAGAGACTCTGAAGTCTAGCGACAGTTGAGCTGGAGTGCGCACACAGGCAACTTTTTAGTCGTGAATCTAGTCTTGAGACGTGTTGGACATACATTTGTTACAGTGTTCCGAATGGATTTCAATGATATAGCCGTAGTATGTGCTTTGTTGCTGAAGTTTCGCGCGCAAAAGAAAAAGAGAAGATACTGAGTTCATCCCATATATCGTGAGCGACTTCCCACAACTTCTTCTTTAAATTAATACCCGAATAGTCTTTCAATGACTTTAAATATAAAGGCGGCCTCTTCTCAACTTCGTCAATTAATTGTTCGACATCCTCATCACGCACACTCATACTTTTCTAAAATTTTCTAAACACTTCACACAACAAGAGAGCAAACACTAGTGACAGTTCTGGCCACGAGTAGTTGAACTCCTGGGGTGAGACTGAGCGACACAGCGACAATTTAGTTTCATGTGTGCGCGTCTACACTTGTTTCAACGGATACCAAACCTGGAGCGACAGTCCCGCAACAATTGAGTCGCAGAGCAGTCGCTGGCAAATTGGGTCCGGGAACATCGGTTGCAACAGTTGCACGACTGTCCCTAGACTGTTTCCTTGGTGTGCGCACTCCAATTTAAAACAATGTTGAACATTTTAGTCGGGCAACTGTTGCGCGACTCAAAATCGCCTGTGTGCGCCTGGCCTTATCCCTACAGTCCATTTGGCTTGCCCATGTGATCTGGACAGGCTGTCAGTGCTATCTTATCTCTACATTCCATTATCTTGCCTACGTGACCTGGACAGGCTGTCAGCACTATCCTCTGCAGTCCATTGGCTTGTCTATGTGACCTAGATAGGTTGTCAGTGCTATCTTATCGCTACAGTCCATTAAAACCTTATGACTTGCCTATGTGACCTAGACAGGCTGTCAACGCTATCTTATCTCTACATTCCATTATCTTGCCTACGTGACCTGGACAGGCTGTCAGCACTATCCTCTGCAGTCCATTGGCTTGTCTATGTGACCTAGACAGGTTGTCAGTGCTATCTTATCTCTACAGTCCATTAAAACCTTATGACTTGCCTATGTGACCTAGACAGGCTGTCAGCACTATCCTCTGCAGTCCATTGGCTTGTCTATGTGACCTAGACAGGTTGTCAGTGCTATCTTATCTCTACAGTCCATTAAAACCTTATGACTTGCCTATGTGACCTAGACAGGCTGTCAGCACTATCCTCTGCAGTCCATTGGCTTGTCTATGTGACCTAAACAGGTTGTCAGTGCTATCTTATCTCTACAGTCCATTAAAACCTTATGACTTGTCTATGTGACCTAGACAAGCTGTCAGTGCTATCTTATCTCTACATTCCATTATCTTGCCTACGTGACCTGGACAGGCTGTCAGCACTATCCTCTGCAGTCCATTGGCTTGTCTATGTGACCTAGACAGGTTGTCAGTGCTATCTTATCTCTACAGTACATTAAAACCTTATGACTTGCCTATGTGACCTAGACAGGCTGTCAGTGCTATCTTATCTCTACAGTCCATTAAAACCTTATGACTTGCCTATGTGACCTAGACAGGCTGTCAGCGCTATCTTATCGCTGCAGTCCATTGGCTTGCTTAAGTGACCTTCACTATAACGGCTCATCACTGTCTTTCGATTGAGGTCTACGGCGTTTTAAGGTCTATGCGCTATTTCTAGGTTCGATTCCTAGACTAACCTTCCATTCTAACCTTCCACTAGACTTACGAGACTATGACAGACACTCAATTACAACGTACAAAAAACACATTGTTCACTGGCTAACACTCATTGGGAGGGATGGAGCTAATAGATTATTAGTTTCCATATACAGACAATAGGTGATACAGCTGATACAGCGTGTGTTTGTGTTTGCACGCGTGTCTGTGTGAGTGTGTGTGTGTGTGTGTGTTGGGGGGGGGGAGGGGGGCGTTTTGGGGGGTTAATGGTAGGGGAAAGTCAACGAGTCAACCTGATATCATTTTATCTATGTTCCAATGTGATTTGCCAAAATTCCGCTAGCGCTTTGGAATCATGCCAGTGGATAGAAGTATTTTGTTTTGTTTCTTATTACGTATAAATTTTTTTTTCTCTTTCATATTAAAGTACAGAATGACTCACTCCCACGCACGGGTTCTCCCATGTGGGATTCATTTCGTTTAGTTCAAGTACTCAGTTATATTCTTATGGTAATCTGATACTGTATTTTGTAAAAACTGTCAAAATGATTACTTTTACGAAATAAAGACATTTTGATTTGATTTGATTTGATTTGATTGAGGTAAAAATATTTTTTTTTTTTACATTTAATCACGTAGGTAATTAATAACTACACAAAATAATAAATTGATTCTCTTTTTTGTAACAATTCTTTCTAATAAAGTAACAATCAGAAACACAAACGTGTTGTAAAAACAAAGATGTTTGAAGGATTAACCATTTGGGGTTTTTAAATAAAACAAACTCGTTACTGACATTCTGTAAAATTTGGGAATACGCAATTTGACAATTCAAAACTATTTATAAAGTAAAGTATGTTTTATCTATGGTAAAACTAAGAACATTGTTGGTCCAGTGACAGTGTTACCACGCGGCGCCTGTGTCGGTGTCACAATTTGAGTCTGCGACGTTGGCAACAACCACCCTGCTGATGCTGATCGAACTGTGTGTGTGCTGTACTGTGTAGACGGACAACAGCTGCTTGATATCGTGATACCGTGTTGTGACAGTGTAGTTAAACAGTGTTATTGAGGCTGGTCTATAGTGCAATAGGTTGTTTGTCTCGCCCTTGCCATCAAACCACGTTTGTGTCTTGATAAACATATAGTATGTTCCCCTGACAATTTATATGTTTTAGTTGATCATGATTTTTTACAGTTCTTATTGATAATAGTAGGTCAACGTAGATGGTATTTTTTAAATATTAACAAGCTTAGATTAGGCATGAATCATGATTAGCACATGGCAGAGAAACATAATCATACTTAAAATCCGCATATAGCACTGTGATTTTCACAATAAGGCATGCAGTGATTTATTTGAGTTTGTTTCATAATAATTATGATAGGTAAATCTTAGATATTATAAATTTATTGGGTTGTAAGCAAACGTGTGTGACGAAGCTGCGAGGCATTGATTGCATTTCGGCGCTGTCAGGCAGCGGAAGCCGGCAGAACCTACGTCGCGCCTTTCAACGAACGATATGTGCTTATCGATAACAATAGTTTGTTATGAAAATTATACAACTGTCTACTTAGCATTTTTGCTTGTGGCTTTCTCGTGAAAATTTGTAATATTACTTAATATCGTTCTTATAATGGTGTACAATACCTGCATAATATTAATCCTTTTTTGCTCTTTTGGCAACCAGTTTCGGTTCTTCTGAATCATGATGAGACCTCAAGGTGTCAGGTAATCGCTTAAAATTCGAAGGTTGTTTACAATATATATATATAAAAAAAACCACACACAACTGTAGATCAGTACTGTATATCTTTTAGTGACAGCATGAACAGTTTGTACAAACCAACACAAATGATTATGGGTTAAAGAAATTCTATTCTAAAATTTATTCAGAGTCTTGAGAATTCTATCGGAAGACGTCATAGGGAATGGTCTAATCCAATAGCTTACCGTATATCTGTTTCCTAGGTTTCAGTATTCGACTGTCTTATTTTCTCTTGATCAGGGAAATCATATTTATTTGTATCAAACCTTATTTTAGGTACATCCACATGATTCAGGTCAAAAATTGATTAAAATAACATGGCAACTTACACTATAGTGCGCCGCCCTTTTGAAAGTTCTGCTGGTAGGAAGCTCAGTACAGGCGCCCTCTGATGCCACCGCAACATCTTATCTATCACACTCAGTTGCTCAGTTGATGATTAACCAAGACAAGAGTGATAGTGCAGCGTGTCTTGGTCAATATGAGCAGCAGTTCGGAAGAAGATTTGTTTTTATTTTGTTTTCTGGAAAGAGGACGAGAAACGGCAGAGAGAGATGCGGGTTCGTTCAATAAATGTGGAAATAGGTTCATTTGGATGATTCCATCATTTGTTTCCAGAATCGCTGAAGGATCAGCGCAAGTTTTTTCAGTACTTCCGAATGTCACCTGAAAAGTTCTTTAAGCTCCTGGATATGATCAGGCTTGTAAAACCGGCGTGACTTGAAAAACATAATGCATCTTCCAGACTATGACTATTGATGAATTATCGTGAGCACGTCGGACCAATGGGTTATTGCCTTAAAAAGTGCGGAAGTTTTCGAGCCCAGTCGGAGACTGAACGGAACGGATCTGATCGGATCGGAGAGCTTCGGACTAGTGTTGTGGGTTTCCCGAAGTCAGAAAGAAATTTTTCCCTGCTGCGCGGCACGGCCATCGAAGTGTTATACAGGGTGTCTCAGACCACCCGGCCGGCTTGTATAGCTCCAATATGAAAGCAAATGGAAACCTAATTGCAACTGGAACCCCCTATTTTGACCCAAGGAATTTAGCTAAATTATTTTCAACCCCAAAAAAGCACCCCAAAGGGCAGATTTTGGGGGTGGGGGTGGTTTTTGGGAAATTTTCAAATGTAAAGGGGGGTCGTGTTATACCTCTTTTTAAAGGTCCATTAGTCCTGAGTATTTTAGTGGGAAAAGATGTAAATTATCTTCATCCCTATTTACAGGGTGTTCAAAAACGTACAAAAAATATACCTTTGAACTACTTTTCACTGTAAAGAGGTGGAATTTCGTGGGGGGTTAAAACTTTGATAACACTTTAATTGCTAAATGAGCTTTCAAAAAACTCTGGTTTCAACCCTTTTGCTATCTTTTTACTTATGTTACGCATTTTCAAACTTTTTGAAGTTTCAAAAGCTGTTATCTCAAAAATTTCAAATGGCAACATGGGTTTCATTACAAACCACATTGTAGCCCTTAAAATTTGCTATAATTTTTGTATTTAATGTATCTTCATTGGTTAAAGAGATATAGCGAAATTGGTGTATTTTAATGTTTTATTAAATGGTATTCAAAGTGTTTGCTGTTGTAAATGTACACGTCTAGGTCTCAATTAAAACTAATTATGTAAAAAAATTAAACTACCCAGATTGTTAAACTTGGAGGATTAATAAAGGAAAGAACACTACTGCAAATATTCTTAGTTATTTTACAATTACAAAGTTCTAATAGTGCTTTGAATGAATACTGTCTATAAATGCTACTGGTAAATAAAAAAAAATCATCATGAAATCAATGAGCGTGTGCGTGAAACTGGTCACGTTTGATCAGATAGAACAAATTATAGTTACTGGACCTGTACGAGAGATGAGTGCACCTGCGGTAGTAAAATAGCAATACAGTACCATAATAGAGGAGAAGAAGTACTACGTGCTTATAAACAGAGTTGGGGTTTGCATGAAACAAAATGGAAGACAATTTAAGCATTTGTAGAAGTCCATCGGTATGTAGGCTATTAATGCTGATTCAAACAAATTATTCATTCAAAGCACTATTAGAGCCATGGATTTGTAAAATAACTAAGAATATTTGCAGTTGTGTTCTATCCTTTATCAATCTTCCAAGATAAACAATCTGAGTACTATTTTATTTTTTTACATAATTAGTTTTAATTGAGACCTAGAGGTGTACATTTACAACAGCAAACACTTTGAATACCATTTAATAAAACATTAAAATACACTAATTTCGTTATATCTCTTTAACCAATGAAGATACCAAAAAACATTAAATACAAAATTTGTAGCTAATTTTAAGGGCTATAATGTGGTTTGTAATGAAACCCATGTTGCCATTTGAAATTTTTGAGATAACAGCTTTTGAAACTTCAAAAAGTTTAGCAAAAGGGTTGAAACCAGAGTTTTTTGAAAGCTCATTTAGCAATTAAAGTGTTATCAAAATTTGAAACCCCCACGAAATTTCACCTCTTTACAGTGAAAAGTAGTTCAAAGGTCTATTTTTTGTACGTTTTTGAACACCCTGTAAATAGGGATGAAGATAATTTAAATATTTTTCCACTAAAATACTCAGGACTAATGGACCTTTAAAATGAGGTATAACACGACCCCCCTTTACATTTGAAAATTTCCCAAAAACCACCCCCACCCCCAAAAATCTGCCCTTTGGGGTGCTTTTTTGGGGGTGAAATTAATTTAGCTGAATTCCTTGGGGTCAAAATAGGGGGTTCCAGTTGCAATTAGGTTTCCATTTGCTTTCATATTGGAGCTATACAAGCCGGCCGGGTGGTCTGAGACACCCTGTATACTTCGATGGGCACGGCGTGCTGTAGTGTGCGCAGTTCAATTAGTACATGTAGGCCTAATGAAATCAGCTGATCTTTTACGGCTATTCGCGGCGCGTAATGCTATAAGCTGTTATAATCGCTGCTGCCGCTGTCTAACACTTAATAAGGAAAAAGCCCCCTCCACACGTATACATACAAAGTATTAACAATGTTTTGGTAAAAGCTTCGTGTATCTTGATCGGCTGGGAAACATTAATCCGTCAACCATATATCCGCTTCTCTCTATTCAGTCGATACAGTAGTGGTTATAATACCAGTTTAACCAGTGCTCTGTTTCCGTGACATTTTCTACTATTCTGCCGTCCTCAGATGTATATACTCTTTGTATTGTTCAGTAGTGCAGGCCGCGAAGTCGTTCCCATAAACATGTGGCCGCAATCGATGCCACGGAGCTGATAAAATATTCATAGTGACGTCATAGACCCGATAACATCCCCGTCCAACGTCCATCGGCCAAAGTGGGAGTTACATTATCAATACATACTACGCGGCAATCTATACTTTTGTTTGATACGTTGAAACTGCAAATTCTATGTCCTCTGATATGTCCTATAAACCTTCCTTGTTAAAATCAGCACTATCTACTGTATCTCAAAATGAGGCAGCAAATATACTAATGTGTAACGTAGCTAAGATAATTCACGTTGAATAGTGCGTGTATACTCTCCATCCCACTACACGTACGGTAATATTTTTACACGTAATATTAGACAAGCATTAGTTTTCAAATATGTGTAACGTATTGTTGTTATATTCAGTTTAAATACTTTTAAAAATGTTGCTTAGCTAGTAAAAAATAAAAACAAATAGTAAACAACCACCGATATAACAACAGTGGTTTTTATAACGGTTTGAACAACAAACCCCGGTAGACTGGTGGACTGATCTAATCTCAAAAGTGCTTTCAGCTGATCACAAGGAGGCCTCTGCTGAATGAATAATCTATGATCAGACACCTATAAGGCCTTTACTTTTACAAAAGCTATTTTTTCTATCATTCAACGTCCGCGACCTAGGTGATGGTTTGGTAATCTAGCGAAATTCTTATCCAATCTAAGTTAAGTTAACTTAAGTAACTTCGTAAGTATAAAGTGTAAAGGGCAATATCCTGGAAAACGGCAAACTCTCGCAATACGTAGTGCTTTGTCAAAATGTTATTCCAAATACTCTCCCTGAGTATGAATGTTCAATTGTTTGGGAGGTTTGCTAAATAATATCTATTGTGAGGTAAAACCAAACCTTACTTATAAAATCCACTGAACTGTATATTCTTACATTTTGAACTTAGTTTATATACTGTAAATGATTAAATGCTCCAAGACTAGAAATTTACCATTACACGCCTGGCTTATTACAACTATCATTCTTTTCATGAAAATCTCAACTACCATCCGAGGAAATTTCTTTTTGATTTATGCTAATTAAGTGATAATGAGTTGCATGCGTCGAGGAAGTGGTGGACACCGATGTGATAACCCCGAGCATTGTCAGAGCAATGACCTAGAAAACGGCACACTCTCGCAACATTTCATTCTAAATTATCCAATCAATTTAAAAGAGAGGTTTACGTTGGGAGCCTACCAGTAGACCGACAAGATACTTGGTCGTCTGGCCACTAGACCGTCTTTTTTAATTAAATAGATAAATACTGAAAACCAGTACGTCGACAAGTTATTTCATCGTCATTCCAGTTGACCGGCCTGTAAAACTAAATTATTATATACGAGAAACCAACTTGTCGTCAATCGACCCGACCGACTTACCACTTGCTCGTCTTTTAGGTGGGGATAGGGGACAGAGTGGGAGGAGCTAACCGGGGATTACCCAGGAGTTTGAGGCGCTTCTCGTGGTTGAACCACGTCGCTCGAGGCTAGAAGCCAGTCTTGCCAACTGAAAGTAGCCTAGCTCCGTCGAACACTACACACTCGGCGTGTTTATACAGTCTGGAGTTAAGTTGACGTTGGCGCGCAATTCTAATGGATAGTTTCGTCGTTTCTATAGCAACCGTGAAGTGACCTCGTTCTCGCGCATTCCTCTGCCTTTGTATTATTTAATCTGCTTTGAAAGATAAGACTCGCTTATGTGCATTGACTATTGAATCAAATAACAATATCATTAGGGGGTTTTGATCGTTTGTTTGGATAAAACTACGTACCGTATATTGTAGAATTACATTTGTAGTGTGGTAATATGGTGTATATATATATATATATATATCCGATTTTATCCATTGACATCTCATTGGAAAGAGCGTGTCGCGTGGATTTGCCAACTGGCCTTACATTTTTTACAAAGTCCCTTGGGTTCTGCCCCAGTGGCTTTGAAAGTTCCCATGTTATCCTTATGAAGAACATAATTGTTTACATTTTGATCAGCTGTATAATTTAATTGCTGTTATTTATTTTTCGATTCAATGAAACGCATTGAGTAAATTTATTTTCACCACACTATGATGTTTTTGGCTGTATTACATACGTTAATTGTTGGCTGAAAGTTACGTTTTGCTGGCCATGCCAGCTGTCGCCAATTTGGGGACCGAGCAGGTTTTTACAGGCCGGGGCCGCAAAATCAGCTGTCCGCTTACTTACTTAGAACATGAATGCGTTTTAAATACACAATCAAAATCCATAGCATTGCAATATAGAATTGTGTCATTGTCACCGTTGCCTAGCAACTATTTATTTATATTTTTGCTGATTCCTCAAATTATTTCTTAACCTTAAAGTTGTAGTTGTGTTGACGATCAGTGTGCATTATTATAGTGGTGAATAGTGGTAATAGGGTATAGTGTGGTGAAAAATAGCGTTCGTACCACGGACCGAAATGGTTTTGCAGCTCTCGATCGATTTAAGTTCTCGACTTCGTCTCGAACTTAAAAACTATCTCGAGCCGGCAAAAACTCATTTTCGGCCCTTGGTACGAAATATACTATTTCACCACACTATGATGTTTTTGGTTGTATTACATACGTTAATTGGTGGCTGAAAGTTACGTTTTGCTGGCCATGCCAGCTGTCGCCAATTTGGGGACCGAGCAGGTTTTTACAGGCCGGGGCTGCAAAATCAGCTGTCCGCTTACTTACTTAGAATGAATGCGTTTTAAATACACAATCAAAATCCATAGCATTGCAATATAGAATTGTGTTATTGTCACCGTTGCCTAGCAACTATTTATTTATATTTTTGCTGATTCCTCAAATTATTTCTTAACCTTAAAGTTTTAGTTGTGTTGACGATCAGTGTACATTATTATATTTTTATAGTGGTGAATAGTGGTAATAGGGTATAGTGTGGTGAAAAATAGCGTTCGTACCACGGACCGAAATGGTTTTGCAGCTCTCGATCGATTTAAGTTCTCGACTTCGTCTCGAACTTAAAAACTATCTCTCATTTTCGGCCCTTGGTACGAAATATACTATTACTATTTGAGTTTGTGTAAACATAACCCCCAAAACGAAAACGGACCGTGTTAGTATGGTTGTATCTTGAATTTATATATTTATCGTTGCTTTGTGTCGCTATGACGGATCGTGTTAGCATGATTGTAACTTAAATTTGTGCATTTATCGTTGTTTTGTGTAGCTATAATTTGTTTATTTGTTGTTTTTTTCTTTTAAATGCCTCCGACGCGACGACAACGAAACATAGAAAGGAGGCGTACACGTCAGCACCTGACCCTGGACAATCTCAACTATTAGGTTACGAATGCGAGCTAACACTACCCCTAAAAGACTTTTCGTTCTCAATTTGACCCTCTATCAATGACATGTGTTGCCTGTACAGCGAGGCATTTTGAGAAGGAGAAAAACAGCCGGAATGCTTTAGGTTTATCAATAACGAAGATCAGGGATTTAGGTAATCAGGGTCTGAGTTACACAATGGTAATATTTGAGTTGACTCTTTTTAAACTCTTTTTAATCTTTGAGTTAAACTTTTTTAAATATGACTGTTATTGGTTTTGAAATAACCCCTGTAATACTTTGCAATTGCTTGAATTTGAGCAACATGTACACTAGTATATATATAGGACCTGTGTATAATTTTGGGTAACATGGAGGTCAATTTACCTTGTGTAGGCCTATATCAAAAAAGTTTAATATCTTAAATTAATCCAAACGATTCATAGTAGCCAACAGGCACAAAGTATTGTAATTATGCAAGATGTTGTAAATTAATGTGTAACAGTTAAGTTTACTGCAACAGTAGTTCGTTAGGATTGCCTATTTAAGTAAGTTGTTATTAGGTGTATAAGTCGTTCATCAAGCGTCATGAGAAACGAAATCTGTTATAGAAGTGAAAAAATACAGTTAATCAAATGGTGCTGTATATAAAATATCTGCAAATAAAATTAGAGTTTTGTCTGTACACTGTTCAGAATGACATATTTTCTGTTGTTTTTGCGTTTATACATTAAAAAACTTTTAATGGTTTTTCTCAATTTCTGTCTGTCTGTCCGTCACGGCCCAGAAGATATTTTACGTAGTGTTTGCATGTAAAGATGAACAAGAGGTCTTCTCCTGAAATACGAATACGAAATACGATAGGCATTTAAATAGTCTTTTTGTATTCACTGAATTGGCGAGAGTGTATTTAGCCAAATATGCATCGCTACATATGAAATAACCTGCCACCTCGAGTAAGCTCTCCTGGTACTTGTGTTGTAATCAAACATTGTCACATTTTTACACTACTACAACAGAAACAAATGACCTTTAACTTGTCAGATAATGAACATCAACATCAAGTGAAGACAATATTTTGACACTTGAGATGATATATCAATCACTAAACAAACATTCTCCCTTCCTACCCATCAGTGCTTGGTGTGTTTATAATGGCCGTCACTGCCCTTCCACAGACAGGACCACTGCATTCCAAAGCAGCTGACTGGACTTTCTCTTTCCTCACCCCTGAATAAAAAAAAATACCAAACCCTTCAAATATTTAAGTTTACGGGAGTGGGACCTACCACTTCTAAAGAACGCCACCGTGTCTGTCATCCCTATTCTCTTACTTAAGAGGGCGCGGGAGTCAGCCACAGGCCGTACGCCGCTGACACAACTTATAGCATGGGGGAATTGCTTCAAACTGTGTTTTAAAAACACCCCTAAAAACCTTCACCGAATAGGTAAGGTACTATCGTAAAAATAACGAGGAACATATATAAATCAGTTTTAATTTACAATTCTCTGGACGTACATCACTGTGAGAACCGAAGCCTCGGGGAAAGTCCATGGGTGCGGGACTTGCCACTAGGGCGGTCAATATCTTCAAAAGAACGCCACCGCGTCTGCTTTCCCTAACTTAACAACACCCTTATAAGCCCTAAATGAATAGAGACTATCATAAATATGACAAGCACCTTTTACAACTTCTTTCCATTTCCAATCAACCTGACCTGTCCTTCATCGGCGTGAGAACGAAAGTATTGGGGAAGTCCAGAGAAGCCTAGAACTGCGTAGATGAAAGAGAAGCCGCGTTGGATGACCTTGCCACCCCTTCGCATACCTTCATCAGCAATATGTCATAGTGAGTTTTTACAACGCAATTTTTGTTGTCAATTTGTCTGATCTGAACAATTTAAATATTTCAAAATTAACTAAGCGAATAGCTGATTATAATTGATTATTTTTATTGGCATTTGTGTAGCCACAATATCCGGATTGAGCGTAGTACACGAACATCAACCAGGACGTGTTTGATTGATGCGAGCGAGCTCATCTTGAAAATGAAAGAGCATTTGACATTAAACCACAATAGGACCACATGGTATATTGGATTAAAATTTGCACTGGTTATCAGTGTTCGTTGACTTTGGAAATAAGTCAAACGTCACAGTGTCTAATGCTATTCAGCAAACATTCCACATAATTAGTTCCACTATTCGATCAACTTGAAATGCTTACATTTCTTAATAACGCTGCCATTGATTTTTATCGTATTAGCTTATCTAATGGCATAGTAAATACAACCCAAGTACATGAATATTTAAATGAATATTTTACAGTACATAAGAAATAAACAGAGTATTACAATCATGACAATAATCATCCGTAGTGGAGTGGCTTAGCCAAAAATGACAAAAAGATATTATCATCATTGTGTCACGCACAGTTTAAATAGACACAGTTTAAATTTCGATCATAGTTAGTTGTAATAAACATTATGAATCGGCATATTTTGGGGTAGGAGTTAAGAATTTTATATTTGAATTTCAACGCAAAAAATCTTTTAAAATCAATATTTGATTTTCTCCGTAATTTTCTCTCTACAGCTTAAACCATACATTTTCGAAAGTTTAAAAATACCATAATCGGATTCCTCACCTATTAAAACATGCATTTTGACATACGGATCAATATATTTGTACAATCCGTTCCTTAATAAAAACCTATATATTGTCATAATCGTCGCGCGAAATATAAGAATTTGTATCGACCTTATGGCTACAGCTTTTATAATGTACTGTACCTAAGTTATTTAGCCAATTTGTAGACAATAAGGTGTAGGCTACAAACTCTACAGAACTCCCATGCTTCCATTGGGAGCAATTAATTATTAATATTTAATTCCTGAATTAATATTGGAGTTTCAAAACAATGTTTGTTTCCCGTGTTAATCTTATGGAGAAATACGAAACTTTAAAGGGTCCCAGGGCCTCACTCTCTAATTATTTACCTAAAAAGAAAGTTTCCTGCACAACTTCACGTTACGCTCTTTCCAATGACACCAAAAACATGTCAATCGGTTCAATAGTTTCGGAGGAATAATTGTCACAAAAATCCTGCTTGCGTATTAAATAAGTATAAAATAGATGTGACTGTGGACCCAATTTTGTACTAAACACACGCTGTTGTTTGATCTCGAGTAGCCGACCCAGTGTTAGCATCAAGAGGCCAAAAACTAGGAACGTAGCGCCAGCCACGTCCCTTTCACTTTCAGCAATTTTACAACCCTCGCCAACCCTACACATCCAAAGACAGAGAGAGAGAGGGGGAGAGAGACAGTAAAACAGCTGTCGAAGTCGATCGGGTCGACCTAGCCTCGGTCGTCAACTCGCTTTCTTTTTCTTCGCCTACAAGCGTTTGAATAGGGGCGCGGGAAAACTACTTGTGTGATGCGGCACGCGTAATACCGGAAAAGGCCTTCGGGTAGTTCTAGAGCGCCGCCAGAATTGGGTCGCAGGAGTTGCGTTTTAGTTGCCACTTTACTATTGAAGACTCTTAAGTGGCAAAAGAGTTTATGACGAAATATACCCCCACCGCAACAAACCTGCAGACTAAGCAAATTTCTATTTGCCTGGTTGGATTTACACTAAAATGACTTTTTGAAAATATCCCAGTTATTCCATATTTAAATAGAATAAGTTTAACAAGTACTTAGGTTTGCTGCAACAGGGAGGGTAAAAGTATGTTTTTTTTTTGTAAAATAATAACATTTTATAAATAAATAAATGATTTTTTTCTAATTTAATGCAAATATTTTCATAAACAAGAAAACTACTACAGTTTACTTATTCCCTGGTGTGAGTGAGGGTATACATTCAACTCTAGAAAATACGCTGGTCAACGAACGACAAAGAGCCGCAGATGTCTAGAGTTTCCTTGGATGGGTGGCCGACCGACCGGTGGTCATAGGGTGACGACACAAAGGGGGTGGTAGGCGGGTATCCGTGTCGGCCAGTGAGTCAGTGTTACCGGTGTTACTTCAAAGATGAATTATTGCCCTCGGGGAATCCCGAGGTAGGCGCGGCGCCGCCAGCTCGACTCTTGTTTCGGTCACTGGTCTTGGTTGATTGTTTCGTTTTCGTTTTACTATCTTTTGATACTTTTACATAAACGATATAGCCATGATATATTACTAATGAAAATTCAATAAGTACATTGCACACTATAAAAAAAAAACTTACATATAGGATAGTTCATGTAAACAGTTGTTACTTAAATCGTTTGGAACTCTGGCCACGTCTATATTCTTCATTAGAGTGAACTTAACTGCAGGCTATTCAATAGACTGTGAAAAAAAACTGTGAATGATTTTATGTACTTGGTTTTTTTTTATAATTATAGCAAAAGCTACCAATCTTTGTCATCCGCGTCATAATTCTTGAGCTAACTACTTCTGCAGTGATATACCTTACACGTCACAAAACTGTATTAACCCTAGATCCAGTACCTCTGCTCCAACTAGTATTATAACATTGCCGTCCAGGAATCTTTGAACATATAGTTTGACAATAATTGCATGGATAGTACAGCCGTTTCAACAAGGACTTATTTACTATATGTTCTTAAAACTGAAATTAATTAGAAATAGCCTACTATTAAAATAAATTAAATTAATTAATTTGATGTGAATTTAGCTTTAGTTAACAACACTCATACAAGTTCATAAACATAAACCAAATAACATTTTTTTTACTAGAAACGATTTGCAGGGTCGTCCAGATGAACTTGGAAATAGTACCATAGATAAAAGGAGTAGACATACTCTGTCATACATACATGTCTATACTCCTTTTATCTATGATAGTTCATTAGAAAATCTGAATATACAGTAGTGCCGTGCATTTGAAGTACTAACTCAGAACACAGACTTACTTGAGGACAGTTACACAATAAAACGCAAAGATCCACGGAAGTAAAGACTACATTATTTAGTAAAAAAAAAAAAAACAAGGATGCGTCAGTTAGGGCCAGTTAGACAATTGAAGTACACAGAATTGAATCACCATAGTATTGTCCACGCAACAACGTGAGAGGATAAAACATGTACTTCTTCAATTATAATTACATGTTTCTTTGTAAAACCGAAGACGTCTACAGACTTTACTAAGAAAAACTTCTCCCCGGTAACACAGGCAATAGGAATTCCTTCTAGACAAGGTTTTCAATAGGCCTACAACAAAATCATAAAACAAAAGATGTTTCTCAGGCTAAGTAGCACACTGTGCACTTCAGCAAATAAATAGTTTACCGAGATAACTATTGCTTACCAAGACAGCAGTGTCATTTAAGGAGAAATAGTACAAACTAATGTCACCAAAAGTCTAAATTCATTCTTTATTTTATTTTTTTAAGAGAGGGAAAAATAGACAACAAAGCTTTAAATAACCGGTATTATCAATTTGTATTTATCTCTCAATTGAATAAATGTAACGGTAGTTACCTCACCACTGTTAACAATATTTGACCCTCCTATTACATAAATATGTTAGTTAATTTAATATTCAAACTCGTGTACATGTTGCTCGAATTCGAGCAATTTCAAAGTATTACAGAATTTATTTCAAAACGAAAAAAAGTAATAATCAATGAGTTTAAAAGAGTCAACTCAAAGATCACCAGTGTGTAACTGCTGGAGATACTCACGATGTATATACAGTAATCAACATTTCCTGTGAATATTTTATCATATTTCATAAATTGGTATTGCTTTTTAATGTTTCTACAAATGTTTCCTGACTTATAGCTGCATAAGGTTGTCCATGTTTATCTTATTTATTGATAAACCTATGTATGGCACCACCCTTGTCGCCAGCAGTAAGTTTACAAATTTCAGTAATTTTTTAATAAAGATAAACACTTTTTTGATCATATTAAGGACTTCTTGTTGTCTGTAACAATTTTATTTGTTCAATCGGCGTATTTTTATTTATTTAGCTAAATAAAACATTTATTTCATTGAAGTAAACTAATATAGGCCTATTTATATTCACTGTACTGTGTATAACAAAATATCGATTGAGAAACAAACAATTACACGTAATAAGAACCTCGCTAGTCCGCTGCATTGTGATAGCTGAAAATCGTCGGAATGAAAACCGCCGCTACAAGATACAGAAGTTGGTACGCCTGCAGTGCCCTCCACAGCTGCGCGCGCCGCTGGCACTGCCGCTCAACACATCCCCACCTAAAAGACGAGCAAGTGGTAAGTCGGTCGGGAGAATTGACGACAAGTTGGTTTCTCGTATATAATAATTTAGATTTACAGGCCGGTCAACTGGACTGACGATGAAATAACTTGTCGACGTACTGGTTTTCAGTATTTATCTATTTAATTAAAAAAGACGGTCTAGTGGCAAGACGACCAAGTATCTTGTCGGTCAACTGGTGGCCCCCCGTTTACGTTGGCGTACGATGTTCCACCTTTTAAAGTTATTGCTAGAATAGTTTGTATACTCACTGTTGTACCTAATAAGCACGTGATATAAAAATATTCTCTTCAATTAAATATTGACTACAGTAATACAGTATATACTTAGTGATTTGTTATTTATTTATTTGCCAACGACATAGCCAATGCAAAGTAAGAAATTAAATAGGCAATGGCAATAGAGAGAAAACTAAGAAACGAGCAATACACTGTATTAAATAATGATAACTATTTACGAAGATTGTTTTCATTATTTACTTGTCCTTATTTGTTATATTTTATTATTAGAATATGACAAATTATAACAAGCAATAAAAGTGCGTACGAGAGTAAGATCTAAATAATACAGTATAAAATCGTACAGTAGTAATGAATAAACAGAGAACCGATGCAGCAATGAGACGAAAAATAATAAAGTATTACAAAAATAACATACACCAGTGACATGTTTTAATAATGTTAAAAGAACCGTCGACATTTTCGCTAAACGGAGGGAGCGGCGTAATAAACTGTTGTTACATACTGTGTAGATATTGCCTTCACTGCGCCACCAATTAAACCCTTTCATTTTCATAACACCGTGTAAAAAAAAATTATAGCTACCTTTTGCAAAAATTGATTTGTAAAATTATGTTGTATATTCGTAACAACAAGTATATATAAACATATCCTGGTACCAAATATTAATTGCAGTAGTGTTTTTAAGTAGCTTACCTATATGTAAATGCTAAGTGAGGTATCCCGCCAGAGTATAGAGTTGTGACGGCGACGCGCGATACTCGGTCAGGAGCTTGCACTCAAACAAATAGGCTAAAGTAGTCAGTTTTCAACTACTGTAGTTACAAATAATAGCCGTGTAGCTATAGTTTTTTAATAGTCTACACTCTACAATCATAATAATTCGCCTCTTGTGCTATTATACTTTTTTACTTTTATGTATATGAACGTATAGGCAACTACATATTGTTAGTTTGTTTTGCATCGAAAACTCTGGTAATGTTAATTAAAGTAATATTTGTCAATAAATTGTTTTTAGCAATTGTTTTAATAGATTGTTAGTAGTATGGATTGTTTTTTTTACATAGTTTTCATAGGTTATTCAAATAGGTTGTTTTTCAGTTTGTTTTATATGTATAGTTTTTTTTTAGGATTAAGAACAAGAGTTGTTTTGAAAAACAGAATGTATTCTTCTGAAAAACGCTTGCTAATAAAGACCTTTTTATTTATTTTTTATTTATTTATTTATTTATATACAGGGTGGGGCAGCATAACTTCCTTTTTTAAAAGCTTAATAAAATGCATTGTATGAGTCAGACAAACTTTATTTGGTTTTTACAATGTAAGTACATTCCTAAAGTTTTGTTTTACGTAGTTTTGAAGAGTAAATCATGCAGGTGTTGTCCCCCATTCTAGATACATTGAGTATACCGATTTTTTGCGATTTCTAGTGTTTTCCATTACCCTTTCAAGCATAGCAGGCGTCATGTTGGCAATTTATTCCTGGATCTTGTTTTTTTTTATCTTGAAGGGTCCCTGGGCTGTCCACATAAACTCGGGACTTCAAAAAACCCCATAGAAAAAGTCGCAAGAGGACAAATCGAAAGAGATTGAGCCGGCCATTGCAAATCGCCCCTGATTAAAATAAGGCGTTTTGACAGTTCCTGCTCAATCACCATCTTTTATGGATGGAATTGTAGGTCATCATGGAGAATTCTCGTTACAGAACGATTGGAAAGTCCAAGTGGAGACTCATGTTTGAGCGCACAAGACAAAAACACGCTTCTGTTTGAGCGCGTGTCTTGGTGATTGCAACATTGAAGCTCTCACTGCCTCAATGTTCTCAGTGAACTAATGGGACTCCAGTTTTTCGTTTTGTAGCACTTGCAGTTTGTCTAAACGTATTGAACCACATAACAATTGATTTGCGGTCCGGTACAAGGGCCAATGGGGCTAAATTAAACTGATTCTGAAAGGCGCGCTGGGTTACGATCACTGAACATCCACTCAAAAGGTAGGCCTGAACGGCAAACGAACGCTCTTCACTGTTCCAACGCATAATGACGACTAAACTGTACAAGGACAAAACTTTATAGCTTCGCCTCTCAAACGAGACTGCTAGCTCTTCGATATGACATGAACAAACAAAATGGCGCACATTTAAAAAAAGGAAGTTATGCTGCCCCACCCTGTACTATACTATAACATTTTGCCTAGATTATTTGTCATTTTATTAGAAAAGGACGCTATGCGATCAGAGTTGTTTCAGTTTTAACTTTAAACACTAGTTTTAACACTAAAAATTATAATATTTCTTGGTGGTGTCAATTATCGATTTAATTTATCATTTTAGATAGTAGCAATTATCTTGTTGGTTCAAGTATACTTATAATTTCAACACGTTAGAATGATTTGGACTACCTAATACGACTTAGTCAGTTAAAGACATTTCTTCAAGTTCAATACGTTGCAAAAGTGCATGGTGAAGACGTAAAAAAAGAGTAACGTAGATGTAAGGTTTGTGTTGAGTAAATTATCGCTTAATGACGTGTTGAGCTCTGTATTAATACAGCTTATTGGCTTAAAGATCCTCGAAATCCGTTTGGCAACAAAGTTGCTGGTAAAAAGTGTCATTATTATTCCAGAAATAGCGACGGCCCTTGTGTGCCGCGGAGGCGGGAACGTGGGAATCAATAATGGAGGTAATGGGACGAACATTCGAGCCGTCTGGGCAGTAATAGCATAGCTCGCAATACTTTCCAATACACTTCCATACTGTAATTGGTTTTGGTATATCTGATCGGAGAAGCAGAAGATCGGACCTCTACGACGAATTTCTAAATGTATTGTCCATGATGAGTTCGAAATAACACCAAGAAATCTACCACCCTTCCCCTTGGGGTTCTATGTTCTATAGCGTGTACCGCACACTGCATTGCATGGTGTATTGTTCGGTGATTGTGGGCGCTAGACCGGAACTATAAAACCTCCCACCCATTGTCGCCGGAAGTTGATAACATCAGCTGTTTGTACACATTTGTGAATCACACGTTCTCGTTTCTAATCATCAGATGATTAAGGCCCCGGCCACACGAGGCGAATTTAAGCCGCGCGGCTTATCTTCGCGCGAAGTTAAGCCGCGCGAAGTGCCTGGCCACACGGGGCGGATGAACCGCTTCCTGTTGGATTTTCCCAGTATCAGTACTCTATTAAAACATAGTTGAGTTCACTCTTTTTAATCATGGGCGAAACACATGTTAGTTTGTGCATTAGAAGCCAGGTGATCTGGAACCAAATGTTAACATAAATCATTGGGTCCATCCCTTCATAACGGAAAACCCATTTTTTTGTCTTCCAAACCTTTTACGAGCACATGCGAAATCATAGTTCGTATCAAACATTGTTTTAACACCACACAACCGGTAAAAAAACACACAAAACAAACTCAAAAACCACTGGAAATGTCCGAAGAATATCTCCAATAAGCGCGGCTGCCGCGCGGTCGAACCGTATCGTGTGGCCACTCTCATAAGACTGCATGTGTCATCCCCTCCAACGCGGCTTAACTTCGCGCGGTCGGGGGACAACATGTCGCGGCTCAACCGCACATGCGGCTAAACTTCGCCTCGTGTGGCCACTCTCATTTGATTCAATGTGTTGTCGAAGCCCTTAACTTCGCGCGGCTTAACTTCGCGCGGTTAAACCGCCTCGTGTGGCCGGGGCCTAAGTGATATATCGCAGTTAATACTGCCGTTGCTCCGAGTTAACTACTGTAGTTTACGGTTTTTGATACACCTGATTACTATCTTTTTTCGATCCAGTTAAACTACTGCCAGTTAACTTTTCAAAGTATTGGTATACTGAAAATGGCTATATTCTACCATAGATTAAACAATTTCTGACTAAGCGGATTTCCTTTAGGCCTAGTATATTTTCATCCTAGTGTCTTCAATATTTATGTTGGATTTATATTTGGAAAGCTAAGATCCATGTATTAATATTCCTGAGTTTTTTTAGGACTTCAGGTTGCTGCTATAAGAAATATGCTAAATTCATGAGGATAATACAGTATAACCTTGATAAGAAGACCCTCGATAACAAGCCACTCTTGTAAACAAGTGCAATTTTCAAATCCCCTTGAAATTATTTTACATCTAATCACATGTTACTGCAAACCTCAATAAGAAGTCAACCTTGATAACAACAACAACACAACAAGGTTAGATCTTAGGCCTATTTAATAATCCCCACGAGAGTCTTGTTATCAAGGTTCTACTGTATATTCAGATATATTTTTATAATAATGGATAAAACTGTTTACAATGCATAGATGGTATTTGTTTTTATAAGCAGCTCTAGTAATGACGTGGAGATTTACTAATTATAAATACTGTTGTAATGAATGGGTGGCGCATTGCCTCTCAAAGTTGTTAACATTACGTTAGAACTTCAAATACGTTTTTATAAGGATATTTGCTCTTCATAAGCTAAACTATTGTGTGTTCTGCTGAGCTAGGCCTACTTGTTAAATTGTATAGGCTGTTAGTTACACCTCTGTATTTTAACTAATATTCTTTATTTATAACATCAATCAATACCTTAGAAACTGTATGTGTATACTGTGATTAAACATGTGTAACATGTGATTAAAGTAAAGCTTTTTCAATTTTAGTGAACTCTGTAGTAAAGTAGAAGTAGGCCTACTGGCACCACAGCCAGACCTCTCGTGATCGGCAGTTGAAACTCTTCGAGTATATTTTCATTGAGTTAAGCCTGAGCAATGATCTGCAAAATTCAAACGGTACAGTACAGACAACTTGAGAGTTAGCAAACACTTTTAAAGTACGCCTGTATCCTCCAAACTCAATTAAATTTCCTAAATATGTTAAACTAAACGTACATTTAATGCTTGATTCATGTAGGGCGCTAAGGACCTAATAAATGAGCTCAAGGTATCTTTGTATTTATGAGTATTATGATTATAAGAACCTGATCATTTATCGGAAAAAGGTAACTTGTTCAAGGTGTAGGTAATATACAACGTGTGTGTAAATATTTAATGTCGTCAAAGATTGTTATCTGTAAATTGATTGCTTTTCCCGGCATTTTTGTCCTCCTTACCTCCTTGTATGTAAGTATTTTTTTCACCAAGTATAAGTAGTGGTGTTGTCAAATACAGTGTGACTTTGTTTATCTAAAATCCCGTTATTGGTATAATACAATATATACTCTTTTTACCTAGCTAACTTCACATGACTTTTTTACAATCAACAATAACAAAAAAAAAGGTCCTATGCGACCTTTACCGTGACCATATATATTTTAACCTCGTGTATTTGTTGTGTGATTTATTATTTACAGTATTATTTTAGCTGTCAATCCAAAGATCTTTACTCATACAGATATAAGTTGTATATGAGTAGGGTTGAATTTGACAAAAAAAAAACAAACAAAAGCTGAAAACATCTCTTAGGAGACATTTGACTAACCGTGAAATAAAAGCACAACCGGCTCATATTTTTCTGTAAATTTAAATTAAATTAAAATACTATTATAACTATAAATTATCAACACTTTGATGCTAATTTTGATATGAAAATGAATAAACTAATATTGGCTGAGTGTAATGTTATTTAAATGTATTAATTAGTTGTACAATAAATATTTATCGAGACATTTAGTTAGATAAATCTTTAGGCCTTTTAGTTGATAGCAATAGGCCTAGCAATAGTTAAATAGTTATTTATGCTAGGCTACAGTTACTGCCATTAATACTCCGTGATTTACCTTCCTATTTTAGGTTCCATAATTTCATCAAGTCAAATCATCTCAGACATTATAATTTCTTAAGTGGAGAACAATTAAGTTACTTTATAATGAACACTGAATACCCTCTTGGTCTCTTTGACCAATAACAACAAAACAGTAAATGTAAATCTTGGACTTTTTAATTTTTTCATCCAACTTACTATGTTTAAACTATTATACACAATTAGGTTCATTGTAAAAGGTTTTCTGTATTTTCTAAATCTATCGTATATACATTTTCGTTTTTTTGACAGTTTCAATTAATGGTTTAGCTTTAGGATAGTTTTCAATAAACGTTTGTAAGATAAATATCTACAAATTGACTATTTTCCATCAGACAGATACAGATGTCGAGTGATGCAAGGCTTGTAACTGTTATGGCATGATCTGCGGAACTGATGGATCTCACCAATGTCTACTTTCTCCTAAACTACCAACATTGGCTTCCTTGTCCTGTAATCCAACTACTTAGCGGTCATGAATTGCGGATATTTATAGGCATGATCTGTGAATGCGATACTCCCTGGCGTGGAAGTACTACGACGATCCGTAGTACTATCCCGATAATTAGACCAATTCGTTAATTACAAGGCAAAAATGTGGTCCGGGTTCCACTTAAAACTGTAGGACCCTTAGTTGCCATTGGCTGTGTGGGTTATTAATTAACAGTTGTGTCTAGGAACATGTCAGCCTTAGTCAATAACAAGACTACAAGATCGCACCACTCATCCTATACTCATCTCCACTCATACTTTGTTTAAAATACCTACATTCGTATGGTTGCCATTTCGGAATAAAGTATTAAAAAGTATTTGTTTAAATGTTTCAAAATGTTTTCAGGACCATTTAGATTTTTCAAATAGTCTAATGACTGACAGTCCCAAGTCCCAAAAAAGCAATATTTGTGAAGATTTCCCTGTTTTGAAACAATAACTCTATAACCATCAGTATTATAAACATGTTGTACTTTTCATTACATCAAAGCAAGTGACTGTAATATCACAGTCAGATTTTTGTACACACAGAATAAACTTGCAATGCAATGTAAAAATTTGAAGAAAAAAGAAAAAAATCCTGGTTCAATCTGTTGAGATGGTCGCCAATTTGATGACAATATTCTGTGATAAATCAATCAGCTGTGTTTGCTATGATACTGCAATGGTGTTAATCAATATTCAACCCAATACACAAGTAAACTCTGGTGAGATGGTCCCGAACTTCTATTTTCTTGGCTTCAAATTTTTATATCACATGGGAAATCTATTAATTGGTTGTACTTTGACAGCTTAACCAACAAAAATATTTTAATTTCACTTCCAGTTTAAGTCAGACCCAAATTCAAAATATTCAAACTGTTGAAACTTCAAAGACTAACGACGTTTTCCACATTTGACCTGTAGGCCTATGTTTTACATTTTCAAATTACCTGATCAATGTAATTACTATTGAGTCATGACCCAACTTAATGTTAGACGTTTTAGTTTTCAAAGTATAGCTTGTGCAATAATAATTGATTGTAAAAAAAACATTTAATCGTAGCCTATTTATTAGAAGCCTGCATTAAATTCTATTTGTATGTATAACCACACACACGACACATGACAATCATTAAAGATTACATCAATATAGTAAGAGATTTAGTCGCTTGTATTTAGGCTAAATAAAGGATGTTTTCCTTGTTTACCAGTCCGTAGAATAATTTAGTGTCGTCAATTAGGCTATTTCATTCTCTAGTTGTAGTACATACTTAAAAATTAAATTTTAAAACAATTTGGAAAAGGGAGAAAAACTTGTTTGGGTTACAACCACCCCCCCCCCCCCCCAAAGTCCCTTTTCCTTAGTTCATGATATTGGCTAAGCTGAGAATGTTGGTCTCGTACTTTGTAGACCTTTTGACACTTACAAGAAGATTCAGTACATAAGCATTGATGGTAGTAAATTAGTATAAGTTTAATTTTCAAGAAAACCAATGTCATACATCCTCGTTGTGCTGCGACTTTAAAGAGAGGTTGACAAAAAATTCAATGTAGTATTTTTTTTTAATTTTACCATTATTATAATCAAAGATCCCCAATTAAAATCTTACTAATTGCTCTACAACTAGGGCTTTAAACATATACTAAATTTGGAATAAACGTAAGTACAAAGATGTCAAACACAAAGTTATCATGGGAAATGTTTTATAAGTAACATAAAAGTGAGGATGTTTTCAACATCTATCTAAAGAGATAACAGTGTAGGTTACATAACAAGATATGCAAATGTTTGTTATCAGCAAGCTGATATTTTATAATTTTGCAATGTCCATAGGCCTTCTACTACTATACCCCAGTGATAAGGTTCAAATCTAATTTATAAATTTCACTGTATAAAATATTTGTATATAATTGTATTGAATTGAGGAATCAATTAACCTAAGATATATTTTTATCTGTACTAGCAACCTGCATCACTTCATGACTTCAAAATCAGTGATATATTTGATATTTAGTTGAAGGGGAAAACGATGTCTCATCATAATATCCCTATTATTTTCTTTGCGTGCGCCATCTCTTCAAGGCATCTTATAAATATTACAAATATTATGAAAACACAAAACCTAACGTAAGTCATTTTCTTTTTTACATTTTACACAAATAGCATTGCATTGTTTTATCTGAATTCCCTAAAACGTCAATAAAACATACTAAGAAACACAAAATCCTATTACAACACAATACCTTATGAAAGTCATTTTCTTTTTTAATTTTATACAAATAACATTACGAAACATCACCAACTACAGATAACCCCATTTTCGATTAACATTAATAACCCCCATAACATTAATTTTTAAGATTAGGACTACATAGGTTTTCTGCTGCCGGGAAGGTAATCAAATTAATTTTTTGAGTTATGCTAAAATGTGCTAATTGCGCATGGGTTCCATGTATATACATGGTGTTAAAAAAAAGTGGGGACATAATTAATTAACGTACTGTTTCCTTGGGTCAAAGAAAAAGAAAATCAAGAATAAAATTTTTTTCCAAACCCGCTTCGTCAACCAGATATCAGCCATTTTATATTTTTTACATAAACATTTTTATCTTTGAAGTTTTTAACTGATCTTTATGAAACTTGGTATGTATGCTAAGGTAGAAGGGACCCATGTTAGAAAAAATGTATCTTGATTCAACTTAAAATTACAAAATGGCGGCCATTTTAATTTTTTAAACTTAAATTACCTGAAAATGGTTGATTTTATGAAATAATGTCAGGAACACTTTTATTTGGCATTTTTAATTCGCTATCAAACGATACCAAGATCAAAAAGATCGAATACGAAATAGCTTAAATATTACAATTTTTAGTTGTAAAATGTGGAAAACCTGACTAGCTTCTACTTTATTTTACACAATTTTACAACTAAAAATCTGATTATTTGAGCTATTTCTTAACACCCTGTATATATACAAATAGGCTATATTATGGCAGATGGTGTTTTTGCCTTTTGAGTACATGAAAACAAAACAAAAATCGACCCCCTATTGCAAAAAAATGACACTTGGTTATTGGTACAATGCTTTTATTTGCTGGGAGAAGCTCCAATCTGTGTCACCAATGAGGAGGCAAAATTATATGACTAATAAATTTCAAATCTCGTTCCCCGCTGTGATGAGCTTCTCAATTGGTTTGGTGACTGCAGAAAAGTAGTATTTCAGTTGCTCTTTTAAATGTATAATGGTCTTTTTATCGTGTACAAACTTTTTATTTTATTCCAAAATGATCATAACTTTCTGAACATCCCTCCTAATGAAGTTCTTGGACTCATTGGTTTATAACAAAATTTTATAGTAGCTCAAACTTGTAAAAGCTTAATGAAGAACATTCGTAAGACACACACTCACAGAATACATAACAGTGGAACATTATCTATAATATTAAAACGAAACAGTGCTTTTGTATTTCACGATTCTGAATCAACCACTCGACGGATTTTCGTGATTTTTGTGTTGAAAGAAAGATAATTTTGAGAACTAGGGAATGTCGAAGCCATAAATTTAGTTTAGGGTCCCAGTTTTTTAGAAATTAATTTTTAATTTTTAAAAAGTCTAGCAGCCGACGCTAAGATTCTAAACTAGCTTTTGGCATAAAATAATTTGCTTAACATAACAGCTGTAAACATTCAGCTTTTGTGTCACAAATTCAGCATTTGGATAAAAATGTAAAGACATACTTAGGGTTGACTTATTTATACTATGTGTAATGCTAATCATTGATACGCTCAATTCTTCTGTAAGAGGATGACATATTAATTAAATTATACATAGTAAAATACTAGGATGTTCAAATTATTTTTTTTAAAAGCAATCTTTGTAATCTTTGTTTTGTTTTAGAGCAATATAATTTGTTTTAACTAACAGCTGGTTAAATATAAGCTATGGAACTGTGAGGTTATTTTATTTACTCTTATTTCGTCATTGATTATAGGAAATAAGTAAGATTAGTAGAGATAATTAGACCACAGTTTAAAATAGTTTAGACCAAAATTAATTAAACCACAGAACAAATCGAGGCTCTGTACACGAGTCTTAATAAAACAATGTTTACATGTTTTAATTCTTCATGGTAGCTTTTTTTCCATTAATGTTTAGGCCCGGATATATTGATGTCATAAAAAGAAGATCAAGAATAATCAGGAATCACGATTTTAAATTACCACCACAACCTCAGCCGGACCATCTGTTTTTGTACAAAGATAAACAGATGGATGGCATAGATTGAACACAACGTCAACATTGATCTAGGATACTGCAATTAGACAAACCACCCTTTTATGAAATCGTGTTCAGTTGTGGTTACGTTTGGGGGTGCCTATATCAGCGCCCCCAAACGTGAAAATATCACTTTTATTTAAACTATGAATATATGGGAAATTACGATGTACATTTATTCAATGAGGGTGGGTAATTATCAAGGATAGAACTGATAACGGTATGGATAATAAACATTGACAATTACGTCATTAGCTTTACTAGCGTGTTTACGTTTTTATATTCCTGCTACATGTGACCAGTTCTTTTTTTTTCAAATGAATGTTATTTGAACCAAACAGCTGTTTCAAAACAAACTGTTATTGTTTTTACTTTTCTTTGTTTACACTTATTTATTTAGCAATTAATGCAGTGAAATAAATTGATATAAAGGATAGGTGTGACGATTAGTTTTGATGTTAGGACACCAAAGTTAAATTATGTGTACTGTGAATTTTATTGGATATTAACGTTTTATTTTAGGTCGTTTCTATTCAGACCTACTGGAAATTGTGTATATTAGTTGTAGTTGTATTATGGTGATAATAATTATGGAAGAGGCAGGTATGCTATGGAAGGTGGTATCGTTGACTAGGTATATTCACTTCTCAATTGACTATTACTCTCTCTACTGTAGGCTACTTATAATCAGTGTGCGTCTGTGCGAATTGGCTGCAAATCTCACTTCAACGATTTTCACATCGTAAAAAATTCAGAATTGCTGTTTTATTGTAAAATTATCGGATTTAAAATGCATATCGTATAGGCCTATGATTGAATAAAAACATATTTGGTCACACAACAATTGTTTACAAGATGATTTTTCACATTAAAACTGCAAGAAACTTTGTCTTGTATGTTTAAACTAGCTGATCTGAATTATACACGGTTTTAACTGACTACTGAATTCCCGTACGTAGGACGGGCTAACACATCGTTTTTATTAAAAAAATTCAAGGTACAATTTTTTCATTAATATCAGAGACTAATAAATTACCTATATATTTTACTATTCAATTTGTAGATGGATCAAAAATTAGTATTTCAATGAAGCCGTGACACTTTCAGTCTCCTTATCTTTAATCTGAAAAAGTGTATATTTAACCAACATTACTGTGTTTTTTGCAGTGCTGTAAATAAAAAATAGTCTTGTCACAGCAAACCTGTAGACTAAATTGTAAATTTCCATTCGCCTGATTGGCAGTTTACTAAAATATTTCCTTAAACGTGGCCGATATATTGCCTATTCAAGTATCGTTGGGTTTATCGAGTACTTAAGTTTGCTGCTACAGGGGGAAAAGTAGATCAGTAGGACCTCAGAGCACAGAAAACATATTACTATAACCCCATATATACTATGGGTTATAGTAGTATGTTTTCTGTGCTCAGAGTAATGTAGCACTCACTACTTGTTCTTGATTGTAATATCTTATTTACAGTGTTTTAGAACTTATTTATTTATCAACCCGTGCTCACTGGTAGGAATTAGCCTAATGCATTGATTATTTCGGGGGCATAATACTCATATCGTTTTCAATCTAGCTCCAGCCGAATGCAAGGCATATCCACCGTAGCATCCTGTCTTGTACTATACGACCACACCTCAGATCTAAACATAACCGTATCTCGCTATGTTAAGGTACGTTTTGCTTGGAGCGACAGGTGCGACGGTCGCGCAGCGACTGTCGCCGAGCGGCTGTCGCGGGACACTGATCTCAGGGGTTTTGCATAGTCCTGTTTTGCTTGGAGCTGCTGTCGCTAGAGCCGCGAGCTGCAGTCGCTGGGTACTGCTCCAAGACCAGTCAGGAGCGACAGTCGCTTAGCGACATTTACATTTCTGATTGTTTTTATAGTGTATAACATTTTGACAAGGTCTACGACCTTTTATTTTCGCTATATGGCGTCGTCGGCTACCCGGACAACGCCTGGGATTAAGTTAAATTTTAGTGGTGAGGAAATTAAACGACAGTTTATTAGAAGTAGTGGCAAAATACCCTGCGCTTTATGATTTGAAACATATCTCCTACAAAGAATAAAGGTAACGTCTGGTTGGCAATAGCTAGTTAATTCGGGAGATCAGGTTTGTTTAACATTATGTAATGGTATTACAAGTTATTTTAATAAAGGTATTTTTTCATTTACAATACAATCAATAAAATATAATTTTCACTCTGTGAGGAGGTTGTTTATAACACTGATTTCCAATTCAAGTTATGCTTGTGTACTGCAATTTACGGAGAAATTGAGTAATTTTATTACATTTTGGCTTGTGACATGGCAGTTTTGGAATGTTTCTTATAACAAATAACTAGGCCTATAAGGAATACTTTATTTGTTAAGTTTTACCTGTTTTACTAAGGCCGGTTTTATGCACCGCGACAGTCGCGTGTCGCGTGTCGCGGCGCGACTCAAGTTCTATTGAGTTAAATGGGAGCATTTATGCACCGCGACAGCGACAAACTGTCGCGTGAGTGAATCTGCGATCTCTAAATACCCGCGACAGGTTTTAGAATCGCAGCTTCAAAAAATGTGTCGCGCGCGGTTCAAGTTCTATTGGATCAAATGGGCACGTTTATGCACCGCGACAGTAGTATTTTTCATACTCCACGTGGTATATTCTCCATATATTTCTATTGATTAATGTTAATAACTAATATATAAATGAGTTCTTTACCCTTTATTTGTAATATAAATTTCATCATTTTATTATGTAATGACATTTTTAAGAGGGTTGACCCAATTCCAACTGTAAATTGTATGCGTTGTTTAAATAACTGGGATTTTGTCATTAACGTTTACAACACTACAGGGTCTATATTTGTACAACTTAATTATCACTTCTACATCACAAACACAACACACAACATTGGATTGAGAACAGACTGATTTCTTTAATTCCCCCACCACCGGATGTGAGTTTACGCGACAAAAAAGTGTCGCTGTCGCGTGACATTTTGGTCAGCCGCAAGACGTGGCGCGACTCGCGACTGTCGCGGTGCATAAAACCAGCCTAAGTGAATTTATCGATTTTATTTAGTGACTTTATACTTAGTGCGCACTTTTGAGGTTAGGTGCACTGACGGTACCACGTCTCGTGACGCCAAAGAAGTTGTCGCTCCAAGCAAAACAGTCTACCATCCCGCGACTGCCGCTCGGCGACAGTCGCTGCGCGACCGTCGCACCTGTCGCTCCAAGCAAAACGTACCTTTAGAGTGTAGACATCTGCCATGAACAGTAGGCCTACCTCACGTCGTCCACTCGACACATGGTCATTCCATTGCGTAGTCCACAAACAAATCTTACGCACACACTATGACCCCTTTACATTCCACTTACGTTCCATGAGGAGACGATATTTCTGTAAACAGAAAAACAGTAGTCAATTTATATGTACACTGTATTATTTCCAAAATAAGTGTACTTTTCCAATCCGTAGTCATTTATCAAGGAATTTGTCTTTCCTCTATTCAGTAAACCATCCAAGTCAGGTCTCACAGGTGGCGGATTTACTTTATTTGTGACTAGCTGTACCCGCGGGCTTTGCCCCGTTTAACTTCACAAGTGAGCTCGTTCGCATGGCTCAATCACGTCCTGGTTGAAGTTCGTTCGCTACGCTCACTCACCTTTAGGTCGGAGCTCGTTCGCTCCGCTCACTTGCCTTCAGGTTAGCTCGTTCGCTACGCTAACTCGCTTCCAGGTTGAAGTTCGTTCGCTACGTTTATTCACCTTTTGGTTGCAAATTGGCTGTGCTGTACTCATGAATTTAAAAAAATAATAGTGCTGCACCCTGTTGGTAATCCTTGTAACTTTAATGCTATTGAACATCATAGAACAGAACCAACTTGTTTAATTGAAACAGCTGTTAAGAAATTCCTTTTAAATATGAAAAATCATAAGGTTAACATGGGAAACTCCAGAGCCACTGGGGCGGAGCCCGAAAACCCGATCAGAATAAAAACTACTTAGTTTTCCTATTTAATGCCCATAGAATCGGTGTACCGAATTTCAGCCTCTTAGGTAAATGGGAAGTGGGAGAATTAGTGATGAGTGAGTGAGTGAGTGAGTGAGTCAGTCAGTGAGGGCTTTGCCTTTTATATATTTAGATATTGTAAAATCAGCTGGCTCTAATGCAAATCCTTATCAGGTTGGAGTAGGGTAGCAAAATTGATAAAAGTAAAACAAGATAAGAAGCCAAAGTGAAGTAGTGACCTTGCTGATATGATAAGGCTGTGTTTACATTACTGTTGGTGTGCTCATCTATGCATTGTTGACACGGCCTACTGTAGCAGCAGTATGGTTAAAACATTTAAGTATGGAAACCACATCACAATGAATCTTGCCTTCTAAATTGGCACAATCCCTGGTCATAGACTCTCTCTATGCACTGTTGTGTTTGGATACAGAATATGTAGAAATACACTTGTGAAATATCAGCAGAGACATAATCATGATAACATGAACTGAGGCGGACGCATGAAAATTTTGTTAGTCTCTATTGGAGGAGGCTTGTACGGTTTTATACGTTTCATATTTGCGATAAACCATACTACTATAAACAATAATGGTTTCTCTTGGCTTAAAAAAAGAACTACTAGCAGGAGGAGGACATTGGTAATCATACAACCCCATAAGGTTATGGATCTCATGCGGTTGAGAAGAGTTTGAGGACTGTTTTTACAAATAAGAATCCAAATATCTCATACACATGAATTATATTTTGTAGATTTTTGTTACACTTTACGTTGGGATTAAAAATAAAACCAGATATATATATATATATATATACATGATAGTGTCATAGTGATAGTTGAACAATATCAGAACAAATGAAGTTCCAAACAAAATGTTCACTGGTCTTACAGAGAAAACTAGTTGTAATTCCAAAATGTTTAACAGGAACTACAATTAAAGCCTTGGCTATGGTAAGCACCAGATGTAACCTTAACTTAATAGCAGTCAAGCGTATGTGTTAATGTTAATCATCAAGTTTATCGTTAACCACGAATAAACCATAACCACACAAATAGCTGACATTAGCAATTTTATTTTTATGAAACTGGACAAGCTGCTAAAATGAGACACGACACAATACAAAATTTGGGTTTTGAATCTACTATGAAGTGGAGAGATCTTACACAGGTACTCAGTGAGATAAAATTTAAATGACCACACTTAAAAAAGAATGAGAAAAGTTCTGAGAGAAACTACTGAATATCAGCAACAAAACGTCCCTATTGTTATATGGACAGATCAAGGATATAACGCCATAACGGTAGTATAACTTACTAACTACAAACGACATTACTGCAGTATTCGTTATATATAAAAAAGGAGTTCCAGAGAATTTAGCAGTACACACTGCTCTGATCTTGACCCTAGCCGTATCCTTTACTGTTTCCCTATGCATACGAAGGTGGTTTCAAGATATACCTCAAGCTCCATAGTAAGTAACTGGATACTGCGACAAGGTAAAACAGTTGCAGTTCACATTCCAAAGATTCTCTATCACATGAGAAGTGTCACCATGATGGTCAATTATTATATTATTCAATGCAATGTTGATATGTCAACTAGAATCGAGGGAGAACGGCTGGCATTGGCCAGAAGAAAACAACCAAAGCACAATGCTGACAATAGCTTCATTTCATCTATAAATTGCATTAACCTGTAAATTCATAACCATTCATAAGGTCCATCTATTGGTTGGCAGGTACTTTTCATGGCAGTTTTCGCAATCTATACAGAGTCCAGTGCAATGGCTTACTTAGGTTGCTTTACTTAGATGCAATGGCTGTCAACCAGGAAAACCTAACCTCTTCACCCTTTAAATAAGGATTTTAAATGAAGAGAATGTTACTATGGTTGGAATGAGACCTAAGCTCTGGCTTGTTATAAAAGTGAATCCTCTAATCCTCTGATAACATTTTTAAATGCCACTAAAATTCTTATTGCTGTTTTTAACAGGTTGTATCGTGTCAGAATTATCTTATGAAACATTGGCGTACTTTGCAACTAACCTGGCAGTGTCATTATTACAACAAAGTCTTATTCTTACGGGTTTTTAGTTTTCTGCTAAAGAAAATACTTTGTAAACATAACTGGTACAGTATAACAGTTTAATTTATTCTCAAAATTAAAACTGACACGAACATTTATGGCGTCAGCGCAGGGCGGGTGTTTTGAAATAAATATCGAAGTTTTAATGATTTATGATTTCTACTACATCAAACCTACAGTGACAAATTATACTTCAAATTCAATTGAAGCTCAATGGTTTTGTTCGTGGCACGATTAAGTACCTTGTATATCTGGCATAATGGTAGTACTGAGGTAGTACACAATGAATAAAATTATTTAGATTTCACCGTATCCTACTGCCCTATACAATACTGGTGTCGAGGTTTCATAAATATATTGGCAGCACTCTTGTTATTACATTGTGTTCTACGAAGAACGGTACTTTCATTGAATCCTACACTAGGTTTAAGAATGAAACTATAGGTGTATAAGTGGCTCTCATTTGACATATAATTTATAAATGTAAAATTAATATAAATTCAGTTATGGATCTCAATAATAATTATACTAGAGGACCCATGCTGCTCCGCAGCGTTAAAATAAATATTATATCAAAGAAATAATCAAATTTATTATTTTTGATTGAGTAGTACAGTATCTTAAACTTAACTGATTCAAACGATCAATAACTCAAATTAAAGTCCATAATTTACTGATTATTTTGAGTCTAAAACATATAAAAAAAAAAAAACAATACTGGAGCTATTGATTTTTAATCATTATGAAAAGTAATTTTTATGTTGGTCTTAAATCACCTTGCGTTTGCTAGAAACTCGTCTGATTTGAATAACTAATAGCTTAAATGAATGACGGTATTTCACTAAAGGTCCATAGACCAAAATATATAAGATTATATATTTATAACAACTCGTCAGATTTGATTTTATTTGATTAAATAATAGCTTAAACGAAAGCCCTTATTTCACTGAAGGTTCTTAGACCAAAATGAATAGGATTAATAAAATAATAAACGGTGAAATACATCTTAAAATGAAGTAAGCATTTGAAAATAGGCCTAAGTCATATTTATGTTTTTTGGTCGAGTAATACAGTAGATAAATATATGCTGATGCTTGGTGAAATCTGTGCGTTCATACCTTCAATTTAAGACCTCAATCATGAAAATCTGTTGGGTAGAGGAGCCAAAAGAACTCGGAAAAGAAAAACAATTTTTTAAAAAAATAAGATTTAGAAACACCATGTACTTGAGAGTAGTAAAATATAGTTTTACATGCAAGCCATTAATCAATATTCGTAAATCAGATCTTGGTAATTATAACACTTCAACTGTTTAATGAATACACCTAACTTATTTCCCTCATACTTGTAGTTTTACCTCTAGGATTTGCTAATAGCATATTGATCATTTGAAGATTAAAGTGGTCTACGTTTTATTCACAAATCAGATGTTTGATGAAAAATTAATAAACCTTACTCTTACAGTGTTAAGCTCCTGGGTCTTACTATTTTCTCTATAATTTAAACGGTTTATCATGATTATCTGTTTCGTTAACGGAGATTCGTTAAATTGTGATATTGCATTAACCACAGTCAAACAATTAAACTGACATTATTTTAAAGATAATGCTATTCCTCCACAGAATCCACTATCATTCAAAGTGAACTTTGATAGTTGTGAAATATCAATAACTGTGAACCTTGATAATATAGATGACTAATTTTTCTTCTGATCTATATAATCAAGGTTTGCTATATTCACCAAGTTGCTAGGAAAACCCGATAGAGTATCAGCCTGTGAAGGTTAGTACTGTAGAGTGCAGTGTTGTTAGGAGTGAATTACTGTAGTGCAGTACAATACACAGTGACAGTGGCTAGTGACATCCAGATAGGTGACGGCAGCGGCCCGGACCAACGTCCATGTTCACTGCTGTGGGATATGAAGTTGCAGCTCATTGTAGTTGAGACTGGCCAGATATGGAGACGGGCACTAGTCAGGTAACTAACTATTGGCTTTTGGTTTTATTATGTACCAACATTTATTTGTGATTGTAATAATCCAATGTTAAGCCAACCAACAAACCAGGTAGCCTATCACAGCTGAGCACAGTTTTATGAGGCCATCTAACAGTAGAGGTAGTGGTGACACTTGTTGGATGAATGAGTTATTGGTTGATGAATGGTGGTGGTTCCCACCCTCCAGTCACGTTGCCGCTGCTACACCCTACACCCAACGGTCGATCCAGCCACCCCTACCTCACACACACACACACACACACACACACTCTCACCCACACTCTGCACCTCACTGATAATACACAGTCACATCTAAATACTCTACATTCGCTTGTCCAAGATTGTAATACGGACCTTTACTGTTATAAAAATATTCTTTGTACAATACATTAAAGTTAACAGTCTTCTAAAAACCCTAACTCAATAGAATTTCTTTTATAGTTTTGTCCTGTGTAGGATAATTTTATGTTCATGTTTACTTTTGGGAACAACACATACCACCACATTTTTTCCGAGTAAACTTTGCCATATTTTTAGCTATTGTTATCAATCTCTCCTTAAGCTATAGTTTTTATCGGATTGCAAATGGTAGAAAAATCGTATCGCCTTTAAAATTTTGCATTTGAAAATTTTTGAATATTAAATCGATAACATTTTTATAGAGGTCTGCTTGCATCTCGATTTTCAAAAACCCAAGTCTCTAATCTAAAAGCTTAAATGAAAGATCAGTTAATCAAAAAAACCGAGCGAGCCGAGCAGATATTTTTTGCAAAACAATATCATCATCGCAGACAGCATCCATGAAGATTTAAAATTCAAATATTTTCAGCGATTGCAGAAGATGTCCTCAATGCGTCCGTGTTTCTGGCAGATGATCATGATGCCTCTGCTATCTAAAAAGCGGAGCACCTGAAAAGAGCCCGAAATTTTAAACCTCGCAAAGGTTTACTAATCCTATGCCTGAAAAGAGCCGGGTCCCCACAGGTACATGATGAGGAGGACACTAACTCATGGGACTTAGATTCAACCAACTATGCCCGTCGCCCCACCCCAATATACTTATTTTTGTCAACACTTTGACTTCTATTCAAGTAGATTCTTACACAAGACAAAATAGTGCCTGCAGGCTGGAAGTAACAATATGTGCCACCGTACAATACAATACAATACAATACAATACAATACAATATTCTTTATTGTTAATTCATTAAGAATTACAATAGTGTCGATACAATAGTGAATTGTACATGTTAATTTTCATAAAATTCCTTTATTGAGTAGAAGGGTCTTGCGATTAGCCACTTCTTCAACTCCTGGTGTAGCTTGTTGCCAGTCAGGTCTCTCAGGTAGTCAGGTAGATGGTTCCTCAGCTTGCAGCCGGTGTAGGAAGGTTTTTTCTCCCAAAGAGTTGTTCGGTGAACTGGTAGTGCAAATTTGGAGCCATGACGGGTGTTGTAGTGGTGCAGGTCTTGGTTTCTTGGGGGGTTTATTTCATTCACATACTTTACGGTTTCAAGTATGTAGAGAGACACCACTGTGAGGATTCCTAGGTTTGCGAATACTAGTCTGCAAGTCTGTGGTGGGACAAGGTTGGCGAGGGCTCTTATGGCTTTCTTTTGAAGGACAAGAATTCGATTCATATTTTTTGTTGAAGTTCCTCCCCACACTGTCAAGCCATATCTAAGATGCGACTCTACCAGTGCGAAGTAAGCTGTTTTGGCCACAGAGAGTCCGCCTATGTAGTTTATTCTTCTGACGACATATATTCCAGTACTGATTTTTTTGCTTAGGTGGTTGATGTGCTCTTTCCATGTTAGTTTGTTATCAAGGATAACACCGAGAAATTTTGTGTGGTTTTCTATTGTTACATCCTCTAATTGAGGGACTACGTCTTTTTTCTTACTGAAATTCAGAGTTGTAGTTTTTGTGGGGTTTATTGCTAAGGCATTGTTCTTTGAGTAGAGGATAGCTTTATTTAAGATCGATTTTGAATTAAGGTAAAGGCTTTGGGCTGTGTGTTGGGCTGAGTAAACCTGCATTCTAAGCGAATTTCCATTTGCTTGATTAGATTTTCAATTAAATATATTTTTTAAATACAGTATCATTAGGATTAACAAGTACTTGAGGTCTGCTGCTACAGGGAAGGTAATGATGTGTGTTTTTAATAAAATATAGCTTAAGTGTACTTATTCTACATAAGAGGTCACCGACCCAGGTCTTACTGCTCCACCTGCGGTAATAGCTACTTCCATATAGGGAAATTCGCTAAAAAATATGTTTGCGGTAGGAATTTTTAAGTACACTAACAAGAAGGCAGTTAAAGAACGGTCATATTGACCTTATGCCATTAACAAAATGTGTTGGAAATAAATCCTCACCTCACATGTAAATAGGCCTCTATCTTTTAATAATGTATATTTTAATATTGTAAATAAATTCACATTCTTAGGCTGTGTCATTGTTTCTTTCTACTTTGACAGCACGCTGTGAAAGTCTTAGAATGAGCCTGGGCTCTTTTCAGACTGTCCTGGGAGGTTCCGGGCTCTTTAAAGGTGTATACCTGAATTTTGGGCTTTTTTCAGGTGCGCCCCTAAAAAGATATCTATGTTCGCAGGCGTAGGAGACGATCATAATGTCTTTACAGTTGAAGAAATTGTCCACAATGTCTCCACTATTTTAGAATATGATCATGCAATCGGGTAAAGCCACAACAGGACTGAATCTGACCTGGGCCAGTCTGAGCCTTCTGGAGGTTCTGGGGCAGTCATGCGGCATTTTCTGAGAGTGTGACATTAGGACTGAATGGAATTTCCTGGTTCTCCCTGCCTAATTCCCATCACCCTACCCCCCGGACACATAGTGAAATAGTGGGCTAGGGCTAGTGAACGGATCGGCTCATGGAATCGTTCACGGAAATATTTACTCCATGTAAATTTGTCAGCACTTCTCTTTATTACACACTTGTCTTTTTTAAATAATTTAAACATGTACAATTGCTCGTTTATATAATAATAATATTGTAGTAAATATTGTTATGGTTTGAGGTGAGGTTATGTTAGGATAGGCTATGATGGGACATTTCTGTCATCATCTGAAAAATTATGCCGCACAGTCAAGTTTGATCTCTTCGAAAACACGACGCTTCAATTCGGTGAACAATTCCATGAGGTGATCCGTTCCCAGCGACCTTGTGAACGACTCCATTGATCAGTTCTCTAGAATCTGTGTGTGTAGATAGGGAAAAGGGAGGTAGCTGCGGGAGAATAGGAAGAAACCGACGCGACGAGGGAGATTTAACTCAGTCCTATTGTCGCACCCCTGAAATTGTCCCTGCGGACCCAGGCCGGACCAGGTCAAATTCGGTCCTGTTGTCACACCACCGCAATCATGGTGCTACCGCAATTTAGAAGGAAATCTAAGATGTCTTCTCGATAATAGGAGACAATGCCTCGCGATGTAAAAAGAATACACAATGTCTCCGCGATTATGGGAGGCAAACATTACATCTTCGGGATTGAGGAATATTTTCTCGATTTCACCCACACATGGGAGATGAATACTTATTGAAATAAGATTATTTCCCAGCAAATCCCCTCAAAATTTTAAACTATTTTTTTCATTGTCAAATACTTGTATAAAAAAATTTAGTCTACAAACCTCATTTAGTATGTTTTAATTAATTAATATAATTAATTTGTTTATGTTCTATTTATTTGTATTCTTTGTCTGTGTCTGTACAAATTCAGAAAATGTTGCTTTTGAAGAAAAAATATTGCCATGTAATTTATTTTAAACTCAGTTCTTTGTTTGTTAATGATTTTGAGACAACTTATTCTTTTAAAGTGTAAAGTTCCTCAGCTAGCATGGGCACCAAAGCAGTTAGTTGTTTGTGTACATCTGCCTTGTCTCATTGTGATTACTTCTGGTTGAACAGTGTGCATCCTAAGAAGAGTGTTAGTTCTCAGATTAAGTGTCAACTACTGCAGTATCCCTGGCTCCCAGTGTCGAGTCGTATTATCACTCAGAGTTTTTAGGAAGGTATTTCAGGAATTCGGTTTTAAAACCAACTTAGGTTCCCAGTAAACAAACAATGTGTTGCGTTTTATGACCAGTGACCACATAGTGCTGCTGTGATGTTGCTATATGTAACAGTACCAGCTGTTGGTGCTGTATATGAAGGCGTAGACTGGTGACGTTATTGGTCTGATTACACAGGCCTTGGTTTGCTGTTTGGTATCAGTTTATTTGATACATGTATTTCCTTTGCTCATGTACCCATGTTTGTTACAGGTGAGTTATGATTTTCTTCCCGTTCTCATTTTGTAAGTACCTTTCTTTTTATGCATTATGCATGTTTGCTTACAACTGAGATAGAATTTTGGATTAATCATAGTTCTTGTTTTATTTTATTTTATAAAAATCCACTTAACACATTATTTACACTAACTTGTAATTCGGGATGGTTCTAGTTTTTTTAAGATCTACATCGCAGTAACAGTTCCATTAAATGTAGACTGTAAATCAAAAACATATGGTTTAGGAGTTTGAAACTTATTTAAATTAATCTATGTGTAGACTACTTGGCTTAATTGTGAGGGTCTCAGTTGATTTTCCAGCAACTTATAGGCTATATCTTAACATATTGCTAGTTAATAATGGCATTTTATGTATACCCTAGTGCATTATTAATAGAACTTGAATTTATTGATAGGTTTACCTCAACTAAAGGTTGTCAAACCAACTAGTATTTGAAGCAATTTGGCTATTATGAGACAGTTGTAATAGTTGTGCAAAACAAAAAAAAACTATTTTTTTCTTGCTTCATCACACCTTCTCACTCATACAACATAAGAACTAATGAAGCAGTTTGACTTGAGGTATTCTGAATTTAAAATAAGTAATAGCCAAGCCTTACGATTCTGACTCTGAAAATTTACTTGACTTATTTTAAAATCAAAGCAACCTACTGTAACATTTTTAAGAATGAGTAACTAAACCTTGCTTTCATTATTCTGTCAGACAGCTCTTGACAAGAAATAACAATTAGTTGAGAAACAGTTTTCCAAGAAAATTGAATTGCCTGTTTATACAAGACGTAGCTGATAAAATATTTGTTGAGGTAGGATGCAAGTGTTATCAGATGAGGTGACCTAGTTGTTAAATGTTAATGTGCCCATCACTCTTTAGCCCTGGTAGTTATCATCAGACATTCAGTGCTAAATGGAATACATCTTCATTGTTTTAACATTGTTAAAATCATAACATGGTCTTTTTATTACCGATATTTTAAAATGAATGAATTCTTTATTTTACCAGGCAAATTTAGACCCACATGTTTTTAAAGTTATTTGACCGTCTCACAAATTGGTCATCAAATTCACTTATGAGATCATAATTAACATCATAACATCATTCACATTGCCTGACCATCACCATACCACCAGCTGTCAAAACCTTTTCATTGATCATCATCCACCAGTTCCGTAGCATTGTCACTAATTTACTAATCAAATAATTTTTATTACAATCTTCCTAAGGTTAGTAATTATTTTCTGCCAGCTTTACATTCATTGAATATGGGAAATACATTTCTTTAATATATGGTTCAGGCATTGAAAAAAGATTCAAAAAGTGTTATGCTATAGCTAATGAAACAAAAAGAGTAGTGTATGCATCAAACCTATCAGTCTTATCAGTCTTATTCCTCGACATTAAATTAAAGAAAGTGGGTTCTGTTACAGTAATTTTTTACTGTTTATGTCTATGCATGGCAATGTTTAAAACTTGAGCAGATAATGTTTCTGTTTGTAGGTCATTCTGGTTTTAATTTTTTAAACTAAACTAAAGGCTTTAAATGTCATTAATACTATTGCATGAGGGATGTGTTTTCAAAACATTATTGAACTATGTGTGTCGTATATAAGAAACTGATTAACACAACTAAACTATTGCAGATAATCTAACTTTAAAGGCTG
The DNA here is from genome assembly GCF_028750875.1 of Macrosteles quadrilineatus. Classification (NCBI taxonomy): domain Eukaryota; kingdom Metazoa; phylum Arthropoda; class Insecta; order Hemiptera; family Cicadellidae; genus Macrosteles; species Macrosteles quadrilineatus. Next base: position 43,930,056 of record NW_026542595.1, on the reverse strand, counting down.
CATGGTACAGTAGAATTAGGTTAGCCTTTAACAATGACTCCCCCGCAAACCTGCAAGAAGAAAGACAAAATGTCTTTGTTCCAACTGCTACACTTGAGCTATGAACAGCTGATGGAGTATTGCTTCCTGAGACATTGGATATTCCGCTCAGACTCTCAGTCGCAGTTGTTGATAAATGAGACGAGACTGTGCGCTAAAGTCCTCAATCCCAGGTAATACAAGAGTTGGTCAGCTGATCGGTGTTGGGGTGTGATAGTGAGTGCTGTGCAAGCTCTGGAATAAGTTAAATAGACAATATTACTTTTACAACACACAGTAAACCCCCGATTGACCTAAAGAGGCAGGTAACTTGTGTTTCGGTTTAGTAGGGTGCAGTGAAAAGGGGTTTTGCAATTGTTTACCTATAGATGACTTGCGGTCTAGCTTAGCGTATTGAAGGGTTTCCCATACTATTACAATCTATTTTTTCTCCAGGTTTAAACTTTGTGCTATTATCGGTCTGTCTATTCTGCATTAGAAATGTACACTTTATAAAAACTAATACACAATTTGCAATATACATATATAATTTCCTCAATCTAATATGTCTGTTACCAAGATTTCTGTCGCCATTACCTCAGTTATGTGTGTCTAGGTACTCCAGCTTGTTATCAGCACTTTTCTTATCTAATTGTTTGATATAACTATACACATACAGTACTTTAAATGATTTCTTTGCCACGTGCTCAAACCCTTTGTGGTGTATGCCCAAGTTTCATATGAAAATTAATAAATACTATTGAACCAAGTTTGTTTTTCGGGTTTCTCCCAGGTATTTTATATTCCTTTGCCTTGTTAGAATAAAAGAAAAGTGAAAAAAATGTCCTTTAACTATTTAAACAAGTTTTTTCCTTATTTACTGTATATTTTGTTCACTCAATACAAAGCAATACACGTTCATTTCACCACTAAGCTGCATAAGCCTTATAAAAGGCTGGTAAACAGCGTTTCATTATTTCACTTTTGTTTTTCCTTTTATCATGTTGAGTCTGCCATTATTGGGTTTCTACTTCTGAAAAAGTAACAAAACTTGTAAATGTATACAGTACCGATTAACTAGAAAACTATTTAACATGACCATAGAAATCAAATGGTTGAGTAGAGAAAATTAACAAAATATGACAGTACAACAAAATTTGTATATTCATAAATCTCTTATATTAATACGTGAGGGCTGTTTTTTGTGAACAAAACTCCTTATTTTTTGACCGATTTTAATGTTTGAGGTGTTAAATAAATCGTCTCAATTTGTAGTTTTGCATTAAGGTTTTAGAATTTAAAAAAAACACCCTTAAGGGCACGAGACGCTCTCAAAGGTCGCATTTTCCCCATAAGAATTACATTGAACAAATTAAAAAAAAAAATACCCCCGCCGCAGCAAACCTGCCGACTAAGCGAATTTCCATTTGTCTGAATTGATTTTCAATTAAATATATTTTAATAAGATTAGGTTTAACGAGTACCTAGGTTTGCTGCTACAAGGAAACTAATAAAGTGTGTTTTTGAGTAAAATATTGATAGCTTAGTACAAAATAAATAAATTTGCCAAGTTTGATCAAAATATATTCATAAACAAGCAAACTACAACATTTGACAATATTCTCCATAAGAATAACATGTGAATTTTAAATTTACAATTTTTTTAATTTTCTCCGTTACTAATATTCGAACAAAAATACTTTTGTATACTAAATTATTTGTTTTTTTAAGCTCTTTAAAAAGGTCTAAAGAGAAATTGGGAAATTTTGTGTTTTGAGGGTCAAAAGTGAGAAAAACAAATTTTTACCCCATAAAACCCCCCGTAAAGCCCCGTTCCCATGGTCCGATCGTGCTGGTTCGCGAACTCATTCAAGTTTATCCCGCTTTACACCTTTAAACCAAATTTCATCAAAATCGGACAAAAATTACTCAAGTTATCGCGTTCACGGACGTATATATATATATATATATAAAAATTTGAACGAATAGTGTTTTTGGCCTCTGGGGACATCAAAATGAAAAAGTAAATCGGTCCCGGGTCTAGGTCTTACCGTGCCACCTACGGTAATAGCTACTTCCCTATAGGGAAATTCGCTAATAAAGCCAGCTTCTAAATATGATAAAATATTTTATTTTTACAAGAAGCATATATTATTTCAAAGCGCTATTAAATAGTGTGAGTATTTCAATTATTTACTTAAGCTTTAAGTCGGATCTTTTCAACTCATTGAAAATTATGACTACTATTACTGTAGTTTTAAAATAACTCCGCTAAAAACAGCTGTATATAAAAAAAACTCACCAGCTTTTTGGGAGTAAATATTGATGTTTGTCATATTTAGGAGGTTATAGCTTTGACTATTGATACAACATCCAATATTGATACAGTATCCAATAGTCAATGGTTATAGAAAAATTCAAACAGTTAATCAATTTTGTTGGAAGAACAGAAAATTTCTTGAGTTTAAAGGAGAAATATTTAAAATAGGAGGAGGAGAAAATTAATAGGAAATCTTATACTTATGAGAAGAGTAGAAGAGAGGCCTGGTCTCACAGTAGGAATTCAGGTACACAATCACTTGTGGAGATGAATAATTTTTGCCAGTTATACTATGCAACTTATTTTGGAAGTAAAAATAAAACCATGAGGAATATATACATTATGTTGTCACAGTGGTAAAGTAAACATACCTAATGTCAGATCAAATAAATACATGCAAGAAATGTTTACTGGTAACAGCCTTAAGTCGGGAAACATTTGTAGAAAACAAAAAAAAAATACCCCCGCCGCAGCAAACCTGCCGTCTAAGCGAATTTCCATTTGGCTGAATTGATTTTCAATTGATCTATTTAAATAACATTAGGTTTAACGAGTACCTAGGTTTGCTGCTACAAGGAAACTAATAAAGTGTGTGTTTTAAGTAAAATAATTATTGCTTAGTATAAAATGAATATATTTGCCAAGTTTGATCAAAAGATATCTATAAACAAGCAAACTACAACATTTTACAATATTCTCTATAAGAATAACATGGGAATTTTAAATTTACCATTTTTTTAGTTTTCTCCGTAACCAATAACTGTACAAAAACACTTTGATATACTGAATTGTTTGTTTTTTAAAGCTCTTTAAGAAGGTTTAGAGAAAAATTGGGAAATTTTGTGTTTTGAGGGTCAAAAGTGAGAAAAACCAATTTTTACCCCATAAAACCCTATTCCCATGGTCCGATCATACTGGATCGCGAACTCATTCAAGTTTATCCCGCCTTACACCTTCAAAATAAGTTTCATCAAAATCGGATAAAAATTACTCAAGTTATCGTGTTCACGGACACATATATATATATATAAATCTATATATATATATATATTTACATACATATATAAAAATTTGAACGAATGGTGTTTTTGGCCTCTGGGGACACCAAAATGAAAAAGTAAATCGGTCCCGGGCCTAAGTCTTACCATGAGACCTACGGTAATAGCTACTTCCCTATAGGGAAATTCGCTAATAAAGCCAGCTTCTAAATATGATAAAATATTTTATTTTTACAAGAAGCATATATTATTTCAAAGCGCTATTAAATAGTGTGAGTATTTCAATTATTTACTTAAGCTTTAAGTCGGATCTTTTCAACTCATTGAAAATTATGACTACTATTACTGTAGTTTTAAAATAACTCCTGTATAATACCGGTACTTGAGAATTGCTCGATTTCGAGGTACACTAGTGTTAACTTAAAACTTGTTTAACATACAAGTTTTAAAATGTAAACATACAATTTAAACACATTACACTTTTGTATGAATATATTTTTAAATAAACACGTGGTCAGTCAGTATGAGGAATTCACCTAGATTTTATAATATCAGTTAGTAAAACTATTTATTTCAGATATCTTTTAATGCAAGTAAGTATTGCTCAAGTGTTTGATTGCTTGCTTGCATTTTCCTCCAGGTATTTCAATTTTAGCGAATTTCCCATATAGGGAATAAGCTATTACCGTAGGTCTCATGGTAAAACCTAGACCCGGGACCATTTTGAGGTCCCCAGAGGCCAAAAACACCATCCGTTCAAATTCATATGTATATATATTTATATATGTGTCCGTTAGCGCAATAACTCGAGCAAAATTGATCCGATTTTGATGAAATTTGGTACAAACGTGTAAACCTACATTTATTCGAATGAGTTCGCGAACCAGCATAATCGGACCATGGGATCAGGGGTTTATGGGGGGTTTTATGGGGTAAAAATGGGTTTTTCTTATTCTTGACCCTAAAAACTTTAAATTTCTAAATTTCTAGACCATTTTGAAGAGCTTAAAAAACAAATAATTTAGTATGAATGGAAATTCGCTTAGTATGCAGGTTTGCTGCGACGGGGGTATTTTTATATATTGGAGAACAATGTAAAACTAACATGATCAAATAATTTTCCCAAAATTGTGGTAACTAATAAAATAAATGAAAACTTGTTATACAAAATGTAGATAGTAAGTCTCTAAGTTGAAATGTCTGTTTAAATCTCCATGAAAATAAATGCTTATAGTGTTTTGCCAGCTTTACAGCTTTAAATATAGGTCACAAACAATGTGAATGTAAAATACAAAAGTTTATATTAAATAAAGATTTGTAAATACCGGGTGTCTGAAAATGAACTTCCTATTTTTTTTAAATACCTCGCTATCGTATTAGTTTAAATGGATTCGTAATAATCCTTTGGTGCTGTGGAGTATACTTGTAAGTTTTAGTTTCGTACGTTCGCAATAAGTTTGGTACACCTGTTTGACATTGAGCGTAGTGTTGGTAATTAATAATAATAACAAAATAATAATAAAAATTAGTAAAAATCGCTTGGATATCAGCAGACTACATGTGGTTATCATATCGAGGTTTCCAAGTGTAAAAAAACGTTTGTTTCATTACTTTTCATTTTATGTATCAGTCATTGTAATTTGTATACTGTACAATAAATAAATACATTTTAAACTAGGGAGTTCTTTTTGGACACCCTGTATTATACAGTACAACCCTGCCCTGATATGGAGTATTAGAAGTACCTCTAATTTTGTAAATATTTAATATGTGCATTTTCTGTTATTAGTTTTATTTAGTATCAGTTAAATTACAACAGTTATCCTGTAAAACAGTTTGAGAAACGCTAGCTAAATAAAGGCATTTTCATTTTTATTGATTTATTATTATTTTATAGACATATATAACAATTTGAACGAATACTTTTTTTCGCCTCTAGGGACAACAAAATGAAAAAGTAAATTGGTCACGGGCCCAAATCTTACCCAGAGACCTACGGTAATACAGTAGCTACTTCCCTAAAGGGAAATTCATTAAAAGAAACTTTAAAGTGAACATACTAAAAATTACTTATTCATGGTATTGTTTCCTCTATAAACTCGAACATCCAAAATAAACCCATATAACAACTACCCTATTTAACTGTTAAAATTATGTCAACACGTTCTATTCTTGTACCTCTATTCTCAACAATTTCTTCTGTCCACATTGTTCCCCGATGCAAACAATAGTCTACTTGAACTGAACCAGAAACTGCATTTGCTGCCTAAATTAGGTCAATTATACATCAATTTGTTTTTCGGCTATAACTGGGATTCAGTTTTTCGATCACTTTTTGTTGTTTTCAACCTGTGTTCCTGGCAAACTGTTATTCAAGCACAGTACAACCAAAGATTAAAGGAGTAGACAGTTGCACGGCCTTGCAACTGCGCTTGTCGGTTAGCTACAAACGCCGACTGATCTAATCGGGTTTTGGACCCCAAAGTGTAAACACATATTAGCAATAGGTGTGGTATCTATGTCTACTTCTTTAATATATGGTGCAACATAATAGAACCGTATTATGTGGGGTTTTAACCCTAATGCGAACCATGATCTATTTAATCCTAACCCACGACAGATTTTTGCAGTCTAAATTAGATCACATTAAAAATTGTTTTCCCTTTTCGTTTTTAAATTGCATTTTATATTTCTCTCCATTGCCAAACCTCATTATTGATTTTATAAGCATTAATTCATAGTTGATATTTGACATGTTAAGTCATCCCGACGAAGATGCATGGGGATTTCAACAACGCCGGCGTTGAAAAAGGTTAAGAAAAACTCGAATGTGACCGCTGTCAGTTTTTGACCGAAGAATGTAATTATCTCAGTGGCCTCGTGTGAGGACCGGCGCCTTGGGTCCAATGACGTCAGTTGCCAATCACCAATCACTGACTGGTCCAGTGTACAGTGTAGTACCATTGTCACTGGGCTGAGGCAGGTGGTTTTTGCTCATTATAGCATACACGCGGGATGGAAGAAAGTCGGCGATATGAATCAGGATGAGATCACCGCGACCTTGCGTTGTGAGCCTCAGCCTGGAGTCTGTAGTTGGCTGGTGTGTGGTGTGTGGTGTGTGTTGTGTGTTGTGTGTTGTGTGTTGTGCTAGTGTGTCGTAGCCATGGCGATCGTCCTGCACGAGTAAGTCTACCATGTCTACTGTCACTGTGTCAGGTTATATGAGCAGTTAGGTCAAGCATCAAATTCGAGAGAATGACAGGTGGTAGTTTGAGTTGCCCGTCGTAAACACCGGACGACCGTTCTTTCCTTCGAATTTCAATAATCGTCTTGTTCCACATAACTACGAACTTGGTCAAGATAACCCAAGATTCTAATGAGAAATCATTTAATTTAATTACTTGCGAACGTATTTTCAGTCGGTCGGTTATACCTCTGTATTCTCCTCATAAAATATTAGTATAGTTAATGTAAGTTTCTTCAAGCTTCTTCGGTTCTAGATCATTTATTTGCCAGACTATATGCTATATAAGGGGTCGTTTTGATAATATGAAAAAGCCACATGAAGATTGGATTTAATGATTGTAGTGAATCGTGATCAAAATTATATATTTTGAAGCGTCAGTACTGGACCTAAAAATTAGCAATGTTTCAAAGTAAAATCTTAAAATCGTCCTACCACATTTTCAGAGTTTTCGCCTTAAGAGTTTTGAATTCTTGATTGATTTGACCACAGATTTTCGATTTGTTTAATTGACTCTGGGAATCTGCTCTATTTGTTTTCTTTGAGCCTGAGACGCATAAATTAAGAATGTAAAGAAGAATGTTATTTAAGTTTGGCTCGTGTTTTAAGATATTTAATTTCACATAGCCAACCAGGCAGCTTCAATGTGGCTACTTTGCTTTATCTTATGGCTAAAGTCCCAACATTTTTAAAAGTTTGTTTGGTAAAATAAAGCACGTACTGTTCCAAATCCTACAGTATTTCGTCTGTAAACAAAGAGTACCATTTGAAAACTATGCCTAGTAGGTTTTTAGTATTTGACTTTGCTGCCTTGACACAGCATAATCTCGGGCCAAGTTTGTTTCAGCGAATTGTTTATAATAAAGGGCAAGGTGGCAAGTGTGGCGATTATCTAATCATCTAAGCAATCGCTGAAGGAGACAGGCCGGCGGCGGCGCCCTCGGGCGGAAATTGGAAATCGTTGGTTCAGATTGCTGATTGCTGACGCGGGCGTCGGTCCTTGGCTCGCTTATGAAGGTTTATTTGATTTTGGTTGATTTTCCCCTTTCTATAATAATTCTCTTAGCAAAACTCACATTAGCCCCAAATAACACAGCTTACACATCTGTTTTGATACATGTTGCTTATTGAATTCTTTAAAGACCTTTAATATGGATATCGTTTTGAATATTGAGCGCGGCTGTTGGGGCGACTGTGCTGGAATTCAAACACTGACAATTATTGTCAGTATAACTTTTTACTTTCTCCCCCTATACATAGTATATGGAGAAAGAACTGTTTTCATCAACACTTTCGAGTTTGAGTTTTGAGTGTATATATCCGTTTTGGGACACTTTTTCCCCGTATACCTACATAGTATATGAAGAAAGTATGGTTTCGTCAAAATTTTCAAGTTTGAGTTTTGAGTGGATATATCCGTTTTGGGTCCCCCTGAACCCAAAAGAGTGGTTTTCAAAGTGATGTCTGTGTCTGTGGATGTGTACAGAGCTACAGACCACACCTGTCGTCCGATTTTGATAGCATTTTGTATGTAGGTACTAACCCATTACATCTCTAGGTTTTTTTCTTTTTTTCAAAATTTTAATTTAAAGGCGATTTTGTCCATACAACCCATAAAATAATGGAATTAATATGCTATATACCTTTAAATTCTGAACAGAATGGTACAAATTCAATTTTCGTAAAAATTACGATTCCATATTTTATGTAACTTATGTTATTTTCTCATAAAACCCCATAAAAACGATAATTTTGATTTTAGAAAAAAAATGTCACTTTGGACTCGGACAAAAAACTTAATTTGTTTATGTTTATGATCCATACCGAGTATTATTCTAGTATTCGTGACTAGTCTTCTAGTATATAACTACTATAGTGTCAAATATCTATGATAGGGTTTTTGTTGTCGTTGATAGATAGAAATGGTTTTTGTATACGGTTTATTTTGAAATGGTTGGTTGTTAATTTAGACTAGACATATTTGGGAAATACGCTATAACTGCAATAAAAATGGCGTTGTAAACCAAATATGTGGCGAGTTGTGAGGTAGGCAATCATCCATGTGCATGACGTGACGTAGGACATAGACGTGTTGTCTACCGTCTACCGCGCGGCGCGCCGGTGTCCAACTGACCTTGACCTACTCAACTGTATCTCCTGACATCGGCCAATACAACACTATTTATCATATTTACTCTCTCACTCTTCCTGTTGCCATAAATGGCTAATAATCTTTTATGCAATAGTAATTAAGTAAAGTATTAAGTATTAAGTAAAATATTATTGCATTCTAAAAGAAATTCGTCGTTACATAGGTAGGCCTACGTGTTGTTCAACAAGTTAAATTGCTTCCTTTCCGTAATTAATTTTGGCTAAATATTTCGTGTGAACTAATTACGGATAGAATCAGCTATTTTCTGGACTAAATCCATGCGTGGAAAGTTCGTAAAGGCATAAAAAATTTATAGATGGTTGTTTCTAAAACTAAATTAAAAAATGTATAATTTTAAACATTTAGGTGACAATTTACACTAGTATTTGTTTTTATTCAATTTTCAAAATAAATTTCAATTATACTACCGTTGTTTTGTCCAGGAAGCTACAACTTGTATTTTCTTTTTATTATTTACTTAGACTTAATTTACTAAAATAAGTCTACTTTTTGTATGCTATTGAAAAATCTAAAGCCTTTTGAACTGTATTTCATGAGTGGTTTCGATTGAGTGTCCTGATGGTAAAATACTTACAAAAAAATTTCACATAACTTGTAATAATTACCGTGCCTTAGCTTTTTCACATTTGAGAAAAGGCGTTGTTGTATTTTTCTACAACACTGCTTTCATTTTAATATGGAGAATATCACAAAACTAAGCTGCAATTCACTTTTACTTCTAAAATCAATTAAATATTTGTTAGTATATTCCTTTACTCAATGGTTAGCGTCTAAATTAACGTAAATACAATATGAACTAAGGAACAAGTAAAAATAAGAACTGGTATGTATTACGTTGTTGATTTCTTATCATACTTTTTTATTACTTATTACTACTTATCATTCTTATTATTACTGTATAATTTGTGTAGTGTTATACTAATTTATATCATTTGTGTCCTGATTTACGATAATAGGGGATGACTTTCTTACAAAATGTAATACAAGTTTTCCGTCATTTTATTTTTGCCTGCTGTGATATTTACATGATGAGCTGCAGGTAATGATTCCTGACAAAAGTTCAGTATTTAGGGTACAACATAGGCCTATCATGTGAAATCATTATACATTGTTTTTTGCTTTAATATAGTACCCTCGTGTAATTCTTTTTTACCCATCAACTTTTAACATGTAATTTTTTTCAACTAAGTAAACTTTTAAGTAAGCGTAATATTTCAAAATAAAATCGTGTGTTATAGTACCCCTTTCATACATACATCAGCGCCTCGTATAATTTCTACTAGGAAGCCTTATAAGTTAGCATAGCTTGAAAGAAAGATATTTTTTTAACTTAGGGGTCCAATGAAATAGTTTCCTGAAATTGAAAGTGGATGTGTAACTATATTAAACAACAGATTTAAACATCAATATTTTCTCTTTAGTTCGGCCGCTTAGAAAACGACCTGCGCGCTAATGCTAAACCAATGCTGGAGGAGGTCGCTTTCTAAGCGGCCGGTCTATAGTTGGCCAGTTCATGCTGAGCGATAAACAAATTAATGCAGCAACCCAGCAGCCTCTAGGGGATCATATACACTGTGTAAACATTTTAATTTGAAAATGATTATATCACTAAAAGTAGCCTATATAGAGAAAATCGTTTGTTTGGTTGAAGTAGACACGGTACCACCGCGCACGTCTTCTAAACAGCGTGGTGCTTACCATCATATACCGACGATTTTACGTTATCAACATAGCTGTAAACAATCAATGGTTCACTGTTATAGTTGTTCAGTCAGTATACAACTGCGGTGGTGGGGTGGACGATGTCGATGGCGATGACGTCACCATGATTCACAATAACCACGAGCTTACAGCATATATATGTGTCCATCCGCACGATAACTTGAGTAATTTTTGTCCGATTTTGATAAAATTTGGTTTGAAGGTGTAAGGCGGGATAAACTTGAACGAGTTCGCGAACCAGCATGATCGGACTATGGGAACGGGGGTTTATGGGGGGTTTTATGGGGTAAAAATAGGGTTTTCCCATTTTTGACCCTAAAAACAAAAAATTTCACAATTTCTTTTTAAACCATTTTGTAGAGCTTAAAAAAACAAATAATTTAGTATATTGAAGCGTTATTATGCGCTTAATTGTTACGGAGAAAATTCAAAAAAATTGTAATTTTAAAATTCCCATGTTATTCTTATGGAGAATAAGTCAACTGTTGTAGTTTGCTTGTTTATGAAAATATTTTGATTGATTTTGGAAAATACTTTTATTTCTTACTAAACTATTATCATTTTATACAAAAAATCTTTTTTACCCTCCCTGTTGCAGCAAACCTAAGTACTCGTTAAACTAATTCTATTTAAATAGGAAATAAATGTGCTATTTTCATGAAGGCATTTTAGTGTAAATCCAATCAGGTTAATGGAAATTCGCTTAGTCTGCAGGTTTGCTGCGGCGGGGGTATTTTATAGTTTGTATTATTTATAGTTTTATTTTGTAGCTAAAAATATTAAATATATATGCATTCATAATTATGTATTTTATATGTATTTAGGATATATGTTTACACTATTGTTTATACTTTTTTTTTTAATATTCCTGACTGAAAAAATCATAACATTTTTTAATGTTGTTTTATAGTATTTTAGAGCTGAAAACAATAATGAAATGATAATGTATAGTATATTATAATATTAGTAGGATAATAATGCATTTTATATATTTACACTATTTTTATACTTCTCAAAAAATAGGTACATACCTGCCTGTATCACCTAATTTTCAAATCATTCAAGAAATATAATATTTTGAGAACAAATTTAATGAATGTCCGAAAAACTTGTAAGTGATGTAAAATAAAATGTTTTTAGGGTACTTTGGTATTTTAATTTACTTTATAACATTTAAAGTAGCCCTCATTGGTGTATATAATGAAAATATATATACATATATATTAATAATTGGAAACATTATAACAACATTAAGTACCCTTTTAAATTCATTTTAATTAAGAAACAACATGTTTCGACACAATGGTCATAGTCATGTTTTTTTACAAATACAATAACAGATTAATGAAAAGAATAAATATAGTCATATGTTAAGTTAACTTAAAATTTAGAGGATCTTGATCTATTCTTTGTTTAATTTTGCGTATATTATATAATATTTCTGTTTTATTGCAATTGTAGGATTTTTTCGAATATCGGATTTGTTTTGTTGATGTTCATGGTGTTCAGTAAATTTTGAGGAAATCTTTTGTAATTTGTGTATATATGAAAATCTTCCTTGACATTTAATTTTGTTTTATTTCTTTCATATTCTAGAATTTCTAAATTTTCATTTATATTTTTGTATTCATGTCGAGTTTCGATAAGGTGCTCTGCAAAATTTGATTTCATTGTCGTTTTGTTACCTGATTTTAATGCTTGTATATGTTCTTGGAACCTTTTTTTAAAACTACGACTTGTTTGGCCAATGTAGGATTTATTACAGTCTGAACATTTAATTTGATAAATGCCTGATTTGTTTATATCTTTAACTTGGTTGTTATATGCTTCATTAGAAATTTTGTTTTTTATCATCTGAAAGGCATTATTTTTAGTTCTGTAACTTATTTTCAAATTAGAATTTAGGAAGGTTTTTCTTGTTGCTTTGAATGAAGCATATAACAACCAAGTTAAAGATATAAACAAATCAGGCATTCATCAAATTAAATGTTCAGACTGTAATAAATCCTACATTGGCCAAACAAGTCGTAGTTTTAAAAAAAGGTTCCAAGAACATATACAAGCATTAAAATCAGGTAACAAAACGACAATGAAATCAAATTTTGCAGAGCACCTTATCGAAACTCGACATGAATACAAAAATATAAATGAAAATTTAGAAATTCTAGAATATGAAAGAAATAAAACAAAATTAAATGTCAAGGAAGATTTTCATATATACACAAATTACAAAAGATTTCCTCAAAATTTACTGAACACCATGAACATCAACAAAACAAATCCGATATTCGAAAAAATCCTACAATTGCAATAAAACAGAAATATTATATAATATACGCAAAATTAAACAAAGAATAGATCAAGATCCTCTAAATTTTAAGTTAACTTAACATATGACTATATTTATTCTTTTCATTAATCTGTTATTGTATTTGTAAAAAAACATGACTATGACCATAGTGTCGAAACATGTTGTTTCTTAATTAAAATGAATTTAAAAGGGTACTTAATGTTGTTATAATGTTTCCAATTATTAATATAGTAGTAGCCCTAATCGCAACCATAATTATTATACATATATATATGATCTTCTTAATTTTTGATATTGAAATCATATTTATATTATAAATGGTATAATTTTTGTAAAAATAAAATTTTCTAATTTCATGGATGACGGTCAGCCATGATACTGTACATCACGGACTTGACGTACTAGTATGTCATCCGATGCAATTGGCTTAATAGATAACCTGTTTTAGATTAGGCCTAACTTAAAAACCATGCATTTGCGGGATGGTTTTTTACTTTGTAATGGTTATTTTGCCATTGCTAAGGAACCAAGTAGCAAAAGCACGTGTCCCATTTCAATAATAATACGTACATCCTTAAAACAAAGACGTTTGTAAGTTCTAACATAGATAATGGCAGAACGCCCAGAATCAACAGAATAAAGTTTGGTTACCTTTCCTTGTCTAGGCATACAGTCAGATGTTTTATATAGTAGGCTACTACAACTGTAGTATCATACTGGTCCCTGTAATTTTCTCATTATTAAATATTTTCAAACAATGTTTAAACCAAGTCTAGTTATATTAGGGTCTTAAAGATATGCATTTTCCGTTATTACCTGTCTTTGGTGTTTTATTTTATGCCACCTACTTTTTACCAGGATCAAAATAAAATAAAAATCTTTTATGTCACCTTTTATCGTATAAAGTACTATATATTTTTAATTTTTTAGAATAATTTATTCCTTTAACTAATATCTTTCTAATATATAAGTATAAAGCCAATCATAGTGCAATTGTATTGCAATAACTTGATTTTATTGCAGTAAACTATTTTAATATATTTTTTAGGGATGCACATAAATAAAGTTTAAACTACAAGGAAAACTAAATACTTTCTTAGATATTTCAATAGGTCATTGAACCTCTTAAGGACCCTAACCATACAAACAAAGCAACAGTAAGAGATGAAGTACTAGTTAAATGTATGTTGTAGTAAACCTGCGGCTTTCATTTGAGGCTAAATGTAGTGGTTCGGAATTTAATTTAAGTTTGAACTATTTTGAAGATAAATTTAAAACAAACATTTGGACGTTTTTGCTGCTTTTTGTTGTGCTTTACCCCAATTTATTGCGAGGGAGAGGACAAGATAGGGATGTTGGATGTTGGTGGATGGAGACAAGGGTTAAGTCTAAAATATGTAAGTTGTTTTTGCTTTTTTGTGGAAGGGGAGGAGCGGATAAAACGTGGTGAATGGAATAATTAAACGTGAATTAAAACTACATTTAGTTAGAACTCTTTTATCTCAATGACAAACTTATATCAGCCTATTATTTTTGGCAGGCAGCGGCAACAATTAATTCATTATTCTGCAATGAGTCGCTCAGAGGTAGCAAAAAATAGACATTAGAGAATGCTGGCATTGCTGGCCGGCTCCCAGCTCTGGAGATTGTCTGGAGCTGCAGTCAACATCATTCTACTCCTTCATTGATTATTGTATATATCTTAACTTATGCAAGGTGTAAAAATATAATAACAGCATATTAATTGAAAACTATCAATCAATAGATTAAAGAGAATTCCTTCTAGAGTTTTTATTTGATTAACTTTTATACATATTCTGTGACTTATAGTGTATTGACTATTGACTGTTACGATGCTGTTCCAGGATGGTTTTGGATCCAAAAAGCGGTGGCAGCCATAACGACTACGGAAGCTTCTCCGGTGAAGGTGAGGGGGAGGGGGAAGGCTCAGCTCCAGTGACAGCAGCAGCAGCAGCAGCAGCAGGGGTAGTGACGGGGGGAGGCGGCGGCCCGGTGATGGCTCAGAGTGACTTGTACCAGCGGCAACCTCTGCTGACCAGCGACACTCCATGCCAGGACGACGAGGACGACAAGATGGACGGTCTCAAGCGCAACACCATCAACTCCAACGGTGTCGTCAGGATAGATGTGGTGCCACCTCTACAACGCGAGGAACCGCGCTATCCCAAGGAGAAGATGAAAACATTTATAGGTAACCACTACAATTGTTTTATGTTAACAATTTCTGTTACACTTTTAATGTCATATACTTTTGAGATTTGAATTTCTTCAAACCATTTAGTTTATCCATTTATCTGAGCTACTGTATTTGGTAATTCAAATGCTGTGATTCCTGCTTAAGGTAATTAAAGTTGTAGCAGTACAGTACAAACGATAAACAAACCAAAACAAACAACCAAACCAAAACAACCAAAACAAACCTATTTGAAGCTTTTTCCTTAAATTAAAACTACTAGCTTTCATGTTGATTCCATTATCACAAACAACATACGAAATAATTGACAAAGGAAAAAAATATTGTAAGTGAAATATCAGATAAAGTGATATTCAGCCAATCCGCCACAGGCCTAAGTTCCCTCGATAACTAACTAACTTACAGGGACTTATGGTAGCGAGAAATGTGTTGTTACGAGGAGTTGAGAAAATATGTGTTACACAGTGCAAACAAAGAGACACTACAGTGAAGTGAATATCCTTAAAACCTCATGGGTATTTCACAAGTACAGTAAAAGAGATTGTCTTTATGCACACGGTTTCACAATACTCAAAACATTCCTGATCTGTTGGCAAGGATATGATAGTGTTCATATCTTAGAGTAGTATTGCCACAGATAGGACCAGATAACGTGGATTGTTGGATAACATACGGATGGATGATCTACAAGACTCTACTGTGACTAGCTTTTGCTCTGAGGCTGGTGAAGGATTTGCATATCCATCTTTAAATTAAAACTTTTATCTGTCAATCAACAATTTAAAACAAACAACACAGAAACAATTAACAGCTGTTTTTAAGTATTTTAAATCATCTATAGAGTACTGGTGATCAGTGTAATAAATTATGTGTACCTTTGTATCACCTTTGTCGTTTGTAAAAATCTCTCCATTATTACCAGAGGAGTAGTGTTTCGTAGAAATCGCCTTCACGTATACTGTATAAGGATTCTGGTCCAAGAAAATGTATACATTCATATCTCTATTGATGCTATGTTTATGTTGTTGAGCTGTAGTTTGGTCACTCAGAATGGCGATTGCTGTGGTGTTTCAGCAATCCTGGTACTGTTGTTCCACATGGTATTGTCCACACTGTCCCTCGCTCTGATACATGATAGAGTGCCCGACCGGTCGTATCCGCCACTCCCCGACACGTTCCTGGACAACATGCCGACGGCAGACTGGGCCCTCGACGTCTCTGAAATACTTATCATGATCTCCATCAATGTCAGCACTGGAGTCATCCTCATGCACAAGCACAGGTAGATGCTGTACCACTAACTTTTAACATACAGGATGTTTTGTTAAGCACAACTCAATTTACAATTACAACTTTGTGTACTTGTAAAAAACTCATGGTTAAATGAAAGTATGAAGTTGGTAATCCCACTTAATTTTCTTTATGACTCATTGTCTGCTTTCTATTGTTGAATTTTTTTAATGCCCTATTAGAGTTATCTTTAATGTTACTGTACTAATTTAATGTTACAAACAAGAATCATAAAGTTTTCATTGTGTGAATAATTCAAAACAAATCTATCATATATCATTACTACAGTTGAACCTCGTTTGTACGAACCTCGTTAAAACGAATTCCTCGATAAGACGAATTTTTTTTAATCCCCTTGACACTTTCATATAGGTCAATGCTAAAAACATCTCTATACAACGTAGTAATTAAGTTAAAAACCTCCATAAGACGAATTTGTTTGTGACATGGGCTAGGACTGATTAACCTCTATACAACGAATATTCTTAGCACAAAACCTCTACAAGACGAACGTGACCTCTATAAGACGAATTTATCATAATCTTAACCTCCACAGTACGTAGTTTTCAAAACAAACAGAAGCTTGTCTCAACATTAAACCCCCACCCATCCCTCCTCCTTCCTCAATCATTGTTTGGAAAAACCTTGGAGCAAGGAGAAACCTCTATAAGAAGAATAACAGCAGCATTAAACCTCGATAAAACGACCCTCTTTATTAAGAATACCTCTATTGTACGAATATTTCCCGTACCCCTTGAAATTCGTCTTATAGAGGTTCAACTGTACCATATTCATACTATGTAATTATGCTAAAGAAGTCCTATCCTACCTTCCTCTCGTAATATATTTATTAGTTGGATTCTGAGAAGCAAAATTCATAAACAGTGGTTTGTTAATAATTTAAACTATGCATAGTATAATTTTTGGTGGAACAGTGTAGGACTCTTTAAAAACGGTTTTCATTTCTGACTGATTCCTAAAATAAATTACTGTAATTAGAAACAATTGTTTTTCATTACCATGTTCATGAAGGCAAACTGTAAGTGGTTTTCCCACCTATTGAAACATAAATGCATCTTTACTTTTGTTTATAAATAAATTGATTAATTTTTAGATAAAAAAGAGTGATATTTTCCAAGCACAAGCTATGGTGCAATAAGCGAATGGCATTTGCACGCACAAGCCATCATTGGCACAAGCGATCATATCATGACAATAGAATTGTATTTGTCATACACAATCCATCAAATCATGACAAAAGACAGTGGTATTTGCAAGGCGCAAGCCATCATTTTGTGGTCAAGAGAGAGGATCAGTTATAGTGGCAAATCATACCATAGTAATTCCTGCAAAATGGTAACTATTTAGAGACTAACTTGTTAGGCTCTTTAATGTTTCCTTAATCTTACTGGCCTTAATCTTACTGGCCTTAATCTTACTGGCCTTAATCTTACTGGCCTTAAGCTTCAGAGACGATAATCGTTCAACAATTTGTTAAACTATTTCCAATTGCTGCATGCCTGTAGCAAAATGAATGAGAACTCATAACTTGTGCTCAAATTTGGAGGTTAGGCTACTTTGTTTTTGGCTGTTGTATGTGGCAGACCTAGTGGAAATGCAGTTTCCTCAGTTGTTCTTAAGGGTTTGCTTTGACTTGAATGTGTTTTTGCAGGTTCATAGTGTTCAGACGAGTGTGTCTGATGCTGTCATTGTTGTATCTGATGCGCTCCATCACTATGTATGTCACAGTGTTGCCCATGTCAAGCAAGACATACGTGTGCTCACCAAAGGTAAGTCTTTGTAAATCAAACATGTTACATTTAACTCTTAAAATTCCTAGGATTATTAAGTATTTTAATACTGCCTAGTTACCGGCAATCATGATTCCCTCTTATTTTTTGGACAAATTTGTTGATAGACACTTGTAGTGAAAATGAGCAAAAGACTAGTAATGTACCCAAGCTGTCAGATCTCTTCCGCCTAGCTATGCCACAGACAGTTGAACTCATCATAAGTTACACACTAGACTTAAATGAGAAAGGACTCTCGATTTATGGTATTGCCTATAGGCTGGAGAGACAACAGCTGAGACACACACACTGACTTAGCTTGCTTGTCATACAGGCACAGGGCTCAAGTCATATAACATAACCATGCCACCGCAGTTGTGAGGGTGTGTCTTGAATTATTCACAGAGTGACTATGACAAATAACTGTTTACAAAAGGCAGGCATTTTCAATACTGTAGTGTGTACTGTGCAACTTGGTAGCAGTGCACGCCAAGAAGAGGCATCATTAATTATGCTCAGGAATTTAACTGCCACAGCAAACCTGCATACTAAGTAAATTTCTATTTGCTGTATTGGATTTTACAAAAATATTTTGTTTAAAGTTTCGGACTCATTACCTGTTTGGATAACATTAGCTTTGACAATTGCTTAGTTTTTAAACTCTAAAGTTTGATTTGGAACACCAGTATACAAGTGTTATTGTCAACAGGAGAACCACACGAGTGCTATGACAGTCGCCAAGCGAGTGTTCCAGCTCATCTCTGGGTTTGGGCTGAGTATCAATGGCAAACACACTTATTGTGGTGACTACATATACAGTGGCCACACCATCATGCTCACCATGAGCTACCTGATCATCAGTGAATGTTAGTATCCAACAAAGTATCAGTGTTTTGAATTATTAACTAAATTAGAAAAAGCCAATTTTTTATTTACACTTTGTCGTAAGACTGTTAGACTGCTTCTCTACATAGACATCATTTTGTTATAGACATTTATCTTTTAAACATTTAAAAGTTATTAGGTTTTCAATGCTCTCCTTCTAGAAATTGCCATTTGCAAGATCACATTTCATTGAGTTTGGGGTTAGTGTCAAAGTTTTGCAGAGTAAACAATGCTGAGATAAGATATTAGTCCCTTACTATCAAATCCAACGTGTTCAGCCAAAGATTTAAGATTTCCTATCAAAAACCATCCAATAAATCTTGGGTCAAATTTTTCTCTATAAACTGGTGTTGTGTGAAAATAAACCATTTAAATGCCAATTTTTCCATACTCTTTTTTTATTGCTCAGAACCAATGCGGACGTTTGTTATACCATTCAATTTTTTTTTTAGATCTAGCCTATAACAAAATTTCCTAAACAAGTTGTGGCACATACAAGGTTTTTTAATGGATTCTACTTTAACAAACTAAACTTTTTCTTATACACTAGAACCCCGCTAATCCAACCTTGGCTAGTCTGACTCCTCACTTAATCCGTCCGTTCCATCACCTATCGGTAACAATTTTTCTGCCTAATTTCGTGACTATTTGCCATGGTCGTATGGAGATCATTACCGTCTCTTGCAATCGTGGCAAAATTTTGTTTATCCGCCTTGATCAATTATCAATTATTATCAATTATCAATTAGTTAAGATGGGGACGCCCGGAAACATCATCATCGTTTTGCGCTGTCATCGTTATCCTCCATGATCGTGGCAAAATATTGAACTTTTCCTGCGGTCACGGAAACATTATCATCATCTTCCAGGATAGTTAAAAAATCCTAGACAAACCCGACAGTTCGGGAAGGAATCATCAGTCTTCGGCGATCGCGGCAAAATCTTGAAACTCCCCTTAAAAATCAATACATCCCCTTGGATGTATCGATATTATCATTGTCTTCCACAATTGCAGACAAATAAAAAACTTTTCCCAAACTTTTGGGGACATCATCATCATCTTTAGCAATCACAGAAACTTTATCGTTGTTAGGGGTCTATGCGACCGTGGAAACTCCTGAATATCTCATGCGGTAAAGGAAACATCATCTTTACCTTCCACAATTAATTGTTGCATGATCTGGAAAGTTCCCGGTGATCATAGTAACATTATCATCATGTTCCGCAATCAAGAAATGCCTGTTTTAATCAATCATTTTATATGTTCTTGGATCATCTGACCTTTTCATGGTTCTGATCTGACCATGTGGTCCCAGTCCCGTGGGCAACGGATTGAAAGCAATGGAAATTATCATTATAGTGGCTAAAAGCTGAAAAAGGAGAATTCAATAGGCAATGCCAAGAAATTTTGAAAAATCTAATCGTAGCTGTTTCTAAAAAAAGGAGTGGGATATAACTATCGAAATTCCGTAATTTTATTTAAAATTTTTTGCATAATAATCTCCTAAAATTTTTTGACACTGACTACCAAATACCCTACTTACAGTGGCGACGCTTCCATAAGGGCCAAGTAGGCTGGGCCCACCCAAAATAAACAGTAAAGTATATTTTTAAATACTTTATATGTTATTTGGTTGATATTATTCAATAAACTGCCATATAAATTAATTTTGAACTTTCAACGGGTCATAACTTTTGTTGAAATACAATGCAATCATCTCGTAACACATTGGAGGGCCACAGATTTCGGGCCCTTCTAGTCACCATAAAACGTAAAGGACAAGGCAACGCCAGCCGGCGGCGCTTGACTATCAGCATAGCCGTCTCTGCTATCAGGGAACAATGCATTGGTATATGGAGCAGGGTGGGCCGATTTGAGCTGGCCCACTGGACATTGATTCTCAATATTCTCGCTGGGAGTGCTGAGCGCTAGTGTAGCTTTGTTTACATCCCGCCGTGTATGTTGTTTTTAGTAAGTTTTGTGATATTATTCGTACAGATTTATTAGAGTACCCATATTACGGTTTAAGTGATCATAAATTTAAAGGCGTGATGGTGATGTTATTGTGAAGTGTGTTTGTGTTAAAGTTCAAATGGGGTTAGGCCTGCATCAACGGTACTGCAATCTTCAGAATTGTCAGTTATTATTAAAAAATGTAATTCTTGCCATCATTGAAATATTAAATTTAGAGGCTCAAATAACTTTAAAATTTTTTAACGAACCCAACTTACAATCAGGTTCCTCAAATGATTTAATTTATAACAAAAATTTCAACAACCCCCCCCCCCCCCCCCCATACCGAATGATCCCACCCCGCAATGTCCCACTAAGGCCCACCCTACTGTTCAGGTAAAGCGCCGCCACTGCCTACATATTTGTGAGTTTGTCATTAAAAATTAAAGATGTACAATACTTTTGTCAATTCGATAACAAACTTGAATCATAGTATGCTTTTGTTTGTGTGTTAAAATATACAAAGCCCTCTCACCAGCCGCTACTCGTTCTTATCCATTTTGTTGAGTAACTAAAAATAAGTGTATCTTACGGTTTTTGCAGACTCTCCAAAAAGGCTGTGGCCGCTTCATTGGGCCTCATTTGTTGCCTCGTTTGTTGGTGTAATCTTTGTGTTGGTTGCCCGAGGCCACTACACTGTGGATGTCATCATCGCCTACTGGGTCACCACTCGGATCTTCTGGATTTATCACACCCTCGCCAACCACGCATCACTCAAGGTACAATCAATCTAAATCTTTACTTCCTACCCAGATTTGAGCTAGCGAGAGTTGACTAATGACTATAGTATACATTAATTGCTTGACTGTTTTATTAAGAAGTTATATTTTTACTGCTGTCATATGTGTTACTTGCTTGGTGTTCTTGAAGAATCAATTACAGTAGACCTCCTCTTAACCGACCCTAATGGAACCTAGGTTGGACAACTCAAAAGGTCGGTTAAAACAGGCAACCCCTAATTACGTAAAAAAGTTAAGTGCTATTCATTTGGAATTATATAATCATTTACCTGAAGTTTTGTGAGCACTATTTACAAAATAAACTACACCTATCTCCTTTTTTTCTTAAGTAACTTATTAACGATAGAAGAGTTACAAATAAACCCAAAACACGTTAAAGTCAAATAACTTAATAATACTTTCAGTGGAATAAATTATAGTCGTAGGCAAGAGTCAATAAAAATTCTTATTTTAATATATTCAGTAATATTAATTTATACTTTCTAGATCAATCGTAATACAGTACAGATTTTATTCTCAAAAGATACAAGCAACCATTTTGTTATGAACAGGATGTTCATTTATAACAATATGCAATTATTTTTTAGGATAAATACAAAAAAATGTATTCTTAGTAACATTCTGAAGAGTTTAGCGTATTGATTCTATCACCAAGCATGGGAGTGGAATTGCCGAAATTCCGGCGGTTAAACCGAACTGCTCTCTAAACAAGGTCAGTTAAAACAAACTGTAAAATTTTACGAGTGACGGTGGATAATCAGATTATCAGTTAGTGCAAGGTCGGTTAACACGTTCACTGCGGTTGCGGGAGCAGCTGATGTCCTGCGTGAATGAGTGCACGAAAACGATTAAATTGAGTTTCACACTGCATCCCGCTAGTTGTGGACGTAGTGTTACAAGAACCCATCAGATAATAGAACTAAAAAAACTGCTAGCAGGCCCTCAGTATGACCAAATTGAGGGAAAAGCAGGGGCGAAGTACCCGAATACACCATAAAAAATACCGTAAAAATGGGGTCAAGCGCAATTTTGAGGTTCAGTTCCTTCCACAGTGCTACACTTCAGTCATTATCGTTACTCTATTCCATATCACTAAATCTTGGGACTACCCCTCGAGGTCCCGGGTTCAAATCCTTGCCAAATCACCAATGCATTTTATCTAAGTGATAATGCCGCAACCCCTAGGTCTCTAGCCTGAAGTAATGTGAAATACAATCTGGGCCTCTTAAGAAAAAAGCATCTTAGCATCTTAAGAAAAAAATCACTAAATCCAAGCCTCCCCACACTACAATAAATTTGGAACAGTCCCACCACTGATAAATTAGTTGGATCTAAAATTGAACTATACCGGATTGAAGTATAAAACTGGCAAAATATGTGGTAAGTGAAACAACTTCTTACGGCATAGTTAATCTCACACTGGAACAATAGTTTGTAAACAGCGCTTTGACGAGTATACTCGTCGCACCTCTAGAAAGTGCTAGTGGTGACGAGATTACTCGGCATGCATGGCCAAAGTGTTAAGAGGGGGTCTACTGTAATATGAAAATACCCCCGCCAGAGCAAACCTGCAGACTAAGTGAGTTTCTATTTGCCTGGATTTTTATTAAAATGTCTCTTTATAAGTGTCAAGAGTTTAGCAACATAATAACAAGAGTTTAGCAAACAGCTTAGGATTGCTGCTATATGGAAGGTTATTAAGTGTTTTAGTGAAATGTGAATAGTTTAGTATGAAATAAATAGTTTTGACCATTATACGCATAACAACACTCTACTTTGCTAAATTATTTGTTTTTTTTGAGCTCTACAAAATAGTTATTGCAAAACTTTATGTTTTTAGGGTAAAAAATAAAAAAAAAAACTATTATTACCCAATAAATACCCCGCAAAACCCAAGAAATGTAGAAGATTAATTTGTTTTTTTTTTATGTAAAGAAGGATAATTATTTACAGTAGTAAGATTATTTTAATTGAGAAGAACAATGGGGTCTCATGTGGATTTATTATTAAAGACTGAACTAACTTATGAATTGACAGTTAGGGGTGTAAAAGTAGATTCTTCAACAAACGTAGACACATTGAGAAAACAATTGAGATCAGTTCTAAAATTAAATATAGATCCTAACCCTATAAACTTAAATAAACTGATTGTAGTTGCCGAAGAAATTAGTACCATCGAAGTAGCTACAGCGGATTTATCAGTTAAAATCGAAGATTGCATCAAGAGTAAAAGAGTAGTTGATTTTTTAAAATGTAAAGCTAAACTAAATCATTACAAATTAAGAGTCAATAAGTTGAGCAATTTTAAAGTAAGTGAAGAAGTTAAAAAGCTAATTGAACAAGCTAAACAGTCCCTGTTAGAATGTGACAATAGCCTAAAGAAAGTAGATGTAGATAAGGAGCTTGAATCAGGAATCGAACGTAAATTAAGTGAATCGGTACGGTAGAGGAAGGAGAGGAATTAGAAGTCAAAATTAAATAGCTCAGTAGAGTCCAAAGAAGAATCAAGTAGTATTGAATCACACATGTTTGCTAAGTTGTCTAATCCTATAGAAAATCTGTTAAAATATTTAAAGCCAACTAATGGATTAAATGTAAAAGAACTTTTGGATTTTATCAGGACAATGCTAAAGTTAGATAAGGAATCAAACCTTTCTTATCGTCAAATCCTTGACACAGTTTTGGGTTATACAACCGGTCCCCTGTATGATAGGCTAGTAGAATGTAAACAAATGGGTAAATCTCTTGAAAGTGTGCATATTTTGCTACTAGATTATTTTGTACCCTTGGGGCTGAGGGAGAGCCTAAAAAGAGAACTTGTGACTTGCCCACAAAGGATGGGGAGCCCTTAAATATGTACATTTTGGAAGTTAAACAAAATTCAGAGATGTTAAAAACAT
The DNA here is from genome assembly GCF_028750875.1 of Macrosteles quadrilineatus. Lineage (NCBI taxonomy): Eukaryota > Metazoa > Arthropoda > Insecta > Hemiptera > Cicadellidae > Macrosteles > Macrosteles quadrilineatus. The sequence goes on along the minus strand of NW_026542595.1, from coordinate 43,905,436 downwards.
GTTTTTTCTGAAAAGGACTTGGTTGATTTAATTAAAATAGGACTGAATCCAGAAACTAGAAGTCGTCCAGTCTTTGCAAGTAATCCTACAACATTTGAAGAGCTTAGTAAGTTGTGCATTCTCGACCAAAATGTACGTTTTGAGGATTTTAGACAAAGTAAGAATGTTAAGTTGCCGCCTTATCAAAATAGGAGTGCAAACGTGAATTTTTCCTCAACTCCTAGGAAGTGTTAATCGTGTGGAAAGCTAGGACACATTGCAAAATCTTGTTATGCTCAGCATAGTAGTAACAACAATGCTAACAAAAATCATTTTCAAAGCTCTAACACTAAGTATGTTCCAAAAAACGGGCCTCAGGGGAGCGTTTTGACAGAACAAAATTAAATCAGGACCTCTCCCACTTTCCATCACTAGTGTTTTTCAACCAAAAAAGAAGGAAGCGTTTTCTTAATAATGTAGAAAAGAAGAAATTTAAACAAAATGTGAAAAAATGAGTTAATTTCTATAGTAGATAGACAGGAACAATGTTATAGTACTTTGCCTACATTAAAAGTAAGTTTTGGTAAGAAAGTGTTGGAAAATGCATTAATTGACACGGGAAGTTCAATAAATTTAATTAATGAGTTTATGCTAAGAACTTTAACAACAAAGAATATTGTAACTGAAATAACCCATGCGGATATTGATTGTAAAACAGCAGTAAATACAGCTATTGAAATAATAGGCAGGTGTAGGACGAAGATTAAGATAAATAAATTTTCTTGGTATATGGACTTTGTAATAGCTAAGAGCTTAGCCTGGAATGTAATACTCGGTGCAGACTTTATAAGAAAAAGCCAAATGTTGCTAAATTTAAGTGAAGACCGATATAGTTTTGGGTTTGAGCCGGATTGTAAATTAGAGTTTGCAAGTAATGCGTCTGTGATTGTTCATAAAACTTCAGACAGTAAAATAAAAGTTGGATGTAACAAAGCGTTATCGGATGTCACTAAATTGATAACAGAATTCCCTAATGTGTTTACTGATAAAATAGGCAAAGCCTTAAATTTTGAGTACACAATTAAGCTCAAAGATAAGGACCCAGTTAATTTAAGACCTTACCAGCTTAACCCACATAAAATGCAGATAATGAAGGACTTAATAGACGACCTGCTTAAGCAAGGAGTAGTTGAACCTCCTCTGTCCAGTTAGTTACGCAAGTCCAACGTTTTTAGTAAAAAAACCAAACGGTGACAAATACAGGCTTGTTGTTAACTATTCCGAGCTAAATAAGAAGATAGAAAGAGTCAATTATCCTATAGGCGACATGCATGCTATTTACCACTACTTGCAAGGGAGTGAATACTTCAGCGTAATCGACTTGTGCAACAGTTTCCATCAAATTAAACTCAGCGAAGATTGTAGGGACTACACAGCCTTTGTAACCCCTTTTTCACAGCTAAGATTTTGTAGGATACCCTACGGTCTACATTTAGGTTCCTCGTTGCTAAGCAGTTACATGAATGAAGTATTAGAAGGCATTAAATTTAAGTTCGTTATTAATTTTGTAGATGACTTGATTATATACTCGAAGACTTATGAAGAGCACATGATTCATTTAAGAGAAGTAATAACCAGATTAAATGCCCACAACTTGACTGTTAACTCGGAAAAAGCTAATTTTGTATCTAAAGAAATTAAGTTTTTGGGGTACTTGGTATCTAAAGACCAAATCAAAATCGATCCTGATAGAGTCATAGCAATAAGAGATTTTAAGCCACCTACAGATGCCAAAGCTCTCAGTCGATTTTTAGGCATGACAAATTATTGGTCAATGTTTATTGATCTACGGAGGAAAGACAAAACGTTTATTTGGAACGAAAAATGTCAAATCAGTTTTGAGAAGCTTAAACAAAGCATAATTGAGCCTCCAGTCTTGTCTATACCTAATTACGACCTACCATATTTTACATTGCGACGCCAGTGACAGAGCCTGCGGTGCATGCCTTTTACAAAATCAGGACGGCATAAACCACCCAATAGCATTCTATTCTAAAACATTCTCAGATAGCAAACAATGTTTATCGATATATGAAAAGGAAGCGCTATCAATGGTTTGCGCAATCAACAAGTTCAGGAAGCTGTTAGAAATCAGAGAATTCACTCTTATCACTGATAACAGCGCACTAGCATTTGTACTCAGTCACTTTAAGAAATTAGGTAAGCTAGGGCGTTGGGTCGGTACTGTTTTGTCTTTGCCATTTAAGATTGTGTTAGTAAAAAGCCAAGACAATGTAATCGCAGATTTCTTATCAAGAATATTTGATAAGCATGACATGGAACCAGAAATTAATGTAAATAATGTAAAAAATATTGTAAATATAGATCTAAGTAAAATCAAATTAAATGAGTCAAAAATGCCAAGTGTACAGTATGATATAGACATGAACAAAGTAGTCAATATATGCAACAATATCAAGGATTTTCCTCTAAGTTTTAAAGAGCTAAAGGAATATCAGCTACAGGACCAGGAAGTAAGAAACATTCTATCGTGTTTGAAAAATGGTGAAGCTAAAGACAATTTTTCAATGAAGCAAGGAGTTCTAATAAGAGTGCGGAGAAAATCTATTTACCGGAAATGCTACTAGACATGGTTTTTAAATACTTTCACGATTCTTACATCGGTGGACACCTAGGTATTTTCAAAACTGTGAAGAAAATAAATCAGTATTTTTATAGGCCTGGATTAATACCGGAAGTGACAAAAAGAGTAAAAAGTTGTAAGCTGTGTGCACAAGGAAAACCTCCTTGGCGAGTATATAACGGACCTCTCGTTACTTCAGTGTCTAACAATGCTATGGATAAACTTTACATAGACACCTATGTTCCATTGATAAGAACTAAAAATTTAAATAAATATTTGTTGATTGTTGTGGATGACTATAGCAAGTTTACTTGGCTCTGTCCCCTGAGAGAATGTACTATGTATAATTAAAGCGATGGAAAATAACGTTTTTAAACATTTTTCTGTATGCAAAGAAATAGTAAGCGATAATGCTAAATATTTCGTAAGCAGCAAGATTAAACGCTTTTTGTTCAATAAAGGAATAGTTCACCGGCTAACAATCCCGATGGTTCCTAGGCAAAACAAAAGCGAACGGTATCTCAGGAATTTGAAAGCAATTTTCCAAATTGTTTACCACAAAAATCAGAACCAGTGGGACGCAAATTTGGATGAGTTGCAGCTAGCAGTGAACAGTGCTGTAAACGAAACAATAAATGCGCCACTCTTTAACTCTTCAAAAAAACATCACTCTTCAATACTTGGTATATAAATAATAGCTATAAATGTCTATTGTTTTAAGCTATTATCACTTGTTTATGCCTTAAGGGGGATGGCCCACGAGGGGTCAGACAAAATTCTTAAATAGCAGCATAGGTCGAGTTTGGTATCTAATTAAAGGTCTTAGTTAATAGAATACATTGCCGCAAATCCGAACTCAAAAGGACAACTAAATAAAAAATGACAGATATTAAAAGATTCATTGAATTTGCATTGCTATTCTACGCTACCTCATCAAGGGGCAACCGCGATAATTCGGAAGAAAATTATTAACTAAGCATCTAAGGTCAACATGCACATCAAATTAAAGGTCTTATGTAGTAGAATACAATACTGCAAATTTGAGCTCAATAGAACAACTGAGTAAAAAATTACAGCTGCTCAAAGATTCAAAATGGCAGATTCAAGAAATAGTTTAACGGCTGGCATTTTTGACTCAATTGTCCGTTTGAGTTCGGGTTTTTAGCAATGTGTTCTACTAACTAAGACCTTAATTAAATACCAAACTCAACCTATGCTGCTATTTAAGAATTTTGTCTGACCTCTCATGGGCCGTCCCCCTTAAGGCATAAAAAAGTGATAATAGCTTAAAACAGTAGATATTTATAGCTATTATTTTTATACCAAGTATCATTACTACATACATACATACATACATACAGGTTCCTCTTCTCCGTAGTCTTGAAGACCAGGGAATTGTCAAATCTTGAGGTTAGGGTAGGTGTGTTTGTGTGTGTGTGTGTGTATGTGTGTGTGTGTGGGTGAGTTCATTTGTTGAGATGTTTGTGGTCGTCAAAGAAATCTTTTAGGGTGTAGTATGGTCTTTCAATCAGGTATTCTTTTAATTTTCTTGTGAAGGTTGTTGTGTTGGCTATTTGTTTAAGGTAATCAGGGAGGGCATTGAAAATTTTTGATCCAGCAATTTGGGGGGTTTTACTAGTTTTAGTTAGCCTGTGTTGTTGTATGTCGAAATTTAGATCTGTGTTCCTAAGTTTATATTTATGGCAGTCTCCTCTGGTTTTTGGGGGGTTTAGTTTGAGAATTTTGGTGGTTTCTAGGATATAGATGGATGTGATGGTTAGGATCCGGTTGGAAGTAAAGTAGGGTTTGCAGTCTGTTGATGGTTGAAGGCATTCTATCGTCCTTATGGCTTTTTCTTGGAGCGATATTAGCTTATTTATTTGTGTGATTGAGGCAGATCCCCAGGCGATAATGCCAAGCCTAATATGGCATTCAAAAAGGGCGAAGTAGGCAATTTTGGTAGTTTTCTTGTTGGTGATGGACCTTATTCTTCGAATTGCAAAAAGAGATGATGAGAGTTTGCTGTCCAGAGAGGATATGTGGTCATGCCAGTTTAAATTGCTGTCGATGGTAATGCCAAGGAATTTAGTTGTTGTGGCTGAGGCTATGGGTTCTGGTTTGCTTGGGTTGGCAGGGGGTAGTGTGTTGGTTCGGTTGATTGTTGAGAAATTTACGTTGATGGTTTTGGATTTGTTAATTTGTAGGTTTAATGTGGAGCATATGTCGGTAGCCAGTTTGAGGGTCTCTTCAGTGGTTGAGTTCTCATTTTGAGGTGAAGTTGGAGATAAAATGGTGGTGTCATCAGCATACATTTTGATGGTCTTGTCCATGGGTAGAAAGTCCGGGAAAGAGTTTATATAAATAATGAAGAAAAGGGGTCCAAGGATGGAGCCTTGGGGAATTCCTTGTATTGTTGTTGTGAGGGTGGATCTTGTTTTAATTTTGAAGGATTTTTGTTGGTGTTCAATTTCGACTTGTTGGTTTCGATCTGAGAAATAGCTGATAATCCATTTAAGAGCCAGGTTATCGATGTTGAGTTGTCTTAATTTGTTTATTAGAATGGTTCTGTCAAGGCTGTCGAACGCTTTCTGGAGGTCCAGAAAGATTCGTTCCAGAAAGAGAAAGATTCCAGAAAGTACACAGAAAGGTTACTTTATCTTTATTAGTAACAAATATATTTAACTGTTCCGGGACTTTTCTACCACCCTGTATATGTGTTTCTAGTGTTATTGGACGTATTTTTATTTATTTTTTGTTAGTAAAACTCCTCAAATTCACCAAAAAATAAATATAAATATAGGTTTTGAAATCCCGTTAATCCCAGGATCAAGACCCCTAATTGTATAGGTAGTTGTGGTGTATCTAATTTAGTGTTTTGTGTGTTGAGCAGAACAGAAGTCCCAACAACCTGTTGTCGAGAGCCTGGTGGTTCAGGATATTCCAGTACTTTGAAGGCAACGTGGGAGGACCTCTACCACGGGTCCACGACTGGCCGCTGCCTTGGCCTCGGCGGTTCCTCGCCAAACATCCCAACCGTGACAGTTAGTACGCATCCAACCAGGACAGCTAGCAACTGTAAGATTTGTTTCTTCGTGGTTTGGAAAAATCGTTAGTACCTTACAGCTTTTTACAACTTTTTTTATCTTAACATTTTCTTTATACATTTTGTTGTTATTTACATTACTGAGTAAATCTGTGAGTAAAACTGCATGTCTATTTTTTTAAACTACCATCGTATTTAGGTTACTTTTACATCGTTCAAATCGATAACTGTTACAGTGAAAGTTAGGACATTTAGTTATGTATAACTTATTTATAATCTTAACCTTAGAGTTAACTAATCAATTGATTAAAATATCAGTGTGTATTTACAATCACATGTTCTTTGGTTTGAATCTTTTAGACCAGTGTAATCTGTACCTAGTTCTACAAGAAAAGAATTTTACTACAACTAAGTTGGTACTCTCTTATGTGCCAGTATTTTATAATATAATCGTGCATTTAATTACATAACTTTGGACGAAAATGTTGTAGAAAAAGTATTTAAACATCTTTTTGGAGTTTGCCAAATAATATATACAAATATTGAAAAATACCACTTACGAGAATAGTAGTCTGTAAATAGCTACTAGTTAGCTGATCTATAGACATAATAGCTAGAAAAATATGTATCGGTTATATTTGTCCTACTAGGGTTTTCATTGTAAATTCACTGGTAATGTTTCTGTAGGATCTTTGAATTAATAACTCTTAAGACTGAACTGTGATCATGTAGTAAATCCATTGAAAAGGTTTAAACAATAGGTGTTGATTAGTACCAAAAACAATTGCAAGTTTGTCGACTTAGCTGATGTATTGTTAAGATAAATTGTCATGCAGCATCATTTGTTTAACTGCCTTGAGGTAATAATTTATTTGATAATCTATGTGATCTTTCTTTTATGGTAATTACTTTGTCACATCCTGTCTATAGTGTACATGAGACTGTAAAGCTACTATCCGCTTATCCCACTAAAACAAAATACTAAGTGAAGAAAACTATGAATCTTTTACAACAGGTTTGGCTTTAAATCATAAGTTTTAAATTTCAGACCCTTACCTCAATATTAATTATTTCTATATTATCTATGTAGCACAAACTTGCAATTCCTCAAAGTTATAAGGTTATTAAAATTGTATCTAATCATTTAAAACATGCGTGTTCTTAGTTTTCAAATATGATAGGAATTCTTGTACTGTACAAAGTTTTGTAGACCTAGGATGCAGAGTGTTGCTAGTGGGGCTACCTGAGTTGTAAATAATACCTGCTTAGGCTAGGCATATCTAGTGTCTTCCGTTAGCCTCTTTCCATCAGGTCTTTGGTTATTGATTGCTGTAAATACTTGTATAGGATGTGGATGTATATTATGTTTGAAATTTGTTTGATTCAATTGGAATAATTTTCATCTTGCATTGCCTACTGCATCATTCAATTTACATATAAATGGTGTTGTATTTGGTTTTAAACAATGTTTAAATAGTGAACTAGAAATATGATCTGAGATAAAATTTACAATGATGGGTTTATCTATTCAAGGACGCCTACAGAAATTCTTTTAGGGGAACACTGGAATGTTCTTCCAGGGTTCCCGAAAAATGCCCCTGCTAACAATTTTAATATAAAATGTACCAAAACATATTTTTTATATGTGTAAAAGTTGGAATTCTCTTAAAAAACATTTATAATATAGGCTACTTGTTTGTCTCTACAATATTTATACATATACAGTGTGTAAATTAAGTATGGAAACAAATCTGTATTTTTAAAACCGAAATAGATAGAAATATTCTATTTGTGGCAATAATAGTTAACAAAGGTTCCGCAATTTTTCACATCAAACATATTTTTTTACCCCCCTAACAGGGTAGGTGGTAGGGGGTAACTTATTTTTTTCAATTAGCAACCCCTATTGAATGACCCCTCATTTTGAAGGGTTTGTCAAAAGAAACACAATGACGCAAATCTGAGGTGAATATCTCACTCCTAGCCCAAATGGCGGATATTCCAAAATTTGATTTATTGTACGTGAAAAGCACCAATTTCACAAATAATGGAAAGAAATCTGTATTTTTAAAACCGAAATAGATAGAAATATTCTGTTTGTGGAATTGATTGTTGACATAGGTTCCGCAATTTTTTTAATTAACAATATTTTTTCAACCCCTTTAACAGGGTAGGGGGTGGGAGTGACTTATTTTTTTCAACAACAACCCCTATTGAGTGACCCCTCATTTTGAAGGGTTTGTTAAAAGAAAAAGAATGACGCAAACCCGAGGTAGATATTTCACCCCTAGCCTAAATGGTGGGTAATGAAAAATTTAATTTTTGTAAAAAAAGCCCATTTTGGAATATCCGCCATGTTAGCTAGGAGTGAGATATTCACCTCGGATTTGCGTCATTGTGTTTCTTTTGACAAACCCTTCAAAATGAGGGGTCACTCAATAGGGGTTGCTATTTGAAAAAAATAAGTCACCCCCTACCACCTACCCTGTTAGGGGGGTAAAAAAATATTTTTCATGTGAAAAATTGCGGAATCTTCGTTAACTATTATTGCCACAAATAGAATATTTCTATCTATTTCGGTTTTAAAAATACAGATTTGTTTCCATACTTAATTTACACACTGTATTTTAAACTACTAAAAACAAGGTATAAAATTTAAACAAGTGTTAAAACTAAAAGTGATCCATTTAAAATAAAAGGTCAAAATATTTGTTCTACATTTAAAGGATGATTTACGTATAAAGAATCTGTTTTAAATACATTTATTTTTTTCCTTGACTTGTTTAACTGTGCTTCTATATATTTAACTGTTTCTAATAGAACTTATTACTTATTGAGGTTTCTTATTCAGATAGTTATTTTATCTCTTTCTCTTGTGTAAGCCTTTTGTTACATTATTTTGGTTGTGATTATTCACCAATTACGCTGATTTATTTTATTTATCTCAGGGAAGACCATGCCTCCCTCTGTGGGCGTCCATGTATCAACAACTTATATTAAACTTCCCAATTGTTATTGTAAATACTTTTCACATACTAACGTTGTTGGCTTCAAACAGTATTCAATAACAATATATTACTCAAAACAGCCAAAATAACACACCTCTTCTATATACAAAAATTTTTTTATTGTTTAAAAATAGCAAAAGTAGTTTGTCTCATAAACGTAATTTAGTAAATTGTACTTTTGCAACACCACTAAGAAAATAGTATATTTGTAAGAAGTAGAATTATGGAGCAATAAAATTGTATCCTCTTTTTGTTACAATCTTTCAGAATTATATTTTTTATAAAGTACAAACCTAGAGGAAAGCTATAAAGTTAATGCATATTGATGTATCTTTAATTTATGTTGATTATGCAACCAAAATTACAACAGCTGACAATCATTTTGGCGATAAACTATGATCATTATTAAAAATTTTGGTCGATAAACACAATTTTTAAATGAAATTTTCATTTCATACAAGACTAACCGACCTGTGCGAAGCATTCACACTGAATCCTTCTCTAATCCCACTTATTAAGGTACACAACATAGTTAATTCTGCGTAGTAAGTGCATCGTTGATTAAAGTATGGTTTCTTACTTCAGGAATAGATGTAGGTTTACATTTTAATTAACCTTTTCAAAATATACTGTTAAGTTATTTACATTTTTACATGTTTACAGGACCTATTTGAACACTATTTTTGAAGTATGCAATAATTTGGTAATTTACGATTTTTCTTTTGGTGGCTTTGTAATTACACAAACATAGTTTTCACTGAAAAAAGCGCACCCTTGACAAAGCCACACAAACTGAATGGGTAAAAAAACAGAGTCTGGTGCGTGCAACCCTTCCTTTGTTACCGTTTGTCCATATACCTTATTTAAAGTCATGGCAAAGGTTACTTTTAAGGGAAATTCCTTCTTAGTCAGTTTGAAAAGATTACGGACTATTGCGTAGCATGACAGTTTGACCGGAGTCAGCCAACTTCACTTTCATAGAGTATGTGTCCAAGTGAGCTACAGCTAATCTTGGACCATGCTTAGGTTTCTCATCAACATGATAATAGAGTTCTTTTTAGCATGGGTTTATGAGCTAACAAACCTAAAGGGCTTAGTGAGTTAAAAAAAAAACAAAAAAAAACTAATGGATGTGTTCTACGTCCCTTGGTAAAGAACCGAATCAAAACTGATTCAAACCGTTTCCTGTCAGTAAGAAATTCAACACAAAATAACTATTCAAGTTGAAACCTGAAGTTAAGAAAAGATAAGAGATAAGAGGTGATGTTTGAAGGTAGGTAGGTATATCAAAATGAAGGCTTTGTTGTAAATAAACAAATATAAAAGCTAAAGAATCCATGCGGCACTTACTTTTGAGTTGTTCTTACTTTAATTTAAACATTTCAGGTGTCAAAAGATTTGCTTCAGTTCGCAGTTTTACAATAAGGTTTAAGAATTGAGACAAGTCTATTTTAAAGGGCACAGGCAGCCCTTAAAGTTGGTGGAAAGTTGGTATTGAAATAGATTTAATAGAAAATCAAGTCAGGCAAATGGAAATTCGGTTAGTCTGTAGGTTTGCTGCGGCAGGAGTATTTTGTACAAAAATGCATCAATATACAAAATTGTTTGTTTTCTCAAGCCCTACAGAATGGATGTAATGAAAATTAGGAATTTCCATGTTTCATGGTAAACATTTAAAAACAAAACTCAAATGTGACAGTTTGATCAAATTCTCTTTTATGAAGAATGTAGACTTCCTGTTTTTTGCCTTCATCAGGGCTTAAACCCAACAGTGAAGGCACGACAAATGCTATTCCTTATCTGAGGAAAATACAAATCTAAATATTGTATGGATTTTGAATTTGATTGAACTGTATCAGCTGTGTGGCAGGATGAAATTAGTAAGTTAAACAAACTAGCTGTTACCCACAGACTTCACCCTGTTTGACTTCATTGGTTAAGATAAGCTGACATAAACAAAACAGAAATACAGTAATACAAAAAAATAATCACACCTGATTTCAAGAAGGTAATAAATTGAAAGAATAACAAACAAATAAGAACAGCTGAGATATTTTTAACGTTGGGCATATCGAAAGTTCCCTTTAGAGAGGAATTACGACCTTAAAGGGCAATTTATGAAATAATGGATAGTTTTGCGTAAGGTTTCTCGTCATGACGAACATATTAAGTGTATGGTTTATGGGGGTGACTTGTAGTGTTCTCAAAAGTTCATGGGTACTTTAGGATTCATATATGGATTATAAACAAAGTAAGCTATAAACAAATACTGAAACTATAAATCCTCTTGAATTTCGGTTTATTGCCATTGTGACTAACCAATATTTCTAAAATATCAACCTCGGACGTCTACAATGTGTTAGCATGCCACTTTATTATCATGTTATAACTACGTATATTCCAGGAGTGCATTTTAATGTTGTAGGTTGCATAATCAACATGTTAGCAGCTTTGAGAATTGTTATTAGTTGTACAGTAAGAATGTTATTTTATCTAGGTTAGGTATAACTGTATATAGTAAATGTGGATAGTAATTGATAAAGAAAATTATTCATAAATACCTATTATGGTGCATTAACACTAATGAGTAGTTAATTTTTAATCGTGCTGATTTTAGTTAGTTAACGTTATTTCTTAGGGATGTGTCGATTCTCAATACCGATTCTCGATACCACCTATACTTGACCGTTGGTATCAGTATTGAGAAATGATCATCAAAAGTTGATTCCGATACCGATACCCCCGTGCAATCGGAAAATTATCGACATTCCCGCGAACGTGCAAGACAATGACGACTTTTCCGTGACCCCGGGAGATGTTAATGATTCTGCCGTGATCTCGGAAGACGACGATGATGTCTACACTGAAGCGGAAGATGTTCATGATTTTGCCGCTAATGCAGACGACGACGATGATGTTTCCGTGACCGCGGGAGTTAATGATGATGTCTACATGGCCGCAGAAGATTTTTGTGATTTAGCTGCGACTGCGGACGACGAAATGAACAACGTTACCGTGACCGCGGGAGTCAATGATGTCTACACGGTAGCAGGAGATTTGAATGATTTTGCCGCCATTGCGGACGACGACAATGACGTTTCAATGACTGCGGGAAATGATGATGACGTCTACACAGCCTCAGGAAATATTTATGATATTGAAGGGATCGCGGACGACAACGATGACGTTTTCGTGACCAAGGGAGTCAATTATGATACACTTACTTTTTTTGTATTTCAGTTATGTATCTTACAACATTGTGATATTGTTCTTTTATATCCATCCAATGTAGGTTTTTCCATATATCATTATAAGCGAACTACACAGCCTCAGAAGATTTTTGTGATTTCGTTGTGATCGCGGAAGACGACGATAACATTTCCATGACTGCGAAAGACGATGATGATGACGGCCTTGGAAGATGTTCTTTGCCACGATCGACAAAGATGATGTTTCCTTAACCGCTGGAGTTGATGATGCTGTCTTCAGGACTGCGGAAGGTATGATTTTTCTGCAACCGCGAAAGTCAGTGATTGTGGGAGATATTTCGGACTTTGCAGTGATCCCAGAAGAGAAAAATGATATCTCCACAACCACTGGCGATGACTAACTTAATTTGGCTTGACTGAATATTTCAGGTACACCGCAATAATATCACTTTCTTTTTGGCATTTGTTGTTAGATCAATTCATTTATCCTTGCATTTGCCCGTCCACATAGACTAACTGCCCGTGCGTGGAACGTATCCAGCAAAGCAAGGGGTGAGCCGGTACAGTACAAAGGTGAACTGTACTGATAAATTTTAGTGGCAGTGATCAGGATCCGAACCCACGACATCGCTGCCTTGGGCCCGAAGTCCGTGACGCTACCAACTGAGCCACCGACTCACCAAGAAGAAGGGAGGCTTTAGAAGGGGTTAAACTTAATTAAGAGTTGGAATGTTTAATTGCTGCATAAATCTTTCTTTACTTGCAAAAAACTCCATTTCCTCAAAAATTGTTAATGGAAGGACATAAAGATAGGGGTTGGTGTAGTATATAACCAATCCATTCAGAAAATTTGGAAAAAAAAATTCCAACAATAAATAAATGGTATCGGTACAGAGAATCGATTTTTCTGGTATCGGTATCGAGAATCGATAAATTTTGATATCGACACATCACTATTCTTAACCTACTTAGTTTTTGCTGGAATCAGTTATGAGAGGGAAATGGAATAATGTAAGTCAAGTCTAGTGGGTTACTTTGCTTCCTATATGTTTAATGTGTGTTAGCTGTATTTATTTCATACCATCTTTTATAACTATCTGTTTTTTTTGTTTTTTTTAGTTTTATTATAAAGATAATTTTTGGATACACATGAAATACCAGTATATTGCTTTAATATTCCTTAAAATAATAACATCAACTGATTCCCCCTTAAACTCTTATAAATTTAAAAGTGGACCCTAAGTTCAGGTGGAAATTATTGTTCATTAGTGCAAAATAGTTGAATAGAAGTCTTTGCTTTCAAATTACAGTTTTTAGCAAAAACTATTTTTAACATGTTGTATCGTTTACCTATTTATTATCAAAGTTTGAACATTTATAACATAAACATAGACTTATGTATTGCATTTCGATATTCTAATAGTATCTAAGGAAATCTGAGTATCCAAAAACAAAAAGTCAGATCGGTTTACCTGTCCACCTCTACACTGTAGTTTTTAAAACGGCAAAAATGGTGGTCTGTATTATAATATGTTCTGTAATTCAGTTATGTTTCTTATAACATTGTGATATTGTTCCTATCTATCCATCCACTGTAGGTATTTTCATATATCATATAAGAGTTGATACTTTGAGATATATTTATACATGTGTGAGGGTAGTGTACAGTGTACAGTTGTATAGTAGCTTACCTCGTACCGGTACTTGTTCAAGTTTGCTGTTGAAGCACAAACTCATTTGTTCACAGCCAGTACTCTTGAGCCCAGCCAGTACTTTGTCGTCTCTGACAACGAACTCTTATGTTTGTATCTTGTGTTAAGGTGTGTGATTCGAGATGGAACTCAGTGTTAATATCAATGAAATGTGCCTATATTTTTTTACTGATGAATCTCCGTCTGTTTGTTTGAACATTGTGTTGTGCTTCTTAGAGTAACTGTGTATACTTTTGTTTAACAAATAAGGCTGATAAATAATGTGAATATAGATAAACTGTTAGCAATCTTGATCGATTAATATTTATTTTTTCTTGTTTATATATGATATATTATCGGTAAAAACATCTTTTCAGGGTCCGGCTGGATTGTGATTGTAATGAAGGTTGGTCCCGGTGTTTCCTTGTGGAAATGTTGTTTTTGTAACGTGATAATAAAGTTTTTATGTCATTACTTGAAACATTTCTTCACACCTTAATAAATTAGGTTCATCTTCAGTCAAATCCTCTTCTAACATTAGTATTGTAAGCAAATAATTGTATGGTTTTTAGAAGAGGTAATTCTCCCATACAGATTAATTCTCACTGTCTGTTCAGTGGATCTACACAGTGATGTAGAGTGATGATCAACCACCAGCTCTATGACATTGACATTATCAAATAAAAAACAACTTTTGTTCTAAAATTTAGGTTTGATTCCATCATAATTAATCTGTGTGGTCATTTACTTTAATCTGCCAATTTTCTTTATACTCTGCAAATCCTTTGTTTTTTTCTTCATTATCAAAGACCTTTTATCAAACCTTTACTAATACATCAACTTTTTTTTGTATTTATTTACAACCTGTTCTATGTTAGAACAATAAGTAAATTTCAAGACAGTTTAACATGAGGGCGGTAGACCCCGCGTTTGTCAAACGTGCATTAGCCAAGTACCTAGGAGCAAATGGGATCAATCACATGCAAACACACGCTTAAAACCAATGTCGCCAAAATGTGGCGCTTGTAGTTTTCACTTCAAACGCTACGTTTGCTGATAGTATGTAATTTGTCTGTCGAGATGCATACCAAGGTTTACAGCCTGCAGAGCATTCCCTCTGCGGGTTGGATCCTTTTATTTTAGTTCCACAAATGTAAGCACACTATTCAATCCTTAAATCTGCGAAAAGTGTTTTGACGGCCCAGGACCAAGTAAACTAAAAAAACTTACAATGATAAAATTGCATCGTGGAGTGGTGTTCTAGTAACTGACACATATAGGCTCGATCAAATTTGTTAAATATAGTTTTTAGGGGAAAATACTTTAACCCCAGGAGTGGCCAACGAGCGTAATACGCTCGTTCGCCGTGACGCCTAGAATGGCCACCAGAGTAATAAGCTAGTATGGGCTGAATTTTTTTTAACGGTGAAAAAACCGCTTATAATCAACTCTGATATGAACAATATATATACCATTCGAAAGATCACATTCTGAACTTTCATTTTATTATATAAACAAACCCTGTAGCAGGTATATAACAATGTCACGACGATTAGAAATCAAATGAATTTTTGGCGCGGCAGCTGACACTTGGGAACTGTCAAAACACGACTTGTTTGGCATTACACTGCTCGGGTATTTTTCGTCTTGGGATGTTGCGGGTGGTACCACTGGATAGCCATTGATTTGATCTTCGTTGTGGTATTGATATTTAGAACGAAATATTGATTGCACAACAGGTACGATTTTATGAAAACAGCTGTTTTTGAAATTTATAACAAATGGCCAACCAGCGTAATACGCTAGTACGGAAAATATGAATTACATACAGTGTAAGTTATTATTACTAGTCATATAATATGTCTTTGAAGAGGAAGAAATGTAGCTTGTGATAGTGGCAGCCCTGCACTCAGGGTTATTTCCGGTTTCTCTCACTAAGACGACGATAGTACCTCACCACTGTCAAGGTCTCATACACAAAGTCCCTTGTATTCTCCATTGCATGTATTGTTTTGCCTGTGTGTTTTCGCTCTCGTGTTATCAACGATTTATTACTAAATTCGTTATTATTCCGTATTGTTAGAGAAATGTGAGTGTGTATATAACAGTAATCTCATGCATTGTATCATGCATGAATATTTACTGAATAGTGTGAAATTGTGTTTATAAAAGGTTGTATTTTTTGCGGTTGTATTTTCGGTTTTCCATGTATTACATTATTATGCACCTAACACGTAAAAAAAGTTTTTATTCTTTTCACTTTACTGAAAAAAACTTTCTAAATCATTATTATATTACTATTTCTAAAATCTCCTATTCTTTTCGAACAAAAGGAATATGAGGTTGACTAAGTTTACTTCTACGGTTGAATTTTTACGAATTTTCAAAAAAAGGTCTGCATAATCACCAAAATGGACTGGCCATTCCACACTTCTAACATTGGCCACTGCTAGGGTTAACAACCAGACAAGGGGTGGAAAACATTATCAGGCATGCTTGTAAAGCTTAGCTTTACTTTGTAACTTGCTCTTTCCTGTTGTGTCTCGCAAATTATAATGCTTTCTCATTCACTATTCAAATCATGATGTGATGGAACAATTAACAAGGTGTAGAAAATTGGAGTTATGTCTTTAGAGTTTAGATATTAGAGGTTGTGTTTAGTATCTCAAAAATTTCTCAGGTAAGAACTTTTTCTCATAGAAATATTTATTTACAAATATCTAATAAACAAATCTATTTATATGTACATTTGCAACAGCAGGGATTAGTCTTCTTAATCATATTGTAATAGGAAGTACAATGCAATTTAAATAATTATCAGCTGTTTCAGCTTGATCCATTTATAAACTTACTATAAACTATTAGATTAGGCAGTTATCTGTCAGTTAAGCTGGGTTTTCCTAGGCGAGGAAGCAGAGAGCGGATAGAGGAACGCGGAGAGCGGAAAAGAGATTAACATGGTGTTCCGCTCCGCTTCTAGGAAAACAGTAACATTAAACTACCTAAGACAAGTGGAGTCCGCTCTCCGCTCACCATTTCCGCGCCTAGGAAAACCCAGCTTTAGGAATAACTTGATTAAGAATTCCTTACCTCTTATTGTTTCTAATCAATTATTATCTCTAAAATTTAAGTGTTCAATCATTTGGGTTTAATTTGTGTTGTCATTAGTTAACACTTTTGAGATTCTTCTATTTGTACCTGATTCAACAATGGATATTATTAAGTAAATTATCTATCTGGCATTCTTATATGTGTGTTTAAAAATGTGGTATAGCCAAATGGTTACTTAAAAAAAAATGTGGTATAGCCAAATGGTTACTTAAAATTAGTATTATTGTGCATAGTATTAAATATTTATATAATATAAATCCTTACTCCTCAGTCCTTATAAATATAATATGTGTGCATTAAAACCTCAGTTTTAAAAACTAACAGACTATAGAAAATACATTTGAGTAAGTAGTTAAGTACACATCATCAAACATTTAATTTGCTAACTAAAATCATCATAAAAAAATAACATAAACACTAAAACTTCACTCTAACTTATTATAAAATGAAAAGAAAAAAGTAAAAACATCATTCTATTGCGGCTGAGGTGATCTTACAACACTTAGCTTTTAATTAATTAATTAATTATTTAAATATTACCTCAATCAAATAAAATTATCAATGAACTCAAAAATTATTCAACCGTTGTTGAGGTATGTAAGAATTAGTGATCTTAAAGATTTTTCAATGTTACAATAACAATACAAGTTACAATACCAGTTACAATAAGAGTATTTTGGCTTGCTTGTAAACTTTAGAGAATATGCACACTGAGCCCCTAACTCCATGGACATTAATCTGATTACCATATACTTGTCAATGTATCAGGTATTCAGGTGTAGGTTTAGTCTACTTATAAATAACATGTAGCCTATGTGATGTCTGCAAATACTAGTTTCACATTGGTCATGTGTGCACATATATCCAAGACTAGTATATTGGGCTGATTAATTTTCTTAAGCAATTTGTCACGAAGACGATTTATATTTGAAGACAGGAAGGGTCGGTGCGTTGTTTGATGTGTCTTCACTGTTCTTTGGCTTTTTATTTCCTGAAATAAAACATAAAACTTTTTAATATCAAGATTTATGACATTCTGCATGACTTATCTATCACAAAAGCTTTACTTTGAAACTTTGCCATGAAAATGTTATGGAGCTTCTGAATATATCACCAATGGTCTGTGGATTTAATGGTCAACAACACACTGAGCAGTGTGTCAGGTAACAAAATTTTAAAACCATCTAACGTGCTGATTTATGAGGTTTTACAATTTTCAAAGCCATTACATCTTCTAGAATGCAGTAGGGCCTACTAATAATGGTTTTCACAAACATATAACATGAGATACTAAAGCTGTTTCAAGGGTGAGTGTCAGGTGTTGGTATCAGGAATTGCCGTGGACACACACACACAAGAAAATACAGTATTGCTTCTCTTTATTCTAGAGTTGTTGTTTTTTGGAAAACACATATTCAAGTTAAATTTAGGTGCCCGTTTTAAAATTCAAATACAGTATATACCGTACTATCCATCACACAAATTGCAATGTATCCGCCTGTCTTTCCAGCACATGGTTTAAAATATTACAACAGGTAGTATGCTAGTAAAGAAATACTTTACTAAAGCAACCTCATTAAAAGAGTTTTCTAGTTTTTTTTCTTTTTTTCTTTTCAGAAAGGATTAGTAGAGGGCATGCAATCTTTAGATGCAAGGAGACTAGCTTGCCATGCAGATGCACACTTATTCTACAAACTGATTTGCTAAAATAATGTAATCCAAGTTGAGTGTTAATCAAATTTTTAGTTAACTGAAAACTAAGTTATAACATAACCAATAACCATTGATTCCAGTGCCTAAACTGATAACCTGGTGTTTTATAAAACACGATGCGTGGTCCTTCTTTGGTGTTGGCTAGGGGCATATTTTTGTCTCAAATATTTAGAAGAAATGAATATTTATAAAAAAGAAAGGAAAAGTGAGGATAAAATTTACCTTCAAAAAAGTAAGAGGTGATATTAGCTACAGGAGCTTCCACAATGAGGTATAGAGCTGCAGCCGACAGGAAACTGATCACTGTGTCTGCTGCGAAGAGGAAATACTGCAACACAGGTTACATTGTAAGTGTTAACCAAACTAATGATATTGACGATATTGTCATATGAACGTCCAGATCTAATTTTTGATTAACAACTCCTAAGCCATTTAAATTTTTTTTTTTTTTATGCTTGGACCCACAATTTCAAAGTTTCTTTACAACATTAACCCTTCGCTTCCATGTTGTAAATAAATAGAGAAATATGTAGGCTAACAGAAAAATAGGTTATCAGAAGAACGTTTTTTTACCAATTTCTGAAAATAGTTACTGGTTTTCAAATATGATTAATTTTGGAAATGTTTAAGTATGTTGATATTGACTAAAGCTTGTTGTCAACATATAATAAATTATATTGATCATATGTAGTGGAGTAGTGGAGTGGAAACGCATGGGAACTGCGCTTTATCCAAAGAACAACTTGTTCGATGAACAAAGGTGACATGATGAATATTGATAGACAACCCTTATTTTTTATACCACAATGGTTAGCATTCCCGCATTAAAGACTTTACGACTAAACTAAACCACTGATCATATGTAAATGGGAATGAAAACAACCACTATTAGCGAATTTCCCACGTAAGGAATAAGCTATGGCCGTAGGTCCTATGGTAAGACCTAGACCCAGAACCGGTTTACTTCGTTCTTTTTCAAGTCCCCAGAGGCCAAAAAACCACATCCATTCAAATTCACATATAAATGTATTTACATGGTAACATAAGGTGTCCACTGATCATTTCAAACAAGCAAATCTCTAATTGCATAGGCCCTAGTTGGATTTTCACTAAAACACTTCCTTAAAATTGTCAGATTTATTCCATATTAAAATAGCATCAAATTTTATGAGTACTTAGATTTGCATTTTAAGTAGCAAGTATTCTCCCTAATAATGTTTTTTTTTTTTGTTTTTAAACTGAAGTTAAATAAAGGTTTACTTCTCTTTGTATTTTATTGAATTCTTTTTGACACACGGTAACATGTACCCATCTCCCCTCATGGTTGTGAGGGGGGGAGGAATCGCTAGGGTGGTTTAGGAGATGGGAAAAGATAATTTAATTCTCTTTGATGTAATTATATCAACACTCATGTCATATCTTCATGTAAACTGTCTAACACTTACTATCACGTAGGTGGAATGCAGAGACGTGGTAGTCCTCATGCTGTTAGTTTGTGAGTTCTGAATGAACACATGAGTGAGGTAGGCACAGTATGTCAGTCTAGCCATGGGAATCCAACCTCTCCAAGACAGGAACTTGTCTACAAATCCTACACAAAAAATCAGCTAAGTTTGTCAATTTTTCACACATTTGATTTAAAGTTGTCAACTTAATTATATTACGAGTATTTTTAATAGCATGCACCTTATGGAAATGAAATAGCAACTGTGATTGGTTTTTATTTTATTGCTTAAACCATTTAGTGTTTTTGGAAAACCATTCATATTAGGATTTCTCTTTATTGTAACCCATACAGCCATTTCCTGGAGTTTGGCTGTTTACTTACGAGACATCCAATTTATTTTTATAATGTTTTTGTGTTCACCTCCATATCCTAGAGTACACACTAGGATGATCCATGAGAAGCCCAGAGCCAGCAGATGTCTGTGGAGTATGTGGTAAACAGTGTCTACAATGGGGTTGTACACGTACGAGGGAGCCAGGAAGTAGTTGACAAAGAAGATGCTGAATAATATAAAAAAGACTGAGACAACCCAACCAACCCAGAGCTTCCACTGGAACAAAGTAGTAGAAGAATTTAGTATTCATTTTCTTTTTCATTTTTTTTTCATTTTCTTAGTTTACATGTTGCATTTGTTGTTAAAGTGTGTGTTTCTAAAGTTATGTGCTTAATCTGTACTAATAATTATTAGTGAGTAAACTGGTGAATTTCATAACCATTATTTTCCTTGAGACCGTTGCATTTAACCACAACGGGTTCTGTTGCTAGGATTATTACATCATATTTGGCATTTTATGTTTTCCCGTGACGCGGGTTCTAGGACTTAGTCCTCTCAAACCTTTCATTTCCTCTGGGCTCTAAAAGCTTTCTGAGGGTGAAACTTTGTGTCTCTGTAATATTTAAGTAGTGTACGCAACTCGCGTAAATAGTGTTAACGACACTCGTAGAAGTTTTTAAGGCACTCGCCAAGGCTCGTACCTTAAATTTTCTACTTGTGTCGTTAACACTATCTGTATGCAATCTGCGTAAACTACTATAACACATTTTTCATATGGGGGAAAAATTTGTATAATTATTTGCAAATCTACACAAATTAGGCTATCCAATAACCATTTATTAACAAAATCGGCCCAGTAGAAGTCTAGATTTATTTGTACTAATTTTTAACAAAAATATCTTTAACTCAGTATTTTGTCACCACAATAAATTCTTAGGATGATTAGCTTTTATTGAAAATAACTTTTAAATGTTTAGAAAATTTACCAAAGTGGAAGGTGATATTCTGAAAGAGAATCAAATTTCCTACAAATTAATGTGTACTATGCATTTCTTGAAAATTCCCAATAAAGGCAGCTAAAAGTTGCCTCCAAATAAAAAATGTGAAAACCAACGGGGGTTCAATGTATTTCTTATGGAAAACATGTTTTTTATAATCTTTCACCTTAACATAACAAAAACAAACTTTCATAATTACTTGCAAATCATCTACAAAAAATTAAGCTTTCCAACGACCCATTAGTTAATAAAATCAGTCCAGTAGAGTAGAACTGTAGATTTAGCTGATTTTTAAAACTGAATTATTATATAAGTAAATGATTATTATTGTGTTGTTAAAGAGTATATAGAGTAATGTAGTGTTTACTAACTGTAGGTAGCTTGATGATGATCTTTCCTTTTTTGATGAGGAACAAAAGGTAGCCAAGTGCCAATCCCAGCAAAAATGAGAAAGCTCGGAGATGGGTGATAATGTAGTCTTTGGTGTTGTTTACCTCCGTCCTGCGATCACTATAACAGTACAATCCACAAAGATATCAAATATTTTACTCTAGTTAGACAATATCACTGAATTCATATCCACAAATTCACAGTTTAAAATATATTATACATTGATTTTAAAAACCAGACAAACACATAGCTAAGCATAGTAGTAAACACATACAGTTGTAACAGAGAAGTTACAAGGTTATTTAAATTGGGTTTAGTTGTTCTGCCGTGCTTCGCAACGGGACAAGAATACTTAAGAGATTAATGTAGGTCTCGAAATCTATTGTAAAAGACAGTTACACACACTTACAATGCTAATTATACAGGCAAATCTCAATTGTACTTAAGTTATTGATTTTTTAAATGAAAATCTCTTCTGTTTTTGTATCAAACTGTGTGGCAGAATCAAAAGAATGAAAAAGTAAACAAACTATAAATTAAAACAAATCGATCTTTTTTTTCACTTACCATCTTTTCTAAGACGATAAATATACAGAAAAGATGGTAAGTGAAAAAATCTTGTGAGTAACAGTATAAGCGTAAATATATGTTTTAAGTGTTATAAGATGTTCCTTTTATTTACTTCCCGTAAATTTAATAACACGTACAATGCTGATCAAGAAGTTATTTAAAACAAATGTAACAGCTGATGCATATTCAATATTATTTTACTTTCATATGTTTTGTTAGTAAACAAATCTAACTAAAACTCTCTCAAAATCCCTCACATGGGTACCTTTAAGACAGTCCTAGGGCTATGAAAATGGCCATGAAATTCTACATGTATGTACCAAGTTTTGTGGCCACCGGTCCAGCGGTGTCTGAGTTTATCACTGCTAAACAAATATACAATCAGGGCTTTTTGTTTAACATTTGTTTGGTTCTTGTAAGTACCTACATCATAAAAAAAAATTAACTTTTACTCGAGAATCATTGCTAACATGAAATTCTACCATGTTTAGTGTCTATTTATGTGGTGTTGTTAGCCAACAACAGATTTGAATCGAGTCAGTTGTGCTATTTCCATCTTCTTACAGAGAACCATCTTCTTAGCAGAGAAATGCGTAAGGAGCATCAAGATGACAGCAAGTTTTAACTATTGGCCTTATAAGGGAATGCTCACAGTGTGACAGCTCCTCCAGCCTTGAGCTCCTCCGTGTAAGCGTTGATGAGAGCAGCAACTGTAGTGAGGGTAGCTAGCACTGCAGTGATGGTGAGGCCTACTCGAGGACGGCGCCACAGTGGGAGCAACACCAGCGGAGACAACACGTACAGCTGGAAGTCTGCACACAGGTACCACGCCTGAGGAACACACTGCAAAACAACACTCTGATATACAAGGTATATAAGTGTTTGTGGTTTAGAAGAATTGTTCAGCCTAAGTTGGAGGAGGACCAACTCAATTACGTGATGAGTTCCGGAAAGTGTGCCATTTTGAGGGAAGCTCTTGAAGAGACCGAGAAAGCTACTAAATGATAACAAAACAACATTCTCCAGAGTCATGTGCATTTATGTTCTTGCAAGTGAACCTAAGAAAAAGCTCAACAACTCAATGTTTGGCTCTCTAGAACGCAAGGCACACATACATCATACTGCTGTCTGAAGTATACTCCAAAGCAGTGCTTAATAACTGGTTACTGGACAGAACCTACAGGTCGAGCTGCAATTTTTAAATGCAATCCTGACCTGAGCTAAGCATAATGCAAACATTGAGTATTTTTGAGCTGAACATCTTCAGAAAAGCATTGCAGCTAGTGGCTAGTTTTTCCTGCCAAATCGATTGGGTAGAGTGGGATAGAAAGTCACTGAGTCACCTAAGCCAGTACCATCAGAAACCATTTAAATAGGTTGACGAGTTGGAACAAAACCATTTGAAATTTACGAGTTTAGTTAACATCGTCAGAATGAGATTTAAAATACCAAACCAGCTAAAACAGAATAGCTAAGAAACTAAAATCCCATCTGGTCCTGAAGAAATTATGAAAAACTGTTACAGGGCCAGAATGCAACATGAGTGATGAAGAAAGGGGAAGTTTTTTAGTGGGTTGCCAGAAAGGAACAAGACCAAGAGGGAAAATAGCCCACTCCAACACCACATGGTCACTGGTAAACCCCAACATACCCTTTAGGGATCTTCCTTCACTGGCAAATTCTACAAACCCTTGTATTGAGCAGTTTTTTGTCATCCTCCAAAAAGAGAAAAAAAGTTTTATTGTGGTAAAATTCACAAAAAACAACAAAACACCACAACTACCTGTGGTTGTAGGATTTTAGTTTAAAGCTCTTCATGTCGACTAGCCGTAAACAAACAAGAACAAGGCATTATTGAAACAGTAACACACAATAGACAACTGCACAACCCAAAACAAATGACACATGTGTCATAACGTTTAGCTTCATTATGCACAATACACTGCCTTTTGAGCGCAGTGAACGTAACAGGATGGCCTGAAAACGACTGCATTGAACTGCATAGTTTTGAGTAGGCTCTGCAGTGTTCTGTAAAGCTTGGAAACACTAAAATCCTTTTTAAATGTAACTCTAAAGCTAACAGTTGGTAGAACTTTCAGGAGTTCCATATCAAATTGAACAAGTTTATGAATTAACAAACAATTGAAATTACTTTTGAATTGCAATGAAAAGTTGCTTCTACCAAAATCCAAGAGACCCTTAAACATGGCACAATTTGCTCTGAACAAGCCACTTCATAAGTCTGTTTTTTTAAAGGTAGTTCTTTCAATAGTATTAACAAGTAATAAGAGTATACTCATTAAGTTAAAACTAATGAATGGAAACAAATCTGTCATACCCTAAACATCCTAAATCCCTGAACTATGACTATCCAAACAACACAATTAACTTACCATAGACACTGGATTGACATAGTTAGCTATGTAAAGCAGAGTAGACCACCAGTTGGTCTGGCAGTTGTGTTGGTAGTCATAGAACATCCTACGCCAGAGAGGACCATCAGTGGCTCGCCTGAGTATGGTGGCTTGTAGTAACACCAGCGCAGCCAGTGTAGGGGTGAGTCTACAGCAGAACATGTATTCAGCATGAACGATAAACATGCTAAATCTATAGGCTGTGTGAAATTGTGACCTTTATTGTTATTTTGTATTTGGTTGGTTGAGGTATAAACCTTCAGTTTGTGTTTTTTTTTTATTAGTTATTCTTTCTCCTTAGAAACTTCTGTACAATCAAAGTTTTATTTACAATTGACTTCTGAAAACTAAAGTAGACATCCCAATAAATGAGACATCTTTAGCCAATTTTTGTTTCAAAAGAACATAGAGGCCTCTATAGAGCTAAAAGCATAAAATTATATTTTCTCCTTTGGTTTTAGCAAATTTCCCTATAAGAAAGTAGCTATTACCGTAGGTGGTGAAGTAAGACAATACAGTATTTAGGCCTGGGCCCGATTTACTTTTTCATTTTGATGCCCCCAGAGCTGAAAAACACCATTCGTTCAAATTGATATATATATATGTGTGTGTCCGTGAACGTGATAACTTGAGTAATTTTTGTCCGACTTTGATGAAATTTTGTTTAAAGGTGTAAGGCAGGATAAACTTGATTGAGTTTGTGAACCAGCTCGATCGGACGATGGGAACAGGGTTTTCCAGGGGGTTTTATGTGGTAAAAATTATTTTTTCTCATTTTTGACCCTCAAAACACAAAATTCCCTAATTTCTCTCTAGACCTTTTTAAAGAGCTTAAAAAAACAAGTAATTTAGTATATCTTTTTTTACAAGTAACTGAGAAAATTCAAAAAATTGTAAATTTAAAATTAGGTACCATGTTATTCTTATGGATAATATTGTAAAATGTTATAGTTTGCTTGTTTATAAATATATTTTGATCAAACTTGACCAATTTTTTTATTTTATATTAAGCTATTATTAATAGGTACATTACTAAATAACACACTTTATTAGTTTCCTTGTAGCAGCAAACGTAGGTACTCGTCAAACCTAATGTTATTTAGGTTGCAATAGGTAGATTGCAATTTCAGTTTGAGCGCATTCATTAATGTCAGTATATTCTATCAATGGCTCAATATTCAACCAAGTCCATTTTATTTCTAAAAATGATTACAGCTTTAACGTGGGAATGGATTACTCCATGGGAGATTACAAATAAAACTATATTTTAATACTTCTACATATTTAAAAACTTCCCCTAATGGAGGGGAAGGTTTTTTCTGACCTTTTAGTATTTAAAAACTGCAGAGAATAGGACAGTTCAGCTACTGTACAAACCCACTGAGAAGTGGTAGACTACTTGTAATAAGAGTCAATAAGAGTACTTGTACAGAGGAAGCTTGCTTATGGGATGACCTGAGCTCTAGTGTGTTGTGATGGGAATATACTTGTGACGAGCAAAGAAGAGCACATAAAAAATTAAAAATATTTAGTGGGTTAATGTATAAACTAGAGGACCCATGCTGCTCCGCAGTGTTAAAATAAATATTATATCCGAAAAATAATCAAATTTATGATTTTTGATTGAGTAATCCAGTATCTTGAGCTTAACTGATTCAAACGATCAATAGCTCAAATTAAAGCCTATAATTTACTGATTATTTTGAGTCTAAAACATATAAAAACCCTAAACAATACTGGAGAGATTGATTTTTAATCATAGAAAAACCTTATGAAAAATAATGTTTATGTAGATTGTTCACATTGCGTTTGCTTGAAACTCGTCCGATTTGAATAACAAAAAGCTTAAATGAAAGCCGGAATTTCACTGAAGGTTCTTAAACCAAAATATATAGGATTATGTAATTATAACTGGTTAAATACATCTTAAATTGAAGTAAAAATTCTAAATGAATCAAATTATGTTTTATGGTCGAGTAATACAGTAGGTAAATATATGCCGAAGCTTGATGTGAAATCCTTGAAAACCCAAATTTAACTCCCATAAGAAATACATAGGAAGCAAATTTTGTTTACATATAAGCCAAGAGGGATTATAGATAAATATATGCCGATGATTGATGGCAAATCTGTGCGTGCATACCTTAAATTTGAGACCTCAATCATGAAAATCGGTCGGGTAGAAGAGCCAAACGAACTCGGAAAAGAAAAACCAAATTTAACTCCCATAAGAAATACGTGGGGAGCAAATTTCGTTTACGTATAAGCCGAGTGGGATTATAGATAAATATATGCCGATGCTTGATGTGAAATCTGTGCCTGCATTCCTTCAATTCGAGACCTCAAACATCGGTCTCGGTAGAAATCGGTCAGGTAGAAGAGCCAAACGAACTCGGAAAAGGAAACCAAATTTAACTCCCATAAGAAATACATGGGGAGCAAATTTCGGTTACGTATAAGCCGAGTGGGATTATAGATAAATATATTACAATGCTTGATGGCAAATCTGTGCGTGCATACCTTCGATTTGAGACCTTAATCATAAAATTCGGTCGGGTAGAAGAGCCTACCGAATTCGGAAAAGAAAAACCAAATTTGTTTAATATATAAGATTACCTGTATATTTAAAACAATATAGTCTACATTTTAAATAATTTAATGTTCAGAAAGTTTTAAATTTACATATAAAGCAAAAGTTTGAAAATTGAAAGACAAAATTTGTTCTGTTTAGGACTCCCCTTAAGCTTAAAATACCCCCGCCGCAGCAAACCTGCAGACTAAGCGAATTTCCATTTGCCTGATTGGATTTACACTAAAATGTCTCCTTAAAAATATCACATTTATCCCTATTTAAATAGAATCAGTTTAACACATACTTAGGTTTGCTGCAACAGGGAGGGTAAAAGTGTTTTTTTATGTAAAATGTTAATTGTTAGTAAGAAATAAAAACATGTTCCAAATTTGGGCAAAATATGTTAATAAACAAGCAAACTACAACAGTTTACTTATTCTCCATAAGAATAATATGGGAATTTTAAATTTGCAATTTTTTGGAATTTTCTCCGTAACCATTAGGCGCATTATAACGCTTCGATATACTAAATTATTTGTTTTTTTAAGCTCTTCAAAATAGTTTAGAAAGAAATTGCAAAATTTGATGTTTTTTGGGTCAAAAATGGGAAAAACCCATTTTTACCCCATAAAACCCCCCATAAACCCCCGTTTCCATGGTCTGATCATGCTGGTTCGCGAACTCGTTCGAATAAACGTAGGTTTACACGTTTGTACCAAATTTAATCAAAATCGGATCATTTTTGCTCGAGTTATCGCGCTAACGGACACATATACAGGGTGTTTCACGGGAACCCTGACAAACTTCGGGAAATGGTTCCTGGGGTCAATACTAGAAAAAAATGTCCTGTAAGCATATGTCCTAAACTCAATCGTTTGCTATTTATACGTAAAAATGTGTTTTTTTAGGTTTTCAGTGTATCTGTTGAACATTTTAACCTCTAGATTAAAAAATCTTCAAGATATTTTAATTAAACTTGCATAGCTAGATAGAATATTAAATTACAAAGAGATTTCATTAATATTATGTGCACACATGTTGGGTATGACTGAGAAAAATGAGTTAAAAAATCAAATTTTCCCGAAAAAATGATAATCCAAAAATATTTTTTATTTTTGACAGCTCTTCATACTTAAACCATTTAGTCGTTTGGCTTGCAACTTTACCAAAAGTTGTAGAATTTAATGGAGAACAATAAAATATCAACTTGTGTATACCTTTTATGGGGATTATCTTTATCAAAATCAAAAATATTGTAAGGTAACACATATTAATTTAATTTGAAGGAATAAACAAAAATGTATATTTAGCTTATTTATAAACATACCTCACTAAAAATTCGTATATTGGTTTTCCTAGTTGAGAAGGTTCGTATAAAGGCCTAAAATCCTCCATCCTTTTCATTTTTTATGGTGTAAAACAAGCATACTCACTCACTTTTCTATGTTAACCTTATAGGGAAAAATAAAATATGACAACTTGCAAATTTCTGAACATATCTTATTAAAACTTGGCTTATGACTTATTTTGATTGAGGACTTTAGGATTAATGCCAAAAATTCCAGTTTTATATTCATTTTGCACAAAACTAGCACAATCCTATCCTTTACGGGAAATAATTAGTCTTTTCAACTATTAGTCCTAATGGACGTTTTGACCTTTTAAATTTAAAAATGTAAATGCTATTTTAAAAATAAGTTCTTCATAGTTAGTATAGGTTGACGTGAAAACATTTTATGGAAGAAAGTAAAATATTTTACAACTCAATCAATTTCAACAAATCTAGGAAGTGCACTAACTTGGACGCATTATTATAAACATT
This sequence comes from Macrosteles quadrilineatus, assembly GCF_028750875.1. Lineage (NCBI taxonomy): Eukaryota > Metazoa > Arthropoda > Insecta > Hemiptera > Cicadellidae > Macrosteles > Macrosteles quadrilineatus. Next base: position 43,876,491 of record NW_026542595.1, on the reverse strand, counting down.
TAAAATCCTAACATTTACCAACTGAAGCTCATTGGGTTTCAGGAGGGATCGGATTATAAGGGTTCAGGTATTTGAAAAATCGATATTTGTTGTTATTATTTCGTAATTGATTACATTTTTTAGTGTGCAACTAAAAATAGCTTTGAATTAAATAGAATATTGGTAAACCTGTAAATGCAGTTAATAAATCATCTGTTTTGCTCGGTCAGATGCAATTTTTATTGTTGCATACTTTGTTTACATTGAATTTCCAGTCCATTGTTATTGGCAGTGAATATCATGTACACTAACAGTGAATATGCAGATATGGTATTTATTTATGGATTTTGTGATGGAAAGTCAAGATCATCCGTTCAAGAATACGCTAGAAGATTTCCCAATAGGCGTACGCCTAATAGGCAAGTATTTACAGATCTATTTAATCGACTAAGGGAGACAGGATGTGTTAGAAAAGTTGTCCCTGACGGTGTAGTTCAAACTCCTGTAGAGGTTGAAAATGACATCTTACACTCTGTTCAGCAAAGCCCAGGAACAAGCGTAAGAAAGCTTTCACGACAGCACCTGGTGTCTATTTCTAAAACCTGGAGAATTTTACATAATGAAGGATTATATCCTTATCACTTAAGAAAGGTTCAGGCGCTTCACGCTGGTGATACCCTAAGAAGGTCTCAGTTTTGTCGCTGGGTAGCAGGAAATCGTCACCAAATTAAGTTCATACTCTTTACTGATGAAGCTCAATTTACTCGGAATGGAATAAACAACTCAAAAAATGTCCACATATGGGCCGAAGACAATCCACATGCCACAGTGGAGACAAACTTTCAACAGAGGTTTTCGGTGAATGTTTGGTGCGGTCTTTTAAATGACAAACTTGTAGGACCTCACATCTTAGATGGTGCTCAAAACGGTGTAAGTTATCTACATTTCCTAAACAACACTTTGCCGGAACTGCTCGAAGATGTTCCCATCCAGTCAATGGCAAGGATGTTTTATCAACATGACGGTGCTCCCCCACACAGGAGTCGAGCTGTAGTTGAAACGCTGAGAAACCGTTTCGAGGAAAAACTTATTGCTCATCAAGGACCAGTGAATTGGCCCCCTAGGTCGCCCGACCTGACTCCGATGGATTACTTCCTATGGGGATACATGAAAACAGAAGTTTACAGAAGCAAGCCTCAAACAAGAGAAGAGCTGGTAGAGAAGATTCACACCGTAGCAGAAACAATAAAAAGTAATCCTATCATGATAAGAGCAGCTACATCATCTCTGGTTAAACGTGCTAGACTGTGTCTGTCTAAAAATAAAATGGAGGCCATTTTGAAAACCTCATCAGTTAAAAAAACTTTACTTCAAGCCTTCATAGTTTATATTGGCAAAAAAAGAATGATGTTTCCCTAGTTACTGTTTTTCTTCTTTAATTTGCAGTAATTTAAAGCTTATTAAAATTATTATGATACATTATTATATTAATATTAATTAAAAACATACCACAACATGTAAAACTTGGGTATACTAGGTTATAATTATTTAGTTCCAATTAAACTATGTCAAATAAAAAGTTTTAATTAAATATGTACTTAGAAATATGAGAGCTATTTTATTTTATTTTTCCTCGTAATGTTAACATAGAAAAGTGAGTGAGTATGCTTGTTTTACACCATAAAAAATGAAAAGGATGGAGGATTTTAGGCCTTTATACGAACCTTCTCAACTAGGAAAACCAATATACGAATTTTTAGTGAGGTATGTTTATAAATAAGCTAAATATACATTTTTGTTTATTCCTTCAAATTAAATTAATATGTGTTACCTTACAATATTTTTGATTAAATGAATATAAAACTGGAATTTTTGGCATTAATCCTAAAGTCCTCAATCAAAATAAGTCATAAGCCAAGTTTTAATAAGATATGTTCAGAAATTTGCAAGTTGTCATATTTTATTTTTCCCTATAAGGTTAACATAGAAAAGTGAGTGAGTATGCTTGTTTTACACCATAAAAAATGAAAAGGATGGAGGATTTTAGGCCTTTATACGAACCTTCTCAACTAGGAAAACCAATATACGAATTTTTAGTGAGGTATGTTTATAAATAAGCTAAATATACATTTTTGTTTATTCCTTCAAATTAAATTAATATGTGTTACCTTACAATATTTTTGATTTTGATAAAGATAATCCCCATAAAAGGTATACACAAGTTGATATTTTATTGTTCTCCATTAAATTCTACAACTTTTGGTAAAGTTGCAAGCCAAACGACTAAATGGTTTAAGTATGAAGAGCTGTCAAAAATAAAAAATATTTTTGGATTATCATTTTTTCGGGAAAATTTGATTTTTTAACTCATTTTTCTCAGTCATACCCAACATGTGTGCACATAATATTAATGAAATCTCTTTGTAATTTAATATTCTATCTAGCTATGCAAGTTTAATTAAAATATCTTGAAGATTTTTTAATCTAGAGGTTAAAATGTTCAACAGATACACTGAAAACCTAAAAAAACACATTTTTACGTATAAATAGCAAACGATTGAGTTTAGGACATATGCTTACAGGACATTTTTTACCAGTTTTGACCCCAGGAATCATTTCCTGAAGTTTGTCAGGGTTCCTGTGAAACACCCTATATATATATGAAACATATATATATGAATTTGAACGGATGGTGTTTTTGGCCTCTAGGGACCTCAAAACGAAAAAAAAAATCGGTCCCGGGTCCAGGTCTTACCATGAGTACTACGGTAATAGCTTATTCCCTATATGGGAAATTCGCTAAAAAACTAGGAAAGAAGCTATTTACTTTTACATGGATGTATTGCATAGGCCTACCTGTTTATAACTTTGTCATGGTATTCAAATATTTTAGAGACATTAATAATAATGTTATCCTCATGATGCTTATAATAATTTTGATCATATTAAATATTTCAATCATAGATCACCTATAGTTTTGGTTACCTAATATACCTATTTTTTCCAATACAATTTTTTAAATTTTCTTCTGGTAAATATATGTATAACCCAGCAACCTTGTTATAAAAATCAGGGTCTACCTTGCATGAAATGGGGTAGTGGGTTTCTTTTTTTATGTTGTTTGTAATAGTACCGAGTTGCTAAATCCAAATATTCGACCTCGGCGACCTTCCGGATCACCTCCAAAAAGCTTAAAAATCGGCTGAATTTCGCACTATTTTTACGTTTGTCCGATTTTGACCCTGAAGCATCACTTTTTCCTAAAGAACAACCATAACCATTTTTAAAGTACATTGGATTACCTATAATCTTAGACCAAAATGGCTATTACAGGCCTTATAGTTTTCAAGATATGACTCAGCAAACAACGGCTAAAATTACAACGTTTTGATTTTTTTTAAGTTTGGCAAACGTTAACCGTTGCGTTAACCCTAAATCATAACTTTCTAATTATTTTTCATTAAAACAACCATAATTAATTATTTTAAAACTACATTAAAACTATGCCTCTTCAAGGTTCATAAAATCGTCCCTAAATGCTTTTATTTTAAGTTTCAAGCTATTAAATTTTGTGAAGTTTTATAAAAGAACCATAATAAGAAATAAACTAATTTATTTCATCTCAAGAACAGATAAATCAATTGTATCTATCAACATAAACACACACGTACATTGTTACAATAAATGGTTCTCGTGGATAGAACATAGGCCCGTGACGAACGGTATTTATTTAATTGTATCGCCGCGGGAGCAGGTTGGAGAACACTGAATTATAATATAATTCACTCATATAATATAATATAATAACATTATATATAATATAATATAATAACACTCATTATAATATAATGAGGGCGACTGCGTCTGTGATTAGATGATCCTTGTACCCTTGGACATGGACTCGTTCTGTAGGGGTATCAGTTGAAGATTGACTTGTATGAATAACTTGAGACGTTTGGATGTGTGAACTATAATTTAGTTGTTCATTCAATTGAGACAAGGGTAATGGTGAAAATCCATGTGTAAAGAAGTGCTTACATTCTTCATCCGACTGCTTCAGAACGCATAGCCTGTGAAACAGTGTAGGGGGGGGGGTCAATAGTCATCTTTATATTGCCAACAGTCAGAGTATTAACATCAGAAGAAAGAGATTCTACTTTATTCTTCCTTTTGTATTTGACTTATTCATATTTTTCTCATAAAACTCTCAACATCTTTAATACTTTAATACCTTTCTTTGAAATGGCGACCATACAAGAAGTAGGTATGTACAAGAGAAGTAGGTATGTTAGGCCAAGTATGAATGGAGATGAGTGTATGATGAGTGGCGCGATCTTGTAGTCTTGTTAGTGACTAAGGCCGACATATTCCTTAGACACAGCTGTTAATTAATAGCCCATACAGCTAATGGCAACTAAGGGACCTACAGTTTATAGTGGAATCCGAACCACTTTTTTTCCTTGGTATATACGAATTGGTCTAATTATCAGGATAGTACTGCGGATAGTCGTAGTACTCACCCGTGCGGACGTTAATCCACACCAGGAAGTATAGCATCCACAGTGCATGCCTATAAATATCCACAATTTGTGACCTCCTAGTACTACAGGACGACGCCACCCGTCCCAGTCATCGCTTCATTGCCAATATCTCTAGCCATATGACAGTTGACAGTTTCCTTCCAACAATTCCACTGCTTAAAAACATTATAACATCACTATTAGGGAGGGTGACAAAGTAACCAGTCACACAGCTTCTCTGTATTCGCTTCAACTCGAGTGACTCGTGAGGGTCTCGTTTCTACACACTACTCAGTTGTATGTGCCTTAACATTGCAGTAGGCCTACTCCTCAACCTCAGCACTTAAATTCTACAGATAAATTATATCATTCCTACTGTCCATCGGATAAGAACGGTGTCAGCTACTGTACACCACGGTCCCGAGTCAAACCTACATAGCTTTTCATTAGGCAAATGAGCACCTGCTCTATACAAATATACAACTCTAGTCTGCTCTATACAACTATCGTCATGTCCGTCCAAACACCCGTCTAGAACTACTTTTCAGAACGCTTAAATGATAGGTAATTTAATGTACTTTAAAAATGGTTATGGTTGTTCTTTAGGAAAAAGTGATGCTTCAGGGTCAAAATCGGACAAACGTAAAAATAGTGCGAAATTCAGCCGATTTTTAAGCTTTTTGGAGGTGATCCGGAAGGTCGCCGAGGTCGAAAATTTGGATTTAGCAACTCGGTACTATTACAAACAACATAAAAAAAAGAAACCTACTACCCCATTTCATGCAAGGTAAAATGCTCTGGGTTACTGGGTTAATAGCCTTGTGAGTAAAAGTGGTCATGCACTTATACAAAGTATAAATGTAGCGCCTGTCTCTTGTCCTTAACTTAGTACTATACAGTACTAAACTGATATTGTTGATTGTCACCTCAAATATCTGTAGACATAGAACTGTACTAGGTTGAACTTCTTGCCCTTGTCCAAGTAGCGGAAGAGGCCGTAAGCCACCAACACTCCTGACATTAAGAAGAATATCTCCACTGACAGTTGGGTGTTCTCTATAGGAGCCATTTCCAACACGTCAATCATCTGCACAATACAAACATTCTAAAAATCTCCCATATCGTTCCTATATAAGGTGAGGTATAGGAAAAAAGGATATTGCATTCATTTTTTGTTTGAAGCATATTATTTAGTTCATGAGTATTATATTTTACATAACAGTTTAACATAAGCTAACACAGTTTTATAGTTGGATCTTTAAACTATCTTTTTATGATTTAGGATTTTTTAAGAGATTATGGTGACTTCTTAGCCTGCTTGCACTAAGGATCCAATACAACCTCACTCTTTGTTATTCCTCGAAGAAGCCTACTATTGAAGGGGCCGAGATTATCTCAGATTGATTTCAGAGAGAATCAGACTTCTTGTGTCAGAGTCATCTAAATAGGGTTTTAGAATAAAAATATGGTGTGACAGAAAACTGGCTAAAACAAGTTTTCAGTGATTTTTAGTTTTATATTGTTTTGTAAAATTATTATTTATTGAATTTGTCAATACATGTTTGTAATTGTAACTATATCATTGCAGACCATTGTGGTAAGATAAAAATTACAAGGAATGTTTGATTTTTAACAATGTGTTACCGGTATTATTTTTTATACAAACTTACAATAGTACATTTCGCACCTAGGGCCGAAAATGAGATTTTGCCGGCTCGAGATAGTTTTTAAGTTCGAGACGAAGTCGGGAGAGCTTAAAACGATCGAGAGCTGCAAAACCATTGCGACCCGTGGTACGAACACTATTTTTCACCACACTACTACTATACACAATAATAAGTAATGCACACTGATAGTCAACTCAACTTTAATGTTATGTGAAGAAGTAATTTAAGAAATCAGCAAAAATAATAATAAACAGTTGCTAGGCAACGGTGAAAATAAATGGATCCTGATTGTGTATTTAATATGCAAGCGGTCAGCAGATTTTGCGGCCCTAGGGATGTAAAAACCTGCTCGGTCCCCAAATGACGATGACAGCTGGCATGGCCAACAAAACGTAACTTTCAGCCTCTAATTAACGTATGTAAAACAGCTAATAACATCATAGTGTGGTGAAAAATATTATTTGGTTGGTGTAATATTTGTGTACGCGTACTTCACGTCATATTATTCCCTCGCACAGCCATACTAACTAAAAGTATAAATGTAACTAAAAGAATAATTACTGTCGATTTTTGTTTTCTAGTTTTATGTAAAACCAATCATGCAGTAGGCCTACTGAGTAGGCTAGAGATACAACTTTATTCCAACACCCAGAAAGAGAACTTTAAAACCGGTTCACCTCCACTCATTCTGATCACTTGAGGAAATATGTACCAACTACCAATCACCTACTGGTTTACTTAATATCCAATGGAAATGCAGTTTTTAATAGACAAAAAACTACTAAAGTCCAGAATGTTACCTTACTTCGCTAAGCATGACCAAGGAAATGTCATTGGTTGTTTAACTAGAGTTAGATCGCATATTTACACCTAAATTATATCCTGGTTTGGTGTCATTGTAAAATGAGTAGTGGTCTCATTCCATAGTCAACACAAATTTGACACAAATTTATTGTTCTTAATATGAATTTGTAATATTTAAAAACTTCCTTACAGAGAAATTTTAACAAAACTATTTAGCACATTTACCTATAGCACATTGTAGGAACATTTAAGCCAGATGTTTAATAAAGATTGAGACTGATCAACATTGTTGAACCGTGTAGATTCCCTTTACATGTAGAAACCAATCTAATTTTCTGATTTTAAAATTTACTTGTTCTGCATCATATCATGTTTTGCAATATAACGTTCAATTAAGGAATCATTGGAATATCTTAATATTACATAACTCTTAAAATAATTTCTTATCGAATTATCTTATATCTATTGTACGGGTTGGTGTCTGCCTTTTTGACCACTTATGCCGATATTTTGTCACATTATTCAAGACCGATCATCATAGGTTCATGAGATTATTTTCGTTCATGTTTTCAATTACGGTATTGGAAAAGATTTCGATTGTGTAATACCGTTAACTTTACAGTCAATGGTAATACTAATACAAAATAATACAAGTGCAGAAGGGCAGAAGGGCACGTTGTCCATGAGCCGTTTCTATATTTTGTTAAATTAATAGTGGTTTACAGCAAGTGGATTAATTGTTTAATAATTTTTATGAAGAAATATGTGCATAATTTAGAAAGTCATTAATCTGCAAAAATTGCAATTTATTGCAGACTTTTTAGAGATGTTACTTCGATGTATTCATTCAGCTTAGTGAAAACACAATAGAGCCTTATAGAGCCTTAGAATGTTATTAAAGTAACGAAAAGGGTTGTACATGTTTACTAGCAACAAAAATCATTTAATTTATCTCTAAAAGAAGTTTGTCAAAGTGCACCGGTAATTTACCCAAATAGTAACATAAACAAAATGCCGAAAATCAATACTGTACTACAAAAAAGTGCAGGCCAGAGCCATTTTAATGCCCTTGGATTGTGACATTTATTAATTCGGCTTACATTTCTCTTAACCAATGGATTATTCATCTGCAGAAGAAGTTCATTGTGCTCTTATCGTGTCTAATAACATCCAAACACAGAACCCTTGCCTAAAATAGTACGTACATTTTGACAGTTGTTTTTCAGAGGCCTATTACGGACCGTGGCCCACTTGGTTGGCCTTAAATGAGATTTGTGAAAATAACACTACCGTATACACTTCGACTATAAAACAAACGAGGTGTTAGCCCGTCCTACGTACGGGAATTCAGTAGACAGTTAAAACCGTGTACAATTCAGATCAGCTAGTTTACACATATAAAAACAAAGTTACTTGCAGTTTTAATGTGAAAAATCATCTTGTAAACAAATGTTGTGTGACCAAATATGTTTTTATTCCATCATAGGCCTTTACGATATGCATTTTAAATCCGATAATTTTACAATAAAACAGCAATCCTGCAATTTTTACGATGTGAAAAGCGTTGCAGTGAGATTTGCAGCCGATTCGCACAGACGCACACTGATTATAAGTAGCCTACAGTAGAGAAAGTTAATAGTGAGAAGTGTATAGACCTAGTCAACGATACCACCTTCCATAGCATATCTGCCTCTTCCATAATTAATTATTATCACCACAATACAACCACTATACACAATTTCCAGTAGGTCTGAATATAAACGACCTAAAATAAAACGATAATATCCAATAAAATTCACAGTACACATAATTTAACTGTGGTGTCCTAACATCAAAACTAATCGTCACATCTATCCTTTATATCAATTTCACTGCATTAATTGCTAAAAGAAAGCGAGGTAATAGAAACGTTTTAATAAATAAGTGTAAACAAAGAAAAGTTAAAACAATAACAGTTTGTTTTGAAACAGCTGTTTGGTTCAAATAACATTCATTTGAAAAAAATAACTGGTCACATGTTGAAGGAATTTAAAAAGTAAACACGCTAGTAAAGTTATTGACGTATCTATGTTAATAATCCATACTGTTATCAGTTCCATCCTTGATAATTACCCACCCTCATTGAATAAATGTACATCGTGATTTCCCATATTAGTTAATTTAAACTACAATATATTCATAGTTGAAATAAAAGTGATATTTTCACGTTTGGTGGCGCTGATATAGGCACCCCCAAACGTAACCACACTGAACACGATTTCATAAAAGAATGGTTTGTCTAATTGCAGTATCCTAGGTCAATGTTGACGTTGTGTTCAATCTATGTCATCCATTTGTTTATCTTTGTATAAAACCCGACTGAGGTTGTGGTGGTAATTTAAAATCGTGATTCCTGATTATTCTTTATCTTCTCTTTATGACACCAATATTTCCGGGCCTAATCCAAACAAAGTTAAAGCAGACAAACATTAATTGTAAAAAAAAGCTACCATGAAGAATTAAAACATGTTAACATTGTTATTTTTCTAATCATTCCTTGAAAAGTGGAGCAGTAAAATAATATGCATTTATCCTTTTTTATTAAGACTCCTGTACAGAGCCTCGATTTGTACTGTGGTTTAATTAATTTTGGTCTAAACTATTTTAAACTGTGGCCTAATTATCACTACTAATCTTACCTATTTCCTATAATCAATGACAAAATAAGAGTAAATAAAATAACCTCATAGTTCCATAGTTTATATTTAACCAGCTGTTAGTTAAAACAAATTATATTGCTCTAAAACAAATCGAAGATTACAAAAATTGCTTTAAAAAATAATTTGAACATCCTAGTATTTTACTATGTATATTTGATTAATCTATCATCCTCTTACAGAAGAATTGAAGTATCAATGATTAGCATTACACATAGTATAAATAAGTCAACCCTAAGTATGTCTTTACATTTTTATCCAAATGCTGAATTTTTGACACAAAAGCTGAATGTTTACAGCTGTTATGTTAAGCAAATTATTTTATGCCAAAAGCTAGTTTAGAATCTTAGCGTCTGCTAGACTTTTTAAACATTAAAACTTAATTTCTAAAAAAACTGGGACCCTAAACTAAAATTATGGCTTCGACATTCCCTAGTTCTCAAAATTACCTTTCTTTCAACACAAAAATAATGAAAATCCGTCGAGTGGTTGATTCAGAATCGTGAAATAAAAAAAACACTGTTTCGTTTTAATATTATAGATTTCACAAAGAGTAATTACCATTTAAGCAGTTACTGTCATGACAGAAAGGTCGTGTTCCTTTGGAACTAGATATCCGTATCCTTTCTAAGATACGTTGATTAACAACAATGCATGTAAACGTCACTATTTACATAACTATTTACAATATTTGCTTTTTGGAAATGCAGCATTGCTTTGTCATTTGCATTATTTGTTGCCAATGAAGCCGCATGACCATATGAACGAGGTCCCTCATTTCAAGAATAATAGCCAGCTTCACTACAAGTATATCCACTTTCCACTACACCTAACATTCCGAAGATAAATTATATTGAACACTTTATGTAATTGATAAGGCTGAGACAAATGACATCTGCATGTCATGGAATCAAAGTTATGCTAAAAAAAATTATTGCTAAATTTAGAGCGTTATTCATTGGCACAGAAGTACAGTATGATGACCGTCATGACGGAGGAAAATAAAATTTACACTTTAAATTGTCTTCAGAAAATGATCGAGGATGGTGAATATACAGGTTGTCCCAGGCCTGTGGCTTCCATAGCTCCAATATGAAAGCAAATAGAAACCTAATTGTAACTGGAACCCTCTATTTTGACCCCAAGGAATTCAGCTGAATTATTTTTAAACCCCAAAAAGCAGATTTTGGGGGGTGGGGTGGTTTTTGGGAAATTTGCAAATGTAAAGGGGGGTCGTGTTATAACGTCATTTTAAAGGTCTTTGAGTCCTGAGTATTTTAGTGGAAAAGTTTTAATTTTTTAATCCCTATTTACAGGGTGTTCAAAAACAAACAACAAATAGACATTTGAACTACTTGCTTTTCACTGCAAAGAGGTGGAATTTCGTAGGGGCTGGAATTTTTATAACACTTTAATTGCTAAATGAGCTTTCAAAAAACTCTGGTTTCAGCCCTTTTTCTAACTTTTTACTTATGTTATGCATTTTCAAACTTTTTGAAGCTTCAAAAGCTGTTATCTAAAAAATTTCAAATATCAACATGGATTTTATTACAAACCACATTGTAGCCCTTAAAATTAGCTACAGTTCTTGCATTTAATTTTTTTTTGTATCTTTATTGGGAAAAAATCTGTAGCAAAATTAGTGTACCTATTTAAATGTTTTATTAAATGGTATTCAAAGTGTTTGCTGTTGCAAATGTACGAGTCTAGGTCTCGATTAAAACTAATTATGTCTAAAAAATCAAATACTACCCAGATTGTTAATCTTGGAAGATTATTAAAGGAAAGAAAACCACTGCAAATATTCTTAGTTATTTTACAATTCTATAAATCTAATAGTGATTTGAGTGAATAATTTGATTGAATCAGTATTAATAGCCCACATACTGCTGGGCTCTTTGACTTCTACAAAATTTTGTTCCATGCAAACCCCAACTCTGTTCGTATGCACGTAGTACTTCTTCTCCACTTTAGATGCTAATGCTATTTTACTACCGCAGGTGCGTACCATTGACTTTGGATACTGCAAATAGGCACTTTATTTATGTGAATAAAATTAACTATTAACTTAGGATACCGGTACTGCAAGTAGACAATTCATTTACGTGAACTAGACTTATAATTTACTTTAAATACTACAAATAGACATTCCATTTATGTGAACCAAATTGTACTGCAAGTACTGTGTCCATAAAAAACGTTTCAGGACTTTGGGAAATGAATCCTCATACTAAAAGGAAGAAAAAAGTATCAGTGAAGGTACGTCCGAAAATGCATATTTACCCAGTTATCCGCCATTTGTTTTTTATACAAAAATATTTTTATCTGTGAAGTTTTTCATTCGATGATTATGAAATTTGGTAACCATGTTAACATACACAAGACCTGTTATAGAAAAATAATAAAGTTTTTCCGATGATAAATTTCAACATGGCCACCGTATGAATTTTAAAATTTAAATAACTCGAAAACGGCCAATTCTATGAAAAATGTTAAGAATACATTTTTTTGCATTTTTAATTCCCTATCAAACGATGCCAAGATCAAAAATATCGGACAAAAGATAACTAAAATAGAACGTTTTTTAGCTGTTAGACCAGGCAAAATTAAGGTTGGTTCCCCGACTAACTTTGCCTTATTTTTACACAAAAACCGTTATATTTCATTTATCTTTTGTCCGATATTTTAATCTTGGTATCGTTTGATAGGGAATTAAAAATGCTAAATAAATTCTTGACATTTAGAATTAGCCGTTTTCGAGTTATTTAAATTAATTATACAAATTCAAACGGCCGCCATCTTGAAATTTACAATCAAAACAACTTTATTATTTTTTCTATAATAGGTTTTGTATATGTTAACATGGTTACTTAAATTTCATAATTATCAAATGAAAAACTTCACAGATAAAAATATTTTTGTATAAAAACAAAATGGCGGATAACAGGGTAAATATGCATTTTCGGACATACCTTCACATAAACGTTTTCCTTCCTTTTAGTATGATGATTCATTTCCCAAAGTTCTGAAACGTTTTTTATGGACACCCTGTATATCTCTTTAAGACAAACAAATGTAGCATTGACTTTAGTAAAGTATGGCATTAATATGCTAGCTCCGCTCAATATTGCAAGCAGACAACTGCATTGTACACCTAGTACATTTTTAAATTTTCATTTTCAACTGAGTTGTGTAGCAAAATAAGAATTTTCCTGAGGTAGTGGCTGTCACCAATCACGTTATATGGCTATAAATCTCTAATTCCAAAATGTAGTCAAAATCCTTCCGCTGGATTTCGAGATATATCTTACAGACAGACAGAGAGACAGACAGACAGACAAACAAACAGAAATGGCTCGTATTAGAGTATAGGATATCTCTTAAAACCTATTTAAATTAGCCATCTGCAAAATGTGATTACACAAAACTATGCAAGTGTTGTTTCGTCCTAAATTATCAAACCTAATAGCTACACTGGAATTGCCCACTTAGCGTACTATTGATGTCACCCATGAATGTTAATTGAATATATGATGAGTATTTAGAGCAATGAAGCTATAAAGATGTGGTCAACTTAATTTGGCTATCAAAATCTACAGATCTTGAGTGTAATAAAAAACAAACAAAACCCTCCTGTATCATTTGTAAAACGTCGAACTTGAAAGGGGTCAAACGTTTTATGAGCTAACCTTCGCACATTCTGCTGTAATTTAGGCAATCCCATTAGCGTGTAGTAATCCAGTAATCCTTCACACAACATACAACTGATATAACCATAACCGGGTAATGATCCGACAGTAATAACTAATGAAGACTATTTAGATTTACGTGCAAAACGTGTTGCCTTTCAACAACTTAGTATCTGAAGGGAGATCAAATAAATAATTCATACAACGTATTAGAAATTTAAACTGGATTGCAGGTGTATAAAGTACATCTCATTCTCATCTATCCTCAAAATGTAGAAGTCTGTATTGTTTTTTAGGGAAAACAATCTATAATTTATCTGTGATGTAATAATTTGATTCACCCTTGTTTTCATGACGTTTACAAACAACTTGTAAAAGTGTTTTACTTTCTATTCTATAACTCCGAGATATTTGATTTGAGTGAAATTGAAGTAATTTGAGTAATATTGATTACAATCAATGGCGTACGGTATATAGCTTAAAGGATCACAATATACAGAGTTTTAAAATTCATAACGACGTTGGTATTTATCATGTTATATTATTTAATTAATTTCCAACGTGTCTTGTGTTTTAAACTACACAACGTTTCTGGAGGTGGATAAACTCCTCCCGTTATCAAGTGAAAATATACTAACGCTTCATTAAACTAAATTGACCCTCAAAAGTTGGCCAGTCACAAACACTTTTTGCTGAAAAAAAAACAACTATTTACAACGTATATCCACCTCCAAAAACGTTGTGTAGTTTAAAACACAAGACACGTTGGAAAAGTCCAATTAAATAATATAACATCACAATATACACCCGTTTTCTTGTTATTTGGTTCGTCGGTGCAGAGAAACTGTTTAATCTATTTAGATTTTATTGTCGGGGTTGGATAGTTTGTACTAACCCATTATTAGCATGTTTATTCACTGACGGATATTGACAAGATAAATTTAGAACTATTTGGTCTTATTCTATCACAGTCTTATCCTATAAGTTTAAGGAACCACAATAATGTAGCTTATGTTATTTTATGTTTCTATTTTAAGTTCTTAGGAAAACATTTTTTAGGACCAGTTTCAGCACTAAGTCAATATATTGTCTAAATCCACGCCAAGATGACCTAGTGTATATTTCTCATTAAATAACATCTATTCTGAGCAGTAAAAAAACTTTAAACTGACATTATTTGCTCTTTTATCGCTGCATTGTTCAATCTATCTCAAAAGCCCCGACTGATATCACCTCTGCAATGACTCCGAGACATGATTGGTCAGATAATTGGAACATTGCGATAAGTTCTTGGCAAACACTGAAAAGACTCGAATGACTCTAATGTGAGTGTGGTAATAATGAGGAAATGATGGTGACGAATTCCTAGTTTTAAAATATCTGCTGCTTGATTGTGAAAATAATCTGGACACAACGCGGCTAAATACGTGATACATAATACACATAATACGTGATACATACGTAATACATTTAATTTATTATCATTGAAAGTGACAAACTTACGGTTACAAAGATGTGAAACATGCCAAGTGTTATGGTTGATGAAAGCTTTAAAAATAGTCAAAACATTAAAAACAATTGATCAGCCCCCCCCCTGAATTTACTTTGTAGAATAATTATAGCGGATAGGCTCACAGCCATTTCTCAATACCAATATGTGATAAACAAATCTTCAATTATAATTGATGATTATATATATAACACTATGTTTGAATAAAGAAACAATTTTTTTTATTTAATAGAGTCTGGCCCCTGTCTATCAAATTGTTCTCATAACTCTATTAACATTGGGACGCGAGCGTGTAATAATTAAAGACTGTTACGCTTCTAAAAATTCAAACCTATAAATTACACAGTTATTGGTTTTATCATTAAATTTTACAAGTACAAATTTCACTATTTCACTACGAAATTTACTGATAAAATATTTACAGATAAGGTTTAACCATGGAATAATTTACAGGGTTAAAGAGAAGATAGGTTATGCTACATTACTATTTTACAGTACTAGCCGTAACCCTGTGCCTTGCAACTGGGTCAGTATGCAAAAGAGACAATGTGTGCTGTCAAAATGCCTTAAAATGGTTTCAAACCCACCATTTAATAAAACAATATCTTAATCCGAATAAAAATATCAAAATGGTGGCCATTTAAATTATTTCATAAAATTTGCCATTTTTAATAATTTTAATGTAAAAATAAAAATGGCCACCATTTCGATATTTTTATTTGGATTAAGATACATTTTTAACGTTGGTCTGTTTTACCTCAACATAAATACCAAGTTTCATATGGTTGGTTAAAAAAATGCAAAGATAAAAATATTTATGTGAAAAAAACAAGATGGTTATAAACCTGATTAACGACGCGATTATGTAAAAAAATGTTTTTCTTGATTTTCTCTTTATTTTGAACCATAGAACCATTTTCTAGAGTTTAGTTGTTTACTTACGGGACACAATTTATATATGAATTTGAACGGATGTTGTTTTTGGCCTCTGGGGACCTCAAAACCAAAAATTAAATCGGTCCCGGCCTCCCGGGTCCAGGTCTTACCATGAGACCTACGGTAATAGCTTATTCCTATATGAGAAATTCGCTAAAACCAATAATTCTCAATAGATAATAATAAAATTTAATTACATAGTACTAACGCTTATCAGGATAAAATGTGTAAATATGATTTCGAACGGTCAAACAGGTTTCGCTCACATAAAAAGGTAGATTTTCGTTTTGATTAATGGCCTGAACTGTGATAATTAGCCGTTGGAGCTTGGACTAGGAAGGCCAACAGGTGCATGTAAACTGTACAGGATCAGATAAGCTCAAATCAATAACGTTATCCAGCGACCACAGTGGTCGCTGACGTTATCGCAAGCTTTTGAATTTGAGAATTCTGTGGTTCTTCCTTCTTTATCTCATTGAGTGAAGTTTTAACTTCTTCCCTGAGATCAACAATTTCTATATAAAATATTATTTGTTGAAAACTGGAGATCCTAATCACTATGATCCCATCGATACTTCTCAAAATTTGAAAAAAGACCTTAAGATAACATGCGGTTTTTTCAAATAATGAAACAGAATATACGGCCACAATCTGACAGTAGAGACAGTAAAGACAATTATTGAATAAGTTTTGTGATCAAATGTTTTAACAAACACCAACTAGGTACTGTAAGGAGTTTGGAATTTGACTGTGTAAACTAATAATTAAGTTTAAAGTCTATCTTTTACATGATTCAGTACAAGAAATCGTACTTATCAATCGAGTTAGACGTTTGAAATTGCTCATGTATCGTACTTTGATTGTCCTAGGACGCTAGGCGCGAGCCCGGGGTCGTTTTTCACAGTACAGTACTTCATAGTGGTTGCGGCATTATCACTTCGATAAATTCCATTGGTGATTTGGCACGATTTGAACCCGGGACCTTTGGGACCGATGTCCCGCGCTCTAACCACAACACGAGCTGGCTCAGTGTCTCTAAGAGCTACTTTTAACGTTACTTTTTAGGCACTCCGAGTTTTGTATCAGCAAGAGCGATAGCACTTTGAGAAAACAAATCAAGTGGTTCATCGTGTTATGTTAATTTTAACTGCAAAATTTTCTTCTAGAAAATTTCGTTTTGAATTTTATTGAACATTGTTTAGGCCTATTACTGTTAGCAAAATCATCGCCCATATATCGTTTTGACTTTGTCATTCTGAAAGCTGATGGCTCGAATAAGCAACCCTCAAAAAGATCATTTTAAACTGTTAATGGCACCAGTAAAATATGACAAAAAACTATGTTTGAGGAGGTGGGGAAAATTTAAAATAACTCAAAACATATAAAAAACGTGGATGACTCGAATAGTTCAAAATTTAGTGTAAATCATAAACAACGATAATGTAAGACTTGCGCCTGTATACAGTTGTTGAGACCGGGACGTAGGACAAAGTCAAGTGAAAATGAGAATAAGACTGTGCTAGAAGAAGATGGAATGAATGATCATACCTCTGGTATGGCACGGTATCGTAGAGATGGAAAGCTTAATAAGTGAAGCGTGCGGTGACCAATGATGACCCAGAGCATGGCGATCACTCGTAGACCATTCAAACATGTGATGGCAGCGGTCGTGGTGGAGGTGTTCACCATCTGACCAATGTTAGCTCCTAGCGACCATGCTGCTAGCAGTCCGTTGCGGTCTGAGGATAATAAATACAAGTAATAAATATAGGCTCAAACTTGGCAAACATGTGATGGCAGCGGTCGTGGTGGAGGTGTCCACCATCTGACCGATGTTAGCTCCTAGCGACCATGCTGCTAGCAGTCCGTTGCGGTCTGAGGATAACAAATACAAGTAATAAATATAGGCTCAAACTTGGCAAACATGTGATGGCAGCGGTCGTGGTGGAGGTGTTCACCATCTGACCAATGTTAGCTCCTAGCGACCATGCTGCTAGCAGTCCGTTGCGGTCTGAGGATAACAAATACAAGAAATAAATATAGGCTCAAACTTGGCAAACATGTGATGGCAGCGGTCGTGGTGGAGGTGTCCACCATCTGACCAATGTTAGCTCCTAGCGACCATGCTGCTAGCAGTCCGTTGCGGTCTGAGGATAACAAATACAAGTAATAATTATAGGCTCAAACTTGGCAAACATGTGATGGCAGCGGTCGTGGTGGAGGTGTCCACCATCTGACCAATGTTAGGTCCTAGCGACCATGCTGCTAGCAGTCCGTTGCGGTCTGAGGATAACAAATACAAGTAATAAATATAGGCTCAAACTTGGCAAACATGTGATGGCAGCGGTCGTGGTGGAGGTGTTCACCATCTGACCAATGTTAGCTCCTAGCGACCATGCTGCTAGCAGTCCGTTGCGGTCTGAGGATAATAAATACAAGTAATAAATATAGGCTCAAACTTGGCAAACATGTGATGGCAGCGGTCGTGGTGGAGGTGTCCACCATCTGACCAATGTTAGCTCCTAGCGACCACGCTGCTAGCAGTCCGTTGCGGTCTGAGGATAACAAATGCAAGTAATAAATATAGGCTCAAACTTGGCAAACATGTGATGGCAGCGGTCGTGGTGGAGGTGTCCACCATCTGACCAATGTTAGCTCCTAGCGACCATGCTGCTAGCAGTCCGTTGCGGTCTGAGGATAACAAATACAAGTAATAAATATAGGCTCAAACTTGGCAAACATGTGATGGCAGCGGTCGTGGTGGAGGTGTTCACCATCTGACCAATGTTAGCTCCTAGCGACCATGCTGCTTTGTAGTCACGCAGACTGGTTTAATAATTGGTGTATGCACAATGGACATAAGGTTGGTTAAGATATGCCCTCCTGGAAATATTAAAACACTATTTAGGACAATTATCGTTAGGATCTTGATTAATTAATGATGATATTCCTTATGGATTATGTACATGCACGTAAGATCGGAATAAAAATATGTTTGAGGTGGTTTCATTAAGTGAAGGTACCCGCTACAAAATATATCAAACACTGCAAACACAATGTACAAGTTTATATTAATAGATTAAAAAACTATTAAAATATTTATTTTTTAGTTTCACAAACGATTTATTAGCGAATTTCCCTATAGGGAAGTAGCTATTACCGTAGGTGGCACGGTAAGACCTAGGCCCGGGACCGATTTACTTTTTCATTTTGATGTCCCCAGAGCCAAAAACACCATTCGTTCAAATTGTTATATATGTGTATATATATATTTATATATACATACGTGAACGCGATAACTTGAGTAATTTTTGTTCGATTTTGATGAAATTTGGTTTAAAGGTGTAAGGCGGGATAAACTTGAATGAGTTCGCGAACCAGCCTGATCAAACCATGGGAACGGGGTTTTACGGGAGGTTTTATGGGGTAAAAATTGGGTTTTCTCATTTTTGACCCTCAAAACACAAAATGTCTCAATTTCTCTCTAGACCTTTTTAAAGAGCTTAAAAAACAAATAATTTAGTATATTCAAATGTAGTTGTAATTTCTTACCTGATTCTTTGCATCTAGAGTCGTATATCGTGCTGAGAACTATCATCACTAGAAGAACAATAATGATGAATCTGAAACGATCAAAGCATCACACGTAACTGAATGTTTTACAAACATTACTTTCTGAGCATTAAGTTTTTTATACAAAGGCATATGTAACTATGAAATTATAAATCATTATTTATACTATTATTTGTTTATAAGTATCTTAAATTTTTACCTTAAGAAGACCTAATTTGAACTTTATTTTTAACATTTACCTTTTACTTTTTACCTATTAGTAAATTTAGTGGACATTTTAGACATACCTTTTGAACAACGCTAAAATTTGATTTCATCGTTGGAATATTGTGCGTTACAACTTATTTGGAAATTATTTTATTCATCTAGGCCTAATCATTTTAGCCTATTACAACCAGCACGAAACCCTACATGTCATTGTCAGCCTTTTTCATTGTAGCTTTTAATTTTGTTACACTGTCAATTTTGAGTTAATATATAATTTGAGTTAATTGTCGATTTTTTTTCTATTAATCAATCATAGAATGTCATAACAGTGGACAAGGATTTAATCGATAGGTATTTAACATATCTCAATAATAATAATTTAGTAACATCAACTCAGTATAAACTAGAAACACGAATGAACTCAAGCGTTATTGAACACAAATTTTAAATTTGTCTTCAGTTGATCGAGGATGGTGAATATACAGGGTGTCCCAGACCATTGGTTTCTATTTACTGTTTTTTTGGTGTTATAGAAGCCGGCCGGGTGGTCTGGGACACTCTGTATAAAGTGTAAGGTTTATTTGTGTTTTTGTGCAGGTACCTACATTGAGACTACCTCGCCAGCGGTGTATGGCAGAGGTACGGAGGTAGAGCAGCTGTGAGGGTGTATGATAGCACTGGCGTTGACAGAGTTGAGAGCGACGTCCATGTGAACCTTGACATCTCTAGCAGTACAGGAGGACGGAACACACACTGCGAACGCCAAGTCGCTCCGGATAGTTTCCAGGAATGGACTCTGGAACAAACACATTTAATTGGCACTATGTACAAGAGCACGGAACACACACCACGAACGCCAAGTCGCTCTGGATAGTTTCCAGGAACGGACTCTGGAACAAACACATTTAATTGGCACTATGTACACGAGCACAGAACACACACTGCGAACGCCAAGTCGCTCCGGATAGTTTCCAGGAACGGACTCTGGAACAAACACATTTAATTGGTACTATGTACAAGAGCACAGAACACACACTGCGAACGCCAAGTTGCTCCGGATAGTTTCCAGGAACGGACTCTGGAACAAACACATTTAATTGGTACTATGTACAAGAGCACAGAACACACACTGCGAACGCCAAGTTGCTCCGGATAGTTTCCAGGAACGGACTCTGGAACAAACACATTTAATTGGTACTATGTACAAGAGCACAGAACACACACTGCGAACGCCAAGTCGCTCCGGATAGTTTCCAGGAACGGACTCTGGAACAAACACATTTAATTGGTACTATGTACAAGAGCACAGAACACACACTGCGAACGCCAAGTTGCTCCGGATAGTTTCCAGGAACGGACTCTGGAACAAACACATTTAATTGGCACTATGTACAAGAGCACGGAACACACACTGCGAACGCGTCGCTCCGTATAGTTTCCAGGAACGGACCCTGGAACAAACACACTTCTACTGACACACGTACTTGAAAAATAACTCATGTACGTACAGTAGTAGTAAACGTTTGCCGTAATTTATAACGAACACACACTAGGATTGTTACTGACAAAGATCAGCTGGTTCTTAATCCTGGACCACTTACTGAAAGCTTAAGAACACAATCACACGGACAGCTGGGCCCAGTTTCGGGCCATCAAAAAGATTCTGACTTTTCTCAGGGTCGAACCATGGTCGAACCGGAAACCTTCTGTTTAATAGGCGAGCACTGTATTCACTAACTGTGTACTAATTCTGCAATACTAATTAATTGTTATTAACCCTAGAAAATTATTATGAGTATTATAATATATTTCTATTTAAAATGTTTCTCTATACAATTAAGTCGTTACATTCATTTTGCCTTTTAACTGGACTTAAATATCTTTCCCCTAGTAATAATCCTGTCATATATTTACCGTCCATGGATTACAGATGCATGTTGTAACAGATATTCACTTATACTGTTTTGGAACATTTTCGCACGCTACAACAAATTAAATTCCCAAAACCAAACAAGAACGCATCATTACAGAAGGATTTCCACAATAAAGGGCAAATTAAGCAGACGCCATCGATAACTACATCCTGTAATACAGATGTTCTCCGGTAATTGGCTGTTAATAGTGGCTACAATCACGTTTGCCCATAGAGTAATTAAACGTAATAACCCCTTGTAATCCAAGGTCAAATCATACTCTGTGGAAACTCACGTGATGTGTTCGCTCGGAATGTGATGCGCATTCTTGTACACCACGTGCTCGTTCATGTCAAAGTACTTGTACACACACGTACGCTCGGACACTTGAAACTTCCAAGTACTTCTTACATCTATTTATCATATCAAAGATTACATATGCTATGCAAAATTTTTGCGTAGCATATGTAATCTTTGATCATACAAACTAATTTTGTTGTTGGCTCCAAATACTTTAAATTGCACCATTTTGATTGCTTAATCATAATAGATTTTTTAATACCCCGCCGCAGCAAACCTGCAGACTAAGTGAATTTCCATTTGCCAGATTGGATTTTCAAATAAATCTATTTAAATTACATAAGGTCAAGTACTTAGGTTTGCTGATACAGGGAGGGTATTAAAGTGTGTTTTAGTAAAGTATTAATAGCTTAGTATAAAATGACAGTGATACAAATACAGTTATGACTTTAAACAATCTAGTTCCGCGAAAAAACAGCATGTCCCTCCTCGACGCCTTCTATAAAAGTAAATACGAAAAGCAAACAAATTTAGTTAACCGATATTATTGTACATTTTAAGCTAAAGCAAAATAAATTATACATTATTAAAGTTTTTAGTTTTTAGAGTTTACAAGTAAACAGATACATTTATTTAACCTTGGCTCATTTATATTTTACGTCGAATGCTCCTAGAAAGCGTTGGTTCTGTTTTCCTGTAAACATATTAAATACTTGCTTGTAAGTAGACAATCTTGAAGCATCAAGGACTGCAAGTAAAAAGGTTAAAGTGATTGAGATAGACTAGCTATGATGGTGACGTTATAAGTCATCTTGTAGTCGTAGTCTGGACATGAACACAGTAACCCTGACCGTTGACTTTAGCTGCATCAACATAGTCTGTCGTATGGACTATCGGCTGATTGAAAAGTAATCTCAGTCATTGATTTAAAGTGAGGCCTAAACGTACCTACATAGGAGTATTCATAGTTTTCACGTTACAATGACTTTGAATTGTACTTGTTGACCCCACGTCATATTGTATAACTTGAAGCCGGTTTAGGCTAAAGATAAGACATATATACTTTAATATGGTATATTTTACTATAGTTCGGCCGCTTAGAAAACGACCTGCGCGCTAATGCTAAACCAATGCTGGAGGAGGTCGCTTTCTAAGCGGCCGAACTATAGTAAGCTTTACTGTTAGGTTAGATGTCTTGTCAAAACCCGACTCTTTTTTTCTTCACAAAGAAAAACAATTCTTGAACGGTTGGTATTTGTTTTATTTCCTCAATAGTACTTTATGTAACTAAAATATTTAGCAAAAATGTGTGTTGAGCAGTTAAACTTGCATTTATTTGGAAAACGAATAACTACTTATTGTACAGATGATGGTTTGTGATAAATACCTGATGCGAATGTAATGGGAAGTGAAGTCGTATAATTAAGGTTAATTTGATGGTTGAAAATGCAATTTAATTTCAAATTGCCATAATTATCAGGCTTTAGTAATTAATTGATACTCTGAAAAAATACAAACAGACCTATTATAACCTTCGGTGTGTAATAAGGAACAAAGGAGTGTTATTACTAAGTTACTTGCTAGTTACTACTAATCGGAAGGGGCCACTACGTCGAATAACAAATGCAGAGATAATACATCTGCGGTTTGTAAAATTGTGTTGATTTGTTTTATATAAAACATTGCCAAATGACAGGGTAAGTGGTTGTGGTTTCAGTCTGTAGACGATTTATTAGCACCCTACAGCGTAACATGTTGCTCGCCTTGAAACTGCAGGCTTTACTAAATCATAAGAGATCATAGTGAATTGAAACGTGGAATTAGACAACACGTGGGTTATTAGTTCTGTCGGCATGGAGAGGCATGTAGAATCATCAAAAGTGTAAGGTCAATTCACGAAAGAAAATTAATATTTTAACCCAAGTATCTGGTACGAATATTAGGCCGGAAACGGTATGGATCATAAAATATAAAACAAAAATATGCCACTAGCCCTAAAGTGCTAAACATGATCGGTTAATATGTTTTTATCTAATTTCCCATATAGGGAATAAGCTATTACCACATGATCTCATGGTAATACCCTACACAGATTTATTTTCTCGTTTTTATGTCCCCAGTGGTCAAAAACATCATCCGTACAATTCACA
Organism: Macrosteles quadrilineatus; assembly: GCF_028750875.1. Taxonomy (NCBI): domain Eukaryota; kingdom Metazoa; phylum Arthropoda; class Insecta; order Hemiptera; family Cicadellidae; genus Macrosteles; species Macrosteles quadrilineatus. The sequence goes on along the minus strand of NW_026542595.1, from coordinate 43,852,547 downwards.
GTACGAATACAGTACCGTACTGTAGTAGAACTGCTATCGGTTAGCATGGCGTTTATACATGCAGTTTTTTTTTTGTTTGGAGAGTTTCCCACGTCGCCTCAATCTTGTAAATCTTGTCTCGAGTTTTCCTCATTGTAGCTGCAACGCTAACAATTAATTTATCGGATAAGAATAGTCCTTTACTCAACGCGATTACCTGGTTGTACAGGAAACGGGTATCATGCGTGGGCAACGACGTCGAAATCATGGTGGGTTATGTAAAATAGACAATATTGTACATCCATACTATCTACGATACTCTTCCATGTATGCACGAAATCATGGCGGGCTATGTAAAATATACAATTTGTACAACCATACCATCTACGATACTCTTCCATGTATACACGAAATCATGGCGGGCTATGTAAAATATACAATTTGTACAACCATACTATCTACGATACTCTTCCATGTATACACGAAATCATGGCGGGCTATGTAAAATATACAATTTGTACACAAAACTATTACCGTATGCTAAATCCCAATGAAAAAGCAGAATGAATCTCAATTTATTTAGAAGTACTGTAGATGCGAAAAGGTGAAAATCGTTGTCAGAAGCCATTTTGAAACTAATATGATTTTGTTTACATCATTTCTTTATCTGCTGTCATTGGTGAGCATAAAAGTCGAACGATGGGTTTCAATGACTAGAGGAGAATAAAGTCTGTGCGAGTAGCACTTATACTTATACTACATCATAAATGTGTATCTTATTTTTGTTCATTTGCATACTTTTACAATACAGAGTTGTTATTATTTCAGCAATCAAATGTCTACGGTTTGTAATAATAATGTTTTTCGTATTTATAAAATGTCTGTTTACGATATTGTTTTAACGATTAAACCAATTAACCACAACCGAGCAAGGCTAGGTCCCCTATTTTTCTTCAACTACCAAAGTAGTATCATGCATTGTATTACTCAAGCTACACGCTGTAGTTTATGGCCTCTGGAAACATCACAATATTGATCATCAGCTATAAAAATCAAGTTTGTACATTCGTGCATACATGGAAGAGTGTCGTAGATAGTATGGATGTACAAATTGTATATTGTACATAGCCCGCCATGATTTCGTGCATACATGGAAGAGTATCGTGGATAGTATGGATGTACGCAATTGTCTATTTTACATAGCCCGCCATGATTTCATGTATACATGGAAGAGTATCGTGGATAGTACGGTTGTACAAATTTGTCTATTGTACATAGCCCGCCATGATTTCGTGCATACGTGGAAGAGTATCGTAGATAGTATGGTTGTACAAATTTGTCTATTGTACATAGCCCACCATGATTTCGTGCATACGTGGAAGAGTATCGTAGATAGTATGGTTGTACAAATTGTATATTTTACACAGCCCGCCATGATTTCGTGTATACATGGAAGAGTATCGTAGATAGTATGGTTGAACAAATTGTATATTTTACATAGCCCGCCATGATTTCGTGTATACCAAACCCCCAGAAGTATTTATTTTACTTGGGATGCCTCAGTACTTCAGGGATTAAGTTTTTGTGGGAGAGGGACAAGTAAAATAATCAGTATTTGATTGGAACTGTTTTCCCCTATATCGAGTAAACTTCAGTGTAATGTGGTGTAATCTTTGCACTGGTGTTTTTCTCTATGTACTGTATTTTTTTTTTATTTGCAGTATACGGTGGATGGCTTGTTATAAAAACATGTTACAAGTCTTTTGTTTACTTTTTCTTTGTTATTTTCTTCAACCAACATAGTTACTTGGCAAACCAAAAGGTCAATGTTAAATATTTTATTTGAGATTGTGTAGCGAAATACAAATTTCCCTGAGGTAGTGGCTGTCACCAATCACGTTTTTAGTGCTATAAGTCCCTAGTTCCAAAACTCAAAATCCTTACGCTGGATTTAGATATATATATTACAGACAGACAGACAAAAAAGGCATAGTTCGTATTAGAGTATAGGATATGTACGGAAAGTAGATAAAAAAAAAACACACTTATACTGTTAACTAACAGGACGGTAAATATACATAACGGATGGTAAGTTTAATTGGCGATCGATATCGATTGGATACTCCAAACATCAGACCCAAAAGGTAAATTCAATAACACTTACAATGCTGATCAAGTAATTATTTAGTAAAATAGATACCAAACACCCGATGTTAATGTCCTGCAACTTAGGCAAAATTTCCTCAATTATCTCGTAATTGGCGAGCCAAGCCAGGGTCAAAGCCTCAATCGCCTCCCACGGTGGGCGAATAGTCCAATAGCTGTCGGTTTTATTATGGGTAATTAGCCACATTTAGAGATATTTATTATATTTAGTGTAGCTCCTTAATTTGACTGTTACGTTCTATATTTGTAGAAGGTTAGGTAATAGTTTCGGCATTATGATCTATGTATCTACGATCTGCATTATTACAAAATACAGTATAAATATGTAATATAACTCAAGTATTGGTTCTATTTTTAAACAACATGTTTATAATCTTGTAATCTCAAGTCATTAAAATATACACGCATAGGCCTACTGACACATCAAAGAAAAATGCCAAAATAAAAATCCTAATATGAAAGTAATATACAGTACCAATAGAATCCTTTATTTAAGCCAGACTATGTTCAAGGCTTGATTTTATCATATTTAATAATTAATATCAAACCATATTTTACCGTTTATTGGCCCATATTGGCATAGGGTAACCTCTGTCAATTAAATGGTCTAGCCGACAGATGCAGCAAACAGTTATGTGCTAGGCCTACAGAAAATGTTATTCATACCTTAACCCATTGGGGAAGGAATTAATCCGCTACCTGCAGCACCCTCTGGCGGCAATTAATTTTACCGAATTTGTAGACTTTTACTCTAACTGCTATAGAAAGAAAACCTTAGATAATAAATTAATAATTCTTTCACCATTTTGTTCACAGTAAAATTGTCTACAGAAAAGTGTTAATTGGATAGTCAAAGTTCTAAACTACAAAAATATATATATATAAAGATTATAAAAATAAAAATTTTAAAAACAATATTTTGAAAGTAAACTTGATATACAAATTCCAAGATTAATCCAGACACCAAATAACACTACTATTATAAAGGTCGATCGATTCCCTACGTAGAAAAATCAAAAGTTGTGTACTTTTATAAGTAATAACATTTTTTTTAAATTGTTTGTTTACCTTACCGCAGCTGATTTTTGGTGATATGTGGTTTCCATGGCAACACAAAATTGTTTGTTATTCGCTAAAATAAATGAGTAAATACGCAAATCAAGAAGCAAGATATTTATAAACATTATAATAGTAAGAAGAAACAAAAAGGGCGAAAAATAATAATAACTAAATAAAAAATGGCGCTGCCGAGCGGTGACACAAGCGGCTCTCGTAAGTCGGCCTCCGGGCCTGCAGCGGCCGTACGAGGAACGCTCGTAAGTCGGCGCCAATGGATTCTACAGACAAATCTACACTAAGAAATATATAAAAATGTAGTGTAAATGTAAGTTTTTAAAAACGGCACATAAACACTCTGAATACTCTAAAATGTGGGTTTAGGCTGGATAATATAGTTTCAGAGGCTAAATTTTAGGGTTTGCTAGAAAAGAAGTTATAAACTTAACTTTATTTATGATAAACATAAAAATGTGTTATGATCATGTTATGATTTACACGTCAATACATTATTCTTAATACTGATCCATCCTTGGAATAAGTATAAATAAAACAAACAAGTTAAAAAAAAACAATAATGAATGGAATTCTAGTTAACTTTAAAAAAATATAATTTATTGGTTTTACCTGTAAATCACTTTAATTTTTAGTTTTGACTAGTTGTGTGTGTTCTACGGACGGGATCATGTAGTCAGTTGAAACCTTCTTATAATCAGAACAGCATTTGGTTTGCATATTTAGTGTGCATTTTTCCAGATATGCAGGTAAAACTCCGTATTCAGCACTGTTTCAGGGTCTGTTTCCCGGTTATCAAAATTCAAGTACAATTTGATACACACACACAAATCTTCGATTAGCGACCTTATATGCCTAGGAATTTAATTTCATTTACAGTTGCACATTACATTATTGCACCTACGATTAATAAAATCCGTTATGTAAGGCACGACGTTTTTAATCTCACTTGGTTTTGGATTTTCGCAAAAAAACCACGAAATATTTAAACAACATTTAATGTAAACATATCATTGACAGATAGAAAAAAAATATCCATCCAAACAGATGTTCGTCACTTCATATATGTCGTGTTTTTTTAGTGTGGCCTTGATTCTCCAAACCGATGAGTATTTCATAAATAATGACGTATGTGGTAAACATGAAGAGAAAACCTGACAAAAATTGCACAAAATTGGTGTTTTGAACGTCCGTTATTTTATTTCAAAAGTAGTGAGGTCATATTTTAATGGCTAAAGACACTCTTTCCAATCCAGTGAATACAAAAAGACTAATTGAATCCCGATCGATGCTATCGTTTTTCAAGAGAAGGCCGCGTAAAATGCCTTCTGGGCCGTGACAGACAGACCCAGTAATTCGATCACCACTTACCATCGTTTTTGTATATTTACCGTCTTGTGAGTAACAGTATAAGCGTAAATATATGTTTTAAGTGTTATAAGACGTTTCTTTTATTTACTTTCCGTAAATTTAATAACACGTACAATGCTGATCAAGAAGTTATTCACAAGATAATGTCCAACCCCTGTGTATAAGCATAAATCATCAACCGTGCATTATTACCGGTTAAACAAAACACAGCTTACGACAGCATTGGTCTTGAACTGAGGTAGTTTAATTCATCAAATGATCTTGTCAATCACTTCAAACCTGCGCAGTTTAGAGACTAATGATTACCTCTGCGCAGACGTACACTAGAAGGTAACATGATTATTTACATTAACATACCGCCTCTATCGTGAAGCCCCCGAAGGTGATACACAATCTGGGCTTAGCCTGCACAAGCTCTAGCCCAAGGACGGTCAGTCGTACTTACGGCAAAAACTGAGCCATTTAAATGTGTTATTGAAGCTGGAATGTTTATTGGAAACTACCTTGAAACTTCACCTCCTGATCACTTAGATATCCTGTGTGAGAGGATGTTGATAGTTAATAGTTTTAATTTATCGGGAATTTGCCACCGAGAAAACTCAGAAGACATGCTCAAGAAACAAGGGATCGTTAAAATCAATGGATTTACCATCATTATTAGCTCCATTAGCATTATTAATTATTTCAAATTACTTTGATGGCGTTAATACTCTAATGTGTGGCTTCACGGTTATCACTAATGAGACAGCTTGTCCAGATAATTTACGGCAATTCTTGAGTAAAAGTGTCTGAAAACATTACCAAAAATTAACCAATTATACATATTATACATAATTACCAGAACTGATTATTATGTTCTTGGTGAAGGTCGGGACAGATAGGGTAGAACTACTACAAACCATAGACTATAGATTATACTTTTTTTATTATATAGTCAATGTACAAACTCACAGGATGGATTAATCAACCATATAGATTAAATTATATCAAAATATAATTGAACATATAATTATATCATCATATAATTGATAATTAAATAATCAACCATTATTATCTAGCATATTTAATTATTAGCTGGGAACCAATGTTCAGAGCGATAGAATGTGGGGGTCTATAACTAACACGAAAATATAAAAAATCTAGAAACTAGATTGTACATATTTTCACAGTGGGGACAGATTTAAATTTTGGAATTGGTTACTCAAGAATTCAGAAATATATAACATAAACATCATGACCATAAAAATAGGTTTTAGGTTCATGAACATAAAAATAGAGTAACAATTTCCTGTAACAAGACCTGTAAAATGATACCAAACTCGACTATACTTGTCATATAAAATTGTTGAGCTACCCCCTACCTCCGATACCCCTAAGGGCAAAATTTTCAAAATTGAACATGATAATTATTGTAGCCACTCAGACCTATGAAGGTTGCTGCGAACAGATTTCAAATATCTCAAATGGTCGAATAGTTAAGGGGGGGGGGGTGTAAGTTACTTTTCAGCCACTCTGTATATAATGTGTGTGTGAGTGTGTTTGTGTGTCCGTTAGCACGATAACGGAAACAAAAATCATGCGATTTAGATGGAATTTGGTACAAAAGTGTAAACCTACATTTATTAGAAAAATTCGCAAACCAGCAAGATTGGACCATGGGAAAGGTGTTTTACGGGGGTTTATAAAAAATGGGGGTTCTCAAAACCCCCCCCAAAAAAATAATCACAAAAAAAATATATAATTTCACAATTTTTCTTCAAACAATTTTTCGGAGCTTAAAAAAATAATTTACTATCTTGAAGTATTTTTGTATGGTTATTAGTTACGGAGAAAATTAAAAAAAAATTGCAAATTTAAAATTCCCATGGTATTCTTATGAGAAATAAGTAAATTATTGTTGTATACCTGTTTTATGGATATATTTTATTAAACTTGACATAATAATCTTTTTTTATACTTAGCTATTTATATTTCACTAAAAACACACTATATTACCCTCACCGTAGCAGACAACCTAGCTACTAATTAAATTTAATGTTATTAAAATAGATTTGTGGAAATAAAATCAGGCAAATGGAAATTCGCTTAGTCTCTAGGTTTGCTGTTGTGGGGATATTTTTTGGCAGTTTATTTAAAATGCCAGAACTGCGCATTCGTACTGTGAAGCGCGTGTTTCCTTGGGTCTGCTCAGATAACATCATACGACCTTGTCTTAGCACGTGTGTAGGAGCTCCGGGCTAATAGCCCTCCAGTGCAGCAGCAGCAGTCGGGGCTAAATTATAGCCCTTCGCTATTTCAAGCCTTTTACTTAATCGACGGGTATTGGAATCAGTTGAATCAAAGAAACAAACCAACTGATTTTCCTCGGTCAATCAGGTACTTACAGTTTTCTTCAAATGTGGGTTTGAATACAAAATAAACGGTCATGTATCGGTTTGTTACTGTTATGGTTTTTAGACACATTAGTCGAACTGTTCGGAATGTTACATCCATAAAGACGATAAATTAATATACTTCTTCTGTGTATTTACTAGACGAAGAAGTAATGTCACTTTTCTCATCATACTAATATTATAAATGTGAAAGTTTGTGTGTTTGTTTATTTGTTTGTTTGTTTGTTTGTTTGTTTGAAGTTAAATCACGCATTAACTACTGGTCGGATTGTGTTGAAATTTGGTACGATGATAGCTCACCTTCCCGATTAACATATAGACATATTCTTACCTCAATAATCCTTTCGGGCTCCGCCCCATCGGCTCTAGAGTTTCCCATGTTAACCTTATGAGTATTCATATTTAAAAGGAATTAAATAATTTTGCCAGCTGTTTCAACTACACAATTTGTTTCTATGATGTTCAATAGCATTAAAAGGTTATACGGTTTACCAACAGGGTGCAGCACCATTTAGTTCTTTATACATTTATGACAACAGCTAATTTGAACCAAGCAGCAACAAAATCTGAGTGTGTGAACTTTACTTCTTTCTATTGTTAAGGTGAAGTGGTAGAACATTATGGCTATGGTAGATGTTCTATATACTATAGTATACCGTAGATTATAGTAAACCAAATTTTCTCAAAACGTGTCCTCTCTCATTGCAAATGCAAAGCACGAGTATTTAACTGCAACTAGTGTACGTGTTGCTCGAAATCGAGCAATTACAAAGAAGTACAGGAGTTATATATAAACAAATAACTTAACATGGGAAACAAAAATTGTTTTGAAACTCCAGCTGTTGTCAGAAATTAAATATTAATAATTGGTCACCATGGAAGCATGAGAAAATTATGTTAAACTAATAACAGTCATAATTTCCGATGATTTGAAAATAGTCAACTAAAAGATTATTAACTAATGGAAATACTCACAATTTACATAACAGTCCTATTCCAGTTTAAAGGGTTAATTTTTAACTATCAAACTGCCCATGGACGGGAAAAGGTAAGCTTACAATTTAAGTCAACGTAAAAAGGCAGTCAGCTTTTATAATGTACCGTACATTGAGATATAAGTTATTTAGCCAATTTTTAGACAATAAGGTGTAGGCTACTTTAAACGCTACAGAACTGGGTTAGGCAAAAACTGGCAGAACTCTGAAATGGTGTTATTCATCATAGGCATACTCATATGCCAAATCCTTAAAATAAAAATTCTATAATTAATAACTTATATCATTAAACAAAAACCAACATCCAAAACTATACATATGTTTAATACAACATAGATAATTTACACATTGAGTGTTTACAATTAACATATGTTCTTCTTCTCACTTTTAATTTTTGCTTCGCAACGGGAAAAATCTGTTTCATAATCATTGAAATAAATAATCCATCATAAAGTTTAAGATTAAATAATATACATAGTTGTTTTATTTTTTTGGATCAGCTGTCTGAAATTGTGAAATATGCATTTGACAGTTCTGGTTGTTTACAATTAAATGTTAAAGCAAATGTAAACATTGTGAATTTTCTCATGCTTCCATGGAGACCAATTATTAATATTTGATTTCTGACAACAGCTGGAGTTCCAAAACAATTTTTGTTTCCCATGTTAATGTTATGGAGAAATACGAAACTTTAAAGGGCTCCAGGGCCTCACTCTCTAATTATTCACCTAAAAAGAAAGTTTCCTGCACAACTTCACGTTACGCTCTTTCCAATGACACCAAAAACATGTCAATCGGTTTAGTAGTTTCGGAGGAGTAATTGTCACAAAAATCCTGCTTGCGTATTAAATAAGTATAGATAAGCATTGTATACCAACCCCGTACGAAGGACGGGTACTCAGCTAGTATAAACTAAAACAGTATCGCTGTAACCACTGTTTATGGAGCACAGGACCCATAACAACGCACACTCTATATAAGGATTTTGGTTTGATAAATTCTTAAATTCTTACTGCTAATAATCCTACAGTAACAGAAGGTACAGTCTTATCGCTTAGTTCAGTAACGTCTAGAGTTGAAAATTAGTGGTCTTGTTTCGTCAATACTCCAGAGTAGTGCAAAGTTCAGGATACCCCTTTTTAGCGAATTTCCCGATAGGGACAACAAACACATTTCAGACCATCCTATGATCTTATATGAGCAATGTTTGCTTGTATGTATGTATGCTTGCAAATTTATCTTAAAAACGGCTTTGAAGATTTTCTTCAAGGTTTGTAAATAATTTATGGCCTAAAAATTGATTTACGACAGCCACTACTTCAAGAAAATTCGATTTCACTACACAGCTCATTTCAAAATTTAACATTGGCTGTTTTAGTTTAAAAACAAACTGTCAATATTATATTATATCAATATTATGCAAGTATAGACTCTTACAAACGAATGATTTTTAACATCGACAGTAAAATATTAATGTGTTGTTGGGTTCCAGGTTAAAATGTCCATGTTAATAAATTGAAATTCCACTGAAACTTAAATAATAAAAGCCAAAATTAGTTGTAAATAAAACGTGAGTTTCCTTTATATTGCTTAACAATCGAATATACCGAGACATGGATCGGTCCCCCGTTACTTATATCTCTAGCCCCATAGTACTGACTAACCTCCGGGTTCAAGCGGGCAGTGAGGTCCCTAGGCAGGATTCCCTCGGTCTCTACTAGGCAGTATTGTCCTCGGAACCTCCCCTCTGGCTCCTCTGCCCTGATACACTCGTCGTAGCTGCCGAGGTCCATCATCCGGCCATCCAAGATACCTGCTGGGATCTTACTGCTGGCGTCGATCACTGCAACAGATTACGTTCGTGTTACATTAGGGTTGTCTCCAAAGACAGAACATATCAACACTTTGTTAGTATTGCAGGACTCGACATAAACACACATACATATACATACATCACACGCAATAGTCCATGTAATTAATTCTGCGGAACTCGAAAAACGGCCCGCTTAATAGTGAGTTCTGGATATCACTATAGACAAATAATAATCAAACAATACCTAACAAAAAAGATACTTGAGTGGAACCCACAAATAATTTTCATAAATTAACTACAGGACCAATGCTGCTCCGCAGCGGTGAAATAAATATCATTTTCAAGAAATATTGAAAGGTATGATTTTTGATTGAGTAATACAGTATCTTGAACTTAACTGATTCAAACAATCAATAGCTCAAATTAAAGTCCATTATTTACTGATTATTGTTAGTCTAAAACATAAACAATACCGGAGCTATTGATTTATAATCATAGAAAACCCTTATAAAATAATTTGTATGTTTGTTGTTCACCTTGCATTTGCTTGAAACTCGTCCGATTTGAATACCGAAAAGCATAAATGAAAGCCGGCATCTCACTGAAGGTTCTTAGACCAAAATATATAGGATTATATAATTATAACTTTTAAAATACATCTTAAATTGAAGTAAAAATATCTCGAAAATTTATGTTTTTTGCCAAGGATGCTAAATTGATAAATATTCGCCGATGGTTGATGTGAAATATGTGCGTGCATACCTTCAATTTGAGACCTATTTTTTAACTAATCATGAAAATCGGTCGGGTAGAAGAGCCAAATGAACTTGGAAAAGAAAACCCAAATTATCTCATTTAAATACAGAATGTGTATATGACGTCTAGTTAAATAGCCTTGCAGTGAGTAATACATATTTGAAGCCACGAATAGAATTTCCTTAAATTTAATTTACTCTTGCCTCTGTGGTTCAATTCTTGCACAACAAAAGTAACAAGTTTGAATGAAGGATTTTATCAACCCTATGCGTTTCACAAAAAGTTGTGCAATTCGGAACCTTGTTAAAATGTGTGAAAAAAAAAAAACATAAAATACTACAAAATATCCAAAACCTAATTTGCTTCGTCCTTTGCCGTTGGCTTGCACGCGATTGTTTCGGTTCCAAACTGGACAAGGTCTCGTGGATAGTGGTATTACAAGGATTTCCTCAATAATTCTCGTTATTTAAAACATGTTCAATTACAACCTAAGTAAACATCCTTTGGTGTAGTAATTCTATTAGCTAATCGATAACCATGATACGTGTTTTTATTGGATTTTAACTACTTGTTAAGTCAAAAATGTTTAACTTAAAATAACTTATACAGTATACAAATTTTAATCTGAAATATTTAATGTTTTGGTTTTATAGTTGTAGGAGTATAATTATAAAACAACATTGTCAAATTATTTTATGCTATACGGCAAAAACTTTTAAAATCTGTAAAACACGTTTTAATTTGTTTATGTGGGTAGGCCTAGTAAGGTCGATAGAACAATAAAATGTGTTTATCACATTATGTACTTATACATGTTTCAAAAAATGTAAGTATGAACTAGGAAATTTATATACACTTTAATTTAAAAATAATTTTACTAACAAAGTCTCAGACTGATTAATCGGTAATTAAAATGTCTACAGTGTACGTAGCCTGTAATTTACTTGGACTTTTGAACAATAAAATATAATACTAATCTTTGTTTATGAACAAAAATCTGCATTTTATTACAAAATCCCCCTTTACAGCATACGTAAAACGTCGTATCTGTACAACAATTAACACAGAATGTTGCGACTACAGGCTACATGTAGCAACTTATTATATAACTCCTCAGGGCCGACATTCAGAACAAATTGAGCGTTCCATCACCGGCGTCGTTTTGGAAGAGGCCAAGTAATTAATGCGATTATTATTCGAAGCCAAAGACCATTTATCAATCAATTTACGGCTAAAGTCTGTGTCGTAAAACATTGTACTTTTCTCTTACAGTGAGTAAAATATAGATCTAGTCCCGAGTCAGTTGTCGATTGTATTAAATGGGAATCCATCACAAAGACTTTGAGCGACGTATTTATTAGGTCTTTGTTTCCTTAGGTGTGACGAAATAAATAAACACTGGTCGTAAAATGGATTGTTCTCGTCATTTATTGTTCTTTGATGATGTCCGCGAGGTGTTGTAACTGTGCGTGCCACATATGTGGATGGTTTCCTAAATGAGGCATTTACGTTTTGAAACTATTTTAAGAATTTTAAAAATAATGAATTTTTTAATAATATTATTATTTCAATGCTAGACAAAGCTTTTCTTAGATTTGTTCAAGTAAATGACAGTTGAGTTCATATTTTGATCTTACCTGGACTTTGTTTGATTCCTCCCCGTTGAAAGAGGTATTCATGTAACAAGTACCTATATGTCTCGAAATCTAGCAAAGTATGACGATATTAATAAAGGGTGTGACGATTTTTGACCCAATATTCTAATGCAACGAATAGGAAATCAAGACGATTATAAGGTATACCATACAACGTAGATCGCTTATAAAAATATAGATAGGTAAAGTCATTTAAAACATATCTTTAGCTAGATTATTAAATAAAAAATCCTCTTCGCCAGACAATTTGGGTGATGTATTCTGTTTTACAAGAATTTAAGAATAGACTACATTTGACGCGTGCTCGTATGTTTTGGTGTCTCGCTAGGCGGCTGTGCGCCTTGGGCTAGGTTTTTGTCAGAACCTCAGTAACCGGTTGGTAATTGGTTAATTAGTACAGACTCTGTCTTGTCTTTTGCAAGGGCGATAGTTTTTAGTGAATTTCCGTATAGGAAGTAGTTATTACCGTATGTGGCATGGTAAGACCTAGACCCGCCGGGACCGATATACTTTTTCATTTTGATGTCCATATAGGCCAAAACCACTATTCGTTCAAAATTGTACAGGGTTATTCTAAATGATGGACCCATTTCTAATGCTTTATAATTTTTATACTACTTACCGCCATAAAATACACATCAAACAAAAAAGCAACTCAAAGAGTTTATGCCTTCCACAGACACATTATTTAACAATATCGATCCAACAGAACTGTAGATTTAATTGTACAAAGTTAAAATGTAATCTCCAACTTTTTTTACCACTAGAAATTTAGAAGGTTACCGGTACTTGACGTTTTTGCAAATAACTTTTAAATGGTGAGGAAATCGACCAAAGTGGAAGGTATTATTCCGAAAGAGAATAAAATTTCCTACAATCTACTTCTATGAATTTTTTGAAAATACTCAAGAAAGGTACCGAAAATTGCCTCAAAATGAAAAAAAAATTGAAAATCCCCGTCTTCAAATATTGTAGACAATAAACATAGCAAACATTAAATTTCATACTTTTTTTATTTTAAGCCAAATTTAGGCTACATTTATTGAGTATTTTCAAGATATGCGTAATAGTAGATTGTAGGAAATGTTATTCTCTTTCGGAATATTACCTTCCACTTTGGTCGATTTCCTCACCATTTGAAAGTTATTTGCAAAAACGTCAAGTAACCTCCAAATTTCTAGTGGTAAAAAAAGTTGGAGATTACTCTTTAACTTTGTACAATTAAATCTACAGTTCTGTTGGATCGATATTGTTCAATGATGTGTCTTTGGAAGGCATAAACTCTTTGAGTTGCTTTTTCATTTGATGTGTATTTTATAGCGGTAAGTTTAATAGTATAAAAATTATAAAGCATTAAAAATGGGTCCATCATTTAGAATAACTCTGTATATACAGGGTGTCTCACGAGAGGTGTCTCAAATTGATTACGGAAAAACGGCTTGACGTACAAGGATGAAATAAAATTATTTCCCGCTAAATCGACCCCAAGGAATAACGTAAAAATATTTTTAACTTTTTCCCAATACAGGGTGTGCCTGTACCAAACTGTAACAAACATCCTATATCAAATGCATGTTATTTGGGTTTAACACTTCATCAAATTGGGCCTTTGGTGTTAAACCCAAATAACATGCATTTCATATAGGAAAATTAGGTTTTTTGTTATTTAGGGTACGCAAAAACTAAAAGAGATACGAAGTAAGAGTAAATTACAAAGTTGTTAGGAATTAAAAAACCTATAAAATGATGTGCCACTTGACATATGTTGCTATTTGAAATTTTTTTTAAATAAGCATTTGCAAATTTTCAAAAAAAAAGTTTTTTTAGAATTTTTATAATTTAAAAAAACCGTTACTTGTAGCATATCAAAGTAAAGCTAATTTCATAACGAGTAAGAAAATTCAACCGGAGAAGGGATAAATGCATTGGTATAGGAAACACAGAGTATTTAAAAAATATGGATTTTTTACAAAAAAAATGCCACCATTTTGAAACGTAAAAAGATAACTTATTTCTGTTTTCACCAAAATGTTTGTCTATCAAATACCTTTAAAATGATGTATAACATGACATATGTTTACATTTAAAAATTCCGAGATTCGAACTAGTGACCCTCAGTTTTTGGCACACCCTGTATTGGGAAAAAGTTAAAAATACTTTTACGTTATTCCTTGGGGTCGATTTAGCGGGAAATAATTTTATTTCATCCTTGTACGTTAAGCCGTTTTTCCGTAATCAATTTGAGACACCTCTCGTGAGACACCCTGTATGTACTAGTTGCTGTCTAAAAAATTACCCAAAATAATAATAATAAAAAACTACTTAAATTCTGTTAATTATACGTAACGTAATTATAAAAATGTTAATTGTTGTATAAAATAGTTACACATTCCTCTTTGGTTTTAGAAACAAAATTCAATTGGGCCACTTGGTTTGAAAAAATATCTTTCTTTAAGGCTAGGCTAATTTATTACGAATTATACAGGGTTAGGCAAAAGTCTTGAACCTCCCAGTTAACTGTTTAACGCGTTGCAGTAGGAAAACCAAACTCTGCACATATTTACATCATAAGAAATTGCACTGTTTCATCAAAGTTACAACTTTACCCCAGCCCCCAAAATAGAATATTTTGGGGACAACCCTAAATTTTCAAATGTAAACACCTACCATGTGACCCCTCATTTTAAAGGGGTTCTCAAGACAAATAAAATGGCGCAAACTATAGGTCAATATCACACCCCTTATCAAAATGGCAGTCATTTTTAAATATCCCCTATTATCTTTTTAACAGGTTATAGCAGGTAAACTAAACTCAGCATACCTTTATAAAAAAGAGAATTCACCTTTTGGTCAGTATTAAAACATTTTTTTTTAAGTTAACTGGGGGTGTCCAGACTTTATCTTGCTTGCTCATCTTAAATAATTAAATGGCTGCCATTTTGATTAGAGGTGCGATATTGACCTCTGGTTTGCGCCATTCATTTTCTCTTAATAAACCAATGAGGGGTCACATGATAGGTGTTTACATTTGACAATTTGGGGCTGCCTCCAAAATACCCCATTTTGGGAGCTGGGGCAAATTTGTAAACTTTGATGAAAAGTGCAATTTCTTATGTTTTAAATATGTGTCGAGTTTGGTTTTCCTACTGCAACGCGTTAAAAAGTTAACTGGGAGGTTCCATACTTTTGCCTAACCCTATGAGGTGCTGATGCATCTATGAGAATAATGTACATATACGATTTAATTTGCAAATGATAAGCTTACTTAAACATTATTTCGTTGGAAAACTACACACGAAGTCAGTAGGGAAAAATATTCGCACAACATAAGGTACTGTAGTAAAGCAAAATACCACAGAAGCAGGAAACCTGCGGACTTAACGAATTCACAATTGCCTGATTTGATTATCAATAAAACTTAATAACATTGGGTTTAACGAGTACCTAGTTTTGCTGCTACAGGGATGGTAATAAAGTGTGTCTTATAAAAATAAAAAAGTAAAATATCAATAGCTTAGTATAAAATAAATAGATTTACCAAGTTTGTTCAAAATATATTCATAAACAAGGAAACTACAACAGTTTATATATTCTCCATAAGCATAGGCATTTTAAATTTGATTTTTTTTTCAATTTTCTCTGAAACCAATAAGCGTACAAATACACTTCAATATACTAAACTATTTTTTTAAGCTCTATGTTCTACCCTAAATGGTCTATGGAGAAATTGGTAAGTTTTATGTTTTCAGGGTCAAAGTGAGAAAGCCAAATTTTTACACCAATAATTCGACCATAAAACCTCGTTCCCATGCCGTTCCTGATCATGCTGGTCCGCGCAAACGTTCACATAAACGTAGATTTACACGTTTGTACCAAATTATATGTCCGTGAACTTTGACGGCCCACTTATAAGTTACGGCAACTTAGACGGCGATAACTTGAGGAATTTTTGTCCGATTTTGATTAAATTTATATGCATGGTGGGAAATGAGTTCGCGAGCCAGCATGAGCGGACCATGGATACGGGGTTTTGTGGGAGATTTATGCGGTAAAAATATGGTTTTCTAATTTTTTACCCTCAAAACATAACATTTCACAATTTTTCTTCTAACAATTTAAAAAGCTTAAAAAACAAGAATGTACTAAATTATTTAATTATTTGTAAACTCATCAGTGAGTACAAAAAAAGTTCAAGTACATCATTCAGAACATACCCAATTTGCACTCTAACATGTGTTTATGTAGGCTAAGTTCATGTAGCCGGTAACTGTTCTCGAGGTAAGTTAGTTCGATGTGTTCTTGTGATTTCAGGAGGGTACATTGAAGTGTTTTTTACTGTTATTGGTTGCGGAGAAAATCCAAAAAAATATAGTTTTAAAAATCTCCATGTTATTATTATAAAGAATAAGTAATCTTTTGTAGTTTGCTTGCTTATGGATATAGGTATCTCGATCAAACTTGGCAAATGTATATACAGTATTTTATACTAGGCCTAAGTTATTATTATTTTACAAAAAAAATCCGTTGCAGCAAACCTGGGTACTTGTTAACCCCAATGTTATTTAAATAGATTACATTAAAAAGCCAATTAAATGGAAATTCGCTAATCCTGCAGGTTTGCTACGACGGGAGCCAAAGAGTCTAGTTATCAGTTTGACTACAAAAACACGTCGTAGTATTGCAATTATTTCCTATTTGTAAAATTAATAATTATTTATGTAATTATATTATAGCACTCCACGTGTAGAAAAATACTTGCAATTCGATTCTTGAAACAAACATATATGGACTAGACTATAAACAAGGCTCTAGATTATCTAAATCTAAGTTTTTTGATTTACCTTTAAATATTTTTCTCGCGGGGAATCATGACATCATTTCAATAAACAGCTGGAAATTGGCCCACCAAAGGTGTTAAACCAAATAAAAAGTTGTATTATAGTTGTTTTTATTATAGTTAAATAAAAAGATCCCCTTATGAGTTTATACACAGAATTAGTCTTATAGTTTGAAAAGAAATCATGGTAAAAGAAACTATTGAAGAAAACCAAATATTGATACATTTACCGAAGTTTATGAGATCTTCTATCTTGCTATATATCTACATCTATTAGCGAACTTCCCTAGATAGGGAAGTAGCTATTACCGTAGGTGGCACGGTAATACCTAGACTCGGGACCGATATACCTTTTAATTTTGATGTCCCTAGTGGCCAAAAACGCTAACTCATGCGTTAAAATTGTTATGTAAATATATATATATATATATGTCCGTGAACGCGATTACTTGAGTATTTTTTCCCGATTTTGTTCAAATTTGGCTTGAAGGTGCAGGGCGGGATAAACGAACCAGCATGATCGCGCTATGGGAACGGGGTGTTATGAGGGGTTTTCTGTTTCTGGGGTAAACATTTGTTTATTCATTTTTGACCCTTAAAATATAAAATGTCCCAATACCTCTTCAGACCTTTTTAAAGAGTTTAAAAAAACAAATAATAATCGGTTTTTGGCTACGGAGAAAATTCAAAAACTGTAAATTTAAAAATCCCATGTTATCTTATGGAGGATAAGTTAACTTTCATAGCTTGCTTGTTTATGGATATATTTAGATAAAACTTGGCAAATTTATTTATCTTATACTAAGCTATTCATATATTACTAAAAAAACGCAATTTATTACCCTCACTGTAGCAGCAAACCTAGGTACTTGTTTAACATAATGTCATTTAAATAAATTTAATCGAAAATCCAATCAGGTAAATGGAAATTCGCTTAGTCTGCAGGTTTTCTGGAGCGGGGGTAGTTATACTTACGTTAGTAATGGTTTAACTAAATAGTATATTACGTTACTAGTCCTGAAAATAAGTGTTTACCGGACGAGTGTGGTCGTCCCCGTGCGAGACGAAGTCGAGTACGGGATTACCATACGAGTCCGGTACACACATTTTGGACGAGTTACGTACGATAGTTTACGCCATACTACTAAATCTGTACAAATCCTTATATATTTCCACCAACTAAAGGACTAAAAATCACTAGTCATAACCTCTAAGAGAGGCTATGTTTTTGTTTATAACCACTCACTGCCACCTAAATACAGTATAATCAGCTGATTGGTGTCCGGCAAAACTCATTGCAGCACAGTAGTACGCAATGAAACCCCATTTGAATAAGCTGGTGGCAAACAGCTGTTTTCTGGACTAAATCCTTGCGTGGGAAGTTCGTCAAAATAATGTAGTGTGGCGTAAAGTTCTTTACAACGGTTTGTGTGAATAGCTTATCCTTCAAATTCAAATTCAAATTCAAACAATTTTATTCATGCAATTTTTAAATTAAGTACATAATCCCATGTGCCATGCAAAGCACGCGCGGGATGAAAAACACATTTTTATTAATACATTTCATTTTCTGGCAGCAAACAGTTAATTTTTTCTTCTTTGTTACTTTAATAGAACAGTGAGTAGACATTTCCTATTGCAACAGTTTTAATCATATAAATAAAACTTATGCTATAAATAAACAAGTTAGAATAATTTAATAAGAACACGGGTTTTAGAAAGACAAGTCCCTTCATTTGAATTTTTTCATGTATTCAGATTGTAAACTTTAAACAATACCTACAGTTTATTAAATTGTATTTTAAGTATACAGTACTACTTTTAGTATAACTGTAACATGATCGAGGTAGATTTATCACTTTTTATAGGGGAGAACTAAAATGTAAACAGACCATTTATAAAAAAAAAAAAAAAAAAAAAAACAGTTAATTAACTGCAACAAACAAACGTTATCTTTGAAATAAAATTGTATTGCGTCTGATTTTTGCAACGAAAAAAAGATTCAAACCATATTCAAATGCGTAATTTGAATATGGTTAATTGCAAAACATTTGTGGCGAAACATACTTTACGTTTGACAAAATAAACTAAACTAATGTACTGAGCAAGTTATTTTATGTTTTTGGATTAGGGAGAAAAAATAATAATAACACATTATACGTAACGTAACGTTTTTATACTACTAAATTGACGTTTATACTGAGAAGTGAGATAAAAAATGAACAAACAAACTCAACCGTATGCAAGCAGAGAAAAAGAATGAAACAGAAAACTGCAAATACAATAATAGGATATTCATTTTAGGATATAGTATATCGTGAAATGGCCTAGCGTATGAGCTAAAGGATAAGTTTATACATATTGCAATGATATTACTTACTTGTCAACGCCCAGAAGTCCTTCTTGAGGAAGCTCTCAAAGAAGTAGTTGCTGTGGTTGCGACAGATCTCCGTCTCAGAGTCGATAGGTATGTAGTAGGAGCCGATGTGGTATAGAGCCTCTTCCAGTTGCTGCTCCGGCACGGGCAGAAGGATCTTCCTCACTTGGTTAAACCTCTCCAAGACGCGGTCCCGGGGCATCAGCCAACCCCATACCTCACCTCCTGCAACCCAACAAACCATTACTGTGTGAATCAAATCAAACCATTCACTGTGCTCTAGCTCTAAGTCGGTAGGTGTAGTGTGAGAATGTGTTTTTTTTTTCGTTTCATCTTAAGTACAAATATACGAAGCAATATTGTCCTTTGAGTGTCTATCGGTGTCGCTTTAGCAGCTCTTCCGATACCTATTTCACGTTAAAGCAGCGTCTCGGGTTTCCTGGCAAGCTATATAATGTAGTTATTGTTATTAGATTCTTAGACAAAGGTTCGACACAAAAGATATTACAGATTTTACACTAGTTAATTGTTTAACACCAAAACAAGAGAAACTGTTATCGAACAAATCAACAATGGTTTCGATTTGTTTATTATGGATAAGCTATATCTGAAAACATTTTACACGTTAAACAAACTGCTTGCTGACATTTCTGTTCACTACATAAGATATCATGTTACTTTTAACACGATCGCTGTATTGCCTGAGTACGGTGAATCGTTGAGAAATTTATTGTACTACACTACAGAATTAAAGAGTAGCCCACTCTGGTAATAAAAATATACCAAGAGATATAAACGATTATCTAGTAAATATATTTCTGCAGAATTATGCACGGTATCAACAACAAGGTGTAAAACTTGTGAACTAATGAGGATCATTTTGTTAAGATATGCATACTTTAAAAATTTATTTTAAAACCTTTGTAGTTAGGTTTTAGTTTTAGAGATATCTATCACTGAAGGACGGATACAAATAAAAAGCTAGTTTGAGAATATAAACCACCGAACCACCGCAATGGTTACTACGAAAAAATCCAAACAGTCGGGACTTCAGAATCATATTACAGTACCGGTATTTAAAATATTGAATTATATTGGATGATTCAACTTGCTCCTTAAAACCTGCATCTAGGTTAAGATTAGTATCTTTTGGCAATTCTTTTAGTTAAACCTTGACTGTTTGACTTCTCTCAAGAAATAACATGAAGCATGGTTAGCTCACGTAACTATTTCCTATTCTAGGTCTGTAATACACCTGAAGCAAGATTACATTTCGTTATTATTCAGAGAGCAGAGCCCATTGAGGTCCAAGTCCTATCCTTGACTCTAGAGTTTGGAGAATTTTGATTGTAAAGAGCTATACCTCCAGCTCTCTCCGTTGTGGTTTTAAAAATAGTATACTGCTTGTCAAATTACGTTTAACTACAATAACATCAACAATTACTCTTCATCAAAATTATTTAGAAAAATTTTAATTTTAAAATATTTTATTATGTTGGATTAGAAAATATTATTGAGTTACCAGCTAAAGAGAAATACATGTTGCTTCCAAATAACGGTATTTGTCTATGGTAAAAACAAGAAGTAAACCATTTCTAGATCTAATTTATAATGATGAAAATTATTTTACGAAATCATCGCTTCGAGAATTATTGAGTGGGTTTGTAAACTACATAATGAAAACTAATAAGGGTTTTCATCCACATAAAAGTTTCAACGCTGGGAAGTACGGTGTGCATGCGGCAGCTCTGTTAGCGGGTATTCTCAGATCCGGAAACATTAGTGGCCACTAGTAGCTATTCTCACCTTACTACTCACTACTCAGGTAAACCAACGTGAACATGAAACATGACCCTCAGTGACCACGTAGTACACACGCAAGCCTCGTGGGAGTGACCACGCGAGCAACTAAGAATGAGATGCTACTGTAGTAGGAAGTCTCGACAACATGTTAGTGTCTCTGTCCGAGGTCAAGATTTAGCCGGAAAAGTGTAATTTGGACAGTCAAACATGATTTTTTAACAGGAAAAATAAAAAAAGCAATTAGTGAGTAATTGATATTCAGAAAAAGTATAATGATTTTTAGTATTCTTTACAACGACCTTAACACCATGGTGCACATAGTTTGAGGCGGAAATGAGCAACACATGAGTTTGTGGACGAGTTGTTCCTGTCTAACTTCGAGTGAACTCTTAAAAGCCAGATCATTGTTGAAAAGGTAGAGTCATCATTCTACTGTAGAGTCTGATCTCGACGCTCCACTTCTGTTGTGCCATTAAATCGCAAAAATCCTTATTAGTTTCTTTTGATTTAAACTATTACATTTAACGTGGACTAAAAGATAACGCTTCACATAAACATTTTCCTTATGAAAAATAATCTTTCGGATTTTGAAAAGTAATCTTTGGTTGAAGAAATTTAGTTAATCTTAATTGTTTGTATTATTTTGTCTTCCTCGATCACTCTTGTCTCTACTGATTTGTGTCAAGTGTCTTCGAGTCTGCACTTCGCTAGGTTTTAGCAAATTCCTTACATAAGGAATAAGCTATTACCGTAGGTCTCATGGTAAGACATGGGCCCGCGACCGATTTACTTTTTCGTATTGAAACACCATCCGTTAAAATTCACATAAGTATTTATATGTCAGTTAGCCGATAACTCAAGCAAAAATTATCCGATTTTGATTTGGTACAAACGTCGAAAATTGGTACAAACGTGTAAATCTAATTTTATTCGAACATGTTCGCGAGCAGCGTGATCGGACCATCGGAACGGGGTTTTATGGGGGTATAAATTGGGTTTTCTCATTGTTGACCTTCGAAACATAAAATCTCCCAATTTATTTATTTTTGTTTAAATATCATAGAATTTTACTGAAGAGCACAATGAGTATTTAACAATGTTAATATACAGCAGGGTCAACACAGATAGCAGCACTCGCATGTAGAATGTGAGCAGACATTACGGAGACTTTAGTACTCCAGATCACGTCCCCTTTACAAGTCATCAGACCGTATACAGCGAACAGCTGTCACAGCGGACCAGAGCATTAGTGAAGGGTTTCATCATTTCATTTATGTGTTTATAATTATTTATAACCTCTCTCTATTTACCTAACCATATGTATGTTTCTTATAAATTATCTGTTAAATATTTGTCACTAAATTGTTACAAATCGTTCCAAACTCCGGCTGTATTTTTATTATAGGCTAATCAGTAAATATCACAGTATAAATCTTCTTGAAGACAACAATAGGCTCAAGATATGATAACAAAGTTATCACCAGCTAAGGCCTATTATTATTTCAGACGACAGCTCCACAAACTTCGTTGTCCGTATTGCGATCTGCTGCACAAGAGTGTTGATTATGTAATCATCCGTAGAGCTACCTCGAGAGTCAATCTATATGATTAATACAATACGGATTTTCTCTATTACGTCCCTTTTTTAACTGTCCTACTCAAGCGATTTTCACGATTGAGGTGTCATTTTAAAAGATTATGATCCAGCACACCTGCGAATGGTAACGAAAAATATTTTCCTTATTTCGATATCTCACTTTCAAACTTTATAAACGGTTTGCATATGAACTAGTGGCCGTCCAGTGGTCGAAAAATCAACCAAAAAATATGTAATGTACAACAGGCTTCTCTGTTTTCACTCCACGCTGTAAATAAAACATGTGATCGGAGTTTCTTTCATTTTTTTCTGTTTATATTTCGTTGTTATTTCGTCACCAGCATGACAACCCGTAAGCAAGGCCCCACTAATAAGGCCCATGTTAATATTTTTCAAATTTAAAATTCCATTTTTTTTTTTTGCTTATTTTTGAGCCTATTTTAATTTATGAAGGGATTCTTCACATCTACAGGATAATAGCTTTATAATGGTGTGCGTAGATTTTCCCTGCGATGCACACGAGCCGAGAAAAAAGGTTTTTAAGAAACATGCTTGCCTATTAATATATAGATTGTAATCAAACAGCTGATCCTTCAGTTGAATGTTTAACCACAGTCAGATTGTAAACAAGAGAGAGAGACGAAACAGTTTACAAGGATTTTAAATAAGCTACTTTTTTATAATTGAAGCCTGATTGAGGTAGGTAAATCACTCTTCGGCCTTTATGGTGTAGATCTAGATCTTTGAAAAGTAAAAGGGTATTGCATTGTAATTTGTTTCTTTGAATTAAGCTTTGAACCCTATTTAAAAGCGAAATTAGCGCATGGGTACCATCGTTAGTATTTATAGTTGTAGTGGTTTCTTTAGTGAATTTCCCATATAGGGAATAAGCTATTACTATAGTACTCATGGTAAGACCTGGACGCGGGACCGATTTTTTTTCGTTTTGAGGTCCTTAGAGGCCAAAAACACCATCCGTTCAAATTCATATATATATATATATTTATATATATATATATATATGTGTGTGTGTGTGTGTGTGTCCGTCAGCACGATAACTCGAGCAAAAATGATCCGATTTTGATGAAATTTGGTACAAACGTGTAAAACTATGTTTATTCGAACGAGTTCGCGATCCAGCATGATCGGACCATGGGAACGGGTGTTTACGGGGGGTTTTATGGGGTAAAAATAGGTTTTTCCCATTTTTGACCCAAAAAATATAAAATTTAGCAATTTATTTCCAAACCATTTTGTAGAGCTTCAAAAAACAAATAATTTAGTATATTGAAGCGTTATTATGCGCCTAATGGTTACGGAGAAAATTCCAAAAAATTGTATATTTAAAATTCCCATGTTATTCTTATGGAGAATGAGTAAACTGTTGTAGTTTGCTTGTTTATGAACATATTTTGATCAAATTTGGAAAATGTTTTTATTTCTTACTAACTATTAACATTTAAAAAAACACAGTTTTACCCTCCCTGATGCAGCAAACCTAAGTACTTGTTAAACTAATTCTATTTAAACCGGGAATAAATGTTATATTTTTAAGTAGACATTTCAATGTAAATCCAATCAGTCAGTCAAATGGAAATTCGCTTAGTCTGCAGGTTTGCTGCGGCGGGGGTATTTAATGTATGTACTTACTATGTCTGAAAATAAACAGAATTACAATAATTTCACTGTCAAAAAACAATACATAAAATCACATTGGCGATTTTTGTTAGGTACGTGCATACTAAGGTTTTTAAGGCCATTTTACAAAATACATTTTACAAAAGGTAGTTAAGATATAGTGGGAAATACAACTTTCGTTTAGAAATATTAATTTCATTTCTGATTTATAGTTTTACAGCCAAGAAAAATTCTTAATTTAGACATTATAGTTAATTTTATGAACCAGTCCATGTAGGAATAATCCAAAAGTTAGGTTATTGACCTACCGCCTCGTACAGGAAGTTTAAATGGTTCGTCTTTGGCTCGATAGCCCGGCAAGGTGCGAAATTACACATATTATACACAATCTGGTCTTATTAGTTGCCTACTACGTGGCCCTGTAAAAGAGCAATTCTGGACTACGGATATTCTTCTTTGATGTTGGTAAAGATATTGACCTGTCTCACGCAGATCACTGGGAAACAAATTTAAGTTCTGGTCGGCTCTTTGGCAAGACAAATCCCTAGTTTAGCTCAAAATTGAGTCAAATTTTAAATCAAAATATTTTTCATTTAGTTTATAATATTTTGAGTTACTTGTACACGGAATAGTCACTCATGTTCAGAGAAAGTGTTGCTCATTCAATTGTTGAATTCAATTTTGAGCGAAAGAATCGAGTTTAAAACATAAGTTTAATTAAAATACCCTAGATACGATAAACGTCGAGCGCATCACTTTACTTGATGTTACCCAATGATTATGAATGGTGATGTTTTATTGATTTAGCGAATTTCCCATAAGGAATAAGCTATTACCATAGGTCTCGTGGTAAGACTTGGCCCAGGACCGATTTACTTTTTCGTTTTGAGGTATCCGAAGGCCAAAAACACCATCCGTTCAGTTGCATATTCAAGGTGTTCAAAAAAGGCTGAGAAATGATTTACGTAGTGATTTCTTGGTTCATAATAAAGAGAGCATTTTTTTCAAAATCACTTCGTTAACTAGATATCCGACATTTTATATTTTTTACATAATTTAACTTTGAATTTTTTCACCTGATCTTTATGAAACTTGGTTTGTATATTAAGGTAGAAGAGACCCATGTTAGAAAAGAACTCCTTTTTATTCAACTTGAAATTTTAAAATGGCGGTCATTTTAATTTTCAATATTTAAATTACTAAAGAATGGCTGATAAACAAATGTCAAGAAAACTATTATTTAGCATCTTTAATTCCCTATCAAATTATTCTGAATTTCTTTAAGTAGTTTTTCCGTTGTTGATTTAGTTCTTGTATTTTAGGTATACAATTTTCACTCTACACATGCCATTACATATATTTATTGTTCTAATTATAACACTGTAATTTGTAGCTCGTGAATGTGTTTAAATAGCATCTCCACAATAACGAGATGTTTTATCCTGGTCGACGTTTAATATGACTCAGATATAGAACTGCACGTGCGTTGTGCGACGTGCGACGTGCGTCGTGCGAGTGACGATGTTTGAAGGATTGTGTTTCTGTAATTGTATATCAAGGATCTGTTGCTCAATCACTCATCAAACACACTCCAGTCTAGTTACTGATTGATGACATCCACTGCTACTGTTTACATTATTTCTATGCAGTGGCAAAGAGGGTGGTTATAAAAAATTGAGAGTAATCACCTCAAATATTAGTTTGGTTAATGCGATGCATCTATTGCAATTAACTGTTAATGGGTATTATAATTCGACTTTCAATAGTTTCAAAACACGTATAATACTAATTCAATAGCATTTTGTTCCTTTAAGCTTGTGACGAAACCCCCTCCCACTACACATGTATAACCCTCTCGTCACATAGTAAAATACGAAGCTTGTTCTGTGTTCTGGTGTGTTTCAAGTCAAGTATCAAATCACTTTATGTAGATTATGTTAATGTTCTTCTCTTGTTTTAGAGTAAATTCATAAGTGTGCACTTTGCTCTTTGGTTGTAATAAAATGACTGTTACATGGCTGTAGATTACTGTTGCAATCAGTAGTTTACAAATACATGTCAATCCATAGGAACTTAGCTTGACTTACAGCTACATAAGGCCAAAATAAAAAAAGTCCACTGTCCATAGAGATGAGCTTCTGCTTCAATGTACTACGATTATTACGACAATTTTTTCATTCGAAGGAGTTCCATGTGGGATTTTGATATCTTGAAATCTGTGATATTTTGCTGTGGAGCGAAATCTACTTCCAAATCCAACCCAGAGCAAATAAGCGTTAAAGAAGGCAATATTTCAATGTGGTCGGCAAATTAATTTTAAAAAGGTATGCTATGCTATTTTCAAAACGATTTCCTTTAAACAGCAGTAATTGAAATTAAGAAATTAAGTGGTAGCCTTATAAAAAAATATTTTTACTTTCCTAAAAAAATACCAAAATTAATTGGTGAAAAGGCAGACTATAATTATTGTATTCGCCTGCTTAGTTTAAATATGGTATTTTCCAAACAATTTGTTTTTAAGTAATTTCAAGCGGAGAACTCTCTGTATTTTAATGAGACAGGCAGATTGAAAACTCGTATAATAAAATGTTGTAGTGATGTACACGTGTGGTCATGGTAAGATGTTTAGCCAAACCTGTTTATATGCAAGATCATTTCTGGCTTATGGATGGTTCTGTATTTACTGTATGTAGTCAATGTTAACAAATATGGCACTAAGATTCTTTGTACTCTCATAATGATAGCTATGAACAAAATCATTGCTTGTAAAATCGAATAAAAAGACGAGTAAAAAAATACAGTATTAAATCTCGATTATCATATAAAATACAAGTTTCACATTTCGCAATTGGATGAAAAGATGTAGTAACACTTCGGCCCAGTAACATTTCGGACAAACTCAAATTTCTTAGAAAAACAGTATCACTTCGTCCCACTCGCTTTTACAGATGATTAAATAAGCTAATGGAGTAACATTTCGGCCCGACGGGCCGACGAAAAATTGACAAGGGTTGAGGAACGCAGTTTAGGTAGTAAGAGGTACATGAGGATGCGGAATACTATCCCCCAGAAAACTACCCCCCCACACGTGACGTCACAAAATCTGCTAACTTACCAATATGGAAGCCGTGTCCGCGACTGGAATACTACCCCCCCTAGACAAATCCTGCTATGTAATTTTAATTGTAATTCGAGTAATTCCGTTGGATAATAGAAAATGCGTGTGGTGAATATAAAAGAGATTTTCGAAATGTTACAACAAGTTTGGTTGGTTAGGTTAGGTTAGATTAGAACTGTTTGACAACTAAATTTGAGTGTCCGTGACTGGAAAACTACCCCCCGGTCTCTGACGTCAATATGACGTAGGAACCTGCTTGGGGGGGGTAGTCTTCCGGGGGGGAGTCTTCCGGCGACCCAGGTACATGACCTGTATACTTTGCAACCACCCTCTGGTGGAATGTCGCCCAACCGTCACCCCTTGCATCCTCTGACCTCACATGACGGAGAATCTGTGGAATCTTACCTAACCTAACCTAACCTAACCTGTCAAATATTTTGTTGGGACGAAGTGTTACTAGTGGGCAGGTAGAGAGTTGGACCGTAGGCCACATCTGAGGGTTTCGGGCCGAAATGTTACTGGGCCGAAGTGTTACTTGGGCCAAAGTGTTACGACACGGATGAAAAGTCTATCTTTGTTTGGCTAGTATATGATACTACTCATGAACCTGTTCATTTTGTACAGTACCGGTGCTTATTTATTTTATAGTTTGTTTTATAGTAAACGATGGATATGGATGGCAATGGATAGTCACACTGCTAATGGAAAGTAAACCAACAACTGTGAGTGGCTATTGTAGCTTTATAAATGAAATGTTTTAATTTAAGAACATTTGTAAAAAAAATTACCCCCCATAAGGTTAATATTAGAGAATTTGAAAGCCATCAATAGATAATTGGATCAGTTGAGTTGTACACTTACTTGTAAGAGTATTAAGTCAATTGTAAAACACTTTCTCAGGTATTTTTTGGAGCAAAAATACTAGATAATTTGTATTGAGCTATTACTGTTATGAACCAGTACACTTCATTGAAAAACACATTAATATATTGCATAAATTAACATAAACAAACGAGATGACAATATAACAAGACAATATAAAATTTTAGAAAACAGTAATCTTTATTCAACTTAAAATTTTAAAATGGCGGCCATTTTAATTTTTAAAACTTAAATTACTAAAGAATGGCGATTAATAATAATTTAAACAGGTAAGATTATTCTTTTCTTTGGGACTGCATGTTGAATTGTATGTGTGTTTTTTTTTAATTTTTATACAGGTTGACAATTAAATGGTGGAAAAATAAGGAAACCTATGGCTTTTTCAAAAAATGCTATTTAAACATCCTCGAACACATATACGATTAGAGCAACTTTATTAAGTTTCATGGTGATCGATAAAAGGTTTGGCCACGCATTAAGGACAGGCGGACATCCGTTATTCAATCTATACAGTACAATATGTATATATCTTCAGGCTCATTTTAAATAAATCATCATGTTTTGTGTTGGACTTAACTACATTAATTATTTCTGGAAATTGTATAGTGTTAACAAGATGGACGGATTACTTTAAATGAGTGAGTGAAATCGTATACTGTATTTACATTCTCAATATAGCACAACAATATAGGTTTATAAATAATGTTATATGTTATGATAACGATTCACACTTAAGAGAAGGATTAAAATATGCAAAGTAAAATAGTTTGATGTTGAGAAGTATTTAAAATGAAGTTATCAGTATGATAGTGCGATAGAGAATGTGCATTGTGTATCAATCTGACAATATTGTATCCAATGTCATAGAATGAACACACTCTCGTACGGGTTTATAATACTTGTGAAAAGGGGCTAAAGTCGACTTTATGTAGCTACTTGTTAGCTATATACCTACTAACATTTAAACATAAAACAACCCAAAAGAAGACAACTTCAATCAAAACGCTCTCTATTATTCAATGGTAATGAGAAGTTTACCACAGGTTTTAAAGCCATTTTGTAGAGGTTAAAAAACAAATTATTTAGCATTTTAAAGCGTTGTTATGTAAAGAAATTTAATTAAATAATTAAAAAAACTTTCAATTTAGTTTGATTGCATTGAACATAATTTGATCAAATTTGGAAATATTCTTTTCTCTAAACTATTAATTTTTTACAAAAAAAAATACTTTATTACTTTCCCTGCAGCAGCAAACATAAGTGCTCATTACACTAATGTTATTTAAATATGAAATGAATCTGAAAATTGTAAGATGCTATTTTAGTGGAAATCCAGCCAGGTAAATGGAAATTCTAGTCTCTAGGGTTGGCGCGGCGGGAAATATTATGATTTGTAAAATAAAAATAAGGAACTCATAGTATAAAACTGTATAAGTTAAATCTATACACTGAATATTTTTTAGAATGTTAAGCCATAATAATGATTTATACTTTGTCAAGATGAATCAAGAGGATATTTTTTTCCTACCATGGGTCTCTTCTACCTTAACAAACATAACAAGTTTCATAAAGATCGGTTGAAAATTTTCAATGATACAAATGTGTATTTAAAAAGTACAAAATGGAGGATATCTAGTTATCGAAGTGATTTTGGAAAAATGTTATTCTTGATTTTCTCTTTATTTTGACCCAAGGAATCCACTACGTAAATTATGTTCCCACCTTTTTTGAACACCCTGTATACGTTTTTACACACCTATCCTACAAGTATATATTAATTTGTCCTCAACATTATATCTACGTTTATTTATTACGTTTGATTGATCCTGCTTATGAATGGATTGTTTACCACATGTTCGTATTCAAGATTATTTCCTGTAGTCGTCAACTCAAAACCACCAATTCTAAAACTGAAATTTACGTAAAAAATGTAAAATGAACGTCTGTATATTTAAAAGATTATGTTAAGTTATGACAAATATGGTATGCTTACCATTTTCAATCGTGGCGTGTGAGGGTATTGGCCCTAAGAGACATGTTATCAACAGTATCAGCGCGTACATGACGACGGAGGGTCCACGCTCCGCACTGGACTGGTAGACACTAGACAGGTAGTGAGGTATAGGCTAGTGGTATAATGGTTGTGGTAGGTATGCCGACCTTGGCCATCGTACCTTCGCGTCTCACACCATTTGCGACCTACAATACACAAGGTTTGACGGATGCTCCTTGATGAATTTTCAGTAATTAGTGAGTAAGTTAATTATTTCTTCACACGTCAAAAATTCCACCAGTTTTTTTTTAAGTTTTGATTTCACCATCGTGCCAGAAAATATTACTTTGTAAGAAACTTATGATGAAGTTATGTCCTTCATATGCAGGCTTACTTATGACAAATAATGGCTAAACGTTCCTCGTCAGACAATCCTTGACACGTAGTATCGAGTGCTACATTTATGTTTCGGCGGTTATTTAAATATCTCCACCATCGTCAGGCTAACAAAGGATGTTCTTCAATGAACTAATCGCACTTGAGTGTAACGGTAACGGAGTGTACTGTGGAACATCGTTAAGAAGTTTAAAAATGTCATCAAGAGTGGATCTCCATCAATCTTGATTTGTTATTTTGAGGAAATATGCTCTGAGGAAATAAAACTAACCTTAACATGAAACTTAAAGAAATGCACGCATTATTTTGTATGCATTTTAAATGTTTTGAAGCTGTCAACATTAATCTAACTTAAAGATTTTGAGTTTTCTTACGAGCTTAATGTTTGAAAATCATGGAAAACGGGGTTGTTTCAAGATTCATTTTTAGGGTTTTGGACTACTTTCATCGGCTTGTCTCGTAACCTATTTTTGATGGACACTGGTAAAATTAATATAAATAAGTGGCTATCCCGTTTAAAAATATATTGCGCAAAACACTAATAGGTACCACTATTGAACCAACTACCAGTACTACGTGAAATAAATCACAAATTTGCATACTTTTTACTAGATTATTGTGCCAATCTAAAAATTACTTCTTTTTAAGTTAAGCACAAACCAAATTATAATAGGCCGAGATAAATTAGACATAATGTGAGAAGTGAAGAGTCGTAAACGAAACAAAAATATTGTACATTAATTATGAGGATGAATTCGACACCTTCGACACTTTGAGAGAAGTGCTCGTATTTTACGTATATCATGTATGGTTACATGCCTTGTAGTTTGTTTACAACAATAATAAATAAAACATAATTACAGTGTATGTATTTTCACCAAAACATATAGAATCAAGAATGGTCCATTCTTAGTACGCAAATCAGCAAATTGGAATCGGGGTTGGTTGAAGATATAGGAAATAATATTGATCTCGTGGATACTACAATGTAAGAAATATCATATGACCGGCTACATGTTCAATGCTGCGGTAGTGGTGCGGTCATATTATGTTACATAGTGGCCTTCCTGGCGGTTACAGGGAAGTTCTATCTCTTGAAAATCGTATAAGCATTCGAAGCATCGAACATGATTGTGGAGTGAACTACAATCCAGAAATCTTGCTGCCAAAAATTCGTAGGCATTAAGTATCCACAACTTTGTTGAGCGAAGCTCTTATAAGTCGACTCGTATGCATTTCGTAATACGCAACTCCTCCTAGACGGCTGAAGCAATCATTTTCAAAATTCGCTTGGTGATAAAGACCAAATTGGTGAGTGCTAACATCTATATGACGTTAGGAATCCGCCCCACGGGCCCTCAAAATTACAATGTAATCCTTATGGAAGCAGTATTTGACACAAAAACTAATGCATAAGATCAGTTGTTGACGTAAAGGAGTTATAGTAACTGTTATCATGGATATTAGAAAAGAAACGGCTAGGATCAAAGAACATAAACAAATTACGTCACAAGCTTGAACCACTAATAACGTTGGTTTGGACGTTTTTGGCCGTTTCGGGCTAGTGTCGTTATTTGTATAGGATCAATATAGTTTCTGTTCTAATATTCATCTTGTTTTGTATTATTTTAGTTCGTGATTGGTTCTCGGATTCAATTTGAACATGATTCATTAACCTACAGAACAAGTTTATTATTACGTGTATTTGTATCTTAACTTTACTTTTATACTTTTCTTTGAAATGGCGACCATACAAATCAGTGTTCCATTAGTTTTACCTTGCGAACTAAACATTGTTATGGCAAGTCTGTAGTTATAACTGAAATTGCAAACACAACGGAATCAACCCACGGTGACGGTAGGTGCTTGGTGGTCTTATTGCATATCTGTGTGGTTGTATGGCTTTATCGGTGCCATTTTGATCTTTATTCATGCCATATGATCTTTCAAATCAGATTATATATTCAGATTATAGATTCTTTTATTTACGATTCATATAAAAAATATCGACAAGATCAGAACTTTTCAACATTGTTCGTATCACGGTAAGAAAAGAAGATGCGGTTTTAAATTAGATTTGTCACTACTGAAAATCTATGAACTTCGAGTCAGAACAGACTAACAGGCACACAAATATATTCTCCTTATGTTGTCACAATGGGAAGGTAAAATTAGCTCCTTATCAACATTCTGAGTTAATGGAAGATCTTATCAACCGGGCTACATATACCGACTATAGAGAAAATATTAAGTATCAAAAGAAACAAAAAACTTTCAAAAAACTATTTGAATAATACATTTGTAATGGCGAGCTCCAAGACTCACTTAGATGAATCAACATCATTCTGGTAGTTTATATAATTTTAAGATCTGGTACTACTACTTTTACCATCAGATTGGACCGTAAATACCCTCTAACATTGTACCAAAGTATGCTCAACTTTATAAATACGACGTTAACACAGCTGTTACTCACAGAATAGGTCAAAGATGCGACCAAGTGCTGATGCGTGATTTAAGTGACTACTTGTAGGGTCTATCTTTATTCCACACAACGAATATAATGAACAGAAATCAAGGAATGTAGGAGTATACATAAGCAAATTATCTCCATAGAATAAGTAGCTTATTAGGTTATCAGCATTGCGCAGTTCATACATTATTTATTTTTCAAATGAAACTCGAATTAAAATAAAGCATTCATTTCGTTAAACTAATAAATGGGTTTGATTAACATAAAATAGTTTATAATATAGGCCAGCTATCAGTTCTATTTTATGTAAAAAAAATAAGCTGCCTCTAATTAAATACAAAGATAAACAGTATTTGTTAATTGGTATGTCTCTTATTGCTGAAAATATTCCCGTGGCAGAGCACGGGCGGTTAACTAGTTTAACATTAAATTTGGATTACTTTTTCTCCAGTCAACTCTGCAATGTATAATAATGAAACCAGAGACAACGTAATATATACAATTATTGATAAGTTTTAGTTACTTCCCTGTGTTATGTCTTATATTTTTTATGAAGCCTTTTACAGTTCAAGGCGATTTGATATGTAAATTTGTTATGCCGAATTTAACATTCGGGTAGTTAAACATGGGAGGTGACTAAAATAAACGTGGTAGTGAGTGCTCTTGGAACAGCTGAACAAATTATAATGTAACTAAAATTCAAATATAAAGTATACTAGCTGTAATCCGCGGGCTTTGCCCCGTTTAACTTCTTAATTTTCAAGATGATCTCGTTCGCATGGCTCAATCACGTCCTGGTTGAAGTTCGTTCGCTACGCTCACTCACCTTTAGGTTGGAGCTCGTTCGCTGCGCTCACTTGCCTTCAAAAATTCAATTATAACCCCAATTCAAAAGAGTCTGTGTTTTTGTAGGGACTGCCAGAGCACATTTAAATGCAATTTACTTTTTTAGTTTGATGGTTCCTCTACGTTTTTTTTTTTTTTTTTCAATCTGATTGTCTCTTTACGCACAGTTAATGACTTTTTATATTTTCTTGTTCTTTTTGTACTTTTCACACCCTGTGTAAGCAACTTCCCTGTGTAATAAAAAAAAATGGTTTGGGTATAGTTCACTGATAAATTGTAGTTCCACATATCCAGAATACTCGCCATCTCGATAGGTAAAGTTTGGTACTGCTGGACGTCTAACACTGAACTTGAGCAAGATTCATCACCTATGATAAAATATTTGTATGTTTACCACTCATTAGCAATTATCTGTACAACTTGATTGTTCTGGTGGCCGTAGAGAATAATTGATATTGATCAAAACAATAAGTTTCCGTCCCCTACTATGGATATTATTTCATATTCCATACTCAAAACATAAACTCAATTACCACTTTCCTTCAGATGACTTTGCAGGAAAACTAAAACATTTCATAAATACAAAATGTACACCAAAACATAAAAATAATGTTCAAATACATTTATAAATAATTTATTGTGGTATAAAAAGTTAACAAATACACTTTTCCTTGATCAAAATCGTGTGTTTATAAACAGAAACTCATAGATTAATAATTACATACTGAAAGTGAGGTTATAAAAATAATAACAAATGTCTGACAAACATTAAACAGCTTACGAATAATTTATAAACTGTGTATTGTTTTCTTCAATAAGAATTGTATTGACTCAACCTTTGAAGGGCTGTAGGTCGTAGACCAACGTAAATTCTAAGGAAGTTCGGCAAATCTACACACTACCCCCTTTAATTTGAGACATAAATCTTGTAGATCGGTCCAGTAATGACTGAGAAAACAGTGTTACAACTGTGTATTAAATATATAGATTGTACTGGCTTAATGAATAATGATACATATCACGATAGCCTGAAGTAAACATATTCAATATAAGTAGGCCTATATATTGAAGTAAAGAAAAATCTGCTCTGTATAGCTTCCAGGGCTATTCTTTTGGGCTTTACGGTATATCTAGTTTTGTGGTAAGACACTAAATTTCACTATTTTTTCTGCCGTCACGGAATAAAGACCTTTAATTTGAGGTCCCTCCCGACGTTCTACAACTTCCCAGGCGCCCTCAATTTTGACGCAAAGAATCACCTTACGTAATTAAATATCCAGTGCCCGAAAACTCGACCAAAAATATGTAATGTACAGACTTCTCTATTTTCACCCTACGCTGGAAATAAAACATGTGATTGGAATTTCTTCCATTTGTTTTGATTTACTGTTTATATTGCGTTGTTATGTCTTCACCAGCATGGCAACCCATAAGGCCCATGTTAATTTGTATCAATTAAAAAAAAATTTGTGCTTATTTTTTAGCTAATTTAATTTACGACGGGATTTTGCACATCTACAGAAAAATATATTTCCAACAGTATGCGTAGATTCGATGCACACGAGTGAGAAAAAGGGTTTAAAAGAAACATGCTTGCCTATTAATATATAGATAGATGGATGAGAAGATTTTTGCAGTTTATATTTTACCCCTTGCTAAAACTAGCTGATTTTTTTGTCATGACCGATAGTTAAACTGCATTACTGACAGCTGAGTTTAGTTTAGATCGAGATAAAGGAGGTCGACTGTGTAATATATTGCAAAGATATTACGTTACTAATTGCCAACCAGCTCGCTGGAAG
Source organism: Macrosteles quadrilineatus (assembly GCF_028750875.1). Lineage (NCBI taxonomy): Eukaryota > Metazoa > Arthropoda > Insecta > Hemiptera > Cicadellidae > Macrosteles > Macrosteles quadrilineatus. The sequence continues at coordinate 43,816,586 of NW_026542595.1, read as the reverse complement.
GTTTATGGTGGTTTTATAAACAACATGGTTATTTCATGTTAATCAATGCGAGCTTATATTTATGTCGCTCGTTGAAATTAAGATTCATAAAGGTTAATGTAACTTGGGCTTAAGAAAACAAATATTATTAAGGCTGAATATAGACTACTGTGCCAAGTAATAAACTATTACGATTTTGAATAAATTAATAACAAATTCAAAGTCTAAAGTAAATACACTAAGTCAGTGCGCCTTAACTTTGTACAATGGATTCAATCCCAATGTAACCACGGCTAAACCACTTGTTCTAAGCCGATCATGTTAAGGCTACGCTAGAAAAATCTAGCTTTTCACATGCTATGGATCTGGAGGGTGCTACCCCCACAGTTATCTAATGATTGTTTTGTATACGGGGTACTTAAACCCTTACTTGTGCTGTTTTAACTAGAACTAGTGTACATGTTGCTCGAATTCGAGCAATTGCAAAGTATTACAGGAGTTATTTCAAAACGAATAACAGTCATATTTACAATGAGTTTAAAAGAGACAACTCAAAGATTACTGGTGTGAACTCAGTAACTCAGACCATATTTATCTTCGTTATTGATAAACCTAAAGCATTCCGGCCGGTTTTCACCTTCTCAAAATGCCTCGCTGTACAGGCAACACAGGTCATTGATAGAGGGCCAATTGAGAACGAAAAGTCGTTTTGGGGTAGTGTTAAGGCGCATTTGTAACCTAATAGTTGAAATTGTCCATGGTCAGGTGCTGACTGTTATGAGTTAAGCCTATTACGCACCACTGTTCTGTAGCTGCGGTCGTCATGACAATTACGCCTCCTGTTTATGTTTCGTTGTCGTCGAGTCCTAGAGGCATTTAAAAGAAAAAAAACAAATAAACAAATGATAGCTACACAAAACAACGATAAATGCACAAATTTAATTTACAATCATGCTAACTCGATCCGTCATAGCGACACAAAACAACGATGAATACATAAATATCTTTAAGATACAACCATCCTATCGCGATCCGTCTTGGAGGTTATGTTTTCACAAACTCAAATAGTAAATAAAATGTACTCAGGGCGTTTCATTGAATTGAAAAAAATAACAGCAATTAAATATACAGCTGATCAAAATGTAAACAATTATGATCTCCATAAGGATAACATGGGAACTTTAACAGCCACTGGGGCAGAGCCCAAGGGACTTTTCAAAAATGTAAGGCCAGTTTGCAAATCTACACGACACGCTCTTTCCAATGAGACGTCAATGGATAAAATCGGTTAAGAAATGGCGGAGGAGTTCAACCGACAAAGTTTCATGTTTATTAATTATACTAGGGTTGCTTTCAGAGAGGTGAAAGCCAGTTGAGCGGAACAAACGTAATATTGATATTTGTATAAGTAACTAAATGTAAAAAGGTCAATAGATTTATTTACTAATGCTGGTTTTAAAGATTAAAATTATAATAATTCAAATTTACCTCTTCGAGAAGTGCATTATGGTAGTTTTGACCAGGAAAATATTACAGTAGTTGGAATCTGATGTTAACATCCAAAAAGGGCATTTAAGTATAAAAAAGAGAAAGGAAATTTAACATTCAAATTTAACTGTAGCCTACAACAAAAACATTGGACTTCATTTTTCACCCTTACAATTGGTTAAAGTATTTAAGTATAAAAAAACAGTACCTATTAAAAACGAGTATTGTATAACAACAGGAGAGGAAATGTGACATTTAAATTCAACTGTGCAGCATAAACATCGGTTAAACTCAGCTTTCTTTGCTGGAAATAATTTATGATTGTTAATACCAAGTATTCTTGATGGAGGATATGATTGTAATGTAACTGGAATGTAGGTATTCTGCCATTATTAGGACGATTTAGCGACGGCATTTTAATACTGGCCTTAATAATACCATTGGCCATTGAATACAGTAGATTTTGATGAAAATGCTGGCTACAAATTCAACATGGGGATGGAATGTCTAGTTGTATTGATAGTTCTGCTTGTTAGGGATTATGTAGATAGGTCCCGAGTGTTTCTTGCACTAAATGCGTCGGGGCGCTCTACCATGGACCTCTGGGTCCTGACCTAGTGGAACCCAGGTGGAGTGACGCTTAAACAAGCAGCCGGAATCCCTGGTTAGGATTGAGGGGCAACCCTCCTTCCGAAGGGTCTGCTTCGGCAGCCGGCGAGCCTGATGACCTTAAGTCATCCGCTCATGATGTGCTAAAGGTTGATGCGTAAGCTTCGGCCTACATCATGGAGCCCGGGTATGTCCTAACGGATAGGTACCGGGTATGCAGTCAGGGGGCTTCGGCTCTCATGACAAATAAATGTAATGTAATGTAATGTATTGATAGTCAAAGATAAAACATAGGCCTACGAAAAATGTAGGGCTATTTTAATGTAAGACTCAAATGTAAAACGCCTTTAAAAGACTAAAATAAACTGAATTATCAGTCATGTATTTCAATGTGTAAATCGTAAAAACTGCAAAAAGACTTACTTATTGAACAATAAAATAAGATGGCTGAAATGTAGGCATAAACATAAGTAAGAAGTAAACATCGCATTCAGCTGATTTAAGTGAAAACAGAATAATATAATAAGTAGAGAAGACATGCCTTAAATATACAATGTAGATAATACAATTAGAAATTAGTAGCCTACTTCTGGACAGGCCTAGACAATTATCCATACCGTGGTTAAAAATGTACTTCTATAAGCCCAGGTTTACTTATTACGGTTGTAACTGGACGTATGTATAGTCCGTGGCTTGGCAATCAAATAACAGTATTTATATAGGATAGGCTACTGTTATCAACATTTGAAATGACTGAATTGTTACCAAATTACTGTTTCACAACAGCTCGGCAGATTCCATTTTCAGCCGAGCCATTAAAATGAGGATTTGCCGAACAATTATTAATATTACAGAATAGTATATAATGATATACAACTTTTCACATTCCATAAATTATATGTTAGTTTTGCTATGGTCAAAGGTCCAAATCCAAATGTTCTCTTTTCTTTTGGTCAGTATGTAATAATTTGCTAGAATCATTGACTTTATATAAAGTCAAAGCTAGAATACTGTAGATGGTTTGTTAAGTTAAGACCATATGCAAGCATTTTTGAAATCGTTTCCCCGTTTATCCTTAACCAACTATTCCTTTCCAAAAGATAAAAATTATATGGTGCAACACAAATAAACAACCCGATCACCTACCTATAACCTACACTTTACCTTCTTAATCTAACCTTACTTCAAAACACTTAATGTAGTCACGAATGCTCATAAACCCCGACCTACCTTCCCCACATGCCTAAATTAGATCAGTGTTCAATCTGCGTTTTATCAATAAGTGTAATAACTTACTGTAACCGTCGATGTAATTCAACATAATATAACCTATGAGGTATTATCGGATTAAATGCCGATTTCGATGCGGTTCGATATATCGCTTATTAAATCCTGATTTCTAACATCGGCTGTTTCTAATCAGCTGGCAACACAAATAGGTTCCCAAGAAAGTAGTCACCGGTCCGTATCCCTCCGCTCCTTGTTTATGCTCCGCGCATTGAGAAAGTAGTTCCGTATATTTTCTCGATTTTCAGTGAATTCCGCGCCTTAAAAAAGTGTTTTAATGGCATTTTCTTGTTTATTAAAATCATAGGAATGGTTTAAAAACGTTTAAAAGAAAAGTATAGAAAGTTCAGAAATACCTTATGATTCTCTTGTTTACATTTTTCTTGTAAACAAAAAAACTGTCATAGCTACTTTAATCCCATAAGCCTAATGTTAAAAATTTGAAATTTTAAGTTAGTTTTAAATTGCATTAGCGTTATCTAATTGAAATTTGTTTGTTTACAAACCATCTCATTATTAGTCTAAGTAGTCTTGTTAAGTTTGGCTGAAATGTGTTCAGCCGTTATTGAGTGATGGTGTTATATTGCTTGCATTGAAGTTGATCCCAAAGAGCTTCGCTCGCTTCGCTCGCTCCGCTCAATAAACTAGTGAACCTGTGCGGCTCAATCCCCCGCAAAATAACATATGAATTTAGAAAACAAATTCATCGTGTTATATATTGACTCGACGACAATAATTAAATACAGTAATAATAAAGCCTTAGAAGGGAAGCAGTCCAGCCATTTTTATAGTAAATTAATAAGTGTTTAAGTTCAAGTATGTTATAGGGTAGTTATTTTTTAAGATTTTTAAAAACACATTTAACAAAACATTTTATTATATCAAACCAATAGGCCTTTGTAGCATATTTTGAGGGTTATAAAAATGCTGCTTGAAGAAAACACTTTTAAAAACAAACACTAAAAAAACGGTATTTTAACCACAAAAGCACTTCCATGAATACTACGATTTTAGTCTTCAGGAAGATTACCCTCGTCAAAATTGTCCGTAATGAATCAGAATACTTTATTCTTGAACATAGAGTACAGAATATGCGTCAAACATTACAGAGATTTAAATATAAAACAGCATAAAGTTGTTGGGCTTTGAGGCGCTGTCAGTAGTGATGGTTGAATGGATATGTGTAACCTATTAAATGATATAGCCTTACTTAAAACAACATATAATATAGTTGCTCATGACTGAAATTGGTCTGGGTAAGAACAGTGCTGCTCTTTAATTATAGGGCTTAAGTTACTTGGCTTGGTACTTTCATAACTGCAAACTCAAAATACACCCACAAGTGAAAAAGAATCAAGTTATTGTAAAAAAAAACCTATGTTTGTGTAACAAAATTATTCAAATGAAGTTGATGATTTATTGATTCGTCGATCAGCTGGTTTGTTTCAAATGAATTAATAATGTCAAAGATTTGAGATTTTAAATACATAATTTATTATAGTAAAATTTTATAAACCATGGTAACTTATTCTCAACTAAATTTTACTATTCTCAGCATTAAAATAAAGTAGTAAGATCCATTATGACTAGATATTAAGGTATACAATCCTTGATTGAAATGTAGTACACATTAACAGTCATAATACACAGCAATTATTATGTAGTGGACTTTATGACTATATGTTCAAGTAACAAACATGTGTTTCTGTAAATAAAAAGTATCTTCCATGTTATCCTTATGGAGAAATACGAAACTTTAAAGGGCGCCAGGGCCTCACTCTCTAGGTATTTCCCTAAAAAGGAAGTTTCCTGCACAACTTCACGTTACGCTCATTCCAATGACACCAAAAACCTGTCAATCGGTTCAGTAGTTTTGGAGGAGTAATTGTCACACAAAAAATTCTTGCGTATTAAATAAGTACTAGTGTCCCTGTTGCTCGAATTCGAGCAATTTCTAAGTATTAGAGGCATTATTTTAAAAGGAATAACGTTCATAATTTCTGATTACTTTAAAGGATTCGATCTAAAGATTATGGAAATATTCAAGATGTACATAAAAGAATATATCAATTTATCCAGGCTCTCTCGCTTTTTTCCATTGTAATATTTACGCCAACCCGAATTCAAATACAGTAGTAAATATTTCATTTCAACCAAGTCAGTAATAATGTTTGAAGCAAACTGTAAAATTAGCAAACTTATTGACTGTTTAAAATTAACATATGTTTTTCTTCTCACTTTTAATTTTTGACAACAGCTGGAGTTGCATTACAAATTTTGTTTCCCATGTTAATCTTATGTAGAAATATGAAACTTTAAAGGGCCTCAGGGCCTCACTCTCTGATTATTTCCCTAAAAAGAAAGTTTCCTGCACAACTTCACGTTACGCTCTTTCCAATGACACCAAAAACATGTCAATCGGTTCAGTAGTTTCGGAGGAGTAATTGTCACAAAAAACATGCTTGCGTATTAAATAAGTACTAGTGTACATGTTGCTCGAAATCGAGCAATTGCAAAGAAGTACAGGAGTTATTTATAAACGTTTAAAAACTAATAACAGTAATAATTTTCGATGATTTTAAAAGAGTCGACTAAAAGATTATTAACTAATGGAAATACTCACAGCTTACATAACAGTCCTATTCCAGTTTAAAGGGATAATTTTTAACTATCAAACTGCCCATGGACGGGGAAAGGTAAGCTTACAATTTAAGTCAACGTAAAAAAGCTGTCAGCTTTTATAATGTACCGTACCTAAGTTATTTAGTCAATTTGCAGACAATAAAGGTGTAGGCTATTTTAAACTCTAAAGAATAGAGTTAGGCAAAAACTGGCAGAACTCTGAAATGGTGTTATTTATCATAGGTATACTCATATGCCAAATCCTTAAAATAAAAATTAAATGATTAATAACTTTAGTAAATCATTAAACAAAAACCAACATCCAAAACTATACACATGTTTAATACAACATAGATAATTATTTACACATTGACTGTTTACAATTAACATATGTTCTTCTTCTCACTTTTAATTTTTGCTTCACAACGGGAAAAATCTGTTTCATAATCATTGAAATAGATTTAGGAAAATAAATTAAATAATTTATCATAAAGTTTACGATTAATTAAACCTACCACATACATAGTTGTTTTATTTTTTTGGATCAGCTGTCTGAAATAGGCATTTTTGACAGTTCTGGTTGTTTACTTTTAAATGTCAAAGCAAATGTAAACATTGTGAATTTTCTCATGCTTCCATGGAGACCAATTATTAATATCTAATTTCTGACAACAGCTGGAGTTTCAAAACAATTTTGTTTCCCATGTTAATCTAATTAGTGCAGTAAAAATAAGAGAAAAATTTCATAAACCTAAAAAAAATTAGCACAACCGGGGAATTTGGTACAGATGTTGGGTGTACCTTCCTTTTGAACATACTAAAAGTCCCCTAAAATTGAAGCTGTGCTACGGCCGCCATATTGGAAAATGGCGGCATATTTCTGTATTTTTTGCTATAGTGACTTTATTATTAGAGATACAGGAAAAAGCTAAATGTACAAAATGTAGGTCATCTATAAATACACATTTTTTGTATTTACCATCTTTCTCTAAACCCAACGGTTTTTGAGTTATTTGTTATTAAGTATATTTAGTTTTTTTCTATTTATCAAAAATAGGTGAAACACATGGAAATTGACCGTTACTTTCAAGGATTATGATAATTTATCCCATTTAGTTAAATAGTGTGATATTATAAAATCTTAAAATTTTAGCTTATTTTATGATTAAAACAACTATGCCACAGCAAACCTGCAGACTCAGCAAATTTCCATTTGATTGGATGTTTTATTAATTGTATTTAAATAAAATTAGATTCAACAGGTACCTAGGTTTGCTGCTACAGGTAGGTTATTATAGTGTTTTTTTTTTAAGTAAAATATCAATAACTTAGTATAAAATAATTAATTTTCCAAGTTTGATCATAATAAATCTATAAACAAACAAACTGCAACAGTTAACTAATTCATAATAATAGCATGGTAGCTTAAGATTTACAATTTACAAATTTAAATATAAAAAATTTGGTCGTGTTTACTAAAAATATGGCGATTATTCATCACGTTTCGAATACTAACCGAAGGGGTTTTCAAAAGGAGATGAAGCAAGTAATTTAAGTATTGTAATATTAACTTGTACCAAGTATCGGAAATATTGTATGCAGTGAGGAAATCAACTATATTTTGTAAACTACGCAATAGTCATATTAATATTTTATACTCATTTTTACTCATTTAATAAATTAACATTTTAATTTTTTGAAGGCACTACCACTATCACTCTGATATCAACTAAGTGGGATGAATAATTGTCGTAAACCTTGAAAGTAACCGTCGATTGCGATGGGTTTCACCGATTTTTGATAAATAAAACTAACTATACTATACCATACTTAATTAGTCACCAACATGAACTAGACACGAAAAACACCCTTCCAAATTTACAATTGGATGTCAAGTATAGTTAGTTAGTGTGGTGGTGCCATCAAAATACTAAAATGTTTACTATTAAATGGGTAAAAAATTAAGATAAAATATTAATATGACTATTGTGTACTTTACAAAATATTGTAGATTACCTTACTGTATACAATATTTTCGGTGCTCGGTACGAATTAATATTACATATAAATAACAGGCTCCATCTCCTTTTGAAAACCCATTTGGTTAATATTCTAATCGTGACCATTCACCATCTTTTTAGTAAACACAACCAAAATTTGTATATTCAAATTTGTTTATTGTAAATTTAAAACTCCCATGCTATTCTTATGAATTAGTTAACTGTTGCAGTTTGCTTGTTTATAGATATATTTGGATCAAACTTCGAAAATTTTTTATTTTATAGTAAGGTATTGATATTTTACTTAAAAAAACACACTATAATAACCTACCTGTAGCAGCAAACCTAGGTACCTGTTGAACCTAATTTTATTGATATACATTTTTTAATAAAACATCTAATCAAATGGAAATATGCTGAGTCTGCAGGATTGCTGTGGCGGAGTGGTTTTACTCATAAAATAAGCTTAAATTTTTAGATTTTTTAGTATCACACTATTTAACTAAATAGGATAAATTATCATAATCCTTGAAAGTAACGGTCAATTTCCATGTGTTTCACCTATTTTTGATAAATAGAAAAAACTAAATATACTTAATAACAAATAACTAAAAAACCGTTAGGTTTAGAGAAATATGGTAAATACAAAAAATGTGTATTTTTAAATGACCTACATTTTGTACATTTAGCTTTTTCCTGTATCTCTAATAATAAAGTCACTATAGCGAAAAATACAGAAATATGCCGCCATTTTCCAATATGGCGGCCGTAGCACAGCTTCAATTTTAGGGGACTTTTAGTATGTTCAAAAGGAAGGTACACCCAACATCTGTACCAAATTCCTTGGTTGTGCTAATTTTTTTGGGGTCAAAACATATTTTTACTGTACTAAATGGAGAAATACAAATCTTTAAAGGGCCCCAGGGCCTCACCCTCTAATTATTTACCTAAAAAGAAAGTTTCCTGCACAACTTCACGTTACGCTCTTTCCAATGACACCAAAAACATGTCAATCGGTTTAGTAGTTTTGGAGGAGTAATTGTCACAAAAATCCTGCTTGCGTATTAAATAAGTACTAGAGGTCGTCCAGTGGTCGAAACTCGACCAAAAATTTGTAATGTACAGACTTCTCTATTTTCACCCCACACTGTAAATAAAACATGTGATTGGAGTTTCTTCAATTTGTTTTGATTTTCTGTTTCTATTTCGTTGTTATTTCGTCACCAGCATGGAAACCCATAAAGCTCATGTTAATTTTTTTCAAATTTCAAATTCATTTCTTGTGCTTATTTCTGAGCCTATTTTAATTTCAAAGGGATTCTGCACACCTGCAGAAAAATATCTTTCTAACAGTATGCGAAGATTTTTCCTGCGTTGCCCACAAGCTGAGAAAAAAGGTTTTAAAGAAACATGCTTGCCTATTAATATATAGATATGATAGATAGATATAGAATATAGATTAGACGATTAGACTAGAACTAGATGTTTACATTTAGCGGGAAATGCAATATCCTAAACCATTTGGTCCGGTTTCAATATTTGATTAAACTCAATTTTTTGTGTACCTTAATAAAGGGACGAGTTAGAAAACTAGGAGTTTCTAGCTTGGAGTTAGGAAATCTAAAATGAACTTGTATTCAATGGTTTGAATAGGTAGTAGCCATTGACTATCCTACATGCCATGTGTAACACAGCTGATTCAGATTGTTGGATTTAGATTGTGATCGCTGAAATCGGAGCTGGAATCACGTATTGCTGGAAGGGAAAAATACCTAAAAATAACTTAAAAAAACAATGTCCCTACTATTTTTAAACAGGTGCCAAAAAACGGGGAAACGTCAACTTCTCCTCGAAACGGCTAGAGTGTTACTACCAAAACGTTACTGGGTTGAGGAGTAATTTGGCCGATCTCTACAAAATGCCTTGGTTAATGTTAGTGTTTACCAGCCTTACCCTGCTATAAGTAACTCTGAGCTTGGTCTTCCTGGCTTTTCAATATTCAAATATGTGACAGAACTAACTGGACCAGTAATAAAACTAGCGGGGATAGTGTTCTCCTCTCTTTGCTGTACGCAGTCCAATATCCTGTTTGTTACCAAATCAGCATATCAGCTAACAATATTGAACATGTTTATGTTCTCTGCAGTATTGGTAACACCAAATTTCTTCTGGGAAATGTTTATATTAGGCCTGGCAGGACTTTACCAACATACTCTGTTATAAGTGACTCAATTATTGAAGTTGTCAATTCTGCTGGAACTCCTAGCCAAATTCTCCTGATAGGCGACTTTAAGCTTCCCAATATATGCTGGGAAAATGTGGATGTCTCAAAGGCTCACTAGGTCTTCACGCCTGATTTTCAATATAGACACAATGTATGATTTTAAACAGATTATAGTGTTAGCAAAACGGGAGTTCCGATGGAGACCTGTGGGGGTGCGTGCGTCGTGCGTTTGAAGAGACTTGACCTTGTCTCCATCGGCACTCCCGTTTTGCTAACACTAAATACAATCACAAGCTATCGAGGAGTCTGTTTGGATCTCATATTTTCTGCATTTGCCAACTTCGGTAGTTGAGGAGGTGCATGATGTTTTACTGATGGAGGACAGACATCACCCTGCTCTTATGATCTCATTTGAGGTTCTCAACACAACTTCTACCTGTACACCAAAATTTGTCACAAACTTTCATCGTTGCAGCTTGGAGAGAGTTTTTAATCTGCTTCAGTCATGTACTTATCCCGGCCCAGCTGACCTTCAAGATGTGGAAAGAGCTTTTACAAGCTTTTACAGCGTTTAATTCTTTCAGCAACCGTCTAAGCCAAGCAGTCATTGAGTCGTCCCCTCTTAAAAGACTTAGTGTATCTCACTTCCCTCCTTGGTTTTCATGCATCCTCAAGAAAATGGTTATCCTGAAGAAAATTCCACATAAAAGATTCAAGCAGACTCATAATATAGATGATTTCGTAACATTTCAAAACCTCAAGAGAAGAACTTGGCACGTGAATTTCGAGCAGCCTATATGAACAGGATTGAGGAAGGCATCCTGATTAACATTAAATCTTTTTGGCCTCATGTTGAAAGCCTAAGGAAACCTCCAATGGCATAATCTACAATTGTCTACGAGACCAGAGAGGCATCTGGACCTTCTGAAAAGTTCGAGCTCTTTGTTGAGTATTTTGCTTCCGTTTTCAGTGACAATCAAGTGCCCGTTCCCAACTTCGATTATGACTCTAACATCAATCTCTCAGGCTGTCAAGTATCTACTTTTGATTTGCAATCAAAGTTAGAATCTCTAAATCCCAACAAGGGAGCTGGCCCATGGAATACCACCTATGATTCTCAAATATTGTGCCCCTGTCCTCGCTCCTACGTTGGCCATACTCTTCAATTCTCTCTTGGCAGCTGGAACCTTTCCTATATTCACTTAAAGAAAGCCATGTGGTTCCCATTTTCAAGTCGGGGGTTAGAAAGAATGTGATAAACTACAGGCCTATTGCAATCCAATCCTACCTTGCCAAGATTTTTGAAAGCATAGTCCTCGAGTACCTGGTCCACCATCTTAACAGTATTCCCTTTAGACAACTAGCATGGCTTCAGACACGGGAGGTTGACACTGACCAACCTACTCCACTTTCAGGAGTACATTATGTCTGCGTTTATGGATTCTTCTTCAGTGGATTGTGTCTGCCTGGACTAAGTCCTTTGATAAGGGAAACCTCGGCCTCTTAATACTAAGCTAGCAGGATATGGCATCTGTGACTCTTTGCTGAGCTGGCTGAAGGACTACTTGAGTGGTCGCTCTCTCCTTGTGAAATACGAGGGGTCAACCTCCATGCCTTTTGGTGTCACGTCTGGGGAACCTCAGGGTTCGCATCTCGGCCCACTGCTATTTAATGATGTTATTGATGACAATGGCCTCATTATCAAGACTGAATACCTCATGTTCGCCGATGATCTGAAGGTTTTCTGCAGAGTCACTACCCCTCAGAGTTGTGCAGATCTTCAGCTTACCTTGGACCGTATTGAGGAGTGGTGCCGTGCCAATGCTAAGGAGCTCAATATTTCAAAATGTCAGGTAATTACCTTCAAGCGTGGAAAGGGCGGAGTTCTCCATGACTATACCATCAATGGCTCTGTCGTAAGAAGAGTTGATGAGTCCAAGGACCTTGGGATTGTAATTACTTCTACCCTTAGTCCGGAAAAGCACTTGCATTCCATTGTTAACAAGGCATCCTCACTTGGATTCGTTATGAGATCTACGAGGGATTTCAACTCGCCAAATTCACTTGTTATTCTTTACAAAACTCTGGTCCGACCAATTATGGAGTAAGTAACGGATCCATTCTATGGTCACCGTACCTATCAACTCGGCCATCAGGATATGCTGAACAAGATCCAAACCCGCTTTGTCAGACCGTTGGGATTTAGGATTGGCTTTGACTACAGTGACACGCCTATCAGAGAGGTCGAAGAGCTTTTTGATCTCCAACCACTCCAGTCAAGAAGAACCATTGTCCGGCATCAACTTCACAATCCCTAGGGGAACACGTTCCAGGGCTAGCTTTCGGAGAAGGTACGAGCCCTGCTACTACGCTTATCACCATGGACTTCAAGACTTCTTAGACTTGGCTGCATTTTTGCTCCTAAGCTAAACTCCTTTGGTGTCTTGGCCAACTCATTCAAGAAAAAAGTGCAGGGGCTTCTGTAGTAAATCCATGTAGATCGGACTGAATGAAAAGTGCAGCTGTCGCATTGACCTGAGTTAGCCTATATAGTATATAATTTATAGCTTTATCTATCGCATGTTATAGCTTATTGCATTTATTGGCTAGGTTATTGTTATCCTAAGAGTTATCTATTTATTGTTACTCACTATTGTTATCGTTATTTGTTTGGAGCATTGTTTGGAGTATATTGACCTACTGAACAACTGTTCACATATATTTACTGTTTATTATTGGTTGCTTTGGATGTTACTGTAGTTAATCATTTAATTGTAGTGTCACTTTGATATCTATCATTAGCCATCTTGTTCACGTGTACCATATTTCAAATCTTCACTATTTGTATGGGTTATTAAATAAATAAACAAATAACTAAAAAGGCATAGATAGGCCTATTCAATTTTATGAATTAATAACCTACCTAATTAGGGCATAGATAAATGTATTTCTTGGTGATTGGAAATGCATTAAAAGAAAATTAAATATGCAGAATAACCCAGACAGCACACTTTATCCCAGGGACATCCCATAGTAGTCCCATATGTCCTGAGAATGTCTCGGGATATGTGCGCTATCCTCAGGATATCCCGCAAAATCCCGGGACGAGTACGAAATCCACAGGATATCCTACAATATACTGTAATGTCCCGGGATTTGTAAGTTAACCTCAGGATATCCTGTAAAGTCCCGGGATATGTACGAATGCCATAGGATATCCCAGAATGTCCCATGACATCCCGGGACATGTACAAAATCCACTGGATATCCTGTAATGTCCCGTAATGTCCCGGTAACAAACTGAAGAAAAAAAAGACTACCACTGATGAAATGTACAGTATATCTAAATTTAAATGTTCAACAAGGCCAATATATAATAATTTGTTTTTTTCACTAGTGCTTTCAGAAACTTGGTTTCCATCTTCAGGCTGTGTTTACACTAGTACAAAAAGTAAATATTTACTTAATAAATTAATTTTAAACAAAGTTAAAACAGATGATTTAAATGATATTGGAAAAATAAAAAATAATATTAGAAAAATTAATCATTTGAATTTTGGATATGTTACAGTGTTGTTCTTGATGTAATTATTTTCAGTAATTCCGAATTTATAATTGGGCCGTCTTCATTATTTAACAAATAATTTTGGTCTGTTTTTTTTTCTAAAAATAAGATTCCCACGCATTAAGATGTTGAGGTTTTATAATTTATTTTAAAGGTTTAAGGTTTCCCAGATTGAAAATATTTCTTGTTAATACTATGGCTAGCAAGGGTTGACTTTACTCTACTGACATATTACTACCACTGAGTTCAGGAAAACTAGAGTTCTATCATAGTTGTGTGGAATGTGAATTTAATTCTAACTTTAAATTAATAAAACAACAAAAAACTAATTTTAATCATATAACAATCAATTATTACAGTGCTAATCTAATGGTGATTAAATAATCTATATTCAAATACCAGTATCCTCTCCAACTACCAGAAAAACAATTCAACTACTTGAGGCCTAAACAGATTAACAGAATCATATATAGCCTATACTGTAGTATCAAAAATATTTTAAGTATTGCGACCATTGCAACTGTCGGCTACTCTTTAACCACTTGAAAACACCCATAATCAACAAGCGCAGATAGCTCAGGAGGTAAGGTAAGAGGCTCACAAGGCGAAGGTACCAGGTTCGAAACCCGTCTGGGCCAAAAACTTTTTTCTCGTTTTTTTCTTCAAAATTTGTGTTTATTAACTATTTAATCAATTTACTAAACTTATAATTAAGCTTTTCATACTAAATCTATATTATTTTGTGTTTTTTATGTTCAGGCCCAGACCACACTTTATCCCAGGGACATCCCATAGTAGTCCCATATGTCCTGAGAATGTCCTGAGGACTACCCTGGGATGACCTCGGATGTCTCACGGATATGCGTGTGAGCTTATCCGTAGGACAACCCCGGGCGGGGACATTAGGCATTCCTGTGGATATCCTGTGATATCCCAAGTTGCCCATAGGACCACTATGGGATATCTTGCATATCCTGTCGCAATATCCGTGGGATGTCCTGAGGAGAAAGTGTGCTGTCTGGGAAGCTCTGATCACACATTCAAATTAAAAAGACATATAATTTCAAAATTGTTTGTAAATGAAAACGAGGTGTTAGCCCGTCCTACGTACGGGAGTAGTCAGTTAAATCTGTGTATAATTCAGAACAGCTAGCTTACACGTCTAGACAAATTTTATTGCAGCCTAAAGAAGAAAGAGTAATTATCAGTTGAGAACTGTATAGGCCTAGTCAACGATACTGTACCACCTTACAATTCCATCGCATACCTGCCTCTTCCATAATCAATATCACCACAATACAATTACTCATACTGTACACAATTTCCAGTAGGTCTGAATAGGAACTCCCTAAAATAAAACGAAAACGTCCAATAAAATTCACAGTACACATAATTATAACGTTGGTGTCCTTACATCACTAAACGAATCGTCCACAGATATCCTTTATATCAATTTCACTGCATCAATTGCTAAATAAATAAGTGTTAACAAAGAAAAGGAAAAACAACAACATATAGTTTGTTTTGTAAACAGCTGAGTCAAAAATTAAATAATATTCATATGGAAAAAAAAGAACTGGTCACATGTTAAAGGAATTTAAAACGTAAAAACGCTAGTAAAGCCATAGACTAACCAACACCCAAGAAAGCTAATAATGTAATTAATTGTCTATATATTCAGCGCCTCCAAACGTAACCACAACTAAACACACGCCAAACAACTGTTAAGACATAGATAAAACATACTAGTCTATGGTTAAGATTTCATAAAAGGGTGGTTAGTCTAATTGCAGTATCCTAGGTCAATGATGACGTTGTGTTCAATCTATGTAATTCATCTGTATATCTTTGGATAAAACCCGTCTGAGGTTGTGGTGGTAATATAAAATCGTATTCCTGAGGATTCTTGATCTCCTTCTTTATGACATCAATATTTTCGGGCCTAATCCAAACAAAGTTTAAGCATTCAAAAACACCGGTTGTAAACAAAAAGCCACCAAGATAAAATAAAACATGTACAAATTGTGATTTTTCTACTGTTTCCTAAAAAAAAGTTGAGCAGTAAAATAATTTGCATATCCTTTTTTTAAGACTCGTGTACAGAGCCTCGACTTGTATACATCGATGGTGTTACTTATCTCGGTGGTCTACTAATCTTACTTATTTTCTATAATCAATGACAACATCAGATTAAATAAAATAACCTCATCATAGTTCTATCATAGACTAACCAACTTTTTATCTATGGTTCTATAGAGCATTTTTATATTTAACCAGCTGTTAGTTAAAAGAAAATTATATTGCACTAAAACAAACCGAAGATTACAAAGATTTATTTACAAAATCCTTTGAACATCCTAGTATTTTACCTATGTATATTTAAATAATCTGTCATACTCTTATCGAAGGATTGAACGTATCAATGATTAGCATTACACATAGTATAAATAAGTCAACCCTTAGTGTGTCTTTTAATTTTATCCAAATGATGAATTTGTGTTACAAACGCTGAATGTTCACAGCTGTTATGTTAAACAAATTATACTACACCAAAAGCTAGTTTAGAATCTTAGCGTCGGCTGCTAGACTTTTCAAAGATTAAAACTTAATTTATAAATAACTGGGACCCTAAACTAAAATTATGGCTTCGACCATAGACTAACCAACACAAGTAGACTTCTCATCCCATTGTAAATTTTGAAGCACGTTTTTCGTGTCTAGTTCATGTACGTGACACAAAGGCGCTAGTGTCGACGAAACTTTGTTTCTATTATTTTTGGGTTAATTTCTTGATTTGTGCTTTACTGTTTGGTTATATAACTAGGGGACAAGTTATTGTTTATGATTAGATCGTATTATTTGGCTAAACGAGGTTTTAAATGGCTGTAATAACGGGAAACAAATTGTAAACAGAACACGACCTCTACAGAAAAACGGACAGAACTAACAATAAAATTGGCTTCAGCTGTTCCATAAGGATGGGAAATCTACTAAGGGAGTATGTTTTATCTATGCTTCGACATTCCCTAGTTCTCAAAATTATATTTCTTTCAACACAAAAATCATGAAAATCCGTCGAGTGGTTGATTCAGAATCGTGAAATAAAAAAAACCTGTTTCGTTTTAATATTAAAGATAATAAAATGTTAAATTTTAATTTCCCACATTATTCTTATGGAGAATATTCTAAAATGTTTGTAGTTTGCTTGTTTATGGATATTTTGTTTGATAACACTTAGCAAATTTATTTATTTTATACTAAGCCATTAAAATTTTACTACAAACACACTTTATTAGTTTCCTTGTAGCAGTAAACCTAGGAACTCGTTTAACCTAATGTTATTTAAATAAATTTAATTGAAAATCAATTCAGACAAATGGAAACTCGTTTAGTCAAGGTTTGCTGCGGTGGTTTATTATGAGTTGGTATGTCATCATTGTATTAAATATCATAAACCAATGCATAAAGATAGAACGCTCATGTCGTGATTTTAACAGCACCTTCTATATCTGATATTGCAATACGGTCTTGCTTTTAGATATTGCAAACTGCCTTGGCAGATTTGAAGGGGTTTATTGAATTGAAGTCATTGCGTCAATTTTTTAGTGGAGTTAATTAATTAATTATTATTACGTTTTATTTGCTATGGAATCATATTGTTAATTACTTAATAAAAAGTACTAAATTTGTAAAAAAAAATAAATATGATCGCTTTATCATCATTAAGTAGGTCTATATGCACATAGAGAATGTGTTAAACGTTTGGAGGCTTTATCACAGATTAAAGAGAGTAACCTCCTCCTCTCTTTAATATAGTAGGTGGTTTCCTCTCTTTAATCTAGTTGTAGATCTCCTCTCTTTAATATAGTAGGTGGACTCCTCTCTTTAATCTAGTAGGGGGTGGGTAGCAGAAAAATATTTCGGTTCTGGTGGTGATCCTGCAACTTAGAGTGAAGATAATATAAAAGACCAAGAATGTAAAACCAACCAGACCCCAATTTTTAAGTACCTCGGTCGCCTCTGATGACGTCATCAATATGGCGCTCGTAAGAGGATGCTGGGTCGCTATGAATTGGTTATTATACTAAAATGCCTGAACCGATTTTAATGAAATTTGGCATACAAGTGCTTTAATACGATATCTAATCCCAGTTTGTCAATGGTGGAGTTTGATTAGGTAATTTCAAAAGGGCGGCAGTTAATAACTAAAATAATTAAAAATTGTTTAATGTTTTGTTTTTTCAACTCTCTCCAGAAATCTGCAGCAATCTTTCATTTTCCTTAAGGTTCATAGGTTAGGTTATCATAGATAAAACATGGTTTTATCCATGCTACCAGTAACCAATCACGGTCGCCTTACATGTAAATAATAAGTCTATAATTTGTCCAATACAGTACAACTAATGGGTCATAGACGAAATCAGAATAGCTGTAGTTTTTTTTCACGTTGAAGTCTGGCTCTTACCACCCCACCCCCCACCCCTTTTACGGTAGCCATATTGCTCGTGAGTTGTCAGTCAACGTGACAAAATATTATTTTCATTTTGGAATTAAATTTTATTTATATTAAATGCATTGTCAGTGTGTTCTTTTAAAATAAGCATCTACCGCGTAAGTATAGTTAACTTTGCTTATGATCTATGTTAGAAAAACAATTAACTGCATTAACAAAAACGAACCTATATTTGGGACTGGTCTTGAAACTTGTCGTGTACCCACCGGTTGATTGAAAACTCATAACAAATTTTATTTTTTCCAGTTTCAGACACATTAAAGAAAGACAAGATCCATCTAAAATAGCCTAATACTTGCCATAAAAATTACTGATTGCAGGCTCGTTAGGCCTAATCTTTACTTTATTAATTACGCCTTTTGCCTTTGAATTTTTGAAGTGGTCTTGGGGGATTTTTTTCTACTTAGCCTAGCCTATGTCTAACTTAGCCATAATCTTATAGTCTTGAATCTTCTTACAGATAACCCCAAATATTGAAACACATTCTTGGTTCCCGAATTCGAAAACGACTATTGTTGAACATAAAAATTCAATTTTGAAACGAAATTTAATGTTTTTGGCAACTTAATATAGACTAGGCTACATTAATTTATATAGTTAGCCTAAGTTAGCATAGACTAACTTGGGTAACTACTTAGACCTACCTTTTGATTGGGTAGGTGGGCACACACCTGTATATTGTGCAGTGAGTGTACTTTAGAAATAAGGACATGTTATTATATCATGCAGTAGTAATGTTTAACTTGCCTCTTCAGGGGTTTTTATTAAGTTATTTGGTACTTTATTAGGGTTTTTTTAAAAGCCAGTATCTATAAATTAAAACATTTGCCTAAATATATATTGGAAGTAGAGTAGGCCTGGTTCGATATAGCCTAAGTGAATTTCCCCTAAACTTAGGCCACAAGGAATAAGTTAGGCCTATAGTCCTCGCCAACCTAACTTGAGGCAGCCCAAGGCTGCACGGTGTATATCTAGTGCGGCCTTGGGCTGCCTCAAGTTAGGATAACAAGGACTAAACTTAGGTATAGGCGTATTGTTGTATGTCTCATGGTAAGATTTAGACCTGGTTCCAATTAAACAACCTAAGTTAACTTAATTAAATTAAGTTATTTTGTTTTGATGTCGCCAGAGGTAAAAAGTACCATCTCATGAACAAAGTATAGGTTACTAGTAAGTTAAGTGCCTGTATTTAGTTATATGAATCCATTCTTTGCCCTGGCAACTTTTAAGGAAAGCGTTAACATTTGCGTTAAAGGAATTGAACTTTTAACTTAGCCTAAGTTTAAACTTCTCCCAAGTCTTAAACCTGAGTTTTGTAAGCTGTATAGTAACTTAGTAAAAGAATCACCATAAGTTATTAAGAATGGTTAGGTCTTACTCCTAGCTACAAACTTTAGCAACTTTGCTCGCAACAACTTGTCGGTTCCACTTATATCTGTTTGTTTGCATAAGTTTTAGTTCAGTTTGTTCTTCGTAGATTTCACTCTTCAAATGTATTTTTATGTTTTGGCTATCTAGAAATATTAAGTTAATAGCCTTTATTTTTTATAGGTGGAGTGTTGTCAATCTTCAGTGTTGTTTGAATTATTCACTCAACATGCCGAAACAAGTAAGTTTTAAAATTATTTTGTCTTACATGAACAAGTTATAAGTTAATTGTTTTTAGATGACCTTTAATGTTAATTAATCTGATAACTTAGTAGGCTAGGTATATAAAATTAGGCTAAACTACCGGTATTTCAATATAAGTAGGCCTAACAAGTGGTAAAATGGAACCGTTACAAAATTACCGTACTTACTTACTTGATACTTGAATACTGCATCGGTGACCGACAAAGTTGGAAAAGAGTGTGTCCCATTCTGCAGGATTGCGTCCTATTACTATCAGGATTGGGTCCCATTAATATCAGGATTGGGTAGGGCCTACTTTCCTGTTAAAGGGAACATTCATTGAGTTTATTATCAATGATTTTTTTTATACCTATATCAAAATTTTACTTTTTGATCCGAGATAGCCTATTCATTTAACTTATTAACACGTTCGCTACCACAATTATATGGAATTTACTTTTGCATAGACCAGCGACGCAATTGTGCGTCGACTCGTTTCTCACAATAGACCACCGACGCATATTTGCGTCTGCTGGTCACATTGAAATAGACTAACGACGCACAGTTGCGTCGGTGTTCAATGTTATTAATCAGCATACTTCTTAGCAACGGTCTATTTTAAAGCCCTGATTTTATCGTATTGGTCTAGAGGGATATCTGCCGCAAATGTGCGTCACTTGGTCTGTGGATATGACGATTGGTTATGTCACACAACAGTTGGCAACATTGTTGTTTACATTGTGTATTCCGCGACATCACAGAACAGATGTAAACGTTATAACCTTTGCAGTTTTGGCTAGTGTTTAGTGGAGTTTCTTTATTTGTTTGTGTAAAAGCTTGAAACAACCAAATTTTCAACGACGCTTACGTACGTCGCCTGGTCTATTGAAACGAAAATGTAATCTTTTTAACTGGATTTTATTTAATAGACTGACCGACGCATATATGCGGCGTTTTAAAATTTTCTCAAAACGATAAATAAAAACAATATTTATTGCTTACTAATTCACTTAAGGTTAATATTAAATCAATTAGTCCATTTAAACGATATTTCTCTTTTGGTCTGTCAGCAATGTTATTCCTCTATCACTTGGTCTGTAAGTAACGTCATGCTCATTCCTCTTGGTCTGTAGGAGTGACCGGACCGACGTAAATGTGCGTCGCTCGGTAGCGAACGTGTTAACCCTTTCAGTGCTAGGCCAATAATTCATATTTTGTAAGACTTTTTTGTTTGCCTTTTAATTCCATTACCTGTTGTTGAATTTTAACTGTCATGTTGTCACTATTTTATTAATTAGGCTAATTTTGAATAATAACACAATAAGAAAATATATAAGAAAGATAAATCCCGCTTTTTGTAGTAAACATTAAATAAAACTTAGTTTTTGTTGTAATTTTCCTGGTTTTCCTATAAATTTTTATGTTCTGATAGCATTATTTGAAACCAAAATCTCATAAAATCAAAAGACATATAGTTTAGGCCTACAATGTAATATTGAATTTAACCTTGATTTAGTTGGACGAGGTTATTGTAATATAGCCATTTTAGGGAAACTAATGTTTTGCAGCAAAGTCTCAGGAACACATTTATGATCACTGTTGTGTTTAAACTAAAAGATTGCATCTAAATAGTCCGTGACTAACTGGTGCTGCTACCTAGTAACGCATTGAACAACCATCTGCAGCGCCATCTGTTCGCAATCGGTGGCGACAGCTTAAATACCGGGTTTTGACTCCCCAGTCTTCAAGCACAGATAGCCGAGAAGGCTAGGGCGTGTGTCACTTGGCCAGTGGCATTCGTCTGCTCGGGTTCGAATCCCGTCCTGTGTGAGTGTGGCAAATAATTGGTGACCTGTGTGTTTGTAGCGATATACTACAACTACTGGGGCATAGTGAGGTGTTCATAATCCTTGGTTTAGACATACACCTCAAAATCATCAGATTGGGCGAATCTTTTAGCTAAGTGGTTGTTAGTGTATCCTATGAACATGCAGGTCACCAATGGCCGTTTTGCTATTTTTTGTTAAAATAACCTCCCTCTCTATATCCATTAGAGATTTTTTAAAACAACGATATATCGTTTCATAGCACTCAAAGGGTTAATGGATTTAAACATATCAGCCGGCAACAACGATAAATAAATAGGTAACTTGTTTTTCAGTATCAACATGAACAATTTAATATAAATAGGCCTAATATAGGCTATTGAAATGAAACTCTTCTAAACTAACCTAACTAACCAAATTTAAAAATAGGCATAGCCTAATGGAAATTTTGGAAAATTTATGAACTTACAAGTAAATAGGCCTAAACCCTAGCAATAGAAGTGTACTTAGTAGGTAGGTACACAATTAAAAGGTCTTCAAAAACAAACATTTTCTACATTTAAATATTGGTTCTATCTCCAACGGTTTTGAAACGTAAAAACACAAATATTCAAATAATAATCTTTCAGTAGGCCTACCTACTTTGGTATTATATGGAGGCCACTTAATTTACAGCGTGCTGTGGCGGTCATGTTAGGTTGGATTATCATAAATATGCTTGTAGGACTTTCCTAGTTTTGTTATGAATCGAATGATACCAGATGAATCATGCTTTCTATTTATGATTACCCAACCTAACCTAACTGCCACAGTGTGCTGTATAATAGTGGCCTCCGTATAATACCAAAGTAGGCCTACGGCCTACCAATTAGGCTGTAGGCCAATCCAGATAACGGTTTTTCGGTTAAACCGACATCCCCAAAAGCATGTAAAAACGGACCGTTTAAATGCATACTGTGTAGGCCTACAGTATTTGACTTAAATTTAGGAGAGCATTGTGTTTAGATACGTGATCACTCATCTCTAATCTTTGCCATGAGAACAGTTGTTTCATTACCGTCCACTTCCTGCCGATCTAGTCTGGTTAAACCGAAGTCCTGATAAAAATTGTCCAGTTAAAGAGATGTCATTTCCGTCGAGTGTAGTCAGGTTAAACCGATGTCCGGTTAAAAGGTATTCTGATAAGAGGTAGTCTACTGTATTCAATTTCCAGGAATAGCCATTGTTTATTTTCTTAAAGACTAGTCTCCGTTTCCACTTATAGTGACAACAAATGATTTCATTTGTAATTTAAATTCGAACAGTTATAGGCCATAAGCAGAGAAGAAAATGATTTTAGTCAATTTCTCAGATTCCTAAGAACCAGATATTGCCTTCAAAATTAACAATCAGGTATTATAATATAAATTAACTTAAAAACAACCTAAACCAACCACTTCACACACTGCGCTTTAGTATGAGCTTCCATTGCGATACTAACGAAACTCATCAATTATTTGTTATTGTTTACCAAGCAACAATATAAACTAATCAGATCTGATAAAACTGTTCTTGAACTTTTTTTAGTAGCTTTGCAAATGTGGTGTTTTAAGACAACTATAATGTTCCATGAAAAGATAAGGGGGGATGGTAAAAGTTGTAATTTTTTTTTATAACCCTGTACAGAACAAACAGTAGGTAGATGCGTAGAGGACCAAACCTACCAACAAACTAAAAGTAAACACAAGTAATAAAAAATGTTATAAAGGCCTACATGTATTGTACTGAACATAAAAATAATTCTTGACTTGCATGAAAAATTCTGTGATTTAGTAGTAATCAAAGAGCTAATGCTGGTGAGTAATTTTTCAAGTCTGAATGCACTCAGCCTAATTAACGGAGATAGAAAAAGAGTACTGCCAACAGGGACGTAAGCAGAAGGGGTCCACAGCGATTTGTAATAAAACAATGCTCTTGGGGGAAAAGTGAATCATTTACCACGATCACGGTGACTATAATGGCGTCCATGTGATTGCGGGAGGTGTCCATGATTTTTCCGCGATTGCAGGTGTTGAAGATTGATGTCTCTGGTCTCTCTGATTCAGAGATGTTAAAGATTTTGCCGCGATCATGGGACAGTTCCACATAAGGGGCGGGGGCTGCTTGGATTAATTAAGCTTAGGGCCGCACGTATCCTAAATCTGGCACTGACGGTGGGACACTTGATCGGTTACCCGAAGTGTCGGCTTTGCTTAGGTCGTATACAGTATTAGGGTTTCTACTGTATAATCTATTGCCTTCCATCAGTGGAGGATGAAACATTTATGTGATCCATTTGTCCCAGGTTTTGAAGACCTGCTTCGGTTTGAAGCGAAGCTCTGATCTTGTAAATGAGTCTGGTTATGTAAGCTTATGTGTTGTGGTGTTAGCTTAAATAGTTTTGCTCTTATGCTTGATATATTACGAGTTCTACAATTTTGTTTGAACACACACTGAGCATGGTGTTTGTTTATTATAACCTCTATACTTTTGACCATATGGGTTTGTTAAGCTTTTATAAACTGGAGTCTGTCATAAAACAGGGTGTCTACCTGTCACGGATGTCACAGATTTTAGTAATGTATCACCGATGTCCCCTATTGTCACGGAATATGCTTAAAATGTCACCTAAATTGATGTAGACCTTCACGTTTCCATATTTTTTTTTTTTTTTTTTTTTTTTTTTACAAAACCAAATCTTTAGACAAAACTTGCCATGTATCAATAATATTTATGATCACACCCAACAGTTCACTTTGAATGAGCTTTCCAAATAAAGGATAATGCGTAATGCTAACTGTACGTTCAGTCTTAGTGTTGTAATATCTGCCCACTGTCGCCATTTTGCTGGCTAGTGCGCGGTGCTGCCATTTACAATTGCATTGGGCTTTTTATCCCTAAACAGGACTTTTTAAGACCATGTGCGAGGTAAAATGGGATGCGGGGTAAAACGAGACTATCGGTTCTTACGATTAGCTTCTTTTTATACAGCTTTCCAGATAAAAACTAACACTAATTGCTTAAAAAATATTCTACCGCAGTATTGTTGAAAGGTTTTCAAGGAGATATCTAGACATGTTACATCATACCGATCACCCTGGACAGATCGTAAAATATCATGCGGGATTTTTCATTACAGTAAAACAAGATAGACGGGTATTTTCCCAACCCTGTAAGTGGAATTTTTGTTTTCTGCGTGTAGAGAGGTTTTTGAATGTTGTAGTTGTTCTACCGACGTTTTGTGCAAGGCAAGTGCAGTTAGTTCTGAGAGAAAAGAAGACATTAAATGTTTGCATTTGTTGAATGCTAAAAATCCTTCCAACTTCCAACAGTAACTGTGTAGTTATGTGTTGGATTTTAAAAATGTCTACGTTTTAATCTGTGGTTAGATTCAATCTCCCCCATTGTTGACTCGTAAAATATGTTAGTTGTTAGGCATTTGAAAATGAGTTATATAACCATTAAAATCCTGAATTTATATTATTAGGCCTAGTTTTTGTGACTTATAAAACTGTTTTACTATAGGCCTACTTAATATTTTTTACCTCAACAGCAAATATAAAATGAACTCGCAAAAATTTACTTAGTTTTACGTCACTGATTTTTGCCCCCAAATGATGATTGATAAAGCCCCCAAATGTCAATTGATATAGCCCCGATTTTTCAAATAGCTTACTGGTAGACACCCTGTAAAACAGTCTTTCCATCATATTGCTATAGAACAAATCGGAAAATAAGACACATTCAACCAAACACAAATATTTACATGCACATACATTGAATCACAGAATAGTGATCACAACTTGCCCAACATGATGAAAGCAAAGGAAATATCTCACACTGATGCCATTAGCTATTGAGTATGGTGGTGCTAATGTTTCTTTTCAATAGGGGCCACCCACTGTTGTCATGGCTAACTCTTTACACCAAATTAACCAGATTAAACATTACTCAATATTAGTGGTCCCTGTATTTAGAACCCTGGCCAGTTTTTAATACGTTGAAATACCAGGATTAGGGCCTTTTAACCCCAGGGATAACAGGATTACAATACCTGTAGTTTTTGTTGTTGTTAACTTTAAGGAGTTTAACTTAGCATGAAATACAGCATTTGATATGGCAAATGTAACGTGACAATCTAATCAATGAATAAGTATTTATTTCCTAATAGTAAGCATAAATAATTTTTTATAAATACAGTACGGAAGTTTCAATACACACCAATTGCACTACTAAAAGGTTCGGTTAATGATTATACCCTCGTAATTCGTTCTAGATTAGTGTCCTGATTAATTATTTTATGGGGCAAAAATGCTTGCTTCGTACCCACATTGCTTCATGAACAGCTGAGGTTTTCTAATTTTTATATCTTGAATGTTTTATTCCTCTAAACAACTAATCTTTACTGCTGTAGCTGATTCTTGACCTGTCACTTTTTGTGCTTTAATTTTGGTTTATTATTGAACTGAGCAGAAATTGTTTTTAGTTGTTCCTTAGTAGTTAAAGTATAGCTGTGCTGTGCAATTTAGCTAGTAAAGTTTAGAGTGAAGAGTGATGTTTTTTACAATCAAGTTTTTGTGAGCATTACATTAACTATACATTTACCTATTTTTATACCTATAATCAGAAAGACTGTGATGAAAGTTCCTTCTGCTGCTGTATTTTTGAGCAGAGCGAGCAAAGCTCTTAAACGCTGACTCTTATGCATTTTGTCATACGCAAACTCCTCCTAGGTGGCTGCATCAAAAGACGATATCGATGAGTGCCAACATCCTGGGTTAAAATTTCTCCCAGGAATCCTCTCCACATTATTCCTGACACCAAGGCATAAGATCAGCTGTTAATTTATGATGCGATGCGATACATAAAATAAATGGTATCAGCAATCTTACACATAGGCTACTTTCTCCCATTAGCTTGTCAACTACCTTTATCATGGGTAAGCGGTGGGAGTACTGTGATATTTTATAGGGAAAATCACAAAAGTTGCAATAACTTTTGAACAGTAATTTGTACAGCAATGGAGGGTTGCACTATTATGTTTAGAATTATAAGGACCATATTATACTAACTTTAATCAAACTTGATTTTTTTAGAAAATCTGTTTTAAGTTAGGCTACTGTTATTTTATGTTTTTTAATGGGAAAATAACATAAAGTTACAATAATAACTTTCAACCCGTAATTTTTACAGAAATAGGAGTTAAAAATTTACCATTTTACCATTTTGTAAAAAATTTAAAGGGCATAACATACTAAATTTTTTATCAAAATCATTCGGGCCAATTTCAAGGATTAGTTACTAAGGATTAGTATTTATACACAAAATTTTATAAAAATCGGACCACTTGTGTGATCTGTAGCTCTGTACACATTCACACCCACACAGAGAGACATAACTTCGAAAACCACTTTTTTGAGTCTAAAGGGAACCCATACTCTATGTTACAGTAAAGGTTTTTTGTTACTTACTGTTCAATAAAGTTTTAAGAGAACTACTGACTGTACTATTGAAAAATTGGGTCCAAGTGAGAAATTCTAAGGGAAAGGAGATTTAGCAGGAATAGTATTCTGGTTTAAACATATAGGTTGTCCCAGAGTGAGCAGTCCAAAGTTCATGGTGGATGGACGGTTAATGTTTTAAATGAAAATAGGCTGATTCTCCCTCACAAGTTTAACTAACTTTATTGATTACGAATGGATTGAATTTAAGTACAACTCATTTTCAGATCATATCCGTTATGTTTATCTTTTATTATGATTACAGATCAAACCTGTAGCCCTATAATTAAAATTGCCATGGGCAAAGCCAGGGTTATGCTAGTTAAGAGCATGAGAAGTTGGATAAAAATATTTGCTCTCTTGATTCAATATACAGTAATTTGCAAATGTAATGTGTTTTATGTCCTTATCAAATTTACATTCTTGGATTCTTGTGACTCAGTGGCAGTAGGTGACTGTTTCCCTGATAAGGGAACTAGTGTCAGCAAAGCCGATATTAGCCTGTTATTCCATCTGCAATAGCTTATGAGTAATATTCTCTGGGGTAATATTGAAGTTCCATACTGATACTGTAATGGGTCAGATATAGCAAAATTGCATTAACACAACTTTTATATTAAATTATTTTATATTCGTACAATCATACATATTATTCTTTTTATAGTTTGATTACACATTATTATTGTGATTCACTAATCTTTGTACAGAATTTATAGTACCATTTATAGTAGCATTTATAGTAGTTCAATCAAATATCGACCTATGTTTATGCTCATTAATGATAATTTACTAGATTAGATTAACTATCAATTGTAAACCAAATTTATTTGAGCTAAACTATTGGTTTACATATGTGTTTATATAATACTAGCTGTGTGCCCGGTCTACGTACGGGAATCTTGTAGTAAGTTGAAACCTTCTTATATTCAAAACAGGAGTTGGTTTGCATAATTAGTGTGCATTTTTCCAGATATGCTGGCAAAACTATTACTGTAAAGGAATAGGCTACATAAACTTTCGCAAATGCAATATCTGACAGTTTCAAGCCAAAACAAATGCTTTGCAATTAAATGTCACCCGATCATGTTGGTCCATATTTTATATCTAATGATAAAAGGAATTGCTTTATAGATCTATGAGGCATAGCCCTAAGGTAGTCCTGTAATCGAAAGTTACTTTTCACACTGGTTAAAAGTAGTTGAACACTACCTCAACCTCACTACTACACACTTTATTCGGGTTGAAATTTTCATTAACAAAGGTGCTCTAGTCTTTTCCACGAAACACTGATAAATAAGGTCATTAATGCGTTACCAACAGACAACAGACATACACACACAAATAGGCCTACAGAATGGAATTTGGGGATTTGTTACGCTTTAACCATAAAGCAAATTACAAACAAAATAATTATTTGAAAGTTTTGATAGTGTCATCAATTTTTATGATAATCGTATTTAGGTCTAAACAAACTGTAAAATTGGTGTAAATCTGTTGGCAAATATATAAATAAGTAAATAAATACACAGTTCATAAAACACTGATACGTTAACAATGTAAAGCTTTAAAAGTTCATGATGGTTTGCTAAAAAAATCCTTCACTTAATGTTTTATAATTTTCAAAGCATAAACTAACATTTTGGAGTCCAGACAGAAAACGAAAAAAATTATACAGTAAGACATCAATTAAATTTAATAAGAAATAAGGTTCAGCACTAACGATAACTAAGTTGTAAATAGTGATGTGTTCGTACATAAAATGATTATTACCGTACTGCTACCACCGGTTCTAAGGAAAAGTACCAGTACCAAAAAACCAACGTTTACAGTTAAGAAAAGAACTATAGTACTTACGACCAATTCAAACTGTCCTTGTAATCAAACTGTATTATAGGTGTTAATCCGTTGGCAAATATATAAATAAATAAATAAATACACGGACCACAAAACATTGAAAAGTTAACAACGTAAAGCTTTAAAAATGCATTAATGTTTGCTCAAAAAATCATTCACTTGAAGTCGTATCAGTACCCAAGTTATTATCTCCCTTGGTTTTGGATTTTTTTAAGTTTTCAAAAATCAAAGTTATTTTCCATTAATAGCATTATTTGTACGCAACTTTTAATGTTAACATATTAATGACAGTTTCAAGAAACCACCTTTATCCAAACAAAGGTTTCTTATTTAAAAGATTAGGTACGTAATCTCTAAACGATGATCGGTATATCTAGCAAACATTCGGAGGAAATGTGGCAAAAAAACGCACAAATCTGGGGTTTTGGACATTTGTAGTTTTACTTCCTAAGTAGGAAGGCTATGTATTCTAGGGAAAAGTACCGATATTGTTGTCGAAATGTAGTTGTGAATAATTAGGCCTACGTAGGGCCTACCCAAGATATGGGCTTTGAGCTAAGATTTGCAGTATGGTCCAGCGACACTACAAAGAGGTAAGTAGAAACTTGCGATTAATTAAACCGGTTAAGTGTAAGGCACAATGTTTTTTATCTCACTTGATTTGGATGTGCTTACAAAACTTGATTGGAAATGGTTGCGGTATTTGTAAACAGTATTTAATGTAAACATATCAGTGACAGCTAGAAGTGAGAACTAATCTTAACATCTGATCGTTATATTATCAAATGTAATAGTAAACATTTGGGAGAAAATTTGATAAAAATCAAACAAAATTGGGTTTTTGATGGTTTGTTATTTTGTTTTCAAAGAAGCAAAGCCATGTTTTTATAGCCAAATACACTCTCACCAATCCAGTAAATGCAGAAAATGATTTGAACCTTGATCGGTACTATAGTTTTCTAGGAGTAGGCCGCGTAAAATGACATGTTGGCGTCACAGACAGAATGGACAGACAGACAAAAATTGAGATAAGACTCGTTTCGGCTTTCTTAGGCTATAAAACCTAAAAATAACCAAGAAATGCATGATTCTAAGCAATGTAAAGACAAAACTGTAATTTTATTTATATAGATTATTTATATAGTAGGTAAATTTAATTTGAAAACTCCTTATTTTCTTTTATATTTAATACGAAAATCAAAATGTTGGTTTAAATCAGGATAAAGAACTCTTGCTTTAATAATTATCACCACCACTTATCTTGGGCATGTTGTGTTGTAGTAGTAATGTGTTATAGGGTAGTTTAAGTCCAGGAATGATACCTTAAAAGAGCAGTGAGAGTTCAGGTCTTCAGGGACACCCTGCATATTACCCTTTGTAGATCAAACTCATTCAGTTAGGTTGTCTAGTTCATTAAAAACATGTTGAACAACATACATACATTGCAGTATACATCGACATACATCAGATTAAAAATCACTTTTGAAAGTCTAAAGATCACTTAAACAATTAGCTAACAGAAATACTTTTCTGCTCTCTCTTGTGCCATTTTTATAAATGGATTTCAAGTATTGATATCATTTCTATGCACTATTTACATACTATATTTGTATTACATGGTGAAGTGTTCTGTATTAGGCTACACCTGTATCGCAGTATCACGGATCGCCAAGGTTAAATGACATTCAATAGAAGCATGACTGCTCTATAGTTCCAGCATTTACAAAGCTGTAAAGTTGCAAATGTAGCACTGTAGATAAAGCACTGCTGCTAACCGAGCAAATCGTGTAGCCTAACTCTTAATGTATGAAGCACATGCACTGATAACTGGTGCACACAATTATGCAACTTAAACCTGTCTGTCAAGACCTTTTTGCGTACCTACCTACATTGACTATACAGGGTGGAAAATGTCTCCGGACAGTTAAATATTTTAAATACCCCCGCCGCAGCAAACCTGCAGGGCTGCAGATTAAGCAAATTTCCATTTGCCTGATTGGATTTACACTATAATATCTTCTAAAAAGTATGACATTTATTCCCTATTTAAATAGCACTACCTAGTTTAACAAGTACTTAGGTTTGCTGAAACAGGGAGAGTAAAAGTGTTTTTTATGTTAATAGTTTAGTATGAAATAAATGCATTTTCCAAATTGAATCAAAATATGTTCATAACTAAGCAAACTACAACAGAATAACATTGGAATTTTATATTTACAATCTTTTGCAATTTTATCCGTAACAATTAGGCGCATAACAACGCTTCAATATACTAAATTATTAGTTTTTTGAGCTCTACAAAATGATTTGGAAAGAAATTGCAAAATTCTATGTTTTTAGGGTCAAAAACGGGAAAAAACAATTTTTACCCCATAAAACCCCCCGTAAACCACTGTTCCCATAGTCCGATCATGCTGGTTCGCGAACTCGTTCGAATAAATGTAGGTTTACACGTTTGTACCAAATTTCATAAAAATCGGATAATTTTTGCTCAAGTTATCGTGCTAACGGACATATATATATATTCGAACGGATGGTGTTTTGGGATCTAGGGACCTCAAAACGAAAAAATAAATTGGGTCCAGGTCTTACCATGAATACTATGGTAATAGCTTATTCCCTATGTGGGAAATTCGCTAAAAATAATCAAGATAGAGATAAAAAAAATGATACAGAGTTACTGGGCATTAAAGTCATTTAAACACATTATTTAGTGATATGGTAAACCCTCAGGGGGATGGCCTGCTAGGAGTCAGAAGAAAATCTTAAATGTAAGCATACGTTGATATGCACATCATGCCGCAAACTCTAACCGACAAACGGAGCTAAAAAAGGCAGCCGTTCAAATGTCTCTTAAATCTGTTATTTTAAATCTTTGAAGGACTGCCATTTTTTACTCAGTTTCTATTTTGAACTCAAATTTGTATCATTTTATTCTACCAATAAAGACCTTTAATTTTATGTGCATATCGACCTATGTTTACATCATTGATTTCCTTCAGACTTCAGTAGTGGGCTTCACCCCCTCCCTCGAGCAGGTAACATATACTGTAATAGCATTGCAAATTCAAGGAATCTTTGAACAGCTGTCATTTTTTACTCGGTTTTCAATTTGAGACTTCACTAGCCAATACCTTTAATTTGATGTGTATGAGCATATCAACCTATGCTTACGCAGTTGAAAGCACAGTGTATTGAATGGTTTATAGTATGGTTATGTATTGAATGGAGTCGAAATCTGTGGTGTGATTTTTTTATCTGGGGGGTTGTGGAAGATCAGTGTATTGCTCGCCGATCTTAAACATAGATGACTAAAAACCAAGATGAAGCAAGGGAAAGCCTTTGAAAAAATATCTAATGAAGTGTGCCACAATTAAATGTGTGGTCAGAGCTGAAAACTCGACTTGACTTTCTTCGAGCACATTAATGGGAATTGAACCAGAAACCTCCAGATTTCTTGTTCATATCACATCGAAAAATTTGCACCCTCCATTTAAGATTAATTTTAAACACGTTAAAGTACAAATAAAACGTGTGTTGTTTTTAAATGTTGTACTTGAAGGCTTTCTTTTGATAAATGTTTCCAGTACATTAACATATCAGTCACGTAGGTAAAGGTAACTCTATGGAAAATTGAGATTCTGTAAAATACCAGGATCTTATTCAATAGCAATACAGTATACATTTCTGTGTGATGGACTCCCGCGTGAGTGTGACTACATTTCCATTACACAGTATCGGTGACGGCCTTCACGGCTGGACGTGGCTGTGGCTGGTGACTCCACACTTTCACCCCAACACTGTCACCCGTCACCGTGTCAGTACGCTGACGACGTCCAAATATCACAATGTCCAAAAGTCTTTCTACAATCCCTGGACGTAGTGGGATTGGCCATCGTGCAACAGCGCACTTAATACAGTACTCTAAAAACGTAGCAATAGCATAATGTCTAAAGTCGCTGCCAGTTGCACGACGTCCAATAGCCGTCCAGAGCTCCTGCTTACGTATCAAGGTTAGGTTAGGTTAGTTTGCACTATAGACGGTAAAACAGTACTCACAGCGTGTACCAATATATTAGTGACCAATATTCACGCCCAGAGCCAGCCACGACAGCCCTTAAGCCGGCTTAAGCCTCGGTCACACTAGGCTGTTTGGCAGCCGCTGGTAAATATCGCCAGCAGGGTTTATAAACCACTAGCCGCCAGTAAATAGCCGCTAGTTTGTAGACGTCACCTGCTCCAGGACCACTCTTCTTTGACTTCTTTACGTTGTAAACTTTATTTCTTTATAAATCACTTTTTTCTCTTTCATAAGACCAAAGCTAATTTTAGTCTTCGTACTTCAAGTCTTTGATATGACTAATTAATTATAAGCTGCGTCTTTGGTATTCCTGTCAATGTAGTTGGCTGACGAGCATCCCTCAGGCAAGGGTAATAAATCTAGACTTGTTAGCCCTACAATGTTTTTGTCCGACCACTTGTTGGTGTCAACCATGTTCAATATTCACAAAAATAAGTATAAAATACATTACAACGAAACTATCATTGCATAGACAAAAAAATCTAGACTCATGTTAATTCACTAGCCGCTTGTGAGCTACTAGGGGTTCACATCGGCTGGCTGCCACCAGCGAGGTCACGTGACTGCCAGCGGAGGGTAGGCAGCGCAAATATGTTCGACTTTTGATTTCGTGAAAAATGAAGCCTCCATTCAAAAGGATTTGACTTTCGAGGCCAATGTTATTTCCTGTTAGATTCCCAGGGTTATCGTAGTTTCCTGTACACTGTGGATTGGAAATATCTTTATTGGTTGTCGTTGTCTCATTCCACATATGGGTCCCTCATGGTTGGTTGTGTTTAAATCACTGGAAATGTTGGCGATGGTGTAATTTTACATGAATCGCAATGTATTTCATAACGCTGCGGCGCGGTGCTGTGTAGTGTGTACTTGTTTGTACCGTGAGTCACTAGTGTTGGTCTTTGTCGCAACAACGCGTCGTCCTCAGTTTCCGTATTTCCCAACATAACTAGTACGGGTTTGACATCCTGTTCTGATTATTATAGGTCTTTGGCGAAATTGTAGGACATATTGCCTATATTTAGCTGAGGATGCACAAATCTTTAAATATGTATTGACGAGCTGAAGAGGACAGAAATCAGAGTAATGCGATTCTTTATATCTTCTGTATGAAATAGTTACTCATTCGTTTTAGAAACAAAACTTAATTGCACTTCTTGTTGTAGTAAAATGCTTTCCTTTAAATTCAGAAAAGGGGTTCATATTAGATCCTAGGCAACCAATTCCAATATGCATACAAGTGGCGCTGATACTTGTATAAAAATATTGTATGTAACACTTCAGATTTTAGTTTGATAGATCAACTCGTGTAGCAATAAAATCAATTACTCGATATTAATGTTTCATAAAAAATAATATCAACAATAATTTTTGGCAATTCTACACATTCTAAGCTTTTAATCCATGTGCCATGTGCCTAAATTTGTATGACCTTAAACGATTACTAAAAATTGTACCTTATCACTTTTTCGGAGCGGAAAGCTTTAAAACTCATAATGACGAGCACGACAGTTCAGAATTGGCAATAATTTGCATACACTTTACCGTGATCGTAAATATTGTTCATTACCATTAGGTCGACGTGATGTGATAAGATGTCGTTAACATTCCTGTTTAAGTGATCACGTGAGGTTTCACTCGACGTTATCACTAGACAGCTGTGCATTGTTGAATAGGTTTGAGTTTGATGAACCTTTCAATATTGATATATAATGTTTACATTTTGTCCCTTCAAAATCAGTATACAACTCTGTGTTGTCATGTTTTTGGCAACTAAATAGGTTTATATGTTCAGATTGGTTTATTCCAACACTTGTGCTTGACAGCGTTCATTTTTTAGTAAACGAACATTTACCTATTTTCAATGTATCACCGATTTCCATCCTTCGTTTATAAGAAAAAATATGTTTAACAATATAATTAACATTTACTTCTGAAAGGCTTGAGAAAATATAAGCCGTTTTTAGTGATACAAGTTGTTCGAAATTGTTACTAACAACATTTTTACAGAACATACTATTATTTAATATCCAATACAAAATATAGATATGGCAAATATTGCTACATCAAATTTAAAGACTTCAAATTACACTTCACTTCTTCACTGTCTTGCTTGGTCATCATTTTAAACGTTTGTTTAACCGATTTGTTACCGATTTGTTTTAGACACTACGTTAATCTAATAAGTAAGGTAATGTAGTTATTTTAGTCCAGTAATAAGTAAAAAAGTAAAAAAAAAATACTACTCTTTTGGT
Organism: Macrosteles quadrilineatus; assembly: GCF_028750875.1. Lineage (NCBI taxonomy): Eukaryota > Metazoa > Arthropoda > Insecta > Hemiptera > Cicadellidae > Macrosteles > Macrosteles quadrilineatus. The sequence continues at coordinate 43,781,156 of NW_026542595.1, read as the reverse complement.
ATTTTCAACCCTCGAAACTGATTGAACGAATTATATCACGCACCGACAAGAAAAATAATATCCAGTTACAGTAATTACTGTACAGTTAATTTATGTATCGTACAAAAACGAAAACACATCGCCCAAAAGATGTGTTGAAACAAAACGCTATCACATGAATACGTGTTATCTATTTCAGTAAAACAAGTCGGTGATCATCAGAGCCCAGAGCTGTATTCCTTTTTTGTTACGACCCACTCCCCCTACCACCATTGCCCCACTCAGCGCGGATAAAAACACAAACAGCCGGATGTGCGATCATCTTATAATTTACAACCGAGAGTGAGTCATGTGCGACCAGCGATGTTTGAAAATTCAAAAGTTGAAGCGTAAACGGGTAAACCCAAGTTTTACTTTGGGTGGAGGGTGGCCGTCGACGATTGAATGGTGTAATCTCGTCTGTGTCGGTGACTAGGCGGGTCCCCTGAGGAAAGTACTTTCTCTCTCCTGGCTGGAGACGCACCTGTTATCACCTAACCCCTGACATCTGCCGCGGACGTTACAGCCCCCTCCTCACCTTGTGACGTACTGCGCGCTCATTGGCCGAGGCGTCCCCCTCCTCTCTACTCACGCGCCAATTCTTCGGTCTGGGGTTCTTGTTCTTGTGTTCTTGGGCGTCACTCGGGTTCGACTAACGTACGTTGTTCATCTTTAGTGACCGTATCTAGTTTTATTGTGTCTGTGCCTTTTCCCGGAGTTCGGTCAGTCGGTTGAGTTTTATATCACTCATTAGTCCACCCGTCAAGATGGTGTCGGGTAAAACGGTGAGTGAAATTTGCTCCATTCCGCTCTGTTGCTACCTGTTGGACCTACCTCAACAGTTGAGCCGGGCTTTATTACACTGTACATTGTAAAATGCAATAGATTTATGTTTTTATTATAAGTTTATCGCCACCAAGTAAGCTCGTTTCTTATGACTTTTTGGAATTTTACATTTACGGACTTCAATAATTTAGTTAATGTACCTATTCACCATCGTTTGAGGGATTCAAACATAGCCAGATTACGCAATTTTTGCAAACAGCTTTATTGAAATAAAGAAATTGAAGCATTGCCTTCAATTATGTTATACCGGTATTTTTCAAATCAAGTCATAGTGGACCAATTTGCGCGTTGATTTTTAAGGGAAGAATCATTTCTTTTTCAGTGACACAGAAACACCTTTATTCAACTAAAGCCAAAGCTCTCCAGTGTGCATGTTCAATTATTGTGGTTCTGCTTGAAATAACTAAACAAGATTTGTCCAACTGAGATAATCTCTTAGCCTCGTATTGGAAACCATTCATGTGATAACAACTTTATTATTTATTAAAACGTAAATAGAGGCAGTACATTAACGATCGGTATGCCAAGAACCAGAACCCCCACTTTTTTCAAGAACAAGTCAATTAAGTATATCTTATTACCTATTTATTTGACCAAAATAACAAGCACAGATTTGCATTAAGTCATGTCCCAATCCCTATAAATCTAAAATAAATAATAAAATAACCGTAGATGGCCTAATTCATACTTCATCCAAACTCAAGTTATCTAAAACTTTTAAAGTAACTAAACCCATCAGCAATACAATCACAAACACTGTGGTAGCTTAAAATATGTAATTTATATTTTTAAATAAAAACTGTTAAGATAATTTGATCTTAAAAACTATTTTATTAGCTCGCTTTCTTGTCAGTTCGGTACAAATTATGCAATCGATTTTAAACTATTAGCTACAGACTAGAAACTTAAAACATATAACAAATGAAATGGATGACAATGCAATATTGAATCATTTTAATTTCATATTTCACTTGGGCTACGCCCCATGGGCTTCCAAATGTTCAATGCTTACATTATGGAAGAATGTAAATAGTTAATTATATAAATTTAAATCAGCTGTAAATAATTTAGTTTGACAGTATGTTCAAAAAGCAGAAGTAAAAAGGTACAGCTTCTACTCCCGAGAGATTCTAAAAATATAAACAAACATTTTGAAGTAAAGGTAAAACTTCTGTTTACAGATAAAAAGGTTTTGGTTATGTATTAGCAGGCCATTTAAATAGATGCAACATACTTACACATTAATGACTAACATTCAAAAGTTCAAAAATTTGTTTGGTTGATACGATGTTAATTGCAATTAACTGTTAATGGGTCAGTATTTGTATTAATGGTCTTGACCACTATCTTATTACAAGTAAAGTTTGAATATATTGGTATTATAATTCGACTTTCAATAGTTTCAAAACACGTATAATACTAATTCAATAGCATTTTGTTCCTTTAAGCTTGTGACGAAACCCCCTTCCACTACACATGTATAACCTCTCTCTCGTCACATAGTAAAAGAAAATAATTTATAAATAAATAAAAAACTTTTAAAATACCATGTTTTTATTTATAAATTATTTATCTTATAGTTTACAGTTTTTTAATGAATGAATGAATGAAAAAACTTATGGCACTTTTTATTAAACTTAAACTGACATTGTTTTTGTTTTTTCCCCCACAAAATACAGTACTGTAAGGCTATACAAGTTGTTGCGAAACAAACAGTTTTTTTTAAATCGAAGCCCTTATTAAGATGAACCCTATTTCTTTATTTGACATTGAACTCAATAAACATATAAAAATTGAATAATCAATGTTCACAAAAACTAGGAATTGTAATTAATTGGAGAAATGAATTAATAAGTTGTTTACTGAATTTTCAACTGAACAAAAAGTGTAGCCTTAGTAGGTAATAGGTGTGGTCTATCTGATGATAACTACTGGTACAAGGTTATGCCTGGTGATAACAATTAGACAAACATTACATAGGTCTAACGTCAAGGCTTATGTAGGCCTCACTTTGTCTGATTGAATACACTCTGTGTCTTTACAATACTGGTACTTAAAAGTTAATCTAATATTTTTAATTGAACCTCTGTTGGAGAATTATTTCTTTATTAGTTTAAAGTTTATAGGCCAGTTTGGAACTAGAACATTTTATTACAAAGTAAAATAAAAACAACTTAAACAAGACAACAACATTTTATTCCTAGGATGAGCTGATCTTCAGGGCATTTAGCTTAAGAGTCTTCCGTAGTGGAAGCCATGTTTGATTTCTTCCCCATAAGAACAATGTTAACTTTGGGTCCAAATATCTCATCAGCAAATTGTCATATAATTATGGATAAGGAGTTAAATTTAAGGAATTGCGGTCCTCTAGAGATTGACGTTTTTTATTTCACAATTTTTTTATTTTTATAATGAATAATTGATTATTAATTAGCTTAAAATTAAGCTAATTATTGAAAGGAAATGAAAATGGATTTTCGAAATTCAAAAACCTCAGTCACTAGTCTATTGTGTTAAAAATACAAATTATAAATTTCAAAGCTATATCTTAACAAATAACGCCGTTACGTGTCCACAAATGGTGCAATTATAACATTGTTCTTATGGGGAAGAAATCCAACATGGCTTCCACTACGGAAGACTCTTAAACTCCTAAATTTAAAAGGCTACTCAGGGTTAGCTACTTTGGGGGGAATGCTTAAATCTCAGCTGTCAGTGTGGGCATTTACTTTAATAATCATGAACTATATTTAAGAAAATCAAAACTAAAACAATAGTTTACAACCTGAAGAAACAAATCAAACATGACAGTTCATTTCTAGGATCTGATCTTGAGGACAGTAAATCAAGAAACACATACTGTACAATTCATTTTTGTTATACAGAATTGGTTTGTCAAATTGAGTGTCGTAACAAATTCCTACCGTGTTGCTCTTTAATATTACTCATGAGGCCATTTTAGTTGGTTGCACTTGTTGCTCATAGATTGCTAGGATCCTTGATTTTTTTACGTATATGACAATGCTAATATTAAGTCAAAAAGATGATTCATGGATATCAAACCTGACACTTAAGCCAGTGTAAAATTTGTCACTATCTCATTGTAGCAAGTGTGGATTATACATACTCCGAGGTGTTATGAGTAGACTAAGTGCTCTCTGGTTATTTCCTCTGACCTATTTTTTTATCAGTTACAGTCTCTGCAATGTTAAATTACTAATAAGTCCTAGGAGTATAGAAATAATAACAATTGTAAGATCAATCATACCAAATGTATTTTCACTATATAGTTAGATTGCAAAAGCTAGTTATTAGCTAAACATTGTATTTATTACTATTGCAAGTTTTTCTGTACAAGATACAGTAACAGCATTCAATGGTAATAGTCACAGACCTGATATATGTCATGGTGTTGCTGTTGCTGTATAAGGTGCCATTGTACATAACATAGCCATTTGTAAGGACTTAAAAAGTATTGAAATAGTTACATTTACTTATTTTTACATGCCAGTTCAAAATGCAGTTCTTAGTGCAGTACTTAAGTCCTTATAGTTCAAACTAATTGGGACCGATAATATTCGGATTAGCTGGACGGCAAATGTAGTAAAAATATACCCTAATAAAATAAATGACCACAATTTGCTTCCACAAGTTCAGCCATTGTTAAGTTTACCTATAGCTACTAGTTAAATGGAAACTGTAGGCCTATAAGTTATATGTTTAGTATATGCTGGAGGAGGTAGAGAATAATATACGATCATTGGTGTCCCAAGGTAGCAATGACATAAGTTGGGCCAGAGCCAAGAGTGGTTGGGTCAGTGCAGGACTGGTAGCATTGTAATGCATGTGGCAAGTGGCAAGGCTGGACAATGTTCACCTTAACCTAGTGGTCTCCGTCTCGGTGGCATCACCACCGCTTACCTTGGCAAGGCATTCTCCTCCCCTCCGCCATCACTGAATGTTGCTGGAGACAACATTCACAATTCTTATTTTCTTATTTTCATCAAAATTACAGAATAGGAAATATGTTTTTGTGCCTTGTATTGTTAATGTTATTGCCAAGTGGTAGCCTACATACACATATAGGCTACAATTATAAAATTGAGGTGGTGTCTGTCCCTGCCTAAACTTGTTAGGAAACCAAACTTATGATTGATGCTGAATTATTAGAAAAATATTAGGTTTTGGATGAATCTTTCTTAACGATTCAAACTTTGCTTGAATTTTAATGTAATTAGATTTAAATATGCTGTTGCATTTGATTTCATGATTTTTTCACTTTTTGTGTCTAATATCAATGGGGTAGGGGGTGTTTAAATATGTTTACAACTATAAAATGATCTATACATGAACATAATCACATCTATACATTATCTATTGCCTATAGGCTACATAAAGAACAACAATGTTCTTTCTGTATACTCATCCTGTAAACTCAAAAGGCTGGGTAAAAGAATTAGTGTTATGATAATTGTGCTATATATAGCTAGCTATTAATCTAGGCTATTACTACTTCTAATAATTTGTTATCCTAGCTGGTTATCATTAAACACCAACCTTATCAACATATCCTTGAGCCAACTAACAACCATTTCCCATTTCGGCTCAAAAGTACCATAACTCAAAAAGTATGATTACCGGCACCTAATATATTACACTTTTACTTGTACCTATAAAATTTTATTCCTCATTTAGGCTACAGTAAAAAACATAAAAAGTAAGGTAAATAACAATCTTTTACTATTGGACATTCATGAATCCAACTAGTTTGTACTGTAATACTTTGATATTTAAAAAAGTGTAGGTTCTTTATTAGCCCAGGCAAAACCAAAAAGAGCTGTAGCTCCTAAAAATTGGGGGAAAGCTGGAAATCGTTTTAATCTGATCTGGAGATCCTCAATAAGTTAAAAATGTGTTCTGAAGTGTATAGGAGACAAAAATAGACAGATTTTTCTAATTTTTCAGTTTTTTGCTTATAACTAAAAAAACAGTGCTAAATTCTGCGTCCAATGACGTTAAAATCATTCAAATTGGTTCAGTCGGTCTTCAAACCACATAACCATATAACAGGTCGTCAAAGTTCAGTAATTTCAACATTCTCCTTGTCATCCTATTCTTGATTATTACAGCGTGTTCCGCCAGATGGCAGCGTATGCTATGCTTTTCGGTTAAAATTACTGAACTTTGACGACCTGTTGTAGCAGAACAACTGAATCGATTTTAACGATAGACGCGGAGTTTTATGTTCTTTAGAAAAGTATATAAACACTTTTTTAGTGGGATTTACTGTTTTTGAGTTATAAGCCAAAAACAAAAAATGAGCAAAATCGGCCTAGTTTTTTGCCTCCCATACACTTAGCTCACTTCAGAATCCGTCTCAAACTCATTTTTAACTTATTTACGATCTCCAGAGCAGATTTAAACGATTTCCAGCTTTCCCCCAAGTTTTAGGAGCTACAAGTCTAATTTGCCTGGGCTGTATGTGCTATTTCTGCTAGTTATCTTAAGTAAGTTCATTTGGCTAGTTTTTTTCTTTTTGGGCTACGTCAGAGAAATTATATTTTGTACTTGTGCCAGTCTTGAGTTTTTTATGGCTGTGTTTTTAAAAACTCTATTTTCTAATCTAAGGCCCTTTTGAAACCATTTTCATTGTTGCCGAGATCTATTGTAACTTCCTTTGTCATTTACGACCAATAAAGATTTATGATTGTGGGTTTGTTCTTAAAGCTTCTTACCAGGTATTTATTCACCACAATACAATAACTATTTTCTTTATCCTACAAACCACAACACCAATTAAGTAAAACTGGCTGTTAGCCTTGTCTTTTATTCAGTCAAGACAGTACAAATGATATTTGACCACTATTCCTGAATATCTTTTTTACTGGATCAGAATGTCAAGGAAACCCATGTCAGAAGTTGCATGGAACAGCAAGTCCAAGAGCAAGAGCTGACATCACTGACCAGTTTATGATCAGCAGAAATACCATCTGGCTGCCTACCAAGAACTGCTCTTTGGTGTTTGACATCTTATCTCTAATAAAACACATCACTAGAACTTGAAAATAAATGTGTATTTAGGCTACCTATTAAAGCAAACCTGCCAACTCCCCTGATTTCTATTAAAAATGTGTAATATGTAGGTGATCAAAAAATAATAAAATAATCATCTAATCATTTTATAAAGTTTTTCTTAACCGCTACACCGTAAAAATATATACAAATTAGGCCTACTACATTTTTATAGGTACTTGATTTGTCTAAATATTATTAGTTATTTATCAAAGTCGGACAAATGAAACTCGGACAACTGATTTTTTCTAATATTTTGTAATTTTTAAAAAACTCAGACAAATGATGAGATCACAAAAAAATCAACTACAGATCTTTTAGCAGCTTAAACAGTCTACAGTTCATAGTTTGATAGTTTTAGGTGGTTTTTTTCACTTAGCCTACTGTGAAGGTATTTATCACTGTAAATTTTTTTGTGGCTTTTTTTATAATACTAGTGTCCCTGTTGCTCGAATTCGAGCAATTGCTAAGTATTACAGGCGTTATTTTAAAACGAACTTCAACCAAGTCAGCAAATATTTGTAGCAAACTGTTTTATTAACAAACTTATTGACTGTTTACAATTGACCTATGCTCTTCTTCTCACTTTTGATTTCTGACAACAGCTGGAGTTTCATAACAATTTTTGTTTCCCATGTTAATCTTATGGAGAAATAAGAAACTTTAAAGGGCTCCAGGGCCTCACACTCTCATTATTTCCCTAAAAAGAAAGTTTCTTGCACAACTTCACGCTACGCTCTTTCCAATGACACCAAAAACATGACAATCGGTTCAGTAGTTTCGGAGGAGTAATTGTCACAAAAGATCTGCTTGCGTATTAAATAAGTATAGATATATAATTTGTTGTACACATATCTTTGTACATTTTTCCAGATCTAAAAACAATAAATAATTTAACCAAGGGAAATAAAAATAGGCCTGCAGTCTATGGTTGATAACTGGCTTTAGTGATGTAGAGACCTAGGTTAGATAACAGACCAGTTTGGTGACACTTGAGCCCCCGACATGACCTGTCCAGTGTCCATCTGTGGGATAGTGGCAATGTTAACTTTATTGTTACACTTCTGTTTATTACAGGCATATAACTGTTCATATCCCTACTTATTAACCCTCTTTGACAACCTAGGTGCCAAATTCAAGACATGAAGCCCCAACCTCCCTCATAAAAAGATACTAAGCATCCTTTTATACTTGTAAAAGAACAAAATATGTTTGTTTTCATGAACACCAAATCACAAGAAAATATTTCAATTAGGATTCTTTGCTTTAATTCCATACTAGCAACCTGCATCACTTCCTGACTTCAAAATCCGTGATATATTTGATATATAGTTGATAAGGGTAAAAACGATTATTTCTAATCACATCCCTATTTGCATTGCGAGCCCTATTATTTTAATTGCGTGCGCGATCTCCTCTAGGTATCTTAGAGAAATTACCAATGACCAATCAAACATACTATGAAAACACAAAACATTACAATTTTTACTAAATTCCCTAATACATCAATAAAACATACTATGAAAACACAAAATCCAACGTAAGTCATTTTCTTCTTTACCTACATTTTAGCGAATTTCCCATATAGGGAATAAGCTATTACCGTAGTACTCATGGTAAGACCTGGACGCGGGACCGATTTTTTTTTTCGTTTTGAGGTCCCTAGAGGCCAAAAACACCATCCGTTCAAATTCATATATATATATATATATATTTATATATTTATATATATATATATTTATATATTTATATATACGAGAGGTCGTCCAGTGGTCGAAACTCGACCAAAAATACGTAATGTACTCACTTATCTATTTTCACCCCACACTGTAAATAAAACATGTGATTTGAGTTTCTTCCATTTGTTTTGGTTTTCTGTTTGGTTTTCTGTTTATATTTCGTTGTTATTTTCGTTACCAGCATGGCAACGCATAAGATCCATGTTAATATTTTCAAATTTTTAAACTCATTTTTTGTGCTTATCTTTGAGCCTATTTAAATTTATAAAGGGATTCTGCACACCTACAGGAAAATAGTTTTCTAACGGTATGCGTAGATTTTCCCTACGATGAACACGAGCTGAGAAAAAAGGTTTTAAAGAAACATGCTTGCCTATTAATATATAGATAGATATATATATATGTGTCCGTCAGCACGATAACTCGAGCAAAAATGATCCGATTTTGATGAAATTTGGTACAAACGTGTAAACCTACGTTTATTCGAACGAGTTCGCGATCCAGCATGATCGGACCATGGGAACGGGTGTTTACGGGGGGTTTTATGGGGTAAAAATAGGTTTTTGCCATTTTTGACCCAAAAAACATAAAATTTAGCAATTTATTTCCAAACCATTTTGTAGAGCTTCAAAAAACAAATAATTTAGTATATTGAAGCGTTATTATGCGCCTAATGGTTACGGAGAAAATTCCAAAAAATTGTAAATTTAAAATTCCCATGTTATTCTTATGGAGAATGAGTAAACTGTTGTAGTTTGCTTGTTTATGAACATATTTTGATCAAATTTGGAAAATGTTTTTATTTCTTACTAACTATTAACATTTTACAAAAAAAAAAAAAAGTTTTACCCTCCCTGATGCAGCAAACCTAAGTACTTGTTAAACTAATTCTATTTAAATCGGGAATAAATGTTGGAAATTCGCTTAGTCTGCAGGTTTGCTGCGGCGGGGGTATTATACAAATAGGATTACAATATTTAACTTGAATTCACTGAAACATCACCAACTACAGATAACCCGATTTTCGCATGAATGTAAAAAAAATTTACTATGGCCATCTGTTTTGATGTAAACAAATGTAAACTTAAAACAGTTCAGATGATTGACAACAGAATTCTGCACAAACTCTGAAATTTTAAAAGCCTGTAGGACGAAGGGCTTTCACGAGATATCATCCAAACCCACAAAACGCACATCTAGAGGACAAGAGCTTTAAATGATACCCAATATGCCCATAAAAATAAATATTTTGGGGTCGATTTGCTGCACACAAAAATCCAACAAATTCTTTAAATAATATAGATTTGAATCTTAAGACTATTTAGTTACACCATTTCTTTGTGTTGGTTTGATGCAGCTAACGTAATGGATTCTGGATATTTCCAAACTTACTCCTATTTCCATTATTAGGGGCATTAACAATAACTTGAAGTAAATCTGGAACGGTGATAAAATATCCTAACCTAGATGGTAAAATATTTTATCCTATGGCATAAAAAAGCAATTTGTTTGTATCAAAAGATATCCTCAGATGTTGCCGCAATATTACAGCATGAGCATGGTGTTGCTGTGATTATAATACCAGTTTTAAGGTTCTGACTCCAATTAAATTTTTTTTTACCATCCTTACTTCTCTCATTGAAAAGTGGTGTAGATTATGTTCCCTTGCAAACCCCTACCCCCCAACACCCTAGGCTGTAGCTTAAGATGAACTCTGTTTGGGTACTGTGAGTAAGGTGTTTTACAAACTTGCATGGTAATGATGTATGCATTAGTTGGCCGACTGTGGAATACTAACACTGTACTTGTACTAGCGAGGCTGCCTCATATAGGCCAAGGCTCTGACTCCAGTCGGCTATCTTTATGTCCCTTTAACACGGCTGTTAACCATATTATTTACAGTCTCTCATGACAAACCACAAGATACTGTCTTTACTCACTGATAACATACACTACATTTCCTTTGGTAGCCTTGCACTTAAAAAATACTGTCATAGTCAAACTTGAGTAAACCATAGGTACATTATTTCAGAATTTGTTCCGCTTGTCTTTTGATTTTCAGATATGTTTTACTTATACATATTGCTAGTAATGTATTAGCTTAAACTTGGTAAACTGTTTATTTAAATGATTAGCCATTACCATTGACTATTGAATACAGAAGAAGACATCCCACCTATATGGATCAGGTGTCGCAAACTTTTTTACTAAAAAAGAATGTAGTTGTGTGATCCAGTCACAGAATGCGCTAGTATCTTAAATTCCATTTTCTACCTTATTTTTTGTTACTCACATCATTGATGGGTCATAACAGTTGCTATAGCTCATAATAAGTCGTTCCATCAGTTTATTCACTTGGTAAAAACCATTGTGTATTCGACAGAAATCAGTAAATTAGATCAGCGCAATCTGTGGGTGGCTTACATCAACTAAGAGAAATTTGATTAAAAACCTGGCGACAACTTTAACATGGGGATGGAATGTTTAGTTGTATCAATAGTGAAAGCCATTACCTACTCATTTCATTTTAGGCCCTGATTTGAGTGTTTATCAGTCGGCTTATGGTGGGTTTTTCAAGTGTTTGTTCTAAAATTGAACTGGAAACATACCATAAACATAAAAATAACTTAAAAACATAAAATATCATACATACATAAACATAAAAATACAAACACAAAAATTACCTGGTAATGCAGTGTGATTCAATTTAACTCTGAATATTTATCTCCAATGTAGGCTATATGAAGTCATTTTTTTTACCAAAATTGTCTTGCCTTTAGTAAATGTTTTTAGTGCTACCTTACTATGAATTCTGATATACTGAGAGAGGTTTTAAAAGTACCTTTCCCTACAAGAGGGTTGTTGTCTGTCAGTCTACTAACAGTTTTCTTGTATTGCAGATGAATGTGCGAGTGACCACAATGGATGCCGAGTTGGAGTTTGCTATCCAGCAGACGACAACCGGCAAACAGCTGTTCGACCAAGTGGTCAAGACCATCGGCCTCCGTGAGGTTTGGTTCTTCGGCCTCCAGTACACAGACAGCAAGGGTGACCTCACCTGGATCAAGCTGTACAAAAAGGTTAGTTTCCAGTAACTATACCTGTGAAAATTTAACCCTCCGAGTGTCCCTTGTTTTGGCCTTAATGTCTGCCTATTTTTTGCTAATTTGCAAGGTTTTATTAAAACGGATCTGAGAAGCTTAAAAACAATGTTAATTATACTGTTCTATATACCATTTTGTTTGGAAAATCATGGGCTTCAATATTATATATAAAACATAAGGAACATTTGTTCAAAAAAAATTTTTAGGTAAAAAAAATATTTTGGAAAATTAAAAAAAAAAAATAAGTTCACGCTCAATGAAATTGTATAAGTTATAGGCCTATAAATGTTTGAAAATAGCCACTTTGTTCTAAATTTTATGAGGATTACAAATATATAGGGTAATCATATAGTGAGGTAATAAATAAGTTATGAGTGAAAAACAGATTTCAGTACATAGCGTTTAGCTAAGAATGCATAGCCTAACCATAGCTAGGAATCTGGCTGATAATTTACATTAATATCACTACCTACTTCTTCAGGATCATCAACCAGCCCTTCAAAATCACTTAAATCTTCTTATAATGCACCACGTATATCACTACTTTTGATTTTTAACACTAAAACAATGATAAACGTAAAACACAATGATAAACACATCAGTCATCGGTCCGAGGGTAACCTAGCTGTTTATAAATACGCACGTCAGCTGTCTGCTACAATTACGATCGGCTCGGAGAACATAAAGCGCTTAGAGACAGACCTCTGGAGAAAGCTTAGAATCTAACGAAAAGAACGATGCCTAACTCGATCCAGTTCAATCCGATTCAGTCAGTCATAGAGTCTGTTCGCCGTAAACAGTGTTTTCGAGTCGCTGCAGCGACACAAAACACTACACAAAGTGTGTTATATGTCGCTGCAGCGACAAATAACACTCGGAGGGTTAAAATTGTCTTGAGAAATTTTGGAAAGCAAAAAAAACATTTCTCCCAAAGGAAATTTTATGAGGGCAATTCATAGACAATAATTACGATGTTATGCAACCTCCTCTAGATCCGTACAAAGACAAATGCAAAAGATAATGTTGGAGGGGTAACGTAGGGGGCTGCAACCACTGTATTCTATTTGTAAATGATTATATTGTATATAGATTTTACCAAGGCTAGAGCCATCATATTTTGTACCGGTACATTGTGTTTTTCTTATTTTTATTGTAAAATATTGTGTCATCTATTAATTTGGCAATATTCAGGTCAATGTAGTAATTACAGTAGGGATTTTCTCGTGCAAAGTTGACATGTGTATTCCTAGTACACTAATAAACCGCCATCTCTAGCAGGACTTAAGTTTGTTGATAATTGTAACATGTAAGACTTTTGAAAGTGACGAGTGTGATTGCCAATTATCCAGAGTAGATGTTAATGAAGTGTGGCGTGTGAGGAGAGATGATCTGAGCAATTAGCAGAACAGTTATGCTGCTTTCTATCACATTGTAGCTGGCAGGTCAGGTCAGGTGGATGTGCCACGATGCCTTCCACTTGGTCTGGCCCACACACAATTGTCTCTCATTGGAATAGCAACACGTATACAACATCCAATCAATTACACTGTGTTTGAAAAAAACAGTGGATTTAAACTGAAGAATGTTTGTGTTTATAAAGATTGGAAAAGTAAACTATTGTTTGAGTTTAGTCATACAAACCACTGTTGAGGTAATCTAATTGGAAAAGGAAAAAACTTAGGAATGTAGATTACTGCAGTTGAAAAGCTTCAGTGAGAGCTACAGTTGATTGTGTTTTTATTCATTCAAATTCTCAATTTTATGATAATTGTTAATCTGAAGTTTCAATTATCAAAATCTCTGTTTTGCTTACTAAAGAATACAATTTAGACTTCATTCTCTTTAGCCAGTACCATCAAAATCCCGGTTTATCCAGACAAGATTATTAAAATAACCATAGACTAATATGATGTTAAATTTTGTTTTGACAGAAATATAGGTACTATGCTTACAAAAAAAAGTCCAATAAAATTAACAATTACGAATTTGTGCAATTAAGATGCAAAAAATCAAAAATGTGAAAGCAAAGTTTGTTGCTGTAGGCCACACTTCATGTTTAAACTATTTTTGTTTGCTATCAGATGTTCTAAAAGGACTTCTGTAGAAACTGCCAATGTAAACTCTTTTTATAAAAAAAAACCAAAACTAATTAAAGCTTTATAAAGTTGTGGTGTGTGACGAACAAAAAATATGTAGTTTGTGTTAACTAATACTGTAAATTCAAATTTACCTCCACATACAAATTGATTGCAATATGTTTATGGTACTGTTTTGTTTTTTTAATGCATTCATGATATGGTGGTTTTTGTTATTGTAAATAACATTTCATGGTTCAGATTTTTCTATCTTAATAAATTAGTCATCAACCAAAATAAAAGAAACTGCCTTTTTTCAAAGATTGTTTGCCTACTCTGTGATGAATTGGCTA